>NC_046224.1:1359202-2002887 GCF_009819885.2 Catharus ustulatus
GCTGCAAGGGAAAAAACAGCAATTAGATAATAAATAAATAATAAAATAAAGAAATTAATAAATAACATAGGGTGCTGCAAGGGAAAAAACAGCAATTAGATAATCAATAAATAATAAATTAATTAATAAATAACATAGGGAAAAAACAGCAATTAGACAATCAATAAATAATCAAATTAATTAATTAATAAATAACATAGGGAAAAAACAGGAATTAGACAATCAATAAATAATAAAATTAATAAATTAATAAATAACATAGGGTGCTGCAAGGGAAAAAACAGCAATTAGACAATCAATAAATAATAAAAGAAATTAATTAATAAATAACATAGGGAAAAAACAGCAATTAGACAATCAATAAATAATAAAAAGAAATTAATTAATAAATAACATAGGGAAAAAACAGGAATTAGACAATCAATAAATAATAAAATTAATTAATTAATAAATAACATAGGGTGCTGCAAGGGAAAAAACAGCAATTAGATAATCAATAAATAATAAAATTAATTAATTAATAAATAACATAGGGGTGCTGCAAGGGAAAAACAACAATTAGACAATCAATAAATAATTAAAATAAATTAATTAATAAACAAATCAGAGCATTTGGGAAAATAAATCTCTGGAATAACAGACAGGAAAAAGCTCCCATGGTTTTGAGCTGATCTCAGCACAAAAATCAAAATTAAATCTGATTAAAAGTAGAATCTCCTTATCTTTGGAGATGGTGTTCAATTAAGGTGGGAAAAGTTATTTAAATTATAAAATCTACTGTATAAATGATAAAATTCACTGTTTAAATGACAAAATCCAGTGTTTAAATGACAAAATCCAATTTTAAATGACATAATCCACTGTTTAAATTATAAAATCCACTGCTCAAATGATAAAATCCACTGCTGAAATGACAAAATTCACTGTGGCAATGACAAAATCCACTTTTAAATGATAAAATTCACTGCTGAAATGACAAAATCCAATTTTAAATGACAAAATCCAGTTTTAAATTATAAAATTCACTGTTTAAATGACAAAATCCAGTTTTAAATTATAAAATTCACTTTTTAAATGACAAAATTCACTGTTCAAATGACAAAACCGACTTTTTAAATGACAAATTTCACTTTTTAAATGACCAAATCCAGTTTTAAATGACAAAATTCACTGTTCAAATTATAAAATCCACTGTTTAAATGACAAAATCCACTGCTGAAATGACAAAATCCAGTTTTAAATTATAAAATTCACTGTTTAAATGACAAAATCGACTTTTTAAATGACAAAATCCACTGCTGAAATGACAAAATTTACTGTTTAAATTTCAAAATTCACTGTTCAAATGGCAAAATCCAGTGTTTAAATGACAAAATTCAGTTTAAATGACAAAATTCACTGTTTAAATTATAAAATTCACTGTTGAAATGACAAAATCCAGTTTTAAATGACATAATCCACCGTTTAAATTAAAAAATTCACTGCTGAAATGATAAAATCCACTGTTTAAATGACCAAATCCACTGCTGAAATGACAAAATCCAGTTTAAATGACAAAATCCAGTTTTAAATGACAAGATCCACTGTTTAAATGATAAAATTCACTGCTGAAATGATAAAATTCACTGATTAAATGACAAAATCCACTGATCAAATGAAAAAATCCAGTTTTAAATGACAAAATTCACTGTGGAAATTATAAAAACCACTGATTAAATGACAAAATTCACTGATGAAATTATAAAATTCACTGTTTAAATGAAAAAAATCCACTGTTAAAATTATAAAATCCACTTTTAAATGACAAAATTCACCGCTGAAATGACAAAATCCAGTTTTAAATGACAAAATTCACTCTTTAAATGTCAAAATTCACTGTTGAAATGACAAAATCCAGTTTTAAATGACATAATCCACCGTTTAAATTAAAAAATTCACTGCTGAAATGATAAAATCCACTGTTTAAATGACCAAATCCACTGCTGAAATGACAAAATCGACTTTTTAAATGACAAAATCCAGTTTTAAATGACAAGATCCACTGTTTAAATGATAAAATTCACTGTTTAAATGATAAAATCCACTGTGGAAATGATAAAATTCACTGCTGAAATGAAAAAAATTCACTGTTTA
The DNA here is from genome assembly GCF_009819885.2 of Catharus ustulatus. Taxonomy (NCBI): domain Eukaryota; kingdom Metazoa; phylum Chordata; class Aves; order Passeriformes; family Turdidae; genus Catharus; species Catharus ustulatus. The sequence continues at coordinate 1,361,336 of NC_046224.1, forward strand.
AATGACAAAAATCACTGATTAAATGACAAAATCCACTTTTAAATTATAAAATCCACTTTTAAATGATAAAATTCACTGCTGAAATGAAAAAAATTCACAGTTTAAATGAAAAAATCCAGTTTTAAATTACAAAATTCACTTTTTAAATGACAAAATCCACTGTTTAAATTATAAAATCCACTGCTGAAATGGCAAAATTCACTCTTAAATGATAAAATTTACTGCTGAAATTATAAAATCCACTAATTAAATGACAAAATCCAATTTTAAATGATAAAATTCACTGTTTAAATGATAAAATTCACTGCTGAAATGATAAAATCCACTGATTAAATGACAAAATTCCCTGTTTAAATGAAAAAATTCACTGTTTAAATTATAAAATCCACTTTTAAATGACAAAATTCACTGCTGAAATGAAAAAATCCACTGTTTAAATGAAAAAATCTACTGTTAAAATTATAAAATTCACTGGTTAAACGACAAAAGTCACTGTTTAAATGATAAAATTCACTTTTAAATGATAAAATCCACTGTTTAAGTGACAAAATTAACTGCTTAAATCACAAAATTCACTCTTTAAATAAAATTCACTGCTGAAATGACAAAATCCAGTTTTAAATTATAAAATTCACTGTTTAAAACGACAAAATTCACTCTTTACAATGACAAAATCGACTTTTAAATGACAAGATCCACTGCTTAAATGACAAAATTCACTGTTTAAATGACAAAATTCACTGCAGAAATGACAAAATCCAGTTTTAAAATGACAAAATTCACTATTTAAATTATAAAATCCACTGTAGAAATGATAAAATCCAATTTTAAATGACAAAATCCACTGCTGAAATGGCAAAATTCACTCTTAACATGATAAAATTCACTGCTGAAATTATAAAATCCACTGATTAAATGACAAAATTCAGTTTTAAATGATAAAATTCACTGTTTAAATGATAAAATCCACTGTTAAAATTATAAAATCCACTTTTAAATGATAAAATTCACTGCTGAAATATCAAAATTCACTGTTTAAAATGACAAAATCCAGTTTTAAATTACAAAATTCACTTTTAAATGACAAAATTCCCTGTTTAAATTATAAAATTCACTGTTGAAATGACAAAATTCACTGTTCAAATGACAAAATTCACTTTTTAAATGACAAAATCCAGTTTTAAAATTATAAAATCCAGTTTTAAATGATAAAATTCACTGCTGAAATTATAAAATCCACTGCTAAAATGACAAAATTCACTGTTAAAATGACAAAATTCACTGATTAAATGACAAAATCCACTGTGGAAATGATAAAATTCACTGCTGAAATGAAAAAAAATTCACTGGTTAATGACAAAAATCACTGATTAAATGACAAAATCCACTTTTAAATTATAAAATCCACTTTTAAATGATAAAATTCACTGCTGAAATGAAAAAAATTCACAGTTTAAATGAAAAAATCCAGTTTTAAATGACAAAATCCACTGTTCAAATGACATAATTCACTGTAGAAATGACAAATTTCACTTTTTAAATGACAAAATCCATTTTAAATTACAAAATCCAATTTTTAAATGACAAAATCCAGGTTTAAATGACAAATTTCACTGTTTAAAATGACAAATTTCACTGTTTAAATGACAAAATCCAATTTTAAACGACAAAACCCACTATTTAAATGACAAACCCCACTGTGTAAATGCCACCCCCCATTTAAATTTGCTTTTTTTTTCCCCTCTGAAATGCCATTTCCTCATCCCCCAGCAGCTTTTTCCTGCACTCACTTCCTTGTGGTCCATAAAACTTCACGACAAATTCGTTTGAGTCCCCCCAGGATCGTCACTTCGTGTTTGCTCTCGATGCTGGCGCGGCAAAGTCAAGGAAAAATGTTCAATGCAGGGAGAAAAAAAACCAATATTCAAAATATTCTGAGCTCCCCACGTGGAATTTCAGTGTCTGAGGAATTTTGGGATGAATTTTCATATTTTTGGGATGAATTTTCAGAATTTTGGGATGAATTTCCAGATTTTTGGGATGAATTTTCAGATTTTTGGGATGAATTCTCAGAATTTTGGGATGAATTCTCAGATTTTTGGGATGAATTCTCAGAATTTTGGGATGAATTCTCAGAATTTTGGGATGAATTCTCAGATTTTTGGGATGAATTTTCAGATTTTTGGGATGAATTCTCAGATTTTTGGGATGAATTTTCAGAATTTTGGGATGAATTTTCAGATTTTTGGGATGAATTTTCAGAATTTTGGGATGAATTTTCAGATTTTTGGGATGAATTTTCAGATTTTTGGGATGAATTTTCAGATTTTTAGGATGAATTTTCAGATTTTTGGGATGAATTTTCAGATTTTTAGGATGAATTTTCAGATTTTTGGGATGAATTTTCAGTTTTTGGGATGAATTCTCAGATTTTTCCAGCCCTTTCTGTATTTGGGAGAGCATTGGGATCACTGAGGTTGCTCTGAAAAATTTCATTTTCTCCTCCCACAGCTCCCAGAAAATCATTATCTCACATGAATTTGACTTGCAAACAAAAAAACTGCAAAAAAAACCCAAAACAAAACAAAATCTTGGGAGAATTTCACTTGCAAGACCAAAAAAAATTTTAAAAAAAACCCAAAAAAACCAAAAAAAACCCAAAATCTTGGGAGAATTTGAGTTGTAAGACCAAAAAAAAAAATTTAAAAACCCCAAACAAAATAAAATCATGGGAAAATTTGAGTTGTAAAGTTCATTTTGGGAAGATGATTTTGGGAAAATCATTTTTTTTGGGCTTTCTAGTCCACTCTTTCTAGTCCACACTTCACCCAGAATTTTTGGGAAGATCATTTGGAAGATCATTTATTAAGATAATTTTGGGAAAGATAATTTTGGGAAAGATCATTTTGGAAGATCATTTTTTGGGCTTTCTAGTCCACACTGTAACCAGAATTTTTTTGGGAAGATCATTTTGGGAAAGATCATCTTGGGAAGATCATTTTCCTAAGATCATTTTTTGGGCTTTCTAGTTCACACTTCACCCAGAATTTTTTGGGAAGATCATTTTGAAAGATGATTTTTTTGGGAAGATCATTTTGGGACGATCATCTTGGAAAAGATCCTTCTAGAAGATCATTTTAGAAGATCATTTGGAAAGATCATTTTAGAAAATCATTTTTTGGGCTTTCTAATCCACCCTTTCTAGTCCACACTTCACCCAGAATTGTTTGGGAAGATCATTTTGGGAAGATCATTCTAGAAGATCATTTTAGAAGATCATTTAGGAAGATCATTTTGGGAAAGATCATTTTGAGAAAGATCATTTTGGGAAAGATCATTTTGGAAAAGATCATTTGGGAAGATGATTTTGGAAGATGATTTTGGGAAGATCATTTAGGGAAGATCATTTTGGGAAGATCATCTTGGAAAGATCATTTGGGGAAGATCATTTTGGGAAAGATCATTTAGGAAGATCATTTTTTTGGGAAAGATCATTTTTTTGGAAACATCATTTTGGAAACATCATTTTGGGAAGAAGATCATTTTGGGAAAGATCATTTTGGAAAGATCATTCTAGAAGATCATTTGGAAAGATCATTTTGGAAAGATCATTTTGGGAAGATGATCATTTTGGGAAGATCATTTTGAGAAGATCATTTGGGAAGGGAAGATCATTTTGGGAAAGATCATTTTTTTGGGCTTTCCAGTCCACACTTCACCCAGAATTTTTTGGGAAGATCATTTTGAAAGATGATTTTTTTGGGAAGATGATTTTTTTGGAAAGATCATTTTGAGAAGATCATTCTGGAAGATCATTTGGGAAGATGATTTTGGAAGATGATTTTGGGAAAGATCATTTTGGGAAGAAGTTCATTTTGGAAAATCATTTGGAAGATCACATGGGAAGATCATTTGGGAAGATGATTTTGGAAAGATCATTCTAGAAAGATCACATGGGAAGACCATTTTGGAAAGATGATTTTTTGGGCTTTCTAGTCCACACTTCACCCAGAATTTTTTGGGAAGATCATTTTGGAAAGCTCATTTTAGGAAGATCATTTTGGGAAGATCATTTTTTGGGAAGATTCTGGAAGATCATTCTGTAAGATCATTTTGGAAAATATCATTTTGGGAAGATCATTTTGGAAAATCATTTTTTTGGGCTTTCTAGCCCACCCTTTCCAGTCCACACCAATCTCTGCTCCCACACTCTCCCATCACTTCTCACCAGTCACATTTACAAAAAACCCAAGTAATTAATGAATAAAGACAAATTTTACCACTCCTGATTCCAGGTTATCCCTGTCCCCACAGCCAAGCTCACAGCTACAAACCCAGCCCTAAAATATTTCAAAACCATCACCCAAATCCCTCCCAGGACTTTTGCCCTTGCTGCTTTTATCTCCTCATCACCTCAGGATGCCAAATGGATCTGGATTTCTGGGAGCAGCAAGAGTTGGATTTTTAGCACCTGATTTCTTGAGAACTCCAGGCTAAAATTACTCCAGTATTAAAATCTGTGACTCCCAGAGCTCTGAAAGCCACAAAACTGATTTTAATCCTTAATTAATACAAAAATAAAAGGACAGCAAAGCACTCCTGGAAAGCTCAGAGCACAAACAGAGGGGATTTCACTCCCTGCAGGACAACACCAGCTCTGTTTGCTGCCAAAACCACCCTGCAAGGGCAGGAATTGTGAATTAAAATTGAACAGCAACCTGGGCCTGCCTGCTGAGTTTTTATTTTACTGCACACAAGAGTTTCCTTGTTGGAAATTCAGCTTTGCTTTGGGGGAAAAAATCCTTTCCTGGTCACTTCTCCACCAGGTTTTACCTGCCTGAGGGAAGAAATCACAGCAGAAAAAAAAGAAATTTTCCATTATTCCCTCCCAATTTTACACAAGGATGGAAAATTCTCCTCCCTTGGCACCACTGAGCCCATCAAGAGGAATTTCCTGGGAAGCAAAAGGATGAAAATGTGGATTTGGGGAGAGGGAAATGCTGTTCTAGCAAAGCTTTGCTTTTTTTTGGAGCTCCTGATTTCCCATCTGGATCATTTCCACCCATCCCTGTGCCAAGAAATCTGAGTAAGGAGGGGAAGGTGGAAGGGAAAAATCAGCACAAACCAAGTCAGCATTTTCCTCCCCTCCAGCCTCCAAACTTGTGTTTTTCCTGCTCCAAAAAGGAAGAAAAGGTGAATCCCAATCCATGCTGGGAGCAGCACTGCCCTTTTTTCCTACAGAAAATAAATCAGCTCACTGCTCTCCACAACTGTGTGGTTCCCTTAAAAAGTTTTAATTTGAGAAAAAAAAAATAAGGGAGGTATATAATGGATTTTTTTATGCAATAAAAGGAGATGGGGAGGGGAAAAGGGGGAACCAGAGGGGACACTGAGGGGGATTTGGGATCTGCTCCAGGAACAACCCCAGGGTGGATTTTGGAGAAAATTCCTTCATGGAAAATGTTGTAAAATATTGGAATTCCCATCCCTGCAGGGATTTAAAGCCCTGGGGAGGTGGCACTTGGGGTGGATTTGATGATCTCAGAGGGTTTTTTCCAACTTTTGCTGTTATTTTATATTTTATATTAGAGAAAACAGATTGGAACAGTCTGGAAATGTGTCCAACTGAACTGCAGAGGTGGCACCAGGAATTCCCTCCATGAAATCTCCACCAGTCCTGGCAGGGAGATGAATCAATCAAAGTGAGAAAAAGCTGGCACAGGGATTTTAAAGGGGATTGGATTTGATAAAAAGGAGTTGGGATGAAGCTGGGATCAATAAAGCTGAAGTGATGTCCCTGTGGGTGACCACAAAGCAAAAAATCTCCTCAAATTTCAGAAAAAGCCAAACCAAGAGGTGAATTAACACCTAATCAAGATCAACCATCAATGAGCAAACTCTAAATGGATCCTGGGATAAGTTGAGAAGCAAAAACAGCCCAAAAAATTCAACTCTGAGCTTCCCAGGAGAATTCAGAGCTGGAAATGATGAGAATTCACCAGGAGTTTCCATCCAGGAGCTCTGAGGATGGACCTGGAGTTGTTTTGGTGGCCACACATCTGAGCTGAAATCACATTTAACATCTGCAGCACTCCAAGCTCCCACCCAGGGAAGTTGGTTTCCATGGAGATGGGAAATACTGGTGGAATGGAGAGTTTCCTGTACAAATAATCAACTTCTCAAACAGCCAGAAATTTTAAGTGTGTTTTCAGAGAAATATCAGAAGGAGAAAATGAAATTTTTAAATTTTTTTTTTTCCCCAGGTGTGCTGGTAACGGTTCATTTCCTCTTTGGGGGGATTCAAAAAGTGCTGAAAGTTTTGTCAAAGAGAAACCCTGGCTGTGAAACCACAGCACTGAGCATGAGCCCAAACCAAGACCAAGAATAAAGTACATTTTGGGGTTGGGCCTCATCACATGATTTACAAGAATGCAGCAGTTCTGTTAAAAGAATATTCAAATAATTCTTCAATTTAGTCTTCAGGGGGGGAAAAAAAATATTATTTTAAGATGTGGTTTTTTCCCTCAAGGGGAATGAGTTTGGTTTTTTGTAGGTTTGGTTTTTTGTAGGTTTTACTGAAATGATTTTTTTGCTCACAGAAAGCTCCAGAGTCATTCAGAAACTGCCACAAAGCCCCAAATGGACAAACTTTTTTTTTTTCCTGCTGGAAAACCCTTGGGATGAGATGAGAGGAGCCAAGAGCTGAGCTTTGGTAAAGACTTATTTAGGGGTGAAAAAAAAAATAAATCTAGAATTATGTCAAGGTCTTGATTTGAAACAAGATAAAAGAGTTTTGTGGCAGGAAGGAGAAAGTGTCAAAGGAAATATTTGAAGTGAAAATAAATTTAGTTTTGGCACAGAGCAGGGGGCAGGTTCCACATCCTCTCTGCTGCTCACTGCCAGGACCTTTCCTTGCCTCCAGAATTTGCAGAATTGGGCCATGGAGACTGAGGATGATTCTGATCCTCAGCCCAAACTCCAGTCTAACTCTGACCTGAGGAAGTGTGAAAGCAGAGAATCCTGAGAATTGGTTTAATGAACACTCCATGCTGGGATGCTTCAAGAAAAATCAGATCTGGGAGAGGCTTCCCATGAACAAACTGAACCTTGGACTGCCAAATCACCAGGGGGAGGAAACACTTCCAAAGTCCTGCTCAGGATCCCACAGGATCTCATTTCCAAAGTCCTGCTCAGGATCTCATTTCCAAAATTCTGCTCAAGATCTCATTTCCAAAATTCTGCTCAGGATCCCCCAGGATCTCATTTCCAAAGTCCTGCTCAGGATCCCCACAGGATCTCATTTCCAAAATTTTGATCAGGATCCCCCCAGGATCTCATTTCCAAAATTCTGCTCAGGATCCTCCAGGATCTCATTTCCAAAGTCCTGCTCAGGATCTCATTTCCAAAATTCTGCTCAGGATCCCCCCAGGATCTCATTTCCAAAGTCCTGCTCAGGATCTCATTTCCAGCCTGCTCAGGATCCCCCCAAGATCTCATTTCCAAAGTCCTGCTCAGGATCCCCCCAGGATCTCATTTCCAAAATTCTGCTCAGGATCTCATTTCCAAAATTCTGCTCAGGATCCCCCAAGATCTCATTTCCAAAATTCTGCTCAGGATCCCCCAGGATCTCATTTCCAAAATTCTGCTCAGGATTTCCCAAGATCTCATTTCCAAAGTCCTGCTCAGGATCTCATTTCCAGCCTGTTCAGGATCCCCCCAGGATCTCATTTCCAAATTCCTGCTCAGGATCCTCCAGATCTCATTTCCAAATTCCTGCTCAGGATCCCCCCCAAGATCTCATTTCCAAAATTCTGCTCAGGATCCCCCCAGGATCTCATTTCCAAAGTCCTGCTCAGGATCCCCCAAGATCTCATTTCCAAAATTCTGCTCAGGATCCTCCAGGATCTCATTTCCAAAGTCCTGCTCAGGATTTCCCAGGATCTCATTTCCAAAGTCCTGCTCAGCATCTCATTTCCAAAATTCTGCTCAGGATCTCATTTTCAAAATTCTGCACAGGATCTCATTTCCAAATTCCTGCTCAGGATCCCCCAAGATCTCATTTCCAAGTCCTGCTCAGGATCTCATTTCCAAAGTCCTGCTCAGGATCCCCACAGATCTCATTTCCAGAGTCCTGCTCAGGATCCCCCAGGATCTCATTTCCAAAATTCTGCTCAAGATCTCATTTCCAAAATTCTGCTCAGGATCCCCACAGGATCTCATTTCCAAACTCCTGCTCAGGATCTCATTTCCAAAGTCCTGCTCAGGATCTCATTTCCAAAGTCCTGCTCAGGATCCCCCAGGATCTCATTTCCAAAGTCCTGCTCAGGATCCCCCAAGATCTCATTTCCAAAATTCTGCTCAGGATCTCATTTCCAGAGTCCTGCTCAGGATCCCCACAGATCTCTCCATGCCCTGCCAGGAACAGAATCCTGAGGAATTTTGGCTGTCCTGCTCCCCAAGCCTCTCCAACACCAAGGAAAACAGAATTCTCTCCAGTCTGGAGTTGTTTTACAGAGTTCCAAACCCACCAGAAATACTCAGGGATGCATTTCCTGATCCCATTTGCACCAGGATTTTTAAACCATTGTTGTCAGAACTGAGACAGCACCAACAGCTTGAAATTCCAGCCTGGGCAAGCTGGGCTTGAGCTCTGAAGCAGACTCAGGAATGGACAGTGCCAGTGAAAATGAGGCAGCTCTGTGCTCACAAAGCTGCTCCAGCTTCCATTCCACAATTTTTGTGTAAAAACCCAAACTGCCTCTCAGCCAGGAGCTTCCTGCTCCAACCACAGCAGCAGTAAAGTCTCCCAAAGGTATTTTTTTGGGGGGGATTTGTCCCCTGAAGACGAGATCTCATAGAATGAGACACTCTGGTATCTCTAGAATTATAAAATTTGGGTGGGAAGGGATCTCCAAACCATCCTGCCATGGACAGGGACACTTCCCACCATCCCAGGGTGCTCCAACCTGATCTTGGATAATTCCACAGACCCAGGGGCAGCCACAGCCAAGGTTTCACCACTCTCACAGAAAGAAAATTCCTAAATTTCATCTAAACTTATCCATTCCCCAGTTGCTTGTTCCAGAATTCTTCACTACTTGAGCCAGAAGCTCCAGCAGTTCTGAGCTTTCCTGGTTCTTACCTGCCAATCCCCAAAGAAAAATGCTTTAAAATAAATCTCCAAACCCACTGGGATTTCTCCAGCATGGGTGGAAGAAAGAAAAACCAACTGAAAATGGAAATGAGGTTTGAGATTAGTGCAATTCCTTTCACCCAAAGTATCACAAGGAAAATCCTGCTTTGGCTTCAGTGATTTCCCATCATCAATTTGAAAAAGCTCCACCAGCTCCAGGTGGTTTTTTTTTTCAGGGGGGATCATTCCTGAGGCACCTGGGGATTTTTGTTCCTTCCAAAACTATTACAATTCCATATAATAAAATGTATTTTGAAGAAGAAATGAAATTCTGCTCTCCTGATTCTCAGAGCAGCTCACAAGCAGTGGGAAATCAAGATGAACATCACTGGCAAGGGGTTTGCACCCAAAATTCTTCCTTAAGTGCTGAAACAACACCCACAAAAAAAAAAAAAAAACCCTTTTCCAAAAGCTCATTTAAAACCCATTTGCAGCCCAGGTCATCAATGTTTACAAGAGCTCTCCATTCCTGCCAGGAACAGAATCCAGAGGGAAAACAGAATTATCTCCACACTGGGGTTTGTTTTGCAGAGATCCTTCCAATCCTACATGGAAATATTCTGGATTTTTACAGATCCTTTTTAAAGCCCAGAGGATGGGATTTGGATGGGATTTGTTCCCTTCTCTCCCTGCCAGAATTTGCAGAGGGATCAGATTTGCTTCTCCCCTCCTTGGTTTTGTTCAGAGTGTTTTAAAGGAGCAGCTCAGGCAGGATTTACAAACAATTTTCTTGGGTTTTGAGCTCCTGAGAAATTACAACAATCACAATTTCTCTGTTTTCTTCCACTCCAAAGCAGAAAAAAACCCAAAGTGATTTAGGAACAACCACCCTGGTTACACAACACCTGAAATTTATAAAATTTTCCTTCTTTCCAGGTCACCTGCAACATCCAAACACCACAAACCCACAAACCAGGAAACTGCAGGAAAAGGTGCAGGAGCTTCCTGCATGCCAAGGTTTTGTGCATAAATTCCTGCAGCAATCCAAGATGCCAGTGTCACAGCAATTAAATCAATTATCCTCTTCATCCTCCCAAAGGAATGAGGGCAGTGGGGCACTGTGGTTTTCCTATAAACATCCAACAGAAGGGCTGGGCCCTCATTTCTGTCCAGTAAATGTGGTCATTTCTATTTAAATTTCTATTTAAATTTCTATTTAAATTTCTATTTAAATGGTCACATTTTAAAATTTATTCATTTAATAATAAACTTATTCATTTCATGAATAAATCTGAGTTTGTCACTCAGTTTTCTGCCAAGTCAGGTGGGATTTCAGTGTTGAGAAAATACAAACACACCATTTCCAAGGTTGGGTGAGTACAAGCAGCTGCCACCCATCAAGCCATTAATTGGAAAAGTGGAATCACAGGCTGGTCTGGCTTGGAATCAACCTTCAAACCATGCAGCTCCACCTGCAGGGACACCTTCCACCACTCCAGGCTGCTCCAAGCTCAACCCAATTCTGCTTTAAATGTCAATGAATGAGACACAGGGCTGTTAATCACCAAACCACCTGCAAAAAGTTCAGTTCATCACCAAACCATCTACAAAAAAAATTCATTTATCAGCCTTGGAAGTTGAGGAAATCAAGTTTCCTTTAATCCCAGCAATTGCTCCTGCATGCAGCTCCCACCAGTAGATTTTGCACCAAGAACAAAACTCACCCACAAAAAATTGAGTTGAAATCTGCAGCATTTCCAAGGAGTTTTTGGCTTTTCCCAAGGGATTGACTGCACAGGATTTTTTTTTCCTGCAAGACACATTGTGCTCCAGAGGAAGACATGAGAAAGAAGGACACAGAATAATGATCCCCACAGGAGCTGCAGTGTGAGGGGCTGAGCCAGGAGCCAGCACAGCTCTGGGAGCTTTTTTTCCATCTGGGAATGTCTGAGAAACAACAAAACCAGGCCAGGCACAGCTGGGACAACACCAAAACCAGAAAGAGGTACCCAGATACCAGGGTAGCTGTCATGCTCAAGGCAGGCATGGAAAATATTTATTTTTAATTTTTTTTATGGTTTTCTGAGTTTTGGATCATTTCCTCTGCTCAGCAGCTGCACCAGGAGCAGGAGGAAGAGCCCTGGGGATTTCTCTGATTGTGGGAAGCCTCTGATGTCAGCATTTCTCAGGAAGGGAGGGATTCAAATCAAGGAATGGTTTGGGTGGGAAGAGATCTTAAAGATCATCCACAGTCCAGGCTGCTCCAAGCCCTTGGACACCCCCAGGGGCAGCCAGAGCTGCTCTGGGAATTCCATCCCACCTGCCCAGCCAGGAATTTTTTTTTACAACAGGAGCAGCAGAAGAGCAGAGGGTGTTGGTAAAACAAAATCTTGGGAGAATTTGACTTGCAAGACCAAAAAAACCCCAAAACAAAACAAAATCTTGGGAGAATTTGACTTGCAAGACCAAAAAAAAAATCCAAAAAACCCCAAAACAAAAAAAAAAAAGAGGGGTGAGGTTGTTATCTGCTGGAATCAGGAGTAGCTCATCCACACTCCTGCTCCTGTTCTAGCACATCTGTTCTGGTTTCATTATCCCACAAGGCAGAGCTCAGGGGAGTTTCACAAATCATCCCTAAATTTATGTCCTGCTATTTTGGAGAGCTGCAGGAATTAAAAATTCACCTGGAGATTTTCTGCAGGAATAACAATACCTGGGGTTTGTTATGTGGATCAAACAGAAAATAAAAATAAAAATTCCAGCAGTTACAGTAATTTCACAATTATAAGCCACATTTTGGGTTCAGACCAAAATTTTAGTCAGAATGGTGCAGCTCATAATGGTGAAATTACTGTAATTTAAAATGGAAGCTGAGCTTTGGGTTCAGGGCTGGAACACACCCCACACTCAGGATAAATGTGATGGTGGTGTCAGGAATTCCCAGCTGCAATTCCCAGCTTTCAGGCTGTGCTGGGCAGCTCTGGAGGGAAGGCAGAGCTTTCTCATAATTAGTGAAATTCAGAAGATTCCTTGCCATCATCTCTTTGAATCACCATTACAGAAGAGACAAAGGAACACCACTGCCACTGCACTAAAAACTAATTAACAGTTCAGTCCTTAGCAGGTGCAGCTGCCTGCAAAGTGGGATTTTTGTCACCAAGTTTGAAGTGTCTCCTGCTAAAAACCCCCTGAGTTGTCCCCAGCACAAACAAAAACCTTGGAGTGACCTCTGCCAGATGCTCTGAATTCCAGGTGACCTCCAGCAGAGCCAGCCAAGCTTTCAAAGACACACATTTATCACAGCCCTCTTCAATAAATCTGAATTAAGCAGCCTTGACACACTTGAAGCAGTTTTGGAGGACAATGTTACTAATCCAACAAAAAAAAAAAAAAAAAAAAAAAAAAAAAAAAAAAAACAAAAAAAAAAAAACAAACCAACCCCAATTAACCAATGAGCTGCTGCAAAGAACCAGGATCCTGCAACAATCAAGGAAATTCAAATCAAGACAGCTTGGAATTACAGAACCAACTCATTGCTCCCCTTGTGCTGCCACAGTGACTTATTTTCCTTCCCTTTACTCATCTCTGCCATTTGATAATTTTAGCAGAGATGTGGGGCTTGGAAAAAAAATAAATAAATTAAAATGGGAATATTCCTTACTTGAGATAAATGAGAAAAGTGGTTTTCTCCCTTTACCCTGAGCTGTTCCCACCCTAAACCTACACAAATCTCCACAATTTTTTGGGATTTGAGCTGATCCATATAACAAAAATGGGACAGGATTCTCCTCTTGGCAGCCTGGATGGGACTCAAACCCCTCATCCACACATCAGCTCCATGTCCTGCTGCTCTTCCCTTCAATTCCACCTCCACTTCCTCAGCCAGGAGCTCCCCAAGCCAGGCTCAGCCTGGGGATGAAAAGGAAACAGAGATTTCAGCAGGGCTGATGCTCCAGAAACAGGGACAGGGGCAGCAATCTGGATACAAAACCTCCCAGGATAAATTTAGTCCAGCTTGGTAATGACCTAAAAAAGCTGATGTGGGTTTCTGTGGCAGCTCCAGCCACTTCCTGAGAGAGGGGTGTGCACGTGGCAGGGTCCTGCTGCCTCCAGGAGAGCCAAAAATTAAAAATGTGGCCATGATTCCACAAAATAATCAATGTTCCTTATCCTCTCTTTCAGAGGTTTTGTTTTTTTTTTTTTTTTTTTTTTTTTGTTTTTTTTTTTTTGTTTTTTTTTTTTTGCTGTTTGAAAAAGAATATCAAGGTCTTCAGCATCCCACCTTTTCCTGGGAAAAAAAATAAAGTTTTATTTCCTGCCCTCCTGGAAATAAAACAAAATCTGCAGAGGATTGTGGAGTTCACCCAGCCCAGGTTTCACCTGGCAAGAGAAACTCAGACACAGAATATCCTGAAATGCCCTCATGACACTGAACTTTGGGTGGCCACAGAGAAATCTGGGACTCTGGAAGCCACCAAGAGTCACAGAGGACAATTTCAATGACTCAGTCTGGAAAAAAAATAATTCCAAAACTCTTTCAAAAAGCCTGCAGAATGCTGTTCTATCCCAGCCACACTGAGCAAAAAAAGATCAAGTCCAAAAAGAAGGAAACTACAGCAAATTCAACATTTATCAGCATAAAAAACCCTGCCTCTAACAAGCCAGAGATGCTGGTTCAGACTCAAAGCAGGCAGTAATGATGGAATTTTAGAACAGGTTTGTTGTGTCATAATAATCTTTTCACACACAATTCCCACTTATTTAATCAATTCCAGATTAAACTAAAGGAAAAAAAGCCCCAAAACCACGAGCACAATGTTGAGAAGAGGCAGCAGCAGCACCTGGGCCCTCTGTCCACCCCAAAATCCCTGCACAAACCCCACAAAAACCCATTTTTTGTTACATTTCAACAGTGTAACAGGCAAATCTTTTCCAAGAAATGCTGATAAAGTGAGGAAAATATATTTTTTTTTCCAGAGAATTGATACTTTAAAAGCTCAGGCAGTTTGGGACCACCTGAGATCAATTTTAGGGGATTTTTGTTTTATCTGGTAAAGCACAAATCAAGATTTGACTTCCAGCAGGAACTCAAGGAGGGTTCACAGTTTAACTGATTTGCTAAAACCATGAGGGAATATTTCCAGTTTGCCAAACTGGGGGGTTTGAGCATTTCCCAGTCCTGTCACTGGTTTGGGTTTTCTCCATGTGTAAAATACACTGAGGTTTTATCTCCTCCCCACTTTGCAGAACCTGGTTATTTTCTAGGGAATTTTTCCTCCAAACTGAGCAAACATTTAAAATCCTCTTTTCATGGCAACACCAAACAGAACATGAAGTCATAAAACCAGTGGATCCTGAGCTCATTTTTAGGGAATTTTTGTTTTATCTGGCAAAGCTCAGGTGGAGATTTGAATCCAGGAGTGAGCAGGGTTCACAGTTTAACTGATTTACTAAAACCATGAGGGAATATTTCCAGTTTGCCAAACTGGGGGGTTTGAGCATTTCCCAGTCCTGTCACTGCTTTGGATTTTCTCCACATTGGTTTGGTTTTGCCTCCTGCTCAATTTGCAGAACCTGGTTATTTTCTGAGGAATTTTTCCTCCAAACTGAGCAAACATTTAAAATATTTTCATGGCAACACCAAACAGAACATGAAGTCATAAAACCAGTGGATTCTGAGCTCAATTTAGGGGATTTTTGTTTCATCTGGCAAAGCTCAAATCAAGATTTGACTTCCAGCAGGGACTCAAGCAGGGTTCACAATTTAACTGATTTGCTAAAATCATGTGAGAATATTTCCAGTTTGCCAAACTGGGAGGTTTGAGCATTTCCCAGTCCTGACACTGGTTTGGGTTTTCTCCACATGGAAAACACACTGTTCACTTTGCAGAACCTGGTTATTTTCTGAGGAATTCTTCCTCCAAACTGGGCAAACATTTAAAATTCTCTTTTCATGGCAACACCAAACAAACCAGTGGATTCAGAGCAACGTGCAGC
This sequence comes from Catharus ustulatus, assembly GCF_009819885.2. Taxonomy (NCBI): domain Eukaryota; kingdom Metazoa; phylum Chordata; class Aves; order Passeriformes; family Turdidae; genus Catharus; species Catharus ustulatus. Next base: position 1,376,466 of record NC_046224.1, read on the forward strand.
TGTCTCAGCACTTGTGAGCATGACAAAATCTGTTTCAATCCAAGAGCCTGGAGCTGCAGAGGGGTTGAGAAAGTGAGTTCACACCTCCTCACATACCTTCCCTTTCAAGGAACACGAGCTCTGCCTCTGATTTACCAGGATCTGATTTCTGCCATCCCAACTTTTCAGCCCCTTCTCTCCAAGCACACTCTGCTGTTGGGATCTGAGCTCTCTCCAATATCCAGGCATGGATTCCTCCCCTCAGCCAGGAGTATTGAGTTACCAACGATGTTAAACAAAGCACACTGATCATCCACCTTCCTTATTTCCATCAATTCAACACTGACACAGCCTCCAGAGAGAAAAAAAAAAATAAACAGTGGGAAACAAAAAGCAGGAGCAGCATGGAATAAATGAGTGAGTCACCTCAGGGATGTGACATTCCCAGGATAAATTCACTCCTGCAAGGATTGTTCATTTATTTCAAATATTTTGGAATTGAGGATTCCCAAACCTAGTGGAGATCAGCCAAACAAAGCTGTTTCAATCTGAGTTTAGAGAGGTGCTAAAATTCAGCAGCACAGCCCAGGGGGGTGTGTGGGTCCTTCAGAAAGGATCCCAGTGCTGCACACACCATGAGCTCAGCAGGAAAGCAGCCAGGCCATTGTGAGCTTTAAACCTGCCTGGCTGCCATGTGAAACCAGCCCCAGCCTTGTTGGATTTGGAGATCTCAGGGAAGGTCACCCAGACTGAATTAATGGCATCAGACAGAAGGAAAACAAATCCAGTCCCTGTTGCCTTCAGCAGAAAAGGAGAGGTGGCTTCTGGATTTAGCAGCAAAAAGGAAGAAAAATCAGGGAAATAAAAGGGAAATTAAAAAGAAAAAGAGAGATTAAAAAGGATTCTGCCTGAATAAATCAGTTTGGGAACAGCCAGGAGCCAAAGGGAAGTTTGGGGCTTTATCTCTCACTAATTCCATGTGTTGTTCTTGCTGTCCAGGTTTCCCATCCCTGCAGAGTCCAAGGCCAGGTTGGCTCCCCTGGGACAATGAAAAGTGTCCCTGGATGATCTTTAAGGTCCTTCCCACCCAAACACTCCAGGATTCCATGTTCTGCTCCTCCAGGTTCCTCTCAGTGCACATCTCCCTGAATTATGTTTTAAAAGCCAACAATTCCTCTCCCCAAATGCACTCAAAAGCTCCTCAAACTAAAAAAAAAATTCTGGTTTTACTCCACTGAGCAAGGTTTAAAGGAGCAGCTCCACTTCTTAAAACCAAGAGGAGTTTTAACTCTCCAACCATGCTGGTGATCCAAGAGCTTCAGAGCTGTTTTAAATCAGTATTTTTGATTTAGAAACTCCTCTAAAAGCAAAATTATTTTCAATTTGTGCTCAGGGAAAGCAGGGTTGTGTTCTCAGGCAGATTTCCTGCTTGGACACAGCCTCAGAGCAGGCCTGGACCTGCCAGCACTGAGACAAAACAAATCACCACAGCCCACAAAAAAAAAAAGAAAAAAAAAAAAAGAAAAAAAAGAATTGCCAGCGTGGTTAAGTTAATAATTTATCAATCTTTTCAACTTTGCATCCATTAATCTGCCAGGGTGGAGGTTAACCCAGGACACTCAGGAGCAGTATCACACACTGGGGTTGTGCTTGGGAAATTGTGTAAACAGCTGATCTAAAATCTGTTTTGTTTCACCAAAATCCTGGATTTTACAGCCAGCCAGAAAAAAAAAAATAAATAAAAATCCACCCAGCAGTGCCTAGAAATAATCAGTTGTGACCTGAGAACTGCCCAGCTCTGATTTCCACCCCAAGTCCAGGTAAAACCCCCTGGAATTTGGCAAATAATGCAAAATTTATTTAATCATCAACTGGCAGCTTTTAACCTCAACATTTCACAGGGAATGACACAAAACCTCCAAGGGTGAAAAGGCACCAACTGTCACAAGTGCAGACTTTTCCCAAATAAAATATTAACAAATTCTAACCATTCATTTTTAAGGAAATCACACCAAAAAAAAAATAAAAAAATAAAAAAAACCCCACAAAACCCCAAACAATTAAATCCAGAGATTGCAAAACATTTCAGAATAATCCACCTATTTGTAAATCCCCCTTAAAAATTAATATTTTATGGATTTTACTTGTAGTGATTCCAAGGAAAGCACGCACAGGGAAATGTAGAAATTTCTGGAAAGCAGCATCTGACCCTTATAAAAAAAATAAAAATAAAAAAATAAAAAAAAAATAAAAATAAAAATAAAAATAAAAATAAAAATAAAAATAAAAATAAAAATAAATCCAAAATGGCTCTAGCCCTTTCCTCATGCTGAGTCACCAAAATTTGGGAGTCACCTCCTGGATGTGGATTCTGGAATTCCCAGTTTGAAGGGATTAAAGTGGACAAACATCCCCAGGGATGTCAAACACCTCACACCAAATTATTTGGGATCTCCTGGAAGGCTCCAGCAATTTGTTCCAGGGTATCTAAAGTGATTTAAGATTAGAGGATGGCTCTTGGAAGCTGCAAAATAAAACAGTGGCCAAATCCTGAATTCATTATTGGATGTACAAGAAGCAGCAAAATCATCGTTTGGCAAGAGATGAAATCCATCCTCAACCTCTGGAAAAGATGGAAGTGGAGGTGAGAGGAGATGGAAAAACCTGGGAAGTGACTGCACTGCTCTGCAAGAATCAACTCCAGGTGTATCCACAAACAGCTCTGAGCATCTCAAGGGGGTAAAAAAAATTAAAAAAAAAATAGGGAAAAAAAAAAGCGCGAAAACCTCACGGTTCTGCCAGCAACAAAACCAACTGAGCTCATTTCCTGGGAGGTGCTGGGGGATCCAAACCATCCCAGAGCTCAGCCAGAGGCTCCTGCTGGAATCCACACAGGCTGGGGAGAGCAGAGGTGACAAGGGAGCTCCCTTCAGTCACAGGGGCTGGAGGTGAGGGGTGAGAGGAGATGGAAAAAGCTGGGAAGTGACTGCCCTGGTGGTGGGAGAGTGAATCCTGGCACTGCTCTGCAATAACCACACTGCAGGTGTGTCCACAAACAGCTCTGGGCATCCCAAGGAGGTGGAAAAACAAAAAAAAAGGAATTTAAAAGAAAAATATTTTAAAAGAGCGCGAAAACCTCACGGTTCCACCAGCAGCAAAACCAACTGAGCTCATTTCCCTGGAGGTGCTGGGGGATCCAAACCAGCCCAGAGCTCAGCCAGAGGCTCCTGCTGGAATCCACACAGGCTGGGGAGAGCAGAGGTGACAAGGGAGCTCCCTTCAGTCACAGGGGCTGGAGGTGAGGGGTGAGAGGAGATGGAAAAAGCTGGGAAGTGACTGCCCTGGTGGAGGGAGAGTGAATCCTGGCACTGCTCTGCAATAAACACACTCCAGGTGTATCCTCAAACAGCTCTGAGCATCCCAAGGAGGTGGAAAAACAAAAAAAAAAAGAATTAAAAAAAATATATTTTAAAAGAGCGCGAAAACCTCGCGGTTCCACCAGCAGCAAAACCAACTGAGCCCAATTCCTGGGAGGTGCTGGGGGATCCAAACCATCCCAGAGCTCAGCCAGAGGCTCCTGCTGGAATTCCCCCAGGCTGGGGAGAGCAGAGGTGACAAGGGAGCTCCCTTCAGTCACAGGGGCTGGAGGTGAGGGGTGAGAGGAGATGGAAAAAGCTGGGAAGTGACTGCCCTGGTGGTGGGAGAGTGAATCCTGGCACTGCTGTGCAATAACCACACTCCAGGTGTATCCACAAACAGCTCTGAGCATCACAAGGAGGTGGAAAAACAACAAAAAAAAAGGAATTAAAAAAAAAGGAATTTTAAAAAAATAGGGGAAAAAAAAAAAGCGCGAAAACCTCACGGTTCTGCCAGCACAAAACCAACTGAGCTCAATTCCCTGGAGGTGCTGGGGGATCCAAACCAGCCCAGAGCTCACCCAGAGGCTCCTGCTGGAATTCCCCCAGGCTGGGGACAGCAGAGGTGACAAGGGAGCTCCCTTCAGTCACGGGAGCTCTGTTTTGGTGAGGAAAAACAAAGAGCTGGGCTCTGTGCTCATGATTCCAGAAATCCATGGATGGACAAAACCCACAGGGAAAGGAGGCACTGAAAGGAGGGGAAGCTGAATGCACACAGCAAGACACACACAACGAGCTCTGCTGCACAGCCACATCCATAATTGACATTTTCTATCAAAAATCCAAATGTTCTTCAGCGTTTTTGCTGCTGGAATGGAGTGCAGGGAAATTCAGGGAGTGTGGGATCACCTCTGACTTCAGCAGGCAGGGAAAGCAGGAGGAATCTGGTTGGGAATCTGCTCCATATGGGAGCCTGTCACTTTATCTGGGGGCTCTGTCCTTCCTTCCCAACAGTTCTGTGTTTATTAAATCACATTTGAAGGAGGGCACCGAGCACCAACAGGTGCTGAGAACATTTGGTGACACCGCACCCAGATCTTCCCTTCCCAACAGCCCCAACTGCTGCTGCTCTGCCTGGAGGGAAGGGGGAAAAACCCCAGGAAAATAAACAGGGATAAAGGCTGGTAAGGGTTTCAATCAAGGAAAAAATCCTAAGTGAATAAAGAGGAGGAAATCTAAAGGATTTGAAATTTAGGAAACAAAAATAAGAAAACAAAGAGAAAAAATCTGGTGAGATTTGAAATTTAGGAGAAATAAAAGTAAGAAAACAAAGAGAAAAAATCTGGTGAGATTTGAAATCTAGGGGAAAAATAAGAAAAGAAAGAGGGGGAAAAATAATCAAGATTTGAAATTTAGGGGAAATAAAAATGAACAAGGAGGGAAAAAGTCTATCAAGATTTGAAATTTAGGGGAAATAAAAATAAGAAAACAAAGAGGGGGAAAATAATCAAGACTTGAAATTTAGGGGAAAAAACAAGAAAAGAAAGAGGGGAAAAATAATCAAGACTTGAAATTTAGGGGAAATAAAAATGAACAAGGAGGGAAAAAGTCTATCAAGATTTGAAATTTAGGGGAAATAAAAATAAGAAAACAAAGAGGGAAAAAATCTATCAAGATTTGAAATTTAGGGGAAATAAAAATAAGACAACAAAGAGAAAAAATCTAGTGAGATTTGAAATTTAGGGGAAATAAAAGTAAGAAAACAAAGAGAAAAAATCTGGTGAGATTTGAAATCTAGGGGAAAAATAAGAAAAGAAAGAGGGGGAAAAATAATCAAGACTTGAAATTTAGGAGAAAAAATAAGAAAAGAAAGAGGGGAAAAATAATCAAGATTTGAAATTTAGGGGAAATAAAAATGAACAAGGAGGGAAAAAATCTATCAAGATTTGAAATTCAGGGAAAAAATAAGAAAAGAAAGAGGGGGAAAAATAATCAAGACTTGAAATTTAGGAAACAAAAATAAGAAAACAAAGAGAAAAAATCTGGTGAGATTTGAAATTTAGGGGAAAAATAAGAAAAGAAAGAGGGGGAAAAATAATCAAGACTTGAAATTTAGGGGAAACAAAAATAAGAAAACAAAGAGAGAAAAAGTCTTTCAAGATTTGAAATTTAGGGGAAATAAAAGTAAGAAAACAAAGAGGGGGAAAAATAATCAAGACTTGAAATTTAGAAGAAATAAAAATGAACAAAGAGGGAAAAAATCTAGCAAGACTTGAAATTTAGGGGAGAAAAAAGGAGAAAACAAAAAAAAAAGTCTATCAAGGTTTTTAATTGAGGAATAAAATCCAAGGGAACAAAAAAGGGGAAAAGTCTATCAAGACTTGAAATTTAGAGGAAAAAAAAGGGGAAAAAAGAAGAAAACAAAGAGGGGGAAAGTCTATCAAGAATTTCAGTTTAGGAATAAAATCCAAAGAAACAAAGAGGGGAAAAGTCTATCAAGAATTTCAGTTTAAGAAGAAAAATTCCAGAGAAACAAAGGGAAAAAAAATTATCAAAACTGGAACAGCCTGGGCAGGGAATTATTCCTTTGGGAACAACTTAAGGGGTGAGTTTGGAGGAGAAATTAATTTTTAAAAACCCAAAAACTTTAAAAAATCCAACCACCATTTAATGCCAGTGCAGGATGATGAGCAGAGCACTTCCCATGAAGATGAAATGTAATTTTCCCCTGGTAAATGAAATGAAAATGATTGAGGGGCATCTCCTGCTCCATCCAAAATGCTGGGAGCTGCCAGGACTCAGCTCTGAGCTCCCATTATCAGCTCCTGCTGCTGAGAAATGCTCAGCACGTGGGAGTCACTCAGGAGATGTTTCCAAAAGCTCTCCAGGATTGTAAAAGAGTTCATGATGACACTTAAAAACAATCCCCTACTACAAATCCACCACAGCTTCCCTGGGAAAGGTAGGAAAAAACAGCTGGCACAAGGAGCCAAGGACATAATTTCTCCAGTTCAATTTTGGGGTTTTAAAACCCTCACCACAAAGAAAAGGCCTCCAGAATTTGTTCAATTGGGAATTGGGAATCTGAGAAGCAGCATCTTGCCAGACTACTCAATATTCCAAAAAATCTCTGAGTTTAGGGAATGAGGTGGGGAAATAATTCAGATTATCCCTATTTTTATCATTTGAAGCAGGGCTGGGATGTCAGGCTCCAACAGGCACTCTAAGCAAATCCAGATTTCCCAGCTTGAACTCTGTGACAGTTCCATGATTTAACTTGGGCTCTCAGGTGTGCTCCCAAATCCTCTCCAATCCAAAGTGAAATTCCAGCTCCAGCAGCACACACACTGAATCCTGCTCTAAAAGCAGCAAGATGATCCCCTTGGAAGTTGTCATTTAGGTAACAAAGATGATTTCTTTCCCTCCAGTTGATGGATTTTGAGTTCTCCTCACTCCCAAGCCACGTTTACCTGATCTGATTTATAAACCACCACCTGTGCCAGCATTTCTGGGGAAAAAGGGGGGGTGGTTCTCCCAGTTCTGGGCACATCTTTGTGCATTTTTGAAGCATCACCACACGATTTTCCCTGATCCCTGGAGACCTCATTAAAGCAGAGCCCCAGAAGTGGAGCGCAGAGACATTCGAAAAAAAAAAAAAAATAAATTTACATTCCAAGTTTCCAGAAATATCCATCCTTTAAAACACAACCAGAACAACAAAGGGCCACCAAAAGCCTACCAAAACAAGACATTCCAGTGCACACACTCTTCCCTGGGGACAGGCCAAAGAGAACACAGCCATGTGACCCCGATTGCCCAACGCCGCTCTTGGAAGGTGTTCAAGTGCCGTGATAAGCGCACTGGAAGGCCACAATGAGCAGAAAAAGGAATTTATCCCAAATGTAAACTCTGTCCTACCCTTTGCCTCGATGGAGCAAACACAGGGAGGGGGTTTGGAGATTACAAAATGCTCTGCAGGTAAACTAAGATTTGTACTTTTATTCTCCTTGACTTAGGACGAGCCTAAAATTAGCAACGCTCCCAAACCCCCAGCCCTGCAAACCGGGCAGCAAGGGGAGATTCAAACAAAGCTGCCCACTATTTATAATTCCTTTCAGGCACAAAACAGGGTGACACTTCCCTTTAAAAATAGAGCCACGGGGACTACAAGGCAGCCAGGCAGCGTTTCTCCCACAAAAGGAGGAAAATCAAGCAGCGCTAAATAAACCGGCGGCCGAGGGGAAGCTGTGACACAACAATAAAGGTTGGGGGTGGAACGGGAAGCTGCCCTGTGGTTTTTGGGGGATGGGGGTGCTGGGGTGGGTCCCCCCCATGGGTGTAAACAGGGACACCCCATCAGCTGCAGCCTGGCTCCGCCCCGGGCCCGGTTTCCGGGTAGTAACAGAGCAGCCAATCCGAGGAGTTGTGAGAGCTCCAGGCCTTTCCCTGCTCACACGGCTCCCAGGCTGGCACTCGCCCCAAAACTGGGGGGGGAGACACAAAGGGGAGCCCCCGTTGTGGTGTTGTCAGGGTGGAGAGAGCAGGGATGGAGTTTGGGGATTCCCAGTGGGATAACCCTACGATTCCAGGTGATCCTTCCTGTAAAATCCTTACTCTGGTTACCCAGGAAACTTTGGCTGGAGAACCCCCAAAAAAAGGAGGATTTATGATGAATGTTTATAGGTTATGTCTCTCATTTCCCAGCCTCAGCAGCACAAACCCAGTCCGGAGGGAGACAATGAGTTGATTAAACATCAGCTCCACACGTTCCCTCCCTGCAGCCCCACCGAGAGCAGCCACCTCTCCCCTTCCCTCCTCCTCACACAAAAGGACAAGGACGTGTTGGGATTGAAAATAGGGATCATAAAAAGACTCCTAAACCTGTCAGAGCAGGAGGAGGCAGGGGTGTTATTCACCCTGCTCGGTGGGAAAGGTAGGCCATAAATCCACACTTCTATTCTCTGCTGGAGAAAAGGGAAACCACGATGAAAATGGCAGCAAAAAAACCCAAACAAAAACCCAACAAAACGCTGAAAAGGCCCAGGAGGAGGAACATTCCTTCAGATTCCTTCAGACCAGTCCCTTCTCTCCAGCCACCAGCGAGACCCTGCTCGCTGATCTCAGATCCGAGATGATGATTCCCCAGGGAAGCGAGGCCTACAGAGCTGCTCCAGAGTCAGGCAGACAAACAAAAAAAGGCTGAGAGGGAGGGAGGGAGGGAGCGAGGGAGGAGTGCTGAGGAGTCATCTGACACATCCAACTTCCTAAGTTTGCTGTCCGCAGGAGACCGACTGCTCTAACCCTCACCCCTTTGGAAAACAAGGAAAAGCCGAGCCGACAACGAGGGAAAAGCCATTTTGTCAGGGGGCAGAAAGAACAGAACACAAAGTCGCCAGCACCGAGAGGAATCTCAGATATTCGGGGATTTTTACCTACCCAGCTCCTAGAAACACTCGCAGGGAAAAACCTGCTCTTTGTCCTCTGAAATGCTGCGGTCGCTGGAGAAGCAGGCAACAAAAAAAGGGGGGGAAGAAAAAGGAAAAGAAAAAGGAAAAGAAAGGGGGAGGGGAAAGGGAAACAGAGCAGCAGCCGAGCAGGTCGGGCCTGGCCCCTCTCTGATTTTTGGGGTGTCCTAAAAAAGGTTTTTCCCCCCTGAATACACAGCTGGAATTCCCGAGCCTCCTCCCGGTGCGATCGAGCATCGATCGCAATTGGCGAAGTCTGACATGTGTGTAACTTTAAACCCCCGGATAAAAATAGCTCCGATTCGAGCACCATCAGGACTCATTTCCTATTTGCTTTAAAAACAGGGCGAAAAAAAAACCACACCGAGATGAGCTTTGTGGGGAGAAAGGAACGTCAGACAAGTTTCCTTCGATAAGCCACAAACAGGAGAGCTGCTGCTCCTCCCTCCTCCCCCCCCTTTCCAAAAAAACACCACCAAATCCAGATAAGTTTGTTTATCTCTCTCTGGGAACTAAATCAGACTCGTTTCTCGACCCCTCGACACCACCAGCCCCAAGTCTTGCTGAGAGAGGTCGGGCACGTTCAGGATCAACATTTCATCCACTTTTGTCATTCCTACCCCTCACACCGCCACCTTGTAAACAAAAACTATTAATAAAACAATCCTAGAACCCAATTCCCAATGGTATTTTTCAACGCCACCCACTCTCCAGACATAGAAAAAAAAAAAAAAAAAAAAAAAAAAAGGGATTCGCCGCCCCGTAAAGGGCCAGGAAGAAAAACAAGGAGGAAAAATATAAACAGATCTACGAAGGGAGAAGGGGGAAAATAAAAAGTAATAAAGCTTAACCAAACCTGGAGGGTTACATAAACCTCTTGGGAGACAGGCTTGGGCCCTGATGCCCTTCACCCACCCCTGGCTCTGTTGAGCCAGACCCCGAGGGACCCCCCCCGTTCTCCCCAAAAAAATTAAATCCCTAAGCCGGCACCAGAAGCTTCGTGAACGGCGGGGTGAAGTTGGGGGGGATAAATAATAATAAATAACCCCCACAAAAGCCTTTCTTTGGGCTGTGGCTGCTGGAGGTGCCCTCGCCAGGGCAGGCAGGGGGGGTGAAGGGGCAGATTGGGGGGGCATCACCAAGGGGGCTCTGCAGAGACACCCCCAGCACGGCCTGCCAGGCCACAGAGGGGGAAAAAACCCCAAAATACAACAGGAGAGGGGGGGGTTAGGCCTCCCCTGGTGGGCAGGGGGGGCAGATCCGACCCCCAGCTCCGGGAAAAGGCCGAGAAGCTGCGGATGGGGGGGATTGGGGGGTGACCCCTCGGGGGTCCCCGGTGCCCCCCCCCACCCTCCCAACCCCTCTGCAGGCCCGGCCCTGGGGAGGGGGGCGATCCTCGTCCCCCGTGGGCCGGGGGGGTGCGGGGGGGCACGGCAAGGATACAGCTTGACCACGTCGGTGTCCATCCGCCTCTTGCCCGGGCTGGGGGACGACATGGTGGCCGCGGCCGCCCCCGGGGCTCCGGGCGGGCTGTCAGCGCCGCCGCCGCGGGCCGGGGCCGCCCGGCGCCGAGAAGAGCGGGGAAACGCCGGGCCGCGAGGCGCTGGGAACCGCCGCTGTCGCTGTCGCCGCTCCTGTCGCTGCTGTCGCCGCTGTCGCCGACAGGGCCCCCCCCGCGCCGCTCGCGCTCCCTCAGCCGCTCCGGCCGCCTCTGCCCCAGCCTCTCTCTGGACCCCTGACGTCACCGCGGGTGACGTCACCGCCCCGCGGCGCTGCCATTGGCCGCGCCCTCAACGCTCCGCCGGCCGCGATGCACGCCGGGAGTTGTAGTTCTGAAGGGGGAGGCGGAGGCAGGAAATGATGGCCGGGCCGCGGGTTCGAACCCCGCTGAGGCCGCAAACTCCAGTTCGTCCTTTTCCAATGTTTGCCGCAATTCCTCACGGCTCCCCCTTTTCCTTGTGTCTCCATAGATTCCGACACTCCTCTTATTCTCCCATTTCCATTTTGCCCATTCCCAGGGAACCACCTCATAAAATATGGGGTATAAAATATGGGGTGCACCTATGTGAGGGCTCCACTGATTTTCCACAATTCCCCATGGCTCTTCCTATTCCCATTATCTCCCCATGGATTCTGCCATCCCCTTATTCCCCTATTTCCATTTTGCCCATTCCCACTATGGCCAGGGAACCACCTCATAAAATATGGGGTATAAAATATGAGGTATAAAAATATGGAGTATAAAATATGGGGTGTACCTATGTGAGAGCCCCCATTTCCACTGATTTTTCACAATTCCCCATGGCTCTCCCTATTCCCATTACCTCCCTTTCTCCCCACGGATTCTGCCATCCCCTTATTCCCCTATTTCCATTTTGCCCATTCCCACCATGGCCAGGGAACCACCTCATAAAATATGGGGTATAAAATATGGGGTATAAAACATGGGGTGTACCTATGTGAGGGCTCCACTGATTTTCCACAATTCCCCATGGCTCTTCCTATTCCCATTATCTCCCCATGGATTCTGACAGCCTCTTATTCCCCTATTTCCATTTTGCCCATTCCCACCATGGCCAGGGAACCACCTCATAAAAAATGTGGTATAAAATATGGGGTATAAAATATGGGGTATAAAATATGGGGTATAAAATATGGGGTACAAAATATGGGGTACAAAATATGGGGTACAAAATATGGGGTACAAAATATGGGGTGTACCTCTTTGAGGGCTCCACTGATTTTCCACAATTCCCAAGGATTCTGCCATCCCCTTATTCCCCTGTTTCCCATCCCCAGCAGGATCAGGGAGCCATCCCACAGAATATGGATTTAGCCCATGGCAATGCCATTCAATCCAAGCAGGAATGTGGCAGCAGGAGTCACCATCCGGGATTTCCTGTGTGACACCGGTGAAGCATTTCCCCTGGTGGTGACAGCACTGATGGGTGTCTCCCAAAGTGATGGGATGTGCAAACTCCACACCCCACATTCCTCACCCCGGCATCATCCCATAAATCTGCCCTGCTGCTTCCTCCCCCTCCCAGCCAAAGAATCCCAAAAAGTTCCTCATTTTAATGCCCCGAGGTAGGAGGTGACAGCACCTGAGGGGACTCAAACCCACACCCCACATTCCAGGAGGGAATTGGGAAGAGGAACAGGGTTAGATTTGAGCAGAACAGCTGGAAAATTTGGGATACAGGATCCTGTATTTCACAATATTCCCTGACTGGTTCCAAGCAACTAGGAAAATAAGGATTTTACCAGGATTTCTTAGAAAGCTTCTACTCCATCTTTTTGGAATAGATTATTCCAGGATATCAGGGACTACAACAGCACCCTGTTCCTTTTTGGGATACTTTAAGGCCACTCTCACAGCACCCAACCCTTGGAATGTGGGTGCTGAGGGAATTTTGGGGATCTTCTGAGCACTCTTCAGTCTGGAAATTTGGATGGAGGGGTTGTGGCTGGTCTTTCCCTCCCTGGAATGGGAATTTCATTCTCCCTGGATTGGGAATTTCATCCTCCCTGGACTGGGAATTTCATTCTCCCTGGATTGGGAATTTCATCCTGCCTGGATTGGGAATTTCATCCTCCCTGGATTGGGAATTTCATCCTGCCTGGATTGGGAATTTCATCCTCCCTGGATTGGGAATTTCATCCTGCCTGGATTGGGAATTTCATCCTGCCTGGATTGGGAATTTCATCCTCCCTGGACTGGGTGCACCCCATGATTTGTGGGGTGCAAAAAATGGAGCAAATGCATTCCCAGGGCAGCCAGAATCCCAAAATCCATCCAAGGGGATGAGACAGGGGGCTGGGGAAATGGAGGCAGGAGATTCTTGTCTCAAAAAAAAAATTTTAAAATTTAAAGAAAAAAATTTTTTTAAAATAATTACATATCCCTGTTATTCATGGACCTGGAGTAGAGATCCCAAAGCTCCTTTCCCAATTTCCTCAAGGATGGAGATGTCACCACTCCCTTCCCAGCATCCCAAGGTAAGTTAACTCATTTTTTCCCAGGTTTTGGCTGCATCCCACCCTCCAACCTGAGGGATTTATCACCCCAAACTGGCCAGCAGCAGAGGGACACAAAGCCAGGGATGGAGACACTGGAAAAACGCCCAAAAATAAAATGTGGAGTGGGAAACAGGGAAAACAGCCAGATGTGCATCCCAAAAGAATGAGCATCCCAAAGGATCCAGGAGCTCCACCTCCTCCTCCCCTGGAAAAAAAAAAAAAAAAAGCACCAAGCCAGCAGGAAAGGAAAAAGCACAACAACAAAACTGAAATGTTTATTCCCACCTGGCGTCCCTTCCGTGCGCGGCCGGACAGCGCGGGGGTGACGCTGTCCCCTCGTCACCCCACGTGTCCCTGGCACATGCCAGCTCCAGGAAGGGCTGCCCAGCCCTGGAGCTGAGGGACACAGCAGCACTTTTGAAGGCAGGGGTTCAGCAAGGCAGTCAGGGAAGGGGATCCCAGCGTGGCAGGGCTCTGTCGGAGCAGAATTCCCTCGGATCCCTTTCCCCGGGCACGGAGCTGCTGTAGGAACCACAGAGAGGTTTGGATCTCTCAGGATGCCCCATGCTGGCTCCCAGAAGTCTTCTCAGGAGGAATTCATGCTCTCCCACTGCCTGAAAATGCGGAACACCTTGCAGGATTTCTCTGAGAGACTCTGGAAGAGATGGGGACAAAGCGACAGCCGGAGGTCAGGGCATGGAGCAGGACCTGGAACTGGCACTGGCAAAGGGCATGAGGAGAAACTGCAGCAAAAAAACATCCAAAATATCCAAAAACACAGCCAAAATATCCAAAAAAACAGCCAAAATATCAAAAAAAACAGCCAAAATATCCCAGCTGGCTGGGGGACAGCAGCTTGGCCCTTATTTTCATGATCACAACTGGCCAGATGGAGGGAAGAACAAGGAGACTACAAGAAGCAGGAAAGGATTCCAAAAAGCAGGAAGGGACCCCAAAAAGCAGGAAGAGAACTCAAAAAGCAGGAAAGGACCCCAAAAAAGCAGGAAAGGATTCCAAGAAGCAGGAAAGAACACCAAAAAGCAGGAAAGGGACCCCAAAAGCAGAAAGGGACTTAAAAAACAGGAAGGGACCCCAAAAAGCAGAAAGGGACTTAAAAAGCAGGAAGGGACCCCAAAAAGCAGGAAAGGATTCCAAGAAGCAGGAAAGGACTCCAAGAAGCAGGAAGGGATCCCAAAAACCAGGAAAGGATTCCAAGAAGCAGGAAAATATCCTAAAAAGCAGAAAGGGACCCCAAAAACCAGGAAAAGATTCCAAGAATCAGGAAAGGACCCCAGAATGCAGGAAGGGACTTAAAAAACCAGGGACTCCAAAAAGCAGGAAAGGGACCCTAAAAAGCAAGAAGGGACCCCAAAAAGCAGGAAGGGACTTAAAAAACAGGAAGGGACCCCAAAAAGCAGGAAAGGATTCCAAGAAGCAGGAAAATATCCTAAAAAGCAGAAAGGGACCCCAAAAACCAGGAAAGGATTCCAAAAACCAGGAAAGGACCCCAGAAAGCAGGAAGGGACTTAAAAAACCAGGGACTCCAAAAAGCAGGAAAGGATCCCAAATGCAGGAAAGGATCCCAAAAAACAGGAAAGGATTCCAAAAAACAGAAAGGGACCCCAAAAGCAGAAAGGGACTTAAAAAACCAGGAAGGGATCCCCAAAAAGCAGGAAGGGACCCCAAAAAAGCAGGAAGGGACCCCAAAAAGCAGGAAGGGACCCCAAAAAAGCAGAAAGGGACCCTAAAAAGCAGGAAAGGATTCCAAGAAGCAGGAAAGAACCCCAGAAAGCAGGAAAGGATCTCAAGAAGCAGGAAAGGATTCCAAGAAGCAGGAAGGGAACCCAAAAAGCAGGAAAGGATCCCAAAAGCAGAAAGGGACTTAAAAAAACAGGAAGGGACCCCAAAAACCAGGAAAGGGACCCTAAAAAGCAGGAAAGGATTCCAAGAAGCAGGAAAGAACCCCAGAATGCAGGAAGGGACTTAAAAAACCAGGGACTCCAAAAAGCAGGAAAGGGACCCTAAAAAGCAGGAAAGGATTCCAAAAAACAGAAAGGGACCCCAAGAAGCAGGAAAGGAACCCAAAAAGCAGGAAAGGATCCCAAAAGCAGAAAGGGACTTTAAAAAACAGGAAGGGACCCCAAAAAGTAGGAAAGGATTCCAAAAAGCAGGAAGGGACCCCAAAAAGCAGGAAGGGACTCCAACCATCCCCTGCTCCAGCTGGGTCTGCTGCCTCTGATTTGTGACTGGTCCTGCTGGACCATCTGGAGCTTTCCTGGCAGAATCCTGGAATGGTTTGGGTTGGAAGGGACCTTAAAGATCCCCCAGTTCCAGCCCCCCTGCTGTGGGTAGGGACACCTGCCACTGGAAGGGACCTGTTTGGGACACAGATCACACAAAACCCCCAGGACAAATGCTGAAGCAGCAATGCTCCAGCGCTCCCCTGAAGCAGGAAGGAGCTGGCAGGAGGAATCCAAGTGGATAATGAGATCCAGGGAGGCAGCAGCTGCTCCACAGCCACATGGGGAGGGAGTTGTGGCCTCAGCTCTGCTCCCCTGGCTTGGCAAACCTGGCAGTGCAAGAGCCTGGAGGCAGGAACGGGGATGGCTGCAGAGAGGAGCTCTGGGGACACGGAATGAAACCGGATCTTGGGCAGTGCTGAGGAGCTTGGCAATGTTATTTATAGCTGTCCTCAAGCAGCTCCAGCACAGCCTGGCCTTGCATGGAGGCAGAGCTCAGGATCAGCTCGGTCCTTGTCACCTGGCTGAGGTCATGTTCATCCCAAACAAAGCCCATCCATCCCAAATTTTTGCAGCATTCGGGTTTGGGTACCCCATGCTCACCACTGGCTCCGTTTCGGGCACTGTGTCACATTTTTGGATGCCAAGGAGTTTCTTCAGCACCACTTCCCAGCCTGGCTCAGCCTTGCCAGGCTCCTTCTCCACGTGGGATGTAGAATCTTCCAGGGACTCCTCTCCCTCAGCAGCGCTCACCCAGGGACACCAATCGCGGTGCTGAGCGCTGGGGTGAAAGAAACTCCTCGAGGAAGTGTCCTGGGCAGGGAGGAGGTGACAGAGAAAGGACACAACAGGAGGATGATTCAGGGTTCAGACACCCTCTCAGTGCAGCCCTGAGCTGATCCCTGCTGGACTCACCGAGCTGCTGGAGGAGCAGAGCCGCGCGCGCTTGGCCCTGCGGGCGGGGCTGGATGGCACCTCCATGGTGTCCCCTTGTCCCATGCTCCTGGTGACAGGGCGGCTCCTCAGGGCAGGGCTGCTCATGTCCAGCTCCCCCCTGTCCATGGAGCTGGGGGAATCCCAGCCCCTGGGGCGGGACACGGCGGGGGATGGGCTCTTCTCCTGCTGCTGGGGGGAAAGCAGGGATGAAATCATTAATTTAATTACAGTAATTTCATGATTATAAGCAGCACAACACAGAGTGTGATCAATGGTTTCTGTTCTGTCAAGATCTGTTGAGGGTGGGGCAGTGATCCTGATCTCTGTGGGAGATATTCTGCTAATGGGCATCCATTGAAACCAGCTGGGGCAGTGTTCTTTATCTCATGGGATATCTCCTGTTCATGGCCATGGTTTATAAACCAGCTGGGGCAGTGTTCTTTATCTCATGGGATATCTCCTGTTCATGGCCATGGTTTATAAACCAGCTGGGGCAGTGTTCTTTATCTCCATGGGATATCTCCTGTTCATGGCCATGGTTTATAAACCAGCTGGGGCAGTGTTCTTTATCTTTTCACAGCCCATCCTTCCTCCAGCCAGTCATTTTCTGCTCATGGCCATTGAGTCCCACTGTGGCACTGATAAAATTACTGCATCCCATTGGGAGTTGCTCCAGCCAGGGGGAAGAGCCCAACATTTCTTACCAAGATAAAAACAGAGGGTTTGGGACACTAAGGGAGCCCCTTTCTCCACTGGACTCCAGAGGAAAACCGGATTTCTCCACATCCCCACTGGAGCTTTAGAGGGAAACTGCACCTTGTACAGGAGCACTGCTCCAGCTGAGCCACATCTGTCACTGCAGGAGGATGCAGCCACCATGGAATGGGACTGCTGCCAACACCCTGCCTGACGGGTGTCAGGCTGTACTCTGACTGTGTCAGGGTTTGGGGTTTGTTCTTTGTAGTGCTGTATTTCTATTTTAATTTCCCTAGTAAAGAACTGTTATTCCTATTCCCATATCTTTGCCTGAGAGCCCCTTGATTTCAAAATTACAATAATTTGGAAGGAGGGGGTTTCCATTCTCCATTTCAAAGAGAAGCTCCTGCCTTTCTCAGCACACACCTGTCCTCCAAACTAAAACAGCAACTTTTCCTTCTTTGTCCATATATAACCCACACCTGATTATAAGCCGCACTTCGGGTTCAGAGCAAAATTTTAGTCAAAATGGTGCAGCTGTAATTAAAAAAAAAGCTCCAACCCTCCCTGGCCATCCCACAGCAGCCCTGCCCACCACAGGGATGTGTTCATTGGATCTGGATGAGGACAGCTCAGGATTTGGAGAATCTGGAGTTGGCCAAGTGTGTTGGAATCCTGGATACTGAGAATTTGAGACTTTGTGGGCTGACCCACAAGAAAACACTGCTTTGACCTGGATAAGGCTTCCAAAATTGAATGACAGAACCAAAACCACTGGTGTGTAGTTTGAATGGAAGTGTGTAATATCACAGGGTGAAAAATTTGGGGGTTTAGAATATAGCTATATATAAAAAGCAAGATGGAGGTTTTAGGATGGAGGTTTCTTCTTCATGGGTCTAGGGGGAATCTTGTGTGTGGTCATTGGGTTAAAAGTAAAAATAATTTAGGTGCTAATTCTTAATTAGACAGTTAGGCCTTAAAAGATGTTGTAAGGAGAGACACAGATCATTTCTTCATTTTTAGCTAAAAGTGCTGTAGCACTCACTGCAACACAGATAAAAATTAATAAACATCTGAGTCCAAAAACCATCCCTTGAGCTTTTAATCCCAACTCTGGCAGAAGAGAAAAAAAAATAAAATAAAATAAAAAATAGAATAAAAAAATAAAATAAAATAAAATAAAATAAAAAATAAAACAACCCCAACCCAAGTGCTCCACCCAGCCCAGGATGTACCTGCTCAGGGGCTGGGTCCTGGCTCCGTGTCAGCATCCTGCGAGGGGACGTGGGGACGGGCGGGAATCGCTCGGGAGCGGCCGGGGTGGTGCTGCTGGAGCTGCAGGAATCCAGCTCTGGAGCTGCAGCAGATTCCAGCTGCTGGAAAGCCCAGAGCCCAACCTTCCTCATGCAGCGGGAGCAGGTGATCACAGACAGGTTCATGGAGCCTGAGGTGGTGCTGCGGGGACGGAGACAAGGGGATGGTCATGGGATCCTCATGGAATTCTCATGAAATGCTCACGGGATCCTCATGGAGTCCTCATGGAATGCTCATGGAATGCTCATGGAATCCCCATGGAATCCTCAATGAATTTCCACGGAATCCCCAATGAATCCCCATGGAAACCCCATGGAATCCTTATGGAATCCTCAATGAATTTCCATGGAGTCCTCATGGAATCCCCATGGAATCCTCATGGAATCCCCATTTGGAATCCCCACATGGAATCCCCATTTGGAATCCCCACATGGAATCCCCATTTGGAATCCCCACATGGAATCCCCATTTGGAATCCCCACATGGAATCCTCAATGAATCCCCATGGAATCCTCAATGAATTCCCATGGAATCCTCAATGAATTCCCATGGAATCCTCAATGAATCCCCATGGAATCCTCAATGAATTCCCATGGAATCCTCAATGAATCCCCATGGAATCCTCATGGAATCCCCATGGAATCCTCAATGAATCCTCAAGGAATTCCCATGGACTCCTCAATGAATTCCCATGGAATCCTGATGGAATCCTCATGGAATCCTCAAAGAATTCCCATGGAGTCCTCAATGAATTTCCATGGAATCCTCATGGAATCTCCACATGGAATCCTCAATGAATTTCCATGGAATCCCCATAGAATCCTCAATGAATTTCCATGGAATCTTCAATGAATCCTCAATGAATTTCCATGGAATCCTCATGGAATCCCCACATGGAATCCTCAATGAATTTCCATGGAATCCTCACATGGAATCCCCACATGGAATCCTCAATGAATTTCCATGGAATCCCCAATGAATACCCATGGAAACCCCATGGAATCCTTATGGAATCCTCAATGAATTTCCATGGAGTCCTCATGGAATCGTCATGGAATCCCCATTTGGAATCCCCACATGGAATCCTCAATGAATTCCCATGGACTCCTCATGGGATCCCCATGGAATCCTCATGGAATCCTTAATGAATCCTCATGGAATCCCCATGGAATCCTCATGGAATCCTCAATGAATTTCCATGGAATCCTCAATGAATTCCCATGGAATCCTCAATGAATTCCCCATGGAATCCTTGATGAATCCCCATGGAACCCTCAATGAATCCTCATGGAATCCTCAATGAATTCCCATGAAATCCCCATGAAATCCTCAATGAATTCCTCATGGAATCTTCAATGAATTCCCATGGAATCCCCATGAAATCCCCATGAAATCCTCAATGAATTCCTCATGGAATCTTCAATGAATTTACATGGAATCCCCATAGAATCCTCAATGAATTTCCATGGAATCCTCATGGAATCCCCACATGGAATCCTCAATGAATTTCCATGGAACCCCCAATGAATCCCCATGGAAACCCCATGGAATCCTTATGGAATCCTCAATGAACTCCCATGGAATCCTCATAGAATCCCCAATGAATTCCCATATGGAATCCTGAATGAATTCCCATAGAATCCTCATGAATTCCTCATGGAATCCCCATGGAATCCCAGGATGGGTTGGGAGGTATCTCAAAGATCATCTCATTCCAACCCCTCATAGGCAGGGACACCTCCCACTATCCCAAGGAAAAGATTTTAGGAAAAGGTTGGGTTTTAGGAACAGGTTGCTCCAAGCCCTGTCCAACCCAGCCTTGGACATTTCCAGGGATGGGGAAAGTCAGGACAGGTGGGCAGGGATAAACCTGGGCTTGGAAAAGTCAGGGAAAAAATTCAACTATGATGTTGATTTTAACTGGCTCAGTTGTATTTTGCTTTGCCAGGAGGGGAAAAAGGAGGAGGGAAAAAAGGAAGGGAAAAAAGGAGGGGAAAAAAGGAGGGGGGAAAAAAAGGAGGGGAAAAAAGGAGGGGAAAAAAGGAGGGGAAAAAAGGAGGGGAAAAAAGGAGGGGGGAAAAAAAGGAGGGGGGAAAAAAGGAGGGGGGAAAAAAGGAGGGGGGAAAAAAAGGAGGGGGGAAAAAAGGAGGAAAAAAAAAGGAGGGGGAAAAAAAGGAGAGGGGAAAAAAAGGAGGGGGAAAAAAAGGAGGGGGAAAAAAGGAGAGGGAAAAAAAGGGGAAAATGTGGTAAAATAAGGGATGCAAGAATGTAATGGAATACTGTGAAAACAGTTAAATAAGAGAAGCAGGATCCTAGTGAAAAAGAGGGAAAAACAGGAAAACAGTGAAATAAGGGAAGCAGGAGCATTGTGGAAAAGAAGGAAAACACCAAAAACAGTGAAAAAAAAAGACAGTGGACATTACAGAGGAGGAACATTGCACATCCCTGCAGCCCCCCAGAGCTTCATGGGCAGGCCAGAGCAGGAGAACATTCCAGGCCCTTCCCTGCAGCCCTGCCCACCTGCAGGTCCAGCCACACAGCGCCAGGATGCAGGCAGGGACGTGCACCTGCAGGATTTCCGTGGAGAACTTGCCAGGAGCCTTCTCTCCCTCTGTCCCTTTGTGCTCCAGCTCCTCCTCGATGAGCTGCAGGAGCAGAGTGATCCTTTCCTCTGTCAGGGACTGTGGAGCACAGGGATAAAGTGGTTTTATTGTGGAGAGAAATGCTGGAATTGCATTGTGCAGCTCTGGTGAAAAGGGAAAATTCACTCATCTGGCTCCTCATCCCATGGAATATTCCCATCCCTGCCATGGTTTTGGGAGTCTCTGCTGCTTTCTGAGCTCAGCCAGCCCTAAAGCAGCCCCGTGGTTGTGTGAATGGATGATGATTCCCTGGATCCCACACAGCTCCTGGCTGCCCAGAGCCATCTGCTGCCTGGCCAAGGAGTGTCCAACCAGCCAGACTTGGCTGCAGCACAGCAAGGACAGCACAGGTTCCTACAGGGTGGCAATTCCACATTTGTTCCTGGCTTTTCCTGCTTCTCCCTCCTGCCTGTGGAGCTCCTTCATCTTCTCAGGTCATGGGGAAAGTGAAGGGAAAGTCTGGGCTTGGAAAAGTCAGGGGAAAAATTCTATTAAACCCCATCTATGATGTTGATTTTAACTGGCTCAGTTGTGTTTTGCTTTGCCAAGGGGGAAAAAGGAAGGGGAAAAAGGGAGGGGGAAAAAGGAAGGGGGAAAAAGGAAAGGGGGAAAAAGGAAAGGGGGAAAAAGGAAAGGGGGAAAAAGGAAAGGGGGAAAAAGGAAAGGGGGAAAAAGGGAAGGGGGAAAAAGGAAAGGGGGAAAAAGAAAGGGGGAAAAAGAAAGGGGGAAAAAGAAAGGGGGAAAAAGAAAGGGGGGAAAAAAGGGGGAAAAAGGGAGGGGGAAAAAAAGGAGGGGGAAAAAAAGGAGGGGGAAAAAAAGGAGGGGGAAAAAAAGGAGGGGGAAAAAAAGGAGGGGGAAAAAAAGGAGGGGAAAAAAAAGGAGGGGGGAAAAAAAGGAGGGGGAAAAAAAGGAGGGAGAAAAAAAAGGAGGGGGGAAAAAAAGGAGGGAGAAAAAAAAGGAGGGAGAAAAAAAGGAGGGGGAAAAAAAGGAGAGCTGCCAGGAAGAGATCCCAAAGGAGTCTGTGGGATCCCAAATCCCCTTTCCCAGGCACCTGGACACTGGGAAAAGCCCAGAGTGGGAACCACACACATTTCCCAGCTGATGAACCATTCCAAACTCCTCTCTGCATTTTTCCATGGCAGAACCACCACAAGGAGAAAAAACCAGGTGGGAGCAGATCCCTCACACACAGAGGTTGAAATTCCTCATTTTGGGTGCACCCAGGATCACCCCTGACACCTGGAATGCCCCAGATTTTGGGAGCAGGAGGGAACTCACCATGTTTTTCAGATCTTCTGGTCTGAGGGAGGGCAGCTGCAGCTCCAGCTGACACAGGCTCTGGAAACGATCCAGGAAATCCTGGAGGAGCACTCTGGGCTCATCCAGCAGCCTGGCAAATCGATCTGGGGAGAGGAAAAACTGCTCAGCATTCCCAACCCTCCTCATCCCACAGGGAAAGGGAGAAACAGCAGCCCAGCACATCACTGCAGGGATAGGACAGCAAGGAATGGCTTTAAGGTGAAGGAGGAAAAGTTTGGGATATTGGGAAGGAATTTCTGGTTGGGAAGGTGGGAGGAGATGGGATGGAATTCCCAGAGAAGCTGTGGCTGTTCCTGGATCCCTGGAGTGTCCTGGATGGGGTTTGGAGCACTTTGGGACAGTGGAAGTGTCCCTGGTTCCATCCAACCCCAACAATTCCATGATTATTTTTCTGGCTTTTCAAGGAAAAGCTCAGCAGAGCCTTTTCCCTTCCCAGCATTCCCAAATCAGGATTTATCCCTCTTTGAGCCACCCCACCTCAGTTACACCCCAAAACTGCTCCAAAGGTCAAGAAAACCCTGGAGGTTTTATTTGCTCTATTATTATTTGTATTTCACCATTCCCACAGGGAAAAGCAGAGTGTGATGACAGAAATAACAATGGAAAAGGACAGAAAAAATGGGAATAATGCTGGATTGTAAGAATCTGAGGCACCCACCTGGGCAGGGGCTGTCTGGCCAGAAGCAGAACTTCTCATGGGCAGTGCTCAGAGCCTTCCTGAGCTCCTCACAGCGCTCCTTGTCTGCAGGGAAAAACCCAGGGAATGAAAAGCAAGCCAGGAAAAAGCAGCAGCATGGGAGAGCTTCCTTTGGATGCTGCCTGAGATTTCCCACCTAGAGGAATTCCAGGCAGCAAATGTCACCTCAGCAGTCCCACCTGCCCAGAGCCAAGGCACAGGAGCAGGGGAGCCTGTGTTAAAACAGCCCCAGCCAACCATGGGCACAGAACCTGCTGCATCCTGCCAGATTTTCATTTTTTTTCCTCTTGGGATGGTGCCAATCCCTCCACCCTGGCCAAATCTCAGCCATGTCTGGAAATCAAACTTCCCCTTCCCCAAAAAAAAAATTAAAAATCTGACATTTAATTTCATTTTGCACCTTCAGAATTTCTTTCCCAATTTTTTGATTCTTCCCAATCTTTGATTATTTTAGATTTTCCTAATCTGGTGTGATTTCCACTGGAATAATTAGGCCAAGGTTTATTTAACAGAGATAATCTGAATAAACAGGGGAATGTTGATATTGAGTGACCCAAAAGGAAAGGTTCAGAGTTGCCATGAGCCACCTGGATGTGCTCCCTGTCCACTTCCAGGGGAATTGCAGCCAGGAAAATTGAGAAGTGAGAATTTATAAATTAAATCTCACAATGTAACTTCTGCCTGAATGGTTTTGGTGAGCAGCAACAAACATTCAGTGGAAGATCAAGGAAGTAGATCCAGGAATTGGGAAAGAAAATTTTCAAACCAGATTTTTAAAATAAAGATTTTCAGATCCTTAAATGCATCCTGTGGCACAGAATTCCAGCATGAGCTGCACCAGGGGAGGCTCAGCTCAACATTGCTGCTCCACCAAAATGATCCAGCTCTGGAATATTCAGTTTTTGGATAATTCCCTTGGTCTGATTTAGGGTTTGGAACCTCACTGGGGTTCCCCAGTCCTTAAAGGATGGGTACAAAGAGATGGAGGGTCTCCTTTCCATGGAGAGGACAAGGAGCAGCAGGGACAGGGGGTGCTGGGAAAGGTTTTATCCCAACATAAAAAAATTGTTTTTACAGTGAGGATTCCATCATTCCCTGAAACCATCATTCCTTGGAACTACCATTTCCTGAGATCATCATTCCCTGAAAATATAACTCCCTGAGACCATCATTCCCTGAAAATATAATTCCTTTCCTTGGAACCATCACTCCCTGAAAATATAATTCCTTTCCTTGGAAGCATCATTCCCTGAAAATATAATTCCCTGAAACCATCATTCCCTGAAAATACAATTTCATTCCCTAGGGCTATTATTCCTTGGAACCATAATTCCCTGAGATCATCATCCCCTAAAACTATCATTCCTTAGGACCATAATTCCTTGGAATCATCATTCCCTGGGCTATTATTCCCTGAAAACATCATTCCCTGAGATCATAATTCCCTAAAAACAATTCATTGGAACCATCATTCCCTGAGATCATTGTTCCTGGGGCCATCATTCCTTGGAACAATCATTCCCTGAGATCATCATTCCTTGAAAATTCCTTTCCTTGGGGTCATCATTCCCTGAGATCATCATTCCCTTAAACCATCATTCCCTTAAACCACCACTCCTTGGAACCATCATTCCCTGAGATCATCATTCCCTGAAAATACAATTCCTTTCCTTGGAATCATCATTCCCTGTGCTATTATTCCCTGAAACCATCATTCCCTGAGATCATCATTCCCTAAAACTATCATTCCTTAGAACCATTATTCCTTGGAACCATCATTCCCTGAAATCATTGTTCCTGGGACCATCATTCCTTGGAACCATCATTTCCTGAGATCATCATTCCTTGAAAACACAATTCCTCTCCTTGGGGCCATCATTCCCTGAGATCATCATTCCCTTAAACCATAATTCCCTTAAATCATCATTCCCTGAAAACACAATTCCTTTGCTTGGAACTATCATTCCTTGGAACCATCATTCCCTGAGATTATCACTCCCTTAAACCATCACTGCTTAGGATCATAATTCCTTGGAACTACCATTCCCTGAGATCATCATTCCCTAAAACTATCATTCTTTAGGACATTCTTTAGGACTATCATTTCCTGAGATTCCTTAGGACCATCATTGCCTGAAAACACAATTCCTTTCCTTGGAATCATCATTCCCTGGGGCTATCATTCCTTGGAACCATCATTCCCTGAGATCATCATTCCCTTAAACCATCACTCCTTAGGATCATCATTCCTTGGAACCATCATTCCCTGAGATCATCATTCCCTAAAACTATCATTCTTTAGGACATTCTTTAGGACTATCATGCCCTGAGATTCCTTAGGACCATCATTGCCTGAAAATAATTCCTTTCCTTGGAATCATCATTCCCTGGGGCTATCATACCTTGGAACCATCATTCCCTGAAAATATAATTCCCTGAGATCATCATCCCCTAAAAACTATCATTCCTTAGGACCATCATTCCTTGGAACAATCATTCCCTGAGATCATCATTCCTTGAAAACACAATTCCTCTCCTTGGGGTCATCATTCCCTGAGATCATCATTCCCTTAAACCATCACTCCTTGGAACCATCATTCCCTGAGACCATAATTCCCTGAAAACACAATTTCTTTACTTTCCCTGAGATCACCACTCCCTCAAACCATCATTCCCTGAGATCACCATTCCCCTAAACCACCACTCCTTGGAACCACCATTCCCTGGAACCTGAACCTTTGAGACCCCTCCCAATTCCTTCCCTACAACTCCACCACCTCTCCCAGCTGCAATTCCCCTTCCTTACCCACCTCCAACAACAAACCAGGATTGATTATCCCACTCCCCACAACCAAACACCCCTAATTTTTCATTCCCTGGGACCATCACTCCCTGAAAACAATTCCTTGGAATCATCATTCCCTGAGATCATTGTTCCTGGGGCCATCATTCCTTGGAACAATCATTCCCTGAGATCATCATTCCCTGAAAACACAATTCCTATCCTTGGGGCTATCATTCCCTGAGATCATCATTCCCTTAAACCATAATTCCCTTAAATCATCATTCCCTGAGAACACAATTCCTTTCCTTGGGGCTATCATTCCTTGGAACCATCATTCCCTGAGATCATCATTCCCTTAAACCATCACTCCTTAGGACCATCATTCCTTGGAACTACCATTCCCTGAGATCATCATTCCCTGAAAACACAATTCCTTTCCTTGGGGCTATCATTTGTTGGAATCATCATTCCCTGAGATCATCATTCCCTGAGAACACAATTCCTTTCCTTGGAATCATCATTCCCTGAGTTATTATTCCGTGAAACCATCATTCCCTGAGATCATCATCCCCTAAAACTATCATTCCTTAGGACCATTATTCCTTGAAACCATCACTCCCTGGGACCATCACTCCCTGAAAACAATTCCTTGGAACCATCATTCCCTGAAATCATTGTTCCTGGGGCCATCATTCCTTGGAACAATCATTCCCAGAGATCATCATCCCCTAAAACTATCATTCCTTAGGACACCATTATTCCTTGGAACAATCATTCCCTGAGATCATCATTCCTTGAAAACACAATTCCTCTCCTTGGGGCCATCATTCCCTGAGATCATCATTCCCTTAAACCATCACTCCTTGGAACCATCATTCCTTGGAACTACCATTCCCTGAGATCATCATTCCCTGAAAACACAATTCCTTTCCTTGGGGCTATCATTTGTTGGAATCATCATTCCCTGAGATCATCATTCCCTGAGAACACAATTCCTTTCCTTGGAATCATCATTCCCTGAGCTATTATTCCCTGAAACCATCATTCCCTGAGATCATCATCCCCTAAAACTATCATTCCTTAGGACCATTATTCCTTGAAACCATCACTCCCTGGGACCATCACTCCCTGAAAACAAGTCCTTGGAACCATCATTCCCTGAGATCATCTTTTCTGGGGCCATCATTCCTTGGAACTACCATTCCCTGAGATCATCATTCCTTGAAAACATAATTCCTGTCCTTGGAGCCATCATTCCCTGAGATCATCATTCCCTTAAACCATAATTCCCTTAAATCATCATTCCCTGAAAACACAATTCCTTTGCTTGGAACTATCATTCCTTGGAACCATCATTCCCTGAGATCATCATTCCCTGAAAATACAATTCATTTCCTTGGAATCATCATTCCCTGTGCTATTATTCCCTGAAACCATCATTCCCTGAGATCATCATCCCCTAAAACTATCATTCCTTAGGACCATTATTCCTTGGAACCATGATTCCCTGTGATCATCACTCCCTGAAAACACAATTTCGTTCCTTTCCCTGAAATCACCATTCCCTTAAACCACCATTCCCCTAAACCATCACTCCTTGGAATCACCATTCCCTGAAAACACAATTCCTTTCCTTGGGGCTGTCATTCCCTGAGATCACCATTCCCTTAAATCATCATTCCCCTAAACCACCACTCCTTGGAACCACCATTCCCTGGAACCACTCCTGAAGTTTTGAGACCCCTCCCAACTCCTTCCCTACAACTCCACCACCTCTCCCAGCCGGAATTCCCCTTCCTTACCCACCTCCAACAACAAACCAGGATTGATTACCCCACTCCCCACAACCAAACACCCCAAATTTACCTCGAGACACCCCAACCCACCCCTGGAAATCCCGAAATGCCAAAATCCTGAAATGCCGCGATCCCAAAACACCGAAATTCCGCGATCCCAAAAACCTGAAATGCTGCAATCCCCAAGCCCCACTCACAGCTGCTGAGGTCCAAGGCGAGCTGCAGGCTCATGCACAGGTAGGCCTGGCAGCTGGAGCACCTCAGCATGTCACACTCCACGTTGAGCCAGCCGAACCTGGCGCACACCAGCGGCGACAGCGAGTGCGGTTTGCCCGCCCACTTCAGCGGGTGAGCGCGTCAAGGAAAGTTCTGGGGGTGGGGGAGGATTCCCTGGGAAAGGGAGATCACACAGGGATGTGGATTGCTCAGGGACACAGGGAATGGCTGGGGAGGTGCTGGGGGGTTGGGGGAAATGATGGGATTTTGGAAATGATGGGGTTTTAGAAAGGTTGGGTTGTAGGAAGAGGTTGGGTTTAAGAAGAGGCTGGGGTTTAAGAACAGGTGGGATTTTAGAAAAAGATTTGGTTTTAGGAGAAGGATGGAGTTTAGAAAAAGGTTGGAATTTAGGAAAGGCTGGATTTTAGGAAAAGGTTGGAATTTAGGAGGAGGTGGGATTTAGGAAAAGGATGGAATGTAGGAAAAGGATGGAATTTAGAATAAGGTTGGAATTTAGGAAAAGCTGGATTTTAGGAAGAGGTTGGATTTCTGGAAAAAGTTGGATTTTAGGAAGAGGTGTGATTTTAGGAAAAGGTTGGGTTTTAGGAAAAGGTTGGAATTTAGAATAAGGTTGGAATTTAGGTAAAGCTGGATTTTAGGAAGAGGTTGGATTTAGGAAAAGGCTGGAATTTAGAAAAAGGCTGGAATTTAGGAAGAGGTTGGATTTTAGGAAAAGGTTGGATTTCACGAGAAGTTTAGATTTTAGGAAAAGGATGGAATTTAGGGAAAGCTTGGAATTTAGGAAAAGCTGGATTTTAGGAAAGGCTGGATTTCAGGAGAAGTTTAGATTTTAGGAAAAGGATGGAATTTAGGAAAAGGTTGGAATTTAGGAAAAGCTGGATTTTAGGAAAAGGTGGGATTTTAGGAAGAGGTGGGATTTAGGGAAAGGATGAAATTTAGGAGAAGGATGGAATTTAGGAGAAAGGATGGAATTTAGGAGAAAGGATGGAATTTAGGAAGAGGCTGAATTTCAGGAGAAGTTTAGATTTTAGGAAAAGAATGGAATTTAGGAAAAGGATGGATCATAAGGAAAAGTTGGATTTTAGGGAAAAGTTGTGCTTTAGGAAAAGGATGGATTTCAGGAAAAGGATGGATTTTAGGAAGAGGTGGGAATTCAGGAAAGGCTGGATTTTGGGAAAAGGTTGGAATTTAGGAAAAGGCAGGATTTTAGGAAGAGGTGGGATTTTAGGAAGAGGTGGGATTTAGGAAAAGGATGGATTATAGGGAAAAGTTGGATTTTAGAAAAAAGTTGGAATTCAGGAAAAGGTTGGATTTTAGAAAGAGGTGAGACTTCAGCAGAAGTTTAGATTTTAGGAAAAGGATGGATTTTAGGAAAAGGTTGGATTATAGGGAAAAGTTGGATTTCTGGAAAAATTGGATTTTAGGAAGAGGTGGGATTTTAGGAAAAGGTTGGGTTTTAGGAGAAGGATGGAATTTAGAAAAAGGTTGGAATTTAGAAAAGGCTGGATTTTAGGAAAAGGTTAGATTTTAGGAAAATGTGGGATTTTGGAAAAGAAAGGAATGTAGGAAAAGGATGGAAGTTAGAATAAGGTTGGAATTTAGGAAAAGCTTGGAATTTAGGAAAAGCTGGATTTTAGGAAGAGGTTGGATTTCTTGAAGAAGTTGGATTTTAGGAAGAGGTGTGATTTTAGGAAAAGGTTGGGTTTTAGGAAAAGGTTGAAATTCAGGAAAGGCAAAATTTTAGGAAGAGGCTGGATTTCAGGAGAAGATTAGATTTTAGGAAAAGGATGGAATTTAGGAAAAGGATGGATTTTAGCAAGAGGTGGGATTTCTGGAAAAAGTTGGATTTTAGGAAGAGGTGTAATTTTAGGAAAAGGTTGGGTTTTAGAAGAAGGATGGAATTTAGAAAAAGGTTGGAATTTAGGAAAGGCTGGATTTTAGGAAGAGATGGGATTTTAGGAAGAGGCAGGATTTCAGGAGAAGTTTAGATTTTAGGAAAAGGATGGAATTTAGGAAAAGGATTTTAGGAAGAGGTGGGATTTTAGGAACAGGTTGGGTTTTAGGAATAGGATGGAATTTAGGAGAAGGATGGAATTTAGAAAAAGCTTGGAATTTAGAAAGGCTGGATTTCAGGAGAAGTTTAGATTTTAGGAAAAGGCTGGATTTTAGGAAGAGGTGGGATTTAGGAAAAGCCAGGATTTTAGGAAAAGCCAGGATTTTAGGAAAAGCCAGGATTATAGGAAGAGGTTGGATTTCAGGAAAAGGCTGGATTTTAGGAAGAGGATGGATTTAGGAAAAGCCAGGATTTAGGAAGAGGCTGGATTTTAGGAAGAGGGGATTTCAGGAAAAGCCAGGATTTTAGGAAAAGCCAGGATTTTAGGAAGAGGCTGGATTTTAAGAAGAGCCAGGATTTAGGAAAAGGCTGGATTTAGGAAAAGCCAGGATTTAGGAAGAGGCTGGATTTTAGGATGAGGCTGGAATTTAGGAAAAGCCAGGATTTAGAAAAAGCCAGGATTTTAGGAAAAGCCAGGATTTTAGGAAAAGCCAGGATTTTAGGAAGAGGCTGGATTTAGGAAGAGGCTGGATTTAGGAAGAAGTTGGATTTAGGAAAAGCCAGGATTCAGGAAGAGGCCCTTCCCCCAGAGGGTGCTGAGACACTCAGCATTCCCCTGAAAAACCTCCAGGAGCGTTTGGACACCTCTTAGGGACAGGGCAGGATTTTGGGATATCTGTGCAAAGCCAGGAATTGGATCAATGATCCCTCTGGCTCCCTCCCCCAGAATTCCAAGATGGATTTTCCAGCAGCCCAAAGGATATGGTGAATGTCTCCACTCTGCTGAAATAAGCTTCCCTGCTGGCAGACTCCAAGGACAGAGCCTCCATTTGGGAAGGTCCATTGGCTTGCTCTGAGCAGTCTGATGTGTCTTTCCTAAAAGGAAAACTCCTGGAATTATTCCATTGATTAAAAAAAATAATAAAATACAAAAACCACAGAGCACTTCCTAACCCAGCACCCCTCAGGTCTGTCCTGACAAGGATTTTCAACAGAGCTCCCCATTCCCAACTTTTCATTCATTCCTAATAAAACAATGAATTAATTAAATTGCAAGGGTGCCCTGAACTGCAGTGACTGACAGCTGGGATTTGATGGCACAAGGAGGGAACTGGGATTTGTTCTCTGAGCCCAGCAAGGGCAGATTGAGGATTGGAGTCTGGAATCTGTGGCTGGAATGTTGATCCCAAAGCTGGAATCCCAATCCCATGGCTGCCCTTTGGCTTCTTCCCAACACTTTTCCAAATCAGCCAAAATTCAGAGATGGGACAAGGGAGCCCCTGAGACACCCCCAAAGCTCAGCTCCCATTGCTCCCAGTGCCTCCCAGTGATCCCTGGCACTCCCAGTGCCCCACCAAGGTGTCACCAGCATGGCCAGCTCAGGCCATGGGGACTCCACAGGTCACTTCCCTGGGCTGCCCTCCCAGTGCTCCCAGTGCTCCCAGTGTCCCCAGTACCCTCCCAGTGCTCCCAGTGCCCTCCCAGTGCTCCCAGTGCCCTCAGAACCCTCCCAGTGTCCCCAGTGCCCTCCCAGTGTCCCCAGTACCCTTCCAGTGCTCCCAGTGCCCTCAGTACCCTCCCAGTGTCCCCAGTACCCTCAGTACTCTCCCAGTGCTCCCAGTACTCTCCCAGTGTCCCCAGTACTCTCCCAGCACCCTCAGTGCCCTCCCAGTGTCCCCAGTGCCCTCCCAGTGTCCCCAGTGCCCTCAGTACCCTCCCAGTACTCTCCCAGTGCCCTCCCAGTGTCCTCAGTACCCTCCCAGTATCTCTAATACCCTCCCAGTATCCCCAGTGCCCTCCCAGTGCTCCCAGTGCCCTCAGTACCCTCCCAGTGTCTCCAGTACCCTCAGTACCCTCCCAGTATCCCCAGTGCCCTCCCAGTGTCCCCAGTACCCTCCCAGTATCCCCAGTGCCCCCCCAACGTCCCCAGTGCTCTCCCAGTGCCCTCAGTACACTCCCAGTATCTCTAATACCCTCCCAGTGCCCTCCCAGTGTCCCCAGTGCCCCCCAGTGCCCTAAGTACCCTCCCCGTGTCTCTAGTGCCCTCCCAGTGCTCCCAGTGCCCTCAGTATCCTCCCAGTGTCCCCAGTACTCTCCCAGCACCCCAAGTGCCCTCAGTGCCCTCCCAGTGCCCCCCCAATGTCCCCAGTGCTGCCCCAGTGTCCCACGATCTATTCCCACTGCTGCCTCCTTGTCCTTCCATTAATCCCAGTGCTTCCCAGTATTCCCAGTGCCCCTTAATCCCACCAGTGTCCCCTCCCAGCACCCGCCAGTTCCCAGCGCTCCCAGCGCTTCCCAGCCGCTCCCAGCCCTTCCCTCGCTCTCTTTTCCCGTTATCCTTCCCCAATAAAAATTCCCAGCACCTCCCAGTCCCCTCCAGCCGCGCTCCCGCTCCAACTCCCCCCGCAGGACCCCAAATAACACCGAGGGGTCCCCAATCCCCTCATGAGTCCCCTCCCCTCACACAGCTGGGCCTCCCCCCACCGCCAGCCCCGGTACCAGCGAGGCCCCCCCATCACTGCCCCTCACCCGCCGGGCCCGGGCCCCTCGGTGGCGATGCCGCCGTCGATGAGGTCGCGGATCTGCCGGGGGGTGACGGGGGGCGGCCTCCCTCGGTTCCCCCCCGCCGCCGCCGCCGCCACCGCTCCCCCGGCGCTGGGCGCCGCCATTTTGGTCCCTCCCACCCGTCACGGCCCGGGAAACGCGGGGCCCTCACGAACGTTCCGCTCGCGCACGATCGTTCCGCTCGCTCCGCGGGGTCGCTCATGGCCCCGCGCGACCCCCGCACGGCCTCCGGAACGTCGCGGAGGAATCGTGGGGGCGACGACACCCCCGTAAAAGCCCCCGCGAATGTCCCCATGAGTGCCCCCGGGAATATCCCCGCGGCCCCGCTCTCGGCGCTCTATTGCTCTAGCCTGGATCGATCGCTCAGCTCTCCCGACAGCGGCGCTCTCGCCGCTGCCTCCCCGCACCTGCCAACAAGCTCGCAGCTGATTGGCCGCTGCCCAAGAAGCTCGGCGCTGATTGGCTGCTCGCGCCGCGTCCCTCAGGCAGCGGACGGGCCATGTCGGCGGCGGCCGCGGCCCGGGACGGGCTCGGGGAGGGCGCGGGCGGCGCCGCGGGAGGCGGCGATGGCGGCGGGGGAGGGATCCTGAACCGCTTCGTGCAGCTGCCGGGCAGGCCGCGGGCGGCGGGTGAGTGGCGGCCGGCACCGGTGATGACCCCGACCCCAAGGCCCAGAAGGGATTCGGGACCGGGACAGCTCCAACCCTGAGGGGTGTGGGAGCAAAGCATCCCCATCCCAGGGGGAGCGGGACCGGGGCACCCCCATTTGTGAGGTTCTGAGGGATTCGGGTTTGGGCAGCCCTGGATCTGGGAGGTCGGGGACTGGACACCGCTGTCCTCATGGAGTGTGATCCCCCTCCCTGAGGATCAGGAGCTGGGACAGCTCCATTCCCTGGGATTGGGAATTAGCCATTCCCACAGTGCTCGGGACCGGGCCACCCCCATTCCTGGGGGTCTTTAATTGGGGCATCCCCATCCCCACCTCCAGAGAGGTCTGCTCACCCCATCCACGAGGTCCCAGGTGTCCGAGACGGGAACAGGGACACCCGAGGGGCAGGACAGGGACACCCGAGGGACAGGACAGCTGTCCCTGGCTGTGGGACATTCCTGGGGGAAGCTGGGGTACCCCAACAAGCCGGGAATAATGGGGTGACCCTGTCCCCAAAGCCCGGGAATGCTGTGAGGAGAGCTGGGATATGCAACCTGGAATCGGGGATTGGGGGTGAGTTATCCTTTTACAAATGGATTTAAGGTCACCGTGTCCTACAGCCACGTGGGTGGCAGCTCTTCCATCCCCATTCCAGTGTTTTCCAGGTGTTCCATCCCCATTCCAGTGTTTTCCAGCTCTTCCATCCCCATTCCAGGGTTTTCCAGCTCTTCCATCCCCATTCCAGTGTTTTCCAGGTGTTCCATCCCCATTCCAGTGTTTTCCAGGTGTTCCATCCCCATTCCAGTCTTTTCCAGCTCTTCCATCCCCATTCCAGTGTTTTCCAGGTGTTCCATCCCCATTCCAGTCTTTTCCAGCTCTTCCATCCCCATTCCAGTGTTTTCCAGCTCTTCCATCCCCATTCCAGGGTTTTCCAGCTCTTCCATCCCCATTCCAGTGTTTTCCAGGTGTTCTATCCCCATTCCAGTGTTTTCCAGCTCTTCCATCCCCATTCCAGTGTTTTCCAGCTCTTCCATCCCCATTCCAGTGTTTTCCAGCTCTTCCATCCCCATTCCAGGGTTTTCCAGGTGTTCCATCCCCATTCCAGTGTTTTCCAGGTGTTCCATCCCCATTCCAGTGTTTTCCAGCTCTTCCATCCCCATTCCAGGGTTTTCCAGGTGTTCCATCCCCATTCCAGTGTTTTCCAGGTGTTCCATTCCCATTCCAGGGTTTTCCAGGTGTTGGGAGATGCTTGGATGCTGTTCATCCCCATGGATGTGGGGATAGGGTTACCCCACAGGGATCAGCCCTGTTTGAGTCCTCCTGGAATCCTGGATAACCCCTGGGATAACCCCTGG
The DNA here is from genome assembly GCF_009819885.2 of Catharus ustulatus. Classification (NCBI taxonomy): domain Eukaryota; kingdom Metazoa; phylum Chordata; class Aves; order Passeriformes; family Turdidae; genus Catharus; species Catharus ustulatus. Next base: position 1,410,571 of record NC_046224.1, read on the forward strand.
TGATCCCCCCACTCTGCAATCCCAGTGTTTTGGGGTTTTTTGGGGCATCCCCACAATCCTGGGGTGGGGAGTCCTGGCTGGGATGTGAGATCTGCTGGGAAAGAACCACTTTTCCCTTTTCCACCTCTCTCCTAACAAGGTTCCTGAAGGATTTCTGGATGTTTGGGTCACCCCAACACCCCCCAGATATCCCAGGAGGAGGCTGAGGTTACCCCAGGATTGGGAAATTCTGTGATATTCCCACTTGCTGTGACAATATCCCATTTTTCCTTGTCTCTGTCACTCCTCACGACCTTGAGCTGGACATCCCAGGATCAGGAATCCTTTCCTGCCACTCACAGGGCTGGGAACACCAACAGCAGCTGGGAAGAGATTTTCAATCCACATTCCCACCTCTGAAATCTTCCTCATTCTGGAGTGCTGGGAATTTGCTGAGTGGCTCCACACCTTCTATTTTTGGGTAAAAGCTCATCCACATTTCCTTCCTCCCGTGGAAAGGCTCGTTTTTGGCAACACAGGCCCCTTCCTGAAGATTCTCTTCCCCTTCCTGAATTTTAATCATTGGGAATTTGCATCCTCCTGATCCTGCCTGGATTCTGGACCTGCACAGGAGCAGCCCAGAGTGAACCAGCCCTGTCCAGCTCAGCCTTGGCACTTAAACCAGCCTAAACAAACCCCAAAAAATGGAAAAATCCTGGATTTTTCTCCCAGATTTATACCTGTTAAAGTCCTATTTATAAAATTCCAGCAGCAGTTCTTACATAACCATTGAGAGAAGAATTTTCCTCCTCATTCCATTTTTTCCCAAGCTCCCAATTCTCTTCCAGAGTTTCCAGGTTTGTTTTTTTAGCTCTCAATTCTCCACCTCCCAGTTTTCCTGCAGAATTTCCAGGTTTTCTTTTCTCACTCCCAATTCTCTTCCAGAGTTTTTAGTTCCCTGTTCAATTTTCTTCCAAACTTTTCAGCTTTTCTTTTCTTACTCCCAATTCTCTTCCAGAGTTTCCATTCTCCCCCTGCTGTGTTTGTAAGGCTTGGAAAGATGAAAAAAAAAAAGTCAAATACAGGTGGTTTGTTCTTCTTTTTTCTGCCCACATTTTTTAATGTTTTTATCAGATTTGTGGGATTAAGGGAACAATCTGGACACTTAAATGGATTTTTTGTCTCTCCTGGCTCAGCATTCCTACTCTTACCTTCAGCTGTAATTTTCCCATCACAGAAGGGTTTGGGATTTTTAATATCTATTAAAAAAGAGCAGAAATTCCAGATATCCCAACCCCCTTTCATGTCATGGAGAATTTTGTATTTGTGTGATTCCTTCATGGGATTCCAGGGCTCAGGGGAACCTCCCTGGGGTTTTCCAGTCCTTAAACCAGAGAGGACAAGGAGCAGTGAGGACAGGAAAGTTCATTAAATGAGAAAAAAAAACATTTTTTTCCATTCCCTGGGTGTGGTGGAGTCCCTGGAGGATTTCAGGATTTGGTTTCTCAAGGTGCTGAACAACCTCATCCTGAATCCTTTCCCCACAGGACATTTTATGATTTTCATCCTCCAGAATTCCTTTCTTTTCCTTCATGCTTTTTGGAAACAACCAACCTGAGGATCACTCAGAGGTGTAAAAATCCTTTAAAACATGATTCTAAAGGTTTTAAAAATAAAACCTGGGAGAACCAGACCTGTTCTCAAGATGATCCATTCTGGAAACAATTTTTATTTTTGCTTTTCAGAAATCTCTTGGCTGACCTGCAGGTTGTGTTTGGATGGATCCTGTGGCTTTTCCTCTTGGGAATTTTTCCACTTGGGAATTTCTCAGCTGTGGGATCTGCAGGGGCTGAACAAACAGCTTTTAAACCTCACTCTCAGCCATTTCCAATTCCAAACATTCCTCAGGGGCTCCAGTTACTCCAATTTCCAAACTCACTTTGAAACTTTGAAGATGGCAAAGTCAATATTGACTTGTGTCCTTCTTGGGTTCAGCCCTTGACCTAAATGCCCTTCAGGATTCCTGAAATGGAAAGGGAGAGATTGAATCCTGCTGTTGTGGGTGTTGAAAAACCAGGCAGGAAGAAAAATAAAACCAAAATCATCTTCAGAAAGCTTTAAAAAGCAGAGAAAAGGACACACCATGGGATACTCACCATGGATGTGGCACTTGGAGCAGAGAGGATCCAAAGCCACACTGGATTTGTTGGTTTTACACCCTGTACTTATTCCATTTCTGTTCCCAAAAATAAAGATTTGAAGTAGAAGTTGTGCTGCTGGTGTAGCACACACCTCAAGGGATGGAAATCATGGATTGATGATTGGGGACACCCTGATGGGTGCTGTTCCAGGAATAATTTAAAGATTCTCAAAGTGCTCATAGATTAAATTAACTTGGGGAAAAAAAGGGAATTGATAAAGGAATGTACAATTGTGGGATCTCAAAGCCCATCCAGTGTCACCCCTGCCATGCTCAAGGGACACCTTCCACTGTCCCCAAGTGCTCCAAACCCCTCCAGCCTGGCCTTGGACATTCCAGGGGCAGCCCCAGCTTCTCTGTCAGTGCTCCATCATTCTCAAATTAGAATTTTTCCCTCACATCCAGCTGGAATTTCCTGAATTTCAGTTTGTGCCCATTGTCCCTTCTCCTGTCACTGAGCAGCCCAGCCCCATTCCTCTCCACACCCACCCCTGGGATATAAATGGATTTATTTGGGGTTTCTGGCACTCCTAAGGATGGTTTCAACTTCATATTTGTGGAATTATGGGATTGTTTAAGTTGGAAAAGGTCTCAGACCACTGAGCCCAACCTTTCCCAGCACTGCCCAATGTCCCCAAGTGCCACATCCCCAGGGCTCTGAAATCCCTGAAATCTGAAATCCAGCCTTGCCCTGAGCATTTCCAGTGCCTGACCCCAATTTCCATGAAGGAATTCTCCCTAAAACCCACCCTGAGGCTGTTCCCTCTCCTCCTGTCCCTGGAGAAAATCCCAAATCCCCCTCCTGGCAGGGCCACCAGGTCCCCCCTGAGCCTCTTTTTGTCCAGTGTCACATCTGGAAACCCCTTCCTGAGAGGAGTTCAGTCAGGAACAGCTTGGAATCATCATTCCAGCAGCTCCCAGAGCTCATGGGGTGAATCAATGTTCAGCAGGGAATTTAGCTCAGCCTCTTCATTTGGATTTTCCTTAATTATGTCCCTCTTGTGATGGTTCAGCCTGGAATCAATGAATCCACTGAGCTTGGAAAAGCTCTCCCAGCCCATCCAATCCCCACCTTGTCCCCAGAGTGCCACATCCAGGAATTCCTTGTGCTCCAAACCTCTCTGAGCAGTTTTTAACAATTCCTTCCATGAGGAAATTCCTGCTCATGTCCAACCTGAGCCTCCCCTGAAGCTGTTTCCTCTCATTCTGTTGTTGAATTTTATTCTGATTGTGGAATTTATTCCCTGAACATTTTCCTGTTCCCATTTTTCCCCTCAGGATTCAAGAAAATGAGTTTGTAAATTCACCTCCTCATCTTTCCTGCTTCTCTCTGCAATCTTAAACTGGGATCCATCCATTTTAAATCCATTTTAAACCCATTTTCCATAATTTTACAACCTCCTCCCCACAAAACCTGGTACCTTCCATATCCAGCATCAAGGAATTCACAGCAGGATTTGATGAATTCCAATTTTTCACAGGGGGTGAGGCCTTTTCTGAACACAGTGATGAAAAAAAAAAACTGATTTCTGGCAAATTCTGGTGCCTTCCCTATTTAATTTTAGATGGCAATAGTGTTTCTTCATTTATTTTCTTGGAGTGACTCCTCTCACCTTTAGTTTGTATAAAACTCAGCTTGAATTTCTTCTTTTCCCTCTGGAAAATTTTCATGGCAAGTGTGAGAACTAAAGGGAAATAAAATCTCTTTTAAATATAATATCTGAACTCATAATTCCTTAACACCTTTTAAATTAAAATAAGGAATATCCCCCTTTCCTGTGCCCCAAAATCCAGATTTTTTCCTTTAATTCCTTAACTTTTCCCCTCTTTTTTCATCCATTCCTTCTTAATTTTCCAAGTGGGAATTGCTGCAAGACACAAAATTCCTGGAAAACCCCAAATCTGTCAAAACTTTGTCTGAATTTTGGACCAGAGTTGGAAAGGATTAAACAAAGCTCCTTGTGTATTTGGTCTGGATAAATCAATTTTTTTTCACTTTTCCTGTAGGAAAAATGCTTCATACCTCCTTTTTTGGGGGGTTTTTGTTGGGGTTTTTTTTGGTTTTTTTTTTGTTTTTTTGATTTTGATTATTTTTTTGCAGTGTTTGATTCACTGCTGGTTTGTTTTGTCAGCCAAGACCTCAATTTCTGTTATCTAAGAATATTCCTGGTTAGTTTTTCCTTGGCTGAATCAATTTTTTAATTTATTCCATTTGAGAACTGAGCTGGATTTGTCCTCCCTGTTTTTATTCCCATTGATTGGGAATCTCAGCTGGATTCCCTGCTCCTGCCCAATAAATAAATTTATTTAGGAGATTTTCCCTGTTCTGTCAGACCTGTGACACTTTAAAATTTAAAATTCATCTTGAGATCCAAGGAACAAAAAAGGAAAAATCACAGCGAGGTTTTTGTAGCAGGCAAAACAAATTTTTAATTTCAATCTTTAATTTTAATCTTTAATTTTAATCTTTAATTTCAATCCTTAATTTTAATCTTTAATCTCTCTATTGGGCAGTGTTTTTCTGTGTTGTTTCTAGATTTTCCCTGTTCTGTCAGACCTGTGACACTTTAAAATTTAGTGACAAAATCATCTTGAGATCCAAGGAACAAAAAAGGGAAAAATCACAGCGAGGTTTTTGTAGCAGGCAAAGCAAATATTTAATTTTAATGTTTAATTTTAATCTTTAATTTTAATCTTTACTTTAATCTTTAATTTTAATCTTTGATTTTAATCTTTAATTTTAATCTTTAATTCTGATCTTTAATTTCAGTCTTTAATCTCTCTATTGGGCAGTGTTTTTCTGTGTTGTTTCTGGATTTTCCCTGCTCTGTCACACCTGTGACACTTTAAAATTTAGTGACAAAATCATCTTGAGATCCAAGGAACAAAAAAAGGAAAAATCACAGCGAGGTTTTTGCAGGAGGCAAAGCAAATCTTTAATTTTAATCTTTAATTTTAATCTTTAATTTTAATCTTTAATTTTAATCTTTAATTTTAATCTTTAATTTCAATCTTTAATTTTAATCTTTAATCTCTCTATTGGGCAGTGTTTTTCTGTGTTGTTTCTAGATTTTCCCTGCTCTGTCAGACCTGTGACACTTTAAAATTTAAAATTCATCTTGAGATCCAAGGAACAAAAAAGGAAAAATCACAGCGAGGTTTTTGTAGCAGGCAAAGCAAATCTTTAATTTTAATCTTTAATTTCAATCTTTAATTTCAATCTTTAATTTTAATCTTTAATCTCTCTATTGGGCAGTGTTTTTCTGTGTTGTTTCTAGATTTTCCCTGCTCTATCAGATGTGTGACACTTTAAAATTTAGTGACAAAATCATCTTGAGATCCAAGGAACAAAAAAAGGAAAAATCACAGCGAGGTTTTTGTAGCAGGCAAAACAAATTTTTAATTTCAGTCTTTAATTTTAACCTTTAATTTTGATCTTTAATTTTAATCTTTACTTTTAATCTTTAATTTTAATCTTTAATTTTGATCTTTAATTTTAATCTTTAATTTTAATCTTTAATTTCAATCTTTAATTTTAATCTTTAATTTTAATCTTTAATCTTTAATTTTGATCTTTAATTTTAATCTTTAATTTTGATCTTTAATTTTAATCTTTAATTTTAATCTTTAATCTCTCTATTGGGCAGTGTTTTTCTGTGTTGTTTCTAGATTTTCCCTGCTCTGTCAGACCTGTGACACTTTAAAATTTAAAATTCATCTTGAGATCCAAGGAACAAAAAAAGGGAAAAATCACAGCGAGGTTTTTGTAGCAGGCAAAACAAATTTTTAATTTCAATCTTTAATTTTAATCTTTAATTTCAATCCTTAATTTTAATCTTTAATCTCTCTATTGGGCAGTGTTTTTCTGTGTTGTTCCTGGATTTTCCCTGCTCTGTCAGACCTGTGACACTTTAAAATTTAAAATTCATCTTGAGATCCAAGGAACAAAAATGGGAAAAATCACAGCGAGGTTTTTGTAGCAGGCAAAGCAAATATTTAATTATTTTTTTTCTCTATTGGGCTGTGTTTTTCTGTGTTGTTTCTATTTAAAAACAAACATTTGGAAATTTCCTGAGTGAAAATAAAGAGGGATTTGATCCAACCCCTCAGAAATGTCCTGGAAGGATCGCCGCAACAACCCAGAGGGGTGGGAGATGGTGACACACAGATTTTCCAGCCATTCCCTCCTGCTGCACAGGAATTCTTTATGAATTCCCTATGGATTCCATACATCCAGGCTGCACTCCTGCCCCTGGAGTTTTTGTGGAATTGTTTTTTCTCCTTTTTTCTCCTGCAGGTCACCGCTGCCCCCCCGCCCGGAGCGGCCATCGCTGCGTGGCCGACAGTTCCAACCTCTACGTCTTTGGGGGCTACAATCCCGACTATGATGAGTCTGGAGGGCCAGAAAATGAAGATTATCCTCTCTTCAGAGAGCTCTGGAGGTACAACTTTGCCACAGACACCTGGCACCAGATGGGCACTGAAGGTTACATGCCCAGGGAACTGGCCTCCATGTCACGTACGTATGGAAATGCAGCTCCTTGTGTGCCAGCTCCTGCTATTTTCATCCTTTGCTATTTTAATCCTGGAATTCTGGATCCTGATTTTCCCACTTGTTGGGTTGAGTGGTTTTTCCTGAGGTTGGGTTGAGTGGTTTTTCCTGAGGTTGGGTTGGCTTTGGGATTTTTTTCTTTTTTTTTTGCTCAGTTGAGGTGGAGGGAATGAAAAAAAATGGGGAAGCAAGAGGTGTTTTCCAGGTGTTTTACCTTGCTGGCTGTGATTTCAGCAGGGTGCAGACATTTCAAAGCAGCCAAAAATAGCTGTCTTTGTTCACTTCTCGAAGCAGCCCTTTGGTTACCATGGTTTTGGTTGGGATCCTTTCTCTTTTAGAGCCTCTCAAAGCCGTCAGTGCACGGGGTGGGTTGTGGGGAATTGGAGCAGCACTGAGCACTGCAGAGCAGGAAAAGATGGAATGGTTTGGGTTGGAAGGAAGCTTAAAAATCATCCAAAAATTCCATGCCATGCACAAGCACTGAGCACTACAGAGCAGGAAAACATGGAATGATTTGGGTTGGGAGTTTAAAAATCATCCAAAAATTCCATTCCATGCACAGGAACACCTTCCCTAGAGCAGCTTCCTCCAAGCCTGGAAAAATCATTCAATTCTGGTCTCCCAGCAATAAACATCCCTGTTTTTCCTCTCTCTCTCTCTCCCCCCAGTTGTTTTACATGGCAACAACCTCCTGGTTTTTGGTGGCACTGGGATCCCCTTTGGAGAGAGCAACGGCAACGACGTCCACGTGTGCAACGTCAAGTACAAGAGATGGGCCCTGCTCAGCTGCCGTGGCAAAAAACCCAACCGCATCTACGGCCAGGTGGGGAGCTCAGGGCAGCCCTGAGGGGCTCACAGTGCCAGCAGAGCACCCAAATCTCTGCTCTGCTCCTCACCAGGGTTGTTGTTTCTGGGTGGAACCACGAGGAAAAGCGAGTGGTGTTGGTCGGGAAATAAAGCGGCTTCGGTTGTTTGGGATTTTAAAGGAGGGTTTTTTTTCTCCTGGTTAGAGAGGTCAGGGTTTGTTCAGTTTGCTCTCTGTTGAAGGGTGGAAGGAAATGCTGGATTGTATTTCCTAGGAGTGTTAATTGTGCCAGTAAAAGTAAGGCAGGAGCTGGGAGATGCTTCCAATCCACCAGCAGGATTTTACAACCGCTGAGTTGAGAACTTGGGCAAAGCTGGGGCTTAAAATCCCTGCAGCTGAATGAAAAAAATCTGATTTAAGGAGTAGGTTGGTAATCAAAAACATTCAAAACCCAAAACTCAAAATGAAAACTTAATTTAAGGAGTGGTTTGTAGTTAAAGCTTTCAAAACCTAAAACTTTAAATGAAAATGTGTAGAGTTCTTTTATATTAGAATTACACTTTCCATCAGGGAGACAAAGAGATGGATTCACCCTCCCAGCAGGACTGACCCTTTTTGCTTTAGAAGAGCAGGAAATTCCCTCTTTCCCAGCCCCAGGTGTCCCAAATCCTTTCTCACTGGTTTCTCTGGCAGGCCATGGCCATCATCAATGGCTGTCTCTACGTGTTTGGGGGAACAACTGGCTACATTTACAGCACTGACCTGCACAAGCTGGACCTCAACACCCGGGAATGGATCCAGCTGAAACCCAACAATATGTCCTGTGACATGCCAGAGGAGAGGTGAGCACCTGGGCAGCCTCTTTTGGGAAGGGGAAGCCTTGGGGTACCTTGTTCTTGTTGGAATTCCCAGCCCTCCTGTGCCTGGTGGCATTTTCATGTCTCTCATCCATGGCTTGGTGTCCATCTGAGAAGAGGGAATTGGGAATGGAAGAATTCCTGAATTGAGTTCTTAGGAATCTTCAAATAAATCCAAATCCACCCCCCTGCCATGGTCAGGGACATTTTCCACTATCCCAGGTTGCTCCAAGCCCTGTCCAGCCTGGCCTTTAGAAGGTTCTGGAATATTGATGGTGTTCAATAATCCTTGCACTTAATTATTTAACAAATCAGAAAATACCTTTCAGACTTTTGGGCTCAAGAAAACTCCACATTTCCTGAATGCTCCCAGCCTGAGGGAGCAGCAGAGCCAGGCTTGGGAGATTCTGCTCAAATCCCTGCAATCTGATGGTGATTTCCAGAAGGTTTTTTTGTTGTTGCTAATTGTGCTGCTTTGCACCTTCAGGTACAGACATGAAATTGCTCATGATGGTCAAAGGATTTATATCCTGGGAGGTGGAACTTCCTGGACAGCCTATTCCTTGGATAAGGTGAGCCATTGGAACCCTGGCCAGGAGATTTTCCACACTGAGGAATAACCAGCACAGCCTCCTCATCTGGGTGGTAAAAAAAAATAAAAAAGATAATTGGGAGCAGAGCAGATTGTTCTCCTATTTCTGTAAAACCTGCAATGTCCTGGTGATGAATCTGTGGTCACTTTAAATAGTGCTCTGCTCCCAAAAAAGTGGAGCCTGCAGCACTTAATGTGACATTTTGTCTCTCCATTGTCCCATTTTTCTCCCTTTGTGCAGCAGCAGAAAGGTATTTCTAAATCCTTCTGAGAACTCAAGGGTGTGGATTTTAATTGGTCCAGCTCTTTTAAAAAGCAATATTCTTTTCTTTGCTTTTTTTTTCAGCTGTGGGGCTGAAATAGCAAAGCTGGGATGGAGCTTGCAAGGTGATTTCAGACCTGCTTAGTCACTGCCTGGGATCAGCTATTTTTGGGTTTACACTTAATGGAAAAAAGGGATTTATTTCTAGAGGGTCAGAGCCTGCATCATCCTGGTGCTACAGTGCCAGGAGAATCTCATGGCTCCTCTTTTTTCCCTCCAGATCCATGCCTACAACCTGGAAACCAACACCTGGGAGGAGATCACCACAAAACCCCACGAGAAAGTCGGTGAGTTTGGAATTTCCCTTCTTTCCCTGCAACCCAGAGTGCTCCAGGTGCAGTTTTCTTGTTCAGTGTGTGACTTTATGCTGGGTTTGAGGTGCTGCTTGTGCTTCAGCACTGAGGATTAACCCATCCCAGGGAATTTGGCAGCCTGGCTTCCTTCTCTCCCTGCTTGGGAAAGGTGACAGTGCCTGGATCTGCTCCCAGAGGATCCAGCTCATCCCTGCTCCCTTTGGAATCTCACATCTTGCTTTTCACCAAGCCAGATTTGAGATTGGAGAACAAAATTCCAGCATTTTTCTTCCTTCTTTAATTAGGAATCAAACCTGAAACAGCTGCTTAAAGTGACATCTTTTATACTTGGGATTGCAGGCAAGCAGAACCTCTGAAAAATTAAACTCTGTGATTAAATGTTGAGACAAAATCAACACTTGCACAAGCACTTTGAAGCAATTATTGCTGATATTTGATATTAAATTTATTCTCCCCAGGCTTCCCAGCAGCCAGAAGATGCCACAGCTGTGTTCAGATAAAAAATGGTAAGATTTGCCTCTGGAAAATTGGTATATCTTGTACAGCCAAGAGTTGGAGAGAACTGCAGGGAACATGTGGCTTTTCTGGAAGAGGATTTTTCCCTCCCTGCCTAATTGTCACCACTCTGAAATAACAGTTACAACCTTGATCCCTCTTTTTCCAAACCCTTCAGGTTGGTGGCTGAATGCTCTCTGTTGAAGGGTGGAAGGAAATGCTGGATTGTATTTCCTAGGAGTGTTAATTGTGCCAGTAAAAGTAAGGGAATTGCCAGGCTGGAGAAGGGAAGGATGCAGGGAGAGCTTCCAGAACATTCCATGCCCTAAAGGAGCTCCAGGAGAGCTGCAGAGGGACTGGGGACAAGGGACAGGACACAGGGAATGGGGAAAGGGGAGATTGGGGAAGGAATTGCTGGAATTGCCAGAGAATCCCAGGATCCCTGCAGTGGCCAAGGAAGGATTGGAGCAGCCTGAGATGCTGGGAGGTGTCCCTGCCATGAGCTTGGAGCTCCCTGCCCAGGCAAGGCAGGCCAGGATTGTGGGATTCAGGACACTCAGAATCCATGCAGAGGGATTGGGATGGAAAGTGGGGATAGAAAAGAGAGGCCCAGGCAAGGGAGAGCCTTGATGGTTTGCTGAGATTGCAAGGGAAGGCCCTGGATGCATCAATTCCTTGGAGAGGAGATGGATCCAATGTCAGGTTCTGGAGAGCTGGGAATTGCCAGGCTGGAGAAGGGAAGGATGCAGGGAGAGCTTCCAGAACATTCCAGGAAGGGGATCCCTGACCTCTCTGCTGTGGTTCCTGGCACCTCCCCACTCTCCTCTCTTGCAGATGTGTTCGTGTGCGGAGGCTACAACGGGGAGGTGATCCTGGGGGACGTTTGGAAACTGAACCTGCAAACCTTCCAGTGGGTCAAGCTCCCAGCTGCAATGCCAGAGCCTGTGTACTTCCACTGTGCTGCTGTCACCCCAGTAAGTGACTCCTGACTCCTTTTGTTCCTCTGGAGCTGGGATCCTTCATCCAAGCACTCTGAGCTTGGTGATGCTCCCAAGGACGCTCCCTCCTCTGCATGCAGCAGATTTTGGGAGGCTCTTCCTCCTGCTGCTGTTTGAAGAGTGCTGCCACACCATAGATTTTGATTTCTGAAAGAAATGATGCACAATTTGAGCTTTTAAACTTCATGTGGGAACAGCAGTTCCTGCTTGTAAAAGAAAAAAAAAAGTACAAATACTCCCTGAGTAAAGTGATTTTATCCTCCTGAGAGCAGCCTGAGGTGAAAGATTTTGTGAGGTTGATTCCATCCCTTTGGAAAGCACTAAGGAATGTTGGAATTGCCACAGCTTTTGGCCATAAGTAGAAGGCTGGAGATTGATAATTAACAGGCAGCAAGAAATGCCTTTGGCTGTGCCTTCACCTCCTTCAGCTCATCTCCTTAGGGCAGAGATCACATTCCCTGCTGTCACTGCATTTGGGGAATGTTCTAAATGCAGCTTTTCCTGGGAAGCCTGATAAAGGTGTTTCCCAGGCAGCTCAGTGACTGCCTGGACAGCAGGAATGTCCTTTCTGTGCCAGCATATGGGGAAAAAGAAAAGGCACTCAGCAGCTGAGGTTTTCCCATCTCTCTGTGTTCCTGTCATCCCTGGAGCAGGGTTGTGCTGAGCCAAGGGAATGCAGGATGTCTGTGTGAGGTGGGTGTAGTTTAAAAATACAACATTTTCAGCTGAGACAGTTTGCCACGCTCCTAAAATGGATTTCTTGGGCTAGAAATCACCTAAAATTCAGAGCAGAGCATGCTGAGGCGGTGGATGGGTGGTAATTTCATGATTATAAGCTGCACCATTCTGACTAAAATTTTGGTCTGAACCTGAAGTGCGGCTTATAATCAGGTGTGGCTTATATATGGACAAAGAAGGAAAAGTTGCTGTTTTAGTTTGGAGGACAGGTGTCTGCTGAGAAAGGCAGGAGCTTCTCTTTGAAATGGAGAATGGAAACTCCCTCCCTCCAAATTATTATAATTTTGAAATCAAGGGGCTCTCAAGCAAAGATATGGGAATAGGAATAACAGTTCTTTACTAGGGAAATTAAAATAGAAATACAGCACTACAAAGAACAAACCCCAAACCCTGACACAGTCAGAGTACAGCCTGACACCCGTCAGGCAGGGTGTTGGCAGCAGTCCCATCCCATGGTGGCTGCATCCTCCTGCAGTGACAGATGTGGCTCAGCTGGAGCAGTGCTCCTGTACAAGGTGCAGTTTCCCTCTAAAGCTCCAGTGGGGATGTGGAGAAATCCGGTTTTTCCTCTGGAGTCCAGTGGAGAAAGGGGCTCCCTTAGTGTCCCAAAACCTCTGTTTTTATCTTGGTAAGAAATGTTGGGCTCTTCCCCCTGGCTGGAGCAACTCCCAATGGGATGCAGTAATTTTATCAGTGCCACAGTGGGACTCAATGGCCATGAGCAGAAAATGACTGGCTGGAGGAAGGATGGGTTGTGAAAAGATAAAGAACACTGCCCCAGCTGGTTTATAAACCATGGCCATGAACAGGAGATATCCCATGAGATAAAGAACACTGCCCCAGCTGGTTTATAAACCATGGCCATGAACAGGAGATATCCCATGAGATAAAGAACACTGCCCCAGCTGGTTTATAAACCATGGCCATGAACAGGAGATATCCCATGAGATAAAGAACACTGCCCCAGCTGGTTTCAATGGATGCCCATTAGCAGAATATCTCCCATGAGATCAGGATCACTGCCCCACCCTCACAGATGTTGATTTCCTGCCCCTGTGACTCCTCTCCCCTTTCTCCCCCCAGGCTGGCTGCATGTACGTCCACGGCGGCGTGGTCAACATCCACGAAAACAAACGGACTGGCTCCCTGTTCAAAATGTGGCTGGTGGTGCCCAGCCTGCTGGAACTGTGCTGGGAGAAGCTTCTGGAATCTTTCCCTCACCTAGCAACTCTCTCCAGATCCCAGCTTTTGCACCTTGGACTGACGCAGGGACTCGTGGAGCGACTAAAATGAGAACATTTCCCACTTGTGTCCAAGTCTCACCACCTTGAAGAATTCCCCCTCCCACCACCCCCCTATTTATGGATTCCATGGATGGTCTTGCTAAGAACATGGAGGAACCTGCTCAAGGCCTTACTCAGCAAATACATCAATGCCTTTCCAGACATTGTTACTTTTAGTCATTGGGGAAAAAGAAAAAAAAAAAAAAAAAAAAAAACCACAAAAAAATCCCCTTTTTATTTATGGAGCTAAAGTTACACCACGAATCCAAAAGTATTTTCTGAGACTTAAGCAGCCAACCAGCAACCTGTCATCAGCACATGCTTGCTAATTAATTGGGGAGCTTAATGAGGTGTTGAATGGCTGAGCCTGTGCTTACACCTGGCACCTTCACCTTGGTATTCCCACCCTTGTATCCAACATTTGCTGCAGAACAACCACCAAACCTTCTCTGGCTTTGGATAACCCCTCCCTCCCACCCATCTGAGCTGTCCCATGTCCAAATCCAGCCCAGTTCCTGCAGCCCTGCATGTGTTCCATGGAATGTCCCCAGCCCTGAGCTCCTGGAGACGGCTGGAACGTCCCCCTGCAGCTTCCCTGGTGCACTGCCTGTGTCCTCCCCTTTCCATTCTCACAGGTTTGCTTGCAACACTGGGAAAAAATTACCCCTTAAGGGATTGCTGTGTGGTTTGCTGGGGGTGGGGAGGGTTTTTTGAACCTTTTCAGCTCACTTTGCACCCAGAACAAGCTGCAGCAAACCCTCAGAGTTCTGAGTTCTCGGCATCTCCCAGCTTTTGGTTTTCCTTCCTTCTACATGTTCCAAATTGGCCTTTTTCTTCTTGTTTTGGGTGGTTTAAAGCTGGTTTGGGGAGTGGCTCTGTGGATTGCTCAGCCCAGGATATTCAGCATGCAAAAAAAAAGGGGAGAGGGAACATCTCTCCCTCCTGCTGGCAACAGGGATTGTCTCTGCACAGGAAAGGGGGACTCTGCTCCTCTTCTTGTGCTCTCTACACTGAATTTAAGTGTCCACTGAACTCAGCAGCTCCAGGCATGAGGTTTGTGCAAAATCCTTTTCAGTTGGAGCCCATTTTTAAGTGCCTTTTGTTTTTAAAATCAGCTTTTCTCAATGCTTTCCTCTTCATCAAAGGCAGAGGTTACACTCTGGGGTTTTAGTTTCTTTTTAAAAGATGGCATTTATGTTTAAATAAATCATAGCATTGTCTTCATGTTGTTAATCCAAAGGTGCTGCCTGCTGGAGTCACTGCCCTCCACTTAGGGAACCCAGCCCTAAGCTTCCCATGGTTTTGGGAATAGATTTTCCTTTTTTTCCAGCTGTTTTTGTTCCCCCCAAGGCTCAGAAAACAAAGGCTGGGCATCACAGCTGAGCCTCTCTCAGGTGTTTGGATCACAGGAACTGCTGGGAGCTGCTTGGAGCTCTGCTGTCTCCATCCCCTGTGTTGAATCTTCACAGGAATTGTGAATTTTAACCCCTCCCCAGCTGCTGAATCCAGATCCTGCTGTGGGCTGGGGAAGGGCTCCCTGCAGGAACATTTCTCCAGCTCCTTCTTCATCCCAAACAGGCTGAATATCCACACTTCCATCTTGGGACCTCGATCCTGGAGCAGCCTGGTCATCCCTGTGCTGGTTTTTGTCTCACCTGCTTTAAAGAACATCTCCCCTCATCCCCAAGGTGACACTGGAACCATCCAAGCCTGGATCTCTGAGGTTGCACAAAGCCTCTCTGGATTATTTTGGAGCAGTCTTGGGACTCTGGAGAGGTCTCAGAAAATGGGAAGCTGGTCCCAATTTTCAAGGAACAATGTTGGAAACCACAGGGATGTCAGTCTCACTAAAATCCTGAAAAAAATATTCTGGAAAGTATTGAAATAATAACAACACAGACATCAGTCACAGCTTCAGGAGAGGGAAGTCCTGGCTTGGCCACCCTGATTTCCAACAGCACAACCCACCTGGATGATCCAGGAAAGGCAGGAGATGGAATCTGCAGCAAAGTGCATCCAGGACAGGCTGGGGAGCAGCTGTGGGAGGGGACCTGGGGAGCTGGATGTGAGTCAGCAGTGCCCTGGAGCCAGGAGGGGACATCTGGGGACAGCAGGACAGCAGCAGGGGAGGGGATTGTCCTGCTCTGTCCTGCTCCCCAGGGAATGGGCACAGCCCCAGAGCTCCAGGAGCCAGGGGAGGGCTTGGGGTGTCCTGGATCCCTCCATCCCAGCCCACAGGAGCTGGGAAAGCATCTCCAAGAAAACCACAAAGGATTTAATTTTGGCTGATAAAATCCATACAAGCACCACCCACTGCTGGATTTGCCTCTTTTCCATCCCATCAGCTCCACTGGCTGCTCATGAGGGACACAACATCTTTGGGGGCTGCTCTTCCTAAAAAAAAAATCACTTGGTTTAATCACTGAGCTCACAGCTCCTGCTGAGGGGCTTTAAGTGCTGTCTGTGGATAAAAACTTTAATTACATTATTAAAGATAGATATGATTACATTCTAATTTAATTTAAGGGAGAGGGAAAGGATCTGCAGCAAGTGATGGAGAGGGGATAAGCATCCACAGTGGTGCCTGGGGTGGGGACAGGATGGAAGGAGACAGGGAAAGAGCAGAATTCCTGAGCTCAGAGCAGAATTCCTGAGCTCAGAGCAGAATTCCTGAGCATCCCTCACACCCCAGAAGTGGTGGTTTATTAAATCTCAGTAAAATTACAGCACTGGGCAGGTTCTCCTACAGCTCTCCCATCCCTTTTCCATCCTTCCCTCTCCTGCCATCAACAACTCCAGCTACTCACCCAGCAAAGCTCCCAGACTAATGACAGCAGGATTGGCAGTGCTGATGCCTCACCAGGAAAACAAAAAGGTTTAATGAAGCAGCTTCATTAATCCCTAACGAGCTGCTGCCTTCCCAGGCTGCTTCCTGCCTCTCCCAGGGCTGTCCATCCTTTCAGACTCTGCATTCCTGTGGCTGCACTCCCTGCTTTTGTGCTGAAGGAGATCCTGGTGGAACAGGGGAGGGGAAAGAGGCACCAGAGCCTCCTTGCCTTGTTAGTGGAGCTGTCAGTGTTTTGCTTTGGGGCTGTTTTTGTTTTTAAAAGAGAATAAATCAATCCAAGCCCCAACTTTGTACTCTTACCACATCCACCAGCATTTCCCTGCGTGGAGGGAGATGTCCACAGGGTGTGACAGGTTGGGGACAACACCAGGAGCATCCCTGGCCCTTCTCTCAGGCCTCAAAGCCAGCAGGACCAAGGACAGCCAGACAGGAGCAGGCTGGAAATGAGCTGGAGCTTTTTGGAGAGAGCTGGAGCCCAGAGCCACCCCCTCTGGTTCTGTCCCTGGGTGAGGGGACCAAGGCTCATTTAAGGAGAAACAAACTTGTTTCTGATTTGTACAAAACTGCTTTAATGACAAAATACCTTTGGGTGCATTGCTGGTGCCATCAAACATCCCATGTGCAGTTCCCAGGCCCCTCTCCCAGGCCTGGGAGGATGAGGGATTTCTCAGGCACCTCCTTCCAGTGCAGCACATCCCCAGGGAGGGCTCTGTCCTCCAGACACCAAAATCCCCTTCAGGACCCTCCACTAAGGACAGTTTTCCTTCCAGCCCCTCGAGTGTGGGCTCTGTGACGTGCTCTTGGCTTTGAGGCTCCTCATTTTGGGAACAATTCCATTGCCACCACCCTTCCCATCCCTGAAGCCCCACCAGGGGAGCCCAGCAGCAGGAGCTTCAGGAGACAGCACTTCCAGGCTGGAGCCAGCCCAGCCAAGTCCCTGAGACACTGGAAAAGGTCTTGATGGGTGTTGATCCCAACAAAGGGCTTGGAGGGAGGAGAAAATCCAAACCTCAGCAGCCGCTGGGCGAGGGAGCGAAGAAATACACGGCCAGCAGGATGAAGTAAACCATCACCAGCACCGTGCCTGGGGACACACAGGAGCAGGGAGTCACTCCCTGGAGCAGAGTTTGAGACCTGGTGTGGTCTGGGTGAGCCCCCTGTAGAGGGTTTTCTACAAAATATTCGTTAAAAGGGAGCTGAAAACCTTTTAAAGGGGGAAAGGGAGTGATCCCCCCCTGGAGCTGCTGCAGGGGATGGACCCCAGGATCACTCACACCCAACAAGCCCAGGCTGGGCTCAGGAGCTCCCCATCCCACATCCCAGGCAATGCAGGGATTCTCCAGGCCCCACAGCAGCCCTGAGGGAGGTGCTCACCTTGGAAATAGTCACATTTGCCATCCATGAAGATGTAGTTCATGAGCACCACGCTGAACATGCTGGCGTAGACGTGGAGGTCGCTGAAGACCAGGGTGAAGTTGGTTGGCTGCAAGGAGAAGAGGATTTGGGGTTTGTGGCAAGCCAGGACAACCCTGTGTGACAAATCAGGACTTGTGTGTCACCCCTTAAACCCCCTTGGCATCCCCAGGGTGGGGACAGTACCAGGAGACTTCTGACCCCACTTCCCCTGCCCTGAGCACAGGGAGGCACTGCCAGGCCAGGTGTCCTCCCATGTCCCCCAGAGTCCCCAGCCCTCCTCAGGAGGTCCCCAGGGCTGTCCCCTGGGGCTACTCACGTAGAAGATGGTGAAGAGCACCAGGATGGGGATCTGGAGCATGCAGACCTGCACTGCAATGCAGTTCCCAATCTCGATGCTGTGGAGGAAGGACAGCTTAGGGCTCAGTCTGTGGGTGAGAAAACCCCAAAGCACAGAGCCCAGCCCAGACACCATTTTTTGGGTGACCAAGTCTCCTTGAGGACAAGCTGACACAGATCTGACCCACCCCAGAACTCCTCCTTGGAGCCACCTCACCTCAAGCTGAGATTGTTCTGCAGGGCAAACTGGATTCCATTGACAATCTCTGGCAGCTCGGGCACCATCGCCAGCACGGTGACACCGATGAAATACTGCAGGGAAGAGGTGACATCAGCCTGGCCAGCTGTGCAGAGCATCTCAGCAGCTTTTACCCCTCACTGCAGCCAGGGGAGGGGACAGCTTGGGGACACAGCCAGCTCACCTGTGAGATGGTGGAGTTGGTGAGGATGGGGCTGATGTGCTCCGTGGCCAGGTCAGCACAGGCCGACATGCACAGGGTGGAGAGCAGGAGGATGAGCAGGGCCCGCCAACGAGACCAGTGCACCACGGCACTGTGGTGGTGGCCAGGCACTGAGGACAGAGCAGAGAGGTGTGGGACACTCCAGAGCAGTGCCACAGCCACCCTGCAGCCAGGACATTTGGGGACACTCACTGTGGCAGTCGCTGATGTGGATGTCGTAGATGTGGGTGTGGGTTTTGAGGGTGAAGAAGAGCCCGATGAGGTAGGCAGCAGGGAGCAGGATGGACACTGTGTACACCAGGGGTCTGTGGGACACAGGGGACACTGTCAGTGCCACCAGGAGACCCCAGGGGATGGAGGATGGCACTGTGTACACCAGGGGTCTGTGGGACATCATCAGTGCCACCAGGGTATGGCATGGAGACCCCAGAGGATGGAGGATGACACTGTGTGCACCAGGGGTCTGTGGGACACAGGGGACACTGTCAGTGCCACCAGGGTATGGCATGGAGACCCCAGGGGATGGAGGATGGACACTGTGTACACCAGGGGTCTGTGGGACACAGGGGACATCATCAGTGCCACCAGGGTATGGCATGGAGACCCCAAGGGATGGAGGATGACACTGTGTGCACCAGGGGTCTGTGGGACACAGGGGACACTGTCAGTGCCACCAGGAGACCCCAGGGGATGTCCCCTGAGGCACTGGATCATTGGGGGTGGAGAAGGACTCTGGGAGGGATGTAGGGACACTGCCAACCCCAGGAGGTGCCACCCCAATGTGGGGACAGCCCTGTCCCCCCCGCAGTGGACACTCACTGGACGTGGCTGTAGTAGAGGGTGCCGTTGTTGTCCATCTGCAGAGAGAGCACTTGTTAACAGGGATATGGGGACAAGGGACAGCCCTGCTGCCACCACCCAGCACCAGAGCCAGGGGGGCTCCCAAATCTCCCCTGTCAGGGCTCCAGGTCCCCACTCACCAGGTCAAAGTGACAGCTGTGGCACAGGTAGTGGCCCAGCGGGTTCTGGGTGACGTTGTGGCACTCGCCGCACACCAGCTTCCCGTACACCTTGGAGAAGAGCGTTGGGGCAAAGACACCTGCAGGGACAGGACATGGAGCACACAGCCACCCTGGGGGGACCCCCAGACAGGGGACAGCCCTGTCCCCAACTCACCTCCCACAGAGAGGAAGAGCAGGGCCGAGCTGACGCCGGCAGAGCGGCTGTTGAACCTCTGCTCCTGGTGCCGGATTCCCCCGATCACCATGCACAGACCCTTGGGGACAGAAAACCCCCCCCAGAACAAATCCCCCATCAGTGCTCCGCCCACAGCACCCTCCCAGCTCTCAGTGCCACCCATCTCACCGGCACAAACAGCACACAGCCCACCAGTGTCCCCGTCAAGGCCGACTTGACCACCTCGGCGTAGCAGCGGTTGCCCTCGCGCGAGCCCTTGATGAGCGCGGTGATGTAGAAGGTGAGCTCGGTGATGGAGCCGAACGTGGCGTTCACCACCGCCCCCACCGCAAAGTTACTCTGGGCTGAGATGCTGCAGAGCAGGATTGAGGTGTCAGCAGGGCTGCAGCGTCCCCACTTTGCCCCCAGGTGTCCCCAACGCCGCTCACCTGGCGATGGCCATGCCGATGTAGTAGGAGAGGGGCATGATGGAGAGCAGGGCCAAGGAGAACTTGACGGCAGAGCCCGTCAGGTGGTTGGGGCTGTCCACATAGCCCAGCACCAGCGTCACCAGCACCAGGGGCAGCAGGTCTGGGGTGCTCACAGTCAAGGACACAACAGAGGGGGTGGATTTGGGGTCACTCCCCACCCACCCCGCTCCAGCTCCCCGAGGATACTGACAGCAAAGACGTTGATGCCGTCCACGGCGTATTTGTAGTAGTAAGGGTTGGCAGCGCGGTAGCAGCAGAGAATCACCTCTCCCTCCAGAGGCACCTCTGTCTGCACAGGGACAAGAGGGTCACCCCCTCCCTGGAGCAGGGTTGGGGACCCTCACCCCGCCCAGAGTCACCCACCATCCTCAGGCGCCGGATGAGCACGCGCCGCGGGGGCAGCAGCAGCACGCGGGAGGCGGCGCGGGCGCTCAGCTTGGCCGCGGGGATCAGGACGATGAGGAGCCACGCGGTGACACACACCAGCCCGTGGGCCAGCAGCAGCACTGGGTAACCCAGGCACAGCCACGCTGCAGTGCTGGCATGGTGCTGGTGATGGGAGGGCAAAAACTGAGCCCAAAACTGAGCCCAGCGGAGGGGAGGAGCCCGTGGGCCCCTTCCCCACCAGGCTGGGGGCTCCAGGGAAGGGTCCCTTCCCCACCAGGGGTGATGGTTCTGGGTCCTGCAGGGGCTCACCCAGTATCCAGTGCCCAGCCAGCACCGTGGGCTCCAGCGGCGCGGCGCGGGACCCCCGAGCAGGGCTGAGCTCTCCCCCACGCCACCTTCACACACCTGCTGGGATTTGGGGACCTGGGGAGAGGAGGGACATCAGGGGGTGCACAGAGCACCCCAAGACCCCCCCCCACCCAGGAGCATCCCTACCTCCACTTTCTGGATCACTTTGCCAAAGGGCCAAAGGAAATACCCGGCCAGATCCCAGCAGAGCCGCCCTGTGGGGACACAACCATCAGTGTCCCTGCAGCTACAGGGACCCCAGCACCCATCAGTGCTGTTCTGAGCTCATCCAGCCCCCACACGGGGGTCCCACACTCAGCTCTCACCATAAGGAGCCCCCATGACAGTGAGGAACATCACAGCAGCCACCAGGACGTAGAGCAGCGAGAGCCACCAGCCGAAGAGCAGCAGGTAGAGGACATTGCCACACGTCAGCGTGGACCCTGCAGGAGGGAAGGCACCAGCTGGCACCACTGGCACCTGCAGCTGTCACCAACCAGCCCTGTCCCCAAGGCCACCCCACCTCCAGAGCCTCGGATGACGTTGAGGTCAGAGTAGAGCTCCTTGACAATCTCGGACCGATCCTCCCAGGGCCGCGCCGTCACGTGGCTCTTCCATTTCTTGAAGCCAAACTACAGAAAGAGGAATTTTTTTATTATGAGTAAAGAGGAAGAAAACTAAAACCCATTCGAGCCCTCCAGGAGCACCCATGGGTGCCCCCCACCCACCTTGTAGTTGTTGGAGAGTTTGTTGGCCTCCACGGCGTTCTCGGCCGTCAGGGTGGTTCTCAGCACGCAGCTCTCGCACACCTCCTCCGAGTGCTGCTGGCAGCACGGCGGGGTGCCCGTGCCTGCGGGTGACACACGGGTCACCGCGGGTGTGGCACCCCCAGGGCCCCGCGTCCAGCCCCTCCCACGGCCACCCTACCTGCGGGGACACGGGGACGGTGCAGGTGACAGCCCAGGTCGCCCAGGTCGCCCTGCGCGTTGTTGATCGCGGCGCAGTGCCGGTCACAGAGGGAGCCCCGGCGGGGACCGTCACTGTCACCGCGGGAATCCAGGACCTTGGGGACATCTGCGGGAGCTGCCGGAGTCACAGCGGGGCCACATCCCCACACCCAGCCACACGCTGGTGTCACCGCGGTCCCCAAACCCCGCAGGGAGGATACAGAGCTCCCAAGTGGTACCCAGGGATGCTCAGGAGGGGAGAACCTCAGTGCCGGTTCCAGGGCGGGGAAATCCCGCTCGGTTCTCGGGGTGTGGTCGGGAGGGTGACCCGGTGGTACCCAGGGATGGGGGGGAACACACAGAGCTCCCAAGTGGTACCCAAGGGATGCTCAGGAGGGGAGAATCCACCAGTGCCCGTTCCACGGCGGGGAAATCCCGCTCGGTTCTCGGGGTGTGGTCGGGAGGGTGACCCGGTGGTACCCAGGGGATGCTCAGGAGGGGAAACCCCCAGTGCCCGTTCCACGGCGGGGAAATCCCGCTCGGTTCTCGGGGTGTGGTCGGGAGGGTGACCCGGTGGTACCCAGGGATGGGGGGGAACACACAGAGCTCCCAGGGTGGTACCCAGGGGATGGTCAGGAGGGGAGAACCTCAGTGCCCGTTCCACGGCGGGGAAATCCCGCTCGGTTCTCGGGGTGTGGTCGGGAGGGTGACCCGGTGGTACCCAGGGATGGAGGGGGGAAACCTCCCCGGGGATGGAGGGGGGGAAACCTCCCCGGGGATGGAGGGGGGGAAACCTCCCCAGGGATGGATGGAACCTCTCCAGTGCCCACCCCCTCCCCAGCTCACCCACCGGGCGTGTCCTGCGCGCAGCAGCAGCGGCGGCGCCGCCCGGGCTCGGTGTCTGTGGCCATGGTGAGAGCTGCAGGTGCTGGCCCGGTGGTCCCGGCCCGGTCCGGCCCGCCGGAATTTAACGGGCGGGGCCGGACATGCGCGCCCCCGGGAGCCGCCCCCAATCCCGGCGGGAGGGGCCGGGCCGGGCCGGGCCGCGGGTGGGATGCACCTGGGAACGGTGCGGGATGGGAGCGGAGCGGGATGTGATTGGGATTGGGATGTGATTGGGATTGGGATGTGATTGGGATGTGATTGGGATGTGATTGGGATGTGATTGGGATGTGCGGGGATCGGGGTGTGTGATGTTTCGGGGTGCACAGATGAGAGGATGCAGAGATTGGGGTGTGCGGGGACCACGGTGCGGGGTGGAACGGGGTGTACAGAGAGCGGGGTGTGCGGTGTTTTGGGGTACACGGAGAGCAGGGTGCACAGAGTTTTGAGGTACAGAGAGTTTTGGGTGCACAGAGTTTTGGGGTGTAGAGAGAGCGGGGTGTGCGGTGTTTTGGGGTGCACAGAGTTTTTGGGTACAGAGAGATCAGAGTGCACAGAATTTTGGGGTGCAGAGGGACCGGAGTGCACAGAGTTTTGGGGTGCACAGAGACCAGACTGTGCGGTGTTTTAGGGTGCACAGCGTTTTGGGATGTACAGAGTTTTGGGGTGCAGAGAGAGCAGGCTGTGCTGTGTTTTGGGGTGTGCTGTGTTTTGGGGTGCAGAGAGTTTTGGGTGCACAGAGAGCGGGGTGTGCAGAGTTTGGGATGCAGAGAGTTTTGGGGTGCACAGAGTTTTGGGGTGCACAGAGAGCAGACTGTGCGGTGTTTTAGGGTGCACAGAGTTTTGGGTGCACAGAGTTTTGGGGTGCACAGAGAGCAGGCTGTGCGGTGTTTTGGGGTGCACAGAGTTTTGGGGTGCAGAGAGAGCAGGGTGCACGGTGTGTGGGTGTACACAGGGTGCAGATATTGGGGTGCTGTGGGAGCAGGGGGGTGTGCCCAGGAATTGGGGTGTGCCCAGGAATTGGGGTGCACGGGGTGGGGCTGAACAAGATCTGGGCTGTGCCGTGTGTTGGGGTGCAGGGGGATGTGGGGTGCAGTTAGGGGCTGCAGGAACAGGGGGGTGGGATGTGTTGGGGTGCACAGAGTGGGGTGTGGGATGTATTGGGGTGCACAGGGAACAGGGTGCACCAGGTATTGGGGTGCACAGAGACTGGGATGTGTGAGGTATTGGGGTGTGTGATACTTTGGGGTGCACAGGGTTTGGGATATGTGATATTGGGGTGTGTGATGTATTGGGGTGTGTGATGCACACAGGGACTGAGGGGTGTGATGCACAAGTTATTGGGGTGCCCAGGGACTGGGATGTGTGATGTATTGGGTTGTGTGATGTATTGGGGTGCACAGAGAGGGGTGTGGAATGTATTGAGGGGCACAGGTAGCACAGGTATTGGGGTGCCCAGGGACTGCGATGTGTGAGGTATTGGGGTGTGTGAGATATTGGGGTGTGTGATGTATTGGGGTGCACAGGGACTGAGGGGTGTGAAGTACAAGGTATTGGGGTACAGAGGAAAAGGGCTATGTGATCTGTTGGGGTGTGTGATGCTTTGGGGTGAACAAAGACTGGGATGTGTGGGATATTGGGGTACACAGGGACTGGGATGGGTGATGTATTGGGGTGTGTGAGGTATTGGGGTGCACAGGGACTGGGATGGGTGATGTATTGGGGTGTGTGATGCTTTGGGGTGTGTAAAGTATTGGGGTGTGTGATGCTTTAGGGTGCACAGGGACTGAGGGGTGTGATGCACAAGGTATTGGGGTACAGAGGGACAGGGATGTGTGATATATTGGGCTGTGTGATACTTTGGGGTGTGTAAAGTATTGGGGTGTGTGATGCACTGGGGTGCACAGGGTTTGGGGTGTGTGATGTATTGGGATATGTGATACTGGGGTGTGTGGTGCTTTGGGGTGCACAGAGTTTGGGGTGTGTGATATTCAGGTGTGTTATACTTTGGGATGTGTGATACTTTGGGCTGTGTGATGTATTGGGGTGCACAGGGTTTGGGGTATGATATTGGGGTGTGTGATGCTTTGGGGTGCACAAGGTTTGGGATGTGTGATATTTGGGGTACAGAGGGACTGGGATGTGTGAGGTATTGGGGTGTGTGATGCTTTGGGGTGTTGATGTTGGGCTGTGTGATGTATTGGGGTGCACAGGTACTGGGCTGGGTGATACTTTGGGGCTGTGTGATATTGGGGTGTGTGAGGTTTTGGGGTGTGTGATATTGGGGTGTGTGACGCTTTTGGCTGTGTGATGCTTTGGGGTGTGAGATATTGGGGTACACAGGGTTTGGGATATGTGATATTGGGCTGTGTGATGTATTGGGGTGTGTGATACTTTGGGGTGAGTGATGCTTTGGGGTGCACAGAGTTTGGGATGTGATATTGGGGTGTGTGATACTTTTGGCTGTGTGATATTGGGCTCTGTGATGCTTTGGGGTGCACAAGGTTTGGGGTGTGTGATATTTTGGGGTGTGTGATGCTTTGGGATGTGTAATGCTTTGGGGTGTGTGATATTGGGGTGCACAGGGACTGGGATGGGTGATACTTTGGGCTGTGTGATGCTTTGTGGTGCACAAGGTTTGGGATGTGTGATATTGGGGTGTGTGATACTTTGGGGTGTGTGATGTATTGGGGCGTGTGACACTTTTGGCTGTGTGATACTTTGGGGTGCACAGGGTTTGGGGTGTGTGATATTTTGGGGTGTGTGATATTGGGGTGCACAGGGACTGGGATGTGTGTGATACTGGGGTGTGTGAGGTACTAGGGTGTGTGATACTTTGGGCTGTGTGATATTGGGCTCTGTGATGCTTTGGGGTGCACAGGGTTTGGGATATGTGATATTGGGGTGTGTGATACTTTGGGGTGTGTGATATTGGGGTGCACAGTGTTTGGGATATGTGATATTGGGGTGTGTGATACTTTGGGCTGTGTGATATTGGGATGTGTGACACTTTTGGCTGTGTGATGCTTTGGGGTGCACAGGGTTTGGGATATGTGATATTTTGGGGTGTGTGATATTGGGGTGCACAGGGTTTGGGCTGTGTGACACTTTTGGCTGTTTGATGCTTTGGGGAGCACAAGGCTCCATCTGGGGGCTCTGTGGCAGAGGCTGTGCAGATCCTGGCAGCACAGAGGGAAATGGGGACCCCAAAAACCTGCAGGGTGTGGGGCTGCAGAGCCCAGGGGTCCCCAAGGGCTCCTCCTGAGGAGCCCCAGGATTGGGGAAAAAAGAAATTTCTGCACTTGCAGGTTTTTAAACTGAGCTCACAGGGCCATGCTGTCCTTGGAGGGGGAGTTTTGGGGTAAAACTCAGCTAAATCTGGTTCTTGGACTTTTGGATGTGGTGATGCTGAATGCCAAAAAATCCCCAAAACTCATTTAAAACAAACTCATTTAATACAAAAACCAAACGAGCCATTTTGTTCTTTGGAAAAACCCAGGTCCCCCAGGGAAGAGAGAGACAGAGTCACCAAAACCAGGCAGTTCTCACCAAAATTCCCAAAATTCCCAAAATTCCTTTCCCTCCCCTCAGTAAAAAATACAGTACAATGATTCCACATGTAATGGTCCTGGATACACTTCTAAAATTTTCATTTACCACAATTTACAACAAATTACAGAATTATAACAAATTCTGCCCCTCAGAGAAATTTGACAAATCTTGATTGATCCTTTCTTTGAAGGAAATCCAAGTGCTCTTAGCAAAAAAGGTACATTCCCAAAAACTGAATTCCCACCAAAGCTCCCAAATTGGGTGGTGAGGAGTGAAAAATGAAATTCCAAAGCAAAGGCAGGTGAGAGCTGGGGGTACCTGGGCAGTTCAGAGCTCCCCCTGAGAGGGGAGGCCACGTTGGTTTTGTAC
Organism: Catharus ustulatus; assembly: GCF_009819885.2. Lineage (NCBI taxonomy): Eukaryota > Metazoa > Chordata > Aves > Passeriformes > Turdidae > Catharus > Catharus ustulatus. The sequence goes on from NC_046224.1 coordinate 1,436,919, forward strand.
AAAATAATGAAAATAAAAATTGAAAAAAAATTGAAAATAAAAAAAAATTGAAATAAAAATTGGAAAAAAAAAAAAAATCAGTAAAATTCTTCTTTGCTGACCTCAGCAAGACAAAGGTGGGTTTGGGTTTCCTGTGCAGCTGCAGGAACATCCCAAGGGGGCAGAAATCACAATTAAATCAATAATCAGGGAGAAAATTAATTGGGTTTTATCAAGCAGAATAAAATGAAGCAAAACTGAGTCTGAGCTTCCAGACTTGGGATTTCTTGGATCCTGAACTTGTCCAAGTTGGTTTTTAATTTCCAATGTTCACAGCTGGGGGAGGCTGCTCCAGCTGCACCCTCAAAGGTTTGGTTTGGTTAAGTCTGAGATCAGCAAAGCTCAGTTTAAACAGGAATGCTTGAGGTGAGGAGCAGAGAAAATCCTGCCTGGAGTTTTTCCACAGTGCAGAGTTCTGTGGGATGCCTTGACCAAATCCACACTGCAATCATCACAGATCATCCTGTGGTCACAAAGATGATCCAGTTCTGCAGCAAATCCAAGTCCAAATTCACCCCTCAGAGCAGCCCTGTCCTCCAGAGCTGAGCCCATCACTCCCCAAAGATCCACAGGACGTTGACTCCTGACAACCCCAGATTGACACGTCTGCAAAAGAGAGAATTAATTAATTAATTAATGTCAATTAATTCCATTCCAGCACCATTAATCATCTCCTCACTGTGCTGGTGTCATTCCCATGGGATACCTACCCCAACATCCCAGACTCCTTGGTCTTTATGATGTACAGGAACATCAGCAAGGTGTGGAACATGTTGTTCCTGCCCTGGAGGCACAGAAAGAGACAAAGATTTAGAAATGAAAACAATCCAAAATCCAAAATTTGGATTTTAAGGGGTGACATCACCCAGCAGGGATTGTCATTTGGGGGTTCTACAATAAAATGGCAGAAAATTAAGAAGAAGAAGGAATTGCTGTCTCTTACATAGATAGCACCATGAGCTGGGCAAACCAGAAATGTGTGTGGGATTTAAAAAAACCCCAAATCAGGGCTGGGAAGGGTTGCTGAGGGCAGCAGGAGGACAAAGCTCTGACCTTGGGCAGGCTGTAGACGTGGCACTCATAGATCAGCTCGTAGTGGGGAGGGTTGATGCTGCTCTGGTAGATGCAGAACACGTTTTCATTTGTGGTGTCTGAATTCAAAATGAATTTTAAATGAATTAAAAGCAGATTTTAGAGGTGCTGGGCAGAGCAGCTGCAGGCCAGCTCAGTACCTGGTTTGTCTGGAGTCTGGATGAAGTGCTGGCAAGTGAAGGTTTTGCCATCAGGGTATTTGGGGTGAGGAGGGAGCCTGGAGTCCAGGTAGGTGCAGAACACGTGCATCAGGATCTGGCAAAACCAAAACCAAACCAAATCTCACTGCAGGGACCCCAAAACTCCCCAAATCCTCCTCCCCAGGGTCCCAGCAGTCAATCCCAGAACTTAACCCCAGCCTTAGGAGCAGCTTCATCCCTAAATTATCAATTTCAGATTTGGCTGAGAAAACAGAGAGCTCAAAACCAGCTCTGCAAGGAAACTTCTCCCTTTCCCTCATGGAAAAATCTGGGCTTAGCAATGACAAAATTGTGAAATAAAACCTCAGGATGAGCATCCAAAACCAGAGGGGAGCCTGAGGGTTGTTTCAACCCTTTCTGGAGAGTTCTCAATAAATTATCTGTGAGCTGGTGATTCTGTGCTGCTTGACAGGAAAAATGGAAAATTTGCTGGGAAGAAAATTCCACAAATCTTAAAAAAAATGTGAGAGGTGCACCTTGGAGCTCACAGCAATCAACAAAAATGTGAAATTGTTTATTTGGTTTTTTTTTAACTACTAGCCTTAAATTAATATCCAAACTTCTTTATTTGAGCTGTTCCTGTTTACAGGACACTCAGATTCTAAATATTCCAATTATTTAACCAAAGAGGAAAAATCAAATCCTATTTCAAGGTTGATTTTCTCCTCCCAGCAATGGAATCTCTTGAATTAAGCAGCAGAAAAGCTGCAAAGCTCCATTTTCTGATTTTTCCCACATTCCTTAAGGAGTTGGTGGCTCCTCCCCACAAAATCCATCCCAAAAAAAAGTGGGAACTCACCGAGGAGTCTGTGGGCAGGTCTGTGTCCCATTTCCTGCCCTTGAAATCTCCTCCCCCATTCCACCTGAAGGAGCTCATGCATCCTCCCTGGGAGAGTTCTGCAAACAACAAAATTATTCATTCCTGAGGGGTGGGAGTGCAGGAAAACAAAGGGGGGTGCTGTGGGAAAAGGGGAATTCAGATGGGGAAGAGATGGATTTAATTAGTGGTTTGTTGTTTGGTTGGTTTTATTTCTTAGAAATATGAAAGAAAATTTTTTTATCTTTGGCCTTGGTTGGTTATTAAATTTTATTTAAAGTACAGAGAGTTTTGGTGAGCAAAATGGAAATTAATTTAGCTAATGACAAGTTCTTTTAAATAATTCAATAAAGAACTAACACTTGGATTATTTCTATTTTTTACTGTATTGCAGCACTATTTAACCAAAAACTGCTGCTTGAAGTCATGAAGAAGAAAGAAAAAAAGAAGCAAGAAGCTCCATCTTGTTCCACACCTATCACTGTAGTTTAAAACTCAAAATGAAGTTACACATTTGTGATTTTAATTCTGTTTCTCAAATGTGGAAGCTCAAGCCACAAGCAGGGTTGTGCTGGGGGTCACAGAAAGTTCCAGACTCCCAGGGATCCAACAGGAGGAAAAGTTTTCAGGGACATTTGCAGGGATGCAGCCCCAGCTCCTCTGGTATCCCAAAAACTGTTTGGAAATGTTTGAAAATCACAAACCTCTGATCCTCTCCACCAAATATTCCTGGTTTGGGGTGAGATCCAGGTACTGCACCAGGGCATTGAGGGTGGGGATGAGAGGAGCTTTCACCAGGGCTGCCTGTTTGAGGCTGCTGATGCTGGCTTCTGTAAAACAGGATAAAATCAACACCAGCTCCACCCCAAACATTACAGAGTAACACTGAGAATAAATCCCAGCTCCACCCCAAACTCTACAGAGTAACACTGAGAATAAAACCACAGCTCCACCCCCAACATTACAGAGTAACACCGAGCTCCTCCAGCCAAGCAGGAGAGAAACAAAGTGAAAATAAAGGGCTTGGAGCACTTTGTAACACTCTAAGGACAGAGATTTAATTCAATGTAACACAGCAAATCCGCTCCTCAGTTAATTTGAAACAACAGGAGGAGAAGCTGCTACAAAATCCCAACTTGTGACAAACAGGACATGGGAATTTTAAAAACTCAGTTATTTCAGGAATTGGGTGATTTGAATGAAGAGCTCAGCAGGGCAGACTGAGAATTTACAGCATTAGGAAATTCTTTCTGACTGATTCATCATCAATTACTATTAATGATAATTTGAGCTGCAATATTAAATTCATGGGGGGTAAAATAGAAGCATTTAAGAATTTTACCCAATTATCCAAGTATTCATATTTATAGATATCAATATCATATTGTTATTATATTTATAGGAGTATTATGGAAAACCTTCCCAGCCTAACAAAATGCAGGAGGTGGAGCAAAGCCAACCCCAAAACAGAGCAGAAATGGGACACAAACATTTCCCAGCCCTAATTTGTGTAATTAACACCCATCCCACCTCCAATCTGCAGCTCTGGGCAGCCCATCCTCCTCAGCTGAGTGCTCACAGATTCCATCTCTTCCACAAGGGGCACCAGAATGGTGTCATTGATCCACTAGGAAGGGAAAAGGGGGGAAATCTGAGCTCAGAAACAACAGGGATGTTTGATAAACCTTAACAAATGGTTAATGTTAAATAAACTCTGCAATCATCCCCACCACAGCACATCAAGGAGGGAAATAATTTAATTTAATTATCAAGCCAGGTAGAATTGAAGCTTTAACAGCTTCTGAAAATGCAATGTGTAGGAGTTGGGCAAACTGATCTGCAGCAGGGAAAGATTTTTTTTAAAGGGGATTATGAATCACAGCCCTCCAAGGATAAACTGATCCAGGGAGATCCAGTCCAGGTGAAAAATTTGTGGGATTTGTGTGTGACAACCCTCAGACAGCAACTCAACCCTTCCCATCTGGGCTACAGAGATTTCCCCACTGCACTTGGGATTGCTCAGGGAGGGACTCACATTCCTGAATTTGGCTGTCCAGGAATCCATGTGATCCAGGAGCTGCCTGTTCATTGTCACCCGTGCCCAGACCTGTGGAAAGGTTTGTTAAATCCATCAGAACCCCACAGAACCCACAGAGTTTTTAGGCTCTGTGACAAACAAAGGAATTGAGTGAATGCTTCAGCCCCACCCAGCTCAAATCCAAACCTCTGCACATTTTAAAATGCCATTTCTCCCTCTTGGGATTCACCTCTTCTGCAGCCTGTTTGGAGCTGAGATCAGCCTCATCCTTGTGTGCAGAAGGAGCCTGGGACCTGCAGGCCAGCTGGTACTGGAATTTCCTCAGGATCTGGGCATGGTCTGCCATGGAGCGGCTGTAGTTCCAAAACGTGGGGCTGCTGGAGGGAGAGTTGGAATCTGAGCTCCCTGAAAAGATCAATGCATTAAAAAGTTCAGTTAATGCCAAACAGCACAGGGACAACACCTCAGGGTGGGTGAATACACTCTGCAGAAACACTGCATTCACCCTTGTCTTGATTGTCCCAATCCAGGAGAAAAAAAATCACTGAGTGCAGCTCATCTGATCTTGATTGTCCCAATCCAGGAATAAAAATTCACTGGGTGTAGCTCATCCCCTTTACCCTAATTCTGATTGTCCCAATCCAGGGGTGTAGCTCATCTAATCCTGATTGTCCCAATCCAGGAGAAAAAATTCACTGGGTGTAGCTCATCCCTTTTATCCTAATTCTGATTGTCCCAGTCCAGGAATAAAAATTACTGGGTGTAGCTCATCTAATCCTGATTGTGCCAATCCAGAAATAAAATTTACTGGGTGTAGCTCATCCCCTTTATCCTAATTCTGATTGTCCCAATCCAGGAGTGTAGCTCATCTAATCCTGATTGTGCCAATCCAGGAGAAAAAATTCACTGGGTGTAGCTCATCTAATCCTGATTGTGCCAATCCAGGAATAAAAATAATTGAGTGTAGCTCATCTAATCCTGATTGTGCCAATCCAGGAGAAAAATTTACTGGATTCAGCCCCTTTATCTGAAACCACCTGGACAAAATGCCCTTCTTATCAAGGTGATTTTATCTCAGTTCATTACAACCGCCAACTGCAGAGATAATCCATCAGCATTGCCAAGCTTAGATCCTGTTCCAAGGAATAACTGGAGGAAGGAGAACAATGTTCTACCTCACACCCCAATTCCTCACTAGGAACAAGCTCACAGGTGATCCATAAATGGCTTTTTTTTACTGCTACTACTCCCAATATTGGATAAAACCAACACCTCTTCCCTTCCAAGCTTTTCCCTGCAGCCTGCAGGAACAGAGACTGGGCAGAGCCAAAGAATAAAATATTTATTTATTTATTGAGAGGATTCACCTTGGGCAGTGCACACAAATCTAATCCCAGATGGATCCTGGGCAGAACCAAGGGAATAAAATATTTATTTATTTACTGAGAGGATTCACCTTGGGCAGTGCACACAAATCTAATCCCAGATGGATCCTGGGCAGAGCCAAAGAATAAAACAGGAATTTATTTATTGAGAGGATTCACCTTGGGGCTGCGCCCAGATCAAATCCCAGATGGATCCTGGGCAGAGCCAAAGAATAAAACAGGAATTTATTGAGAGGATTCACCTTGGGCAGTGCACACGAATCCAATCCCAGATGGATCCTGGGCAGAGCCAAAGGAATAAAATATTTATTTATTGAGAGGATTCACCTTGGGCAGTGCACACAAATCCAATCCCAGATGGATTCTGGGCAGAGCCAAAGAATAAAATATTGATTTATTTATTGAGAGGATTCACCTTGGGCAGTGCACACAAATCCAACCCCAGATGGATCCTGGGCAGAGCCAAAGGAATAAAACAGGAATTTACTAAGAGGATTCACCTTGGAGCTACACCCAGATCAAATCCCAGATGGATCCTGGGCAGAGCCAAAGGAATAAAATATTTATTTATTTATTGAGAGGATTCACCTTGGGCACTGCACACAAATCCAATCCCAGATGGATCCTGGCCATGAGTTTTATATTTTTATCAGTTTTGGTTCATTCACACTCTCAGTCCCTGCCTTGCCCCCTTTCCCTCACTGCTGTTTCTGCTTTTTGGGTTTTTGATTCCCCAGCTGTGAACAGAACTCACTGACACCTCACAGGAAGGTTCAGAGCAGAGATTCTGAAATACATAAAAGCTAAAAGGCAAGACATGAGCTCAGTTTACCTAACTGAACTCTGTGCTGCTTCTCCTCCTCACTCCTCAGGAAGGTGTCCAGGGATTTGACATCAGTTATGCACTCCTCCTTGGAGCTGGAGTTGTTGTAACGAATGGGGGAGAACCTGTAGTGAGGCCTGACCCCACTGCTGTCCCCAGCCCCCACCCCCATGGGGTAGGGAGATCCATTGGGGGAGGGGCTGAAGCTGGAAACCTGGGCACAAAACAAATTAAAAAAATTAATTTTTATTTCATTTCCAAGTGAAATCCTTTTGAAACACTAATATCAGGATATGTGTCCTGCTGAACTTTGCATAAATCAACAAGTATATTTATTGTCTTGAAAAATGTTCTTTGATCACACTGAGTTTGTCCAGAAAGATGTTGACACATCACTAGCCATGAGGTTCTGTTGTATTTGTGTTTAGATTTTATTTAATTGCATGCTCTTATTTTTATTTGGGATCTTCTGCTTTAACTGGGCTATTCCATCTTTGCATATGACTAGCAGAAAAATTTGAAATAGCATCCTTCATCTCAGTAATATTTTAAAAATGTTTTGGAAACCTATCTAGAGATGGTGGCCCTTTCATCACTAGCCATGAGGTTCTGTTGTATTTTAGAAAAAATTTGTGTTTAAACTTTATTTAATTGCATGCTCTAATTGTTTTATTTGGGATCTTCTGCTTTAACTGCACTATTCCATCTTTGCATATGACTAGTAGAAAAATTTGAAATAGCATCCTTCTTCTCAGTAAGGTTTCCAAACCATTTTTTAAAACATACCTAGACATGGTGGCCCTTCCATCACTAGCCATGAGGTTCTGTTGTACTTCAGAAAGAATTTGTGTTTAAACTTTATTTAATTCCATGCTCTAATTGTTTTATTTGGGATCTTCTGCTTTAACTGGAGTATTCTATCTTTGCACATGACTAGTAGAAAAATTTGAAACAGCATCCTTCTTCTCAATAAGGTTTCCAAAACATTTTTTATCCTTCTTCTTAGTAATATTTTATATAAGTTTTGGAAACCTATCTAGAGATGGTGGCCCTTTCATCACTAGTCATGAGGTTCTGTTGTACTTCAGAAAGAATTTGTGTTTAAACTTTATTTAATTCCATGCTCTAATTTTTATTTGGGATCTTCTGCTTTAACTGGACTATTCCATCTTTGCACATGACTAGTAGAAAAATTTGAAATAATATCCTCCTTCTTAGTAATATTTTATAAAAGTTTTGGAAACCTATCTAGAGATGGTGGCCATTTCATCACTAGCCATGAGGTTCTGTTGAAGGAATTTGTGTTTAGATTTTATTTAATTGCATGTTCTAATTGGTTTTTTTTTGGGATCTTCTGGTTTAACTGGGCTGTTCCATCTTTGCATATGACTAGTAGAAAAATTTGAAATAGCATCCTTCTTCTCAATAAGGTTTCCAAACCATTTTTTATCCTTCTTCTTAGTAATATTTTATAAAAGTTTTGGAAACCTATCTAGAGATGGTGGCCATTCCAGTAGATTTAAGTGTAACTTAGCAGCTTTATAACTAAAATTTAATAACTAAAAACCCCCAAGACAAACCAAACCCAGTAAGCTGAACCCAGGCTGTGCTTTCAGGATGCTCCCTGTGCATTACCTTGCTGTAGCTGCTGGGTGAGAAGGTGACAGAGGTGCTGAGGGAGGGGCTGGCCCCTGGCAGGGCCTGCAGCTGGGGGCTGTAACCGCTCAGGCAGCCCCCAGAGAACTTGGGGCTGGCGCTGGGAGAGCGGGAGGGGCTGTAGCTCAGCACACACTGGCCCTGGATGGGGGGAGAGGGGGTCAGGGACAGAACTCTCTTGGCTGCTGGCTCTCGTGGAGGGGTGATCTGTACAGCTGCAAGGCAAGCACAGGGTTAGAAGTGAGGATGCAGCAGCCCCAAAGTGCCTTTAACACATCTGTGTGTTTAGGTGAGCACTGAACAGCTGGTCCTTACAGAACTGAGATCTGGAATAAATCCTATGGGGCTCTCCAATATTCCATCAGCTCTTCCACCTGCCCACTGTTCTCATCTTTAGCACAATAATTAATGTGTCAATTATCTCAAACACAATCAGTTCCCCCTCAAACTGCCATAAATTAAAGCACAGCATGAGGAACAACATCCAACAATCCCAAACACCCAGCTCAGTTCAGAGCTCAGATAATTCAGAATAAAGAATCCAGAACTACAGAAAAAATAAAAAAACCCATTAAAAATGAACCACATTAATTAATGTGTCAATTATCTCAAACACAATCAGTTCCACCTCAAACTGCCATAAATTAAACCACAGATGAGGAACAACATCCAACAATCCCAAACACCCAGCTCAGCTCAGATAATTCAGAATAAAGAACCCAGAACTACAGAAACAATAAAAAAACCCATGAAAAATGAAACACACTAATTACTGTCTCAATTATCTCAAACACAATCAGTTCCACCTCAAACTGCCATAAATTAAAGCACAGATGAGGAACAACATCCAACTCCTGTAGGGGACAATCCCAACCACCCAGCTCAGAGCTCAGATAATTCAGAATAAATAATCCAGAACTACAGAAACAATAAAAAAAAACCATGAAAAATGAAACACACTAATTAATCTGTCAACTATCTAAAACACAATCAGTTCCATCTCAAACTGCCATAAATTAAACCACAGCATGAGGAACAACATCCAACAATCCCAAACACCCAGCTCAGCTCAGAGCTCAGATAATCCAGAATAAAGAACCCAGAACTACAGAAACAATAAAAAAACCCATGAAAAATGAAACACACTAATTAATGTCTCAATCATCTCAAACACAATCAGTTCCACCTCAAACTGCCATAAATTAAACCACAGCATGAGGATCAACATCCAACTCCTGCAGGGGACAATTCCAAACACCCAACTCAGCTCAGAGCTCAGATAATTCAGAATAAAGAACCCAGAACTACAGAAACAATAAAAAAACCCATGAAAAATGAAACACACTAATTAATGTCTCAATTATCTAAAACACAATCAGTTCCACCTGAATGGCCATAAATTAAACCTCAGATGAGGAACAACATCCAACAATCCCAACCACCCAGCTCAGAGCTCAGATAATTCAGAATAAACAATCCAGAACTACAGAAACAATAAAAAACCCCATGAAAAATGAAACACACTAATTAATGTGTCAATCATCTCAAACACAATCAGTTCCCCCTCAAACTGCCATAAATTAAACCACAGATGAGGAACAACATCCAACAATCCCAACCACCCAGCTCAGCTCAGAGCTCAGATAATTCAGAATAAATAATCCAGAACAATAAAAAAACATGAAAAATAAAACAGAGGGTTTATTCCCCACCTGCCTTGCGCAGCCAGCCCACGATCTGCTGGCTGGGACTGGTCACCAGGCTGGGAGGTGCTGCTGTGTAGGTGAAATATCTCCAGAAATCAAACAGGGCATTGAGGCTGAACAGGGCTGCCAGGGCAAATTCTGCAAGGAACACACGAGTTTCTGTCATGGCTTCAACAAAAATTGCTTTATTTGCAAGATCAGGTTGTGTCTGTTTATAAAAGATCATTATTAGTGCTGCCAATATTTTTTCACTTTCCAGGCAAAAAAAAAATTGGGAGATTATTTTCCTCATTGTTGAAATTAATTCATACATTTAAAAATGGGATTGTTGTTTTCCAAAAATAAAATCTCATGATTCTTGCTTCTTTTCTGACAGAGTCTCCTCTCTTCTGAAAGCAACTTGAATTGTTGTAAAATGCCCCCCACACCCAGAGCACAACAGGAAAATAAAGCTCATTCTAAAGCCTTAATTGGCACATTAAGGAACATTTAATGCATTAGATAACTCCTTCCTGCCCTTTCACCATCGAAAATAAAAGCTGTTAACACTTCTTATCTGCCACTAAAAGGTGGAATTCCAGCAGTTTCAAGGGAGATCAAGGAAAGCAAAACAAAGCTTTGGTTTAAAACTCAAACAGATAAAAAGAAACCTGCCTTAAAAATGAAAAAACGGGTAAAAAACAATCCTGAAATTCGATTTAAATGCTGCAACGACTCACCAATGTACCAGAGTGGAAAGCAGCTGATGTTGTAATATGTGCTTAGGAGTTTCCCAGTCCTAAAAAGCAAAACAAGGAGGGAGAATTTAGCAGAAATTCAATCCTGGGGGACATTTAGGGCCCCACACAGTGGGATCCTCGCTGGTTTGAATCAATGAACTCACATCTCAGTGTAGATCATGCCTGCTACAGATATATTGAGGAGTCCCCAGGCCAGCACCACCTTCCTGGTCTCAGCCTGTTTCCTCATCCTCACAGCCAGGTCGATCAGGGAAGTGTCTGGGCTCTTGTTTGGTGTCATTGTCTGCGAGGACAGAGGGGAAAAAACAAAATCAGGGAGATTTTACTCAGCAGGAATATTCTCAGCCAGGTTACTGAGGAGCAGCATCCATCTTCTCCCTCATTTTTGGATAATAATATCATTTAAAATGAGAAGGGAAAGCTCCTGATTCCTCCAAGCAAGACCAGTATTTTTATTGGGAATTCCCACTTATTTTCTGTCATAAGAAACCCACCGATTTTATCTCCTCCTTTGTGCCCAGTAATACTTTTTGTGAAGGAAATAACTCAGTCACATCTACCCCAGACCTCAATCCCTTCCCCAAACTTCTCCTCTCCTCAAACTCACCTTTCCTGCACTCTAAAGGTTTTCTTCCTCACAAATCTCCGATCCCCCTCTTCAAATTTAACCTCTCCTGTTCCTCAAACTTCCCCTTCCCACTCCCCAAACCTCTGCTCTTCCCTCTCCCCAAACCTCACTTCTGCCCTTCCTCACACTCCATCTCTCCACACCTCAAACTTCACCCTTTTCCCCTCCAAATTTCACCCAAACCTCACCGTTCTCCCCCCAAACCTCCATCCTCCTCTTTCCCCAGATTTCCCCTCAGCTCTCCTCAGAATTCTCCTCAGAATTCCCCTCAGCTCTCCCCACATTTCCCCTCAGAATTCCCCTCAGCTCTCCCCACATTTCCCCTCAGAATTCCCCTCAGCTCTCTCCACATTTCCCCTCAGCTCTCCCCACATTTCCCCTCAGAATTCCTCTCACCCCTCCCCAGAATCCCCCCCAGATTTCTCCACAGACTTCCCCTCACCTCTCCCCAGATTTCTCCCCAGACTTCCCCTCACCTCTCCCTAGAATTCCCCTCCTCTCTCCCCACATTTCCCCTCACCTCTCCCCTCAGGCCGGGCCCTTTTTTCCCCTTTTCCCGCCCGGTGTCTCCGCTCCCCTCACGCCGCCGGGCCTGGCGCTCTCTGCGCATGCGCGGGCGCGCGCGCCGCGTCACCGAGCGCGCCGCGGGGCGGGGCTAAGCGAAGAAGGCGTGGCCAATGGGTGAGGGGCGTGGCTAAGAAAAGGGTGCTCGTGACTGAGTTTTGGCGGGAAGGGCGTGAGGGGGCCGCCATGTTGGGGGGGGCAAGGAGCCCTCACGGGAACACAATTCATAGTTTCCTTTTTTTTTCCTTTTTTTTTTTTTTTTTGTCTTTATAATTAAACTGTTTAATTACACGTTGCCATGCGTGTCAGAACAACACGCTGCCACAGTCAGCTGGTAAAATTTTAAGGTGCAAGTGTAGTTTCATCTTTCTGTGTAGGTGTAACTTTGTATTTCTGTGCAAGCACAATTTCATATTTCTGTCACTGAAACCGTGGGGATGAATAAGACTCCTAACACTGTCTTTTTAAAAATATTAGCAAGTGTGATATTTATTCTTGGCCAAGGTTTGTGTGTGTGGCTGACGAAGTTCAGGCCTGCAATACAAAAGTTTTTCACGTGTTTATCTATTTTAACAAGCAAATTAATGTTCATTGGTTTTAAATTCAACAATCCTCTTCATTAATTAGTATTGTGTTCCCTATTAACTTCCTCATTTTTTTATACTGATCTGCTCCAAATTACTTAATAATTATATTATCTTTTTCTCAGATGTGGAGTCTCCAATATTTCAGGCCTTAATTTCCTCTGATTTTCTATTTTCTCCAATATCCTTGAAGTGCCATAAATTTAAAATCCCACATGCCCAGTCTTCAAATTCTTTGTGTCTGTTCATTGAAGTTTGTTTGGGTTAGTTTTCACAAATTCAATCAATGATTTAATAATCAAAGTAATAATAAATTCTGTGGATAAGCTTTACTAGTGCTGGTTAAAAGTGGGCACTGCTCATAAATAATTTAAATTACCAATTAGTAATTAGTCAGGAAAGTTATTTCATTTCCAACACATGCAGGATTTCAAATTTTTGTACAGATGTAACTTCATATTTCTGCTGTGAAATGCTGGAAATGGAAAGGATTGTGTGTCTGAGGATAAACCTTTAAATTTGAAGGTCTTGATTTCCTAATTTAAGGAAAACTGAGTTGGAAATACAAAATACAGGATTATTACACTGACATAAAACTGCAGATTTTCCACAAGCATCAAAAATATGGGTCCTGCTCCTAAAATTAATTCTAAGTGTCCGAGTGGTAAAGCACATACTGAAATCCCTGCTCATTCTTTATCCAGGGCATTTCCAAGGGGGATTAGGGACATGGAGGCAATCAATTATTTACAGAAATAATAATTCCCTCACCAGTAATCCAAAATAAATTGGCATTATGGCCAATTAACTCTGAATATCCAGGAGATGAGTTGCCAGTGGAACACTTTGCCACGTGAGTGAAATATTTCTGTCCAAAGGTGAGAAGTTTGTGGGGTTTTTTTTTCCTAAAAATGATGGGAATAGATACAACACTGGATCTTGGTTTGCATCATTTGAGGCAGCAACAACAGAGGGTCTGGATTTAATAAAAATTGAATTATTCCACTGAAATTTAATGATTTTTGAGGCTTTTCCAGGTTTTGCTGGGGGTTTGTGACCATTCAGTGACAGCACAGTGAAAATCTGTCAAACCAGCGTGGTGATTTCAGGCAAGGGGAGGGTTTGTCTGGCTGGGAATGAACTTTTCCCTGGCTCAGGTGTCCCCAGGGTGTCCCTGACTCACGGAGAGCCCTGCCTGCCCTCACCCACACACCTCCACCCACCCCAGGCTGCATTTAAGCTGAGCCCAATTAATTTGGGGTTTGCTTGAGCTGTGCTGGGTGCAGGGTGGGGTTTGGTGCTTGGTGACATCCTGGCTGCTCTGGGAGCTGTGTGAGGAGCTGCACCAGGACCAGGTCAGTGCCACCACACCTGTCTGCTCCTCTGGGCTGGGTCTGTGGGGCTCTGCTTGTGGTGAGATCCCTTCTCCCAGATTTGCTGGGTCTGCTTTGCCTCCCTGCTGCTCCCCTTTGGGCCCTGGGGTCAGCACTGTGCAGGGTTTCACCTCTTAAATCCCTGAAGGGTTTGGGTGGGAAGGGAATTTAAAGCTCATCCAGTTCCAACCCTCCCAATGTCCCGGGTGTTCCAATCCCCAAATTCCAGCTTGGGACATTGGAGGGATTCTCTGGGAATTCCAGGAATTCCTTTCCCCATTCCCTGGGTCCTGTCCCTTGTCCCCAGTCCCTCTGCAGCTCTCCTGGAGCCCCTCCAGGCTCTGGAATGTTCTGGAAGCTCTCCCTGCATCCTTCCCTTCTCCAGCCTGGCAATTCCCAGCTCTCCAGAACCTGACATTGGATCCATCTCCTCTCCAAGGAATTGATGCATCCAGGGCCTTCCCTTGCAATCTCAGCAAACCATCAAGGCTCTCCCTTCCCTGGGCCTCTCTTTTCTATCCCCACTTTCCATCCCAATCCCTCTGCATGGATTCTGAGTGTCCTGAATCCCACAATCCTGGCCTGCCTTGCCTGGGCAGGGAGCTCCAAGCTCATGGCAGGGACACCTCCCAGCATCCCAGGCTGCTCCAATCCTTCCTTGGACATTCCAGGGATTTTCTGGCAATTCCAGCAATTCCTTCCCCAATCTCCCCTTTCCCCATTCCCTGGGTCCTGTCCCTTGTCCCCAGTCCCTCTCCAGCTCTCCTGGAGCCCCTGGAATGTTCTGGAAGCTCTCCCTGTTGGATTCACTCCAATTTCACGGATATTTGTGGCTCAGGGATTATCTCCAGCCCCTTTAGCCCCTCATGGCTGCAGCAGCAGATCCTTGCTGGGTGCCCTGCAGCCCCTCCAGAGGATGAGAAGCCCAAGGTTTGATTAGAGGCAGCTCCTGAAATGCAGTGGGTGGAGGAGGATGCTGCTCAGAGCTCGTTGGGATACTTTGGATCCTGATGTCAGCTGTGGCAGCCCTGAAATCCATGTGGGATGCAGCATGAGTCATGAAAACAAGCTGTAATTTTGCTCCAGATTAAATCTCTCCTTCCTGTTTTCAAAGAGTGACCACGGCAGGTGCTGTGGACAGTCAGCTGATTCCTTGTGAAATATTGGAGTTTGGAAGCTGCAGTGGGATTGCTTCCAGGAGCAGGGAATTCCTGTGGTGGCTCCTCTCTCTTGGGATAAATTTTTGTTATTTGGTTGAGGTTGAGGGAGTGGAAATATTTTTGGTTGAACTCCTGGTGCCTCCAAGACACAATGACTCAATCCAAAAGACCAAAACTGGATTAATCCTTGCTTTTGTTCCCAAAAATGAGACAAGAACTTGCCTGGAACTGTGAACACAACTCCAGTGGAGGAGTGGGGTGGGAGTGGAGCTGAGAGGAGACCCCAGGAAGGTGCTGACAATTAAAATTTTCCTCTGGGATTTGCCAGGGAATTCCTTTCCTGCTGAACTTCTCCCCTGGAGCCCCAGATGTGACAGCAGGCTCAGCTCCAGCTTTTCCCTCAGCAACATTTCTATTTGGATAAACAAAAAAGTTTATCCAGCACTTCCACCTGCAATTGTGGGACAGGCACAGCTGGGTGAGATTATTCCCAAAGCTCCCCACCTGAATAACAACGACCCAAATATCCTCTGGAGCAAGAAATGGATAATTCAAAATTCCCCAAGAGCTGGGATGAGTTCTGCTTGTCCCCGTTTTCCTGAAAAACGTGTGAAAGGACACAACACACTCACATTTTTGTGGTCAGAGCTTTGGGACAGACTCCTCCCCACCCCACGGGCTGGATGTGTCAGTGGAAAATATTTTTTTTTTTGGAGGTGAAATCGGCCCCTTGCCTGCTGGTGGCCTTGAAGGCTGAGATAAATGTGAGAACTCGATCACATGGAGCGATAGCTTCTATCGGATGGGCTTTATCAGAAAAGCAAAGCTCTCTATAAATTCCCCTTTGCCAGCCCCAGCTGCACCTCCAGCAATCATGAAGCTGCTTTTGATCTTCAGCGCCCTCCTCGGGGCTTCCCTGTGCCTGGAAACCTTCATCGGGTGAGTCACAAAAATGGGAAAAAATTTTATTTAGGGCTGCTAGCTGCTTGGGGCACATTTTAAAAAATATTTTTATTTTTTTTAATTTTTTTTTTTGTTGTTGTTTGTTTTTGTGGCTGGTTGTTCTCGTTGCTTTGCTGCTCTGGTGTTTGAGGGAACTTCTCTTTACTTTTTTTTTTTTTTTTTTGGTTTTCTGTGGAGCTGAGATCGTCAATTCCTCTTCATCCAATTTTTGGTTTTGGAGCTGAACCTCACTCCAAAAGCAGAGCTGAAAGCTCAGAATCTGTCCCCAAATCAGAAAATTCACCCACTTTCCCTTTTTTCCCCCCTCCAAGTTTCTTATTTCTCTTTTTTCCTCTTCTTTCCGCCTTCCTAAGCGTTTCAAATCCAGATTTCCAACCATTAAATTCTAAATGTTCGTCTTTATGTTGCATTGCAAAAATTATCCCGTGGGGTTATTTCCTCACAGCCTAACTGATAATTTAAATAATTAAACATTACAAAATCCTACAGGATAAATCCGGACCTGCAGCACTAGATTCCAATCTACATATGGAGGTTTAAGAATAAAAAATAATATCCCAAAACTCAGGGATTTCTGAAGCTGTTTTGATCATTTAATGCTGAACTGAATTCTCATAAATCCATTTCTCATCCATTGTCTGGTTTAAACTCTTGGGTGACACCAAATCAAGTGATTAAATGAGCCATTAACGCTGAATTAACACTGAATTAACGCTGAATTAACACTGAATTAACACTGAATTAACGATCCCAGGCACAAAGCAGTTCACCCAACCCCCTTTCTTTATTTATTGATTTATTGCAGGCACCAGGTTCTCCGAATCAAGACCAAAAATGAGGAGCAGGTCAAGCAGCTGCAGCTTCTGGAATCGCTGGAGCACCTGGAGGTGGGTCATGGGCACAGAGGAATTTTGGATCTGCAAGGTTCTCCTCACCCTGGGGCAGCTGCCATAAATAAATTAAATTATAAATTAAATTATAAATAAATTATAAATAAATTATAAATAAATTATAAATAAATTTACTCTCTCAGCACTTCAAATTTGACCTGCAAGTTCAATTATCTGCTGAGTCTTCAGAAGAAATAAACTTTTTCTATTGGTATTTGAATTGTTAGATGTTAATCTCAGTGTTGAAAAACTTGTTTTTATAGTGGGAATGGCAATGTTTTGTCTCTCAGAGTTATGGAAGGAATTTATAAGTTGGTCTGCACTGTAAAATTCCAGGTTGTTGCTGTTCTTGTTGCTGTTGGTGAGAAGTTTTAACATCACTTTGTAAAATTATTGGGTTAAAAAATATAGAAACTAAAATTTAAAAAGTCCTAGCAAAAGAGAGATAAAAGGAGAAATGCAAACAATGGGTTTCATGTTATCTAAGATTGGAATATGGAGTTTTTCTTGAAATTTTTTCTAATAAAAGGGAGAATAATAAAATAATCATCAGAAACAACTAAAATTTCCTCTTATTTTTGTGACCAAAGCCTGGAATTCAATGAAAAAACTGACTCAAACCCTTGGTATTTGTTATTTGATTGAGTTTATCACCAGAAGTGATACAAGGCCACAGAGAACTGAGCATTCCAAGGAAATCAGCATTTCTAAAAGGGAGGAATCAGCATTTCTAAATTGAGAAATCAGCATTTCTAAAGCTCTGCAGGAGCTGTTTGCAGGACCCCCAAACCCATTTTCCTTTCTCTCCCCAGCTGGATTTCTGGATCAGCCCCTCTGCCCGCGCCCTCCCCGTGGATGTGAGGATTCCTGCTGTCAGTGTGCAGTCAGTGAAAGCTTTCCTGGAATCCCAGGGCATTGAATATTCCATCCTGATCGAGGACCTGCAGGTGGGCGCTGATTCCTGACACTTTTGGGAGCGCTGAGTGACAATTTGGCCTCGCTGCTGCTTTTCCATGCTTTGTATTCCCTGGGATCCTCCCCTTGTTGGATTATTTCTCCAAGACAATCCATGGATTGCTGGATTGTTCTCTGAGTAGTGACAGCAACAAACTCCACAGGGCTCTTGTGACAACCCCTGAGGAATTACACCTGGATTTTTGGCCATACCAGCATTGAAGTTATTTATAATTCATTAAACTCTGATAAAAATCACCCACTTCACTACCCTGACACTGAGCAGTAACCCCCAAAGGGCACCTGAACCAGCATTCACTCCCTGCTTTTGCATTTATTTCTCTTTTAGCAAGTGAAGCAGCCACTTCTCACCATTTGAATGTTATTTCAGGATGTTCTGGATCAAGAACAGCGGGACATGGCTGAGAGTGCCCAAAGGCAGCGCAGCAGCAGCTTTGACTTTGGTGCTTACCACACTCTGGATGATGTGAGTACCTCAGGGGAAGAGTATTCTCATTTTTTTTCTGGCTTTTTTGCATGCTGTCTTCAATTCAACATCCTGTATCAGGATCTAAAATGTCCTTGCAGCTTTTCCTGGCGCGTGGGTTTGGTTTTTGCAGCGTTCATTTTGTGCTCAGAACAATCAGCCAGCCAGTGTTGATCAAAATTCCATAAACTCTCCTGTCAAAACCTGTCCTTCAGAAGAAGAAAGAGAAATAAAGGGATCTTGAAATTGGGAAATAAAGAATTTTTTGCCCAGAAAAGCTTCCCCATCCTTAGGAGTGTCCAAGGCCATGTTGGAACAATTTGGGATGGTGGAATGGGATGAATCCAAGCTGAATCAGCCCATGACTCTCTGGGAGGAGTGGCAGAACACATAAATATGATTTTAACATCCTCATGACCTCTCACTGCAGATCAACGAGGAGCTGGACCACCTTGCATCCGAGTACAGCTTCGTGGAAAAAATCCAGATCGGCGAATCCTACGAGAAACGCCCTCTGTACGTCCTGAAGGTAACACCAAAAACCCCAGGAGGGGGATGGAGGACAAACAACACATCCCAGAGCACAGGATGGGCTGGAGGTGACAGAATTTGAGGTGCTGCTGTCTGTTTTTTCCCCCAGTTCAGCACGGGAGGCTCCAACCGCCCGGCCATCTGGCTCGACGCCGGCATCCATTCCCGCGAGTGGGTGACGCAGGCCAGCGCCCTGTGGATCGCCAACAAGGTTCCTGCAGCAGGGACACACCTGGGGGCTGTCCTGGCAGTGCCCCCTGGCATTTCAGAGGATGGCAGCCCTTGGTGTGTTTAGTTAACCCACCCCCCAAAAGCTCCCTGAGGATGCGGCGGCCGCCTCGACCTGGGATTGGAAAAGTTGGTTTGGGTTTAGGCAGAGCAATGGAGTGGTTCAGGTGGATTTGTTTCACAAAGAACCAAAGATTTTGAGATTATTTTGCTGCTTTAAAGTGCAGTGGGGTTGGTTTCCTTCCATCAAGATCTCCAGCTCTCTGTAAATGAGGATTTAAATCCTGCTGGAAATGATGGAGAAGTCACAGGATCGCAGAATGAGCTGAGTTGGAAGGGTCCAACTCCTGAACCATCCCTGTGCCCAAAAATGTTCTCCAAAATCTCCTTGGGCTCTGCCAGTGCAGCACAGTTGGGAATTCCCAACCTGGCTATTCCATCCCAGCCTTGGCCTGTCCTGTGGGACAGGGAGGAGAAAATTGTTGTCCTCTCCCATTTTATTCTAAATGAGAATAAAATACTAAACCAGATTCACTGCTCACTCCATGTATAACAAGGAACAGTTATGGCCAGCAGATAATGGATGTTCCTTGTTTCCCTGCCCCAAAATCCAGCTTTTCCTCTGTCCCAAACAGTGGGGGAAGGAATTTCTCTGTGTGCTCTGTCTCTGCCTAGATTGCCTCTGACTATGGAACAGATGATTCCGTCACCTCCCTCCTGGACAAGATGGATCTTTTCCTGCTGCCTGTGGCCAACCCTGATGGATTTGTGTACACTCACACCTCGGTGGGTCAGCTCTCTGAGCTCAGGGACATCCCAAGGAAATAATAAACATGAGGGAGGTGGGCTCTGAAAATCTGAATGCTGGGAGAGGAGTTCCCAAAGAGTTGGGCAAAAATCCTCGTTATTGTCTAACCCCCAGTTCTAGTAAATCCATTTGATTTCTGACCCTTGGCAGTTTGAAATGCTCCTGGGATCATTCCTGGGATCAATCCCTCAGCTCTTTCTGGTGCCAGCCCCAGCTTTGCTCCCTTGTGAGGAGTTTCTCTGTTGCAGAACCGCATGTGGAGGAAAACGCGCTCCAAGAACCCCGGCAGCGTCTGCGTCGGAGTGGATCCCAACAGGAACTGGGATGCAGGTTTTGGAGGTGGGGATCAAGCTTCTGCATCTTTCACAGACCCAGCAGCTGTTTTTATAAAATGGTGAATCACCCTGAGCACGGGAGGAGGCAGCATCATGGAACCACAGAATGGTTTGGGTTGGAAGGACCCAAAATATGATTTAGTTTCACTCCCTGCTATGGGCAAAGACACCTTCCTTTATCCCAGGTTTTGTTCCAAGCCTCATCCAACCACAGAATACCCCCAGAAATCCCACTCCTCACAGGTTTGTCCCCTCCTTGCACCCCCAGGTCCTGGAGCCAGCAGCAATCCCTGCTCCGAGTCCTACCGCGGGCCCAGCGCCAACTCCGAGGTGGAGGTGAAATCTGTGGTTGATTTCATCAAAAATCACGGGAACTTCAAGGCCTTCCTGACCCTCCACAGCTATTCCCAGCTCCTGATGTATCCCTATGGATACAAATGCACCAGGCCTGATGATTATGCTGAGCTGGTGAGACACAAGAATTTGGCTTCATCTCTTCTGCTTTTCTGTCCTTTCCATGCTCTTCCCTAAGGACAGCACCACAGCTGGAAAAATATCTGAGGCCATCACAACCCTAATTCCAAAGGGAAAGGCCTCTGGAGCTCTCTGTGCTGAAAAGGCTTTGGAGTCAGAGCCAGTTTCAGTCTGAGTTTGAATTAATTGTTTTGATATTTCTAAAGGAGCATCCCACAGCTTTTTCAAGTTTCCCAAATCTCATGGGGATTTTGTTTGGTCCTAACACCCAAATGCAGCTCCCCTGTGACAATTTGCTGCCTTTTTCCCTCCTTCACAAGGAACCAGCTCTGTTTTCCATCCAACCCCCATTGTGGAGTTGAAAAGAGCACAGAGCTGAGCTTGGGAGATCTCCAGAGCCTTGGGAATTCCTGGTGTCTCTTGACCCTTCCCTTGGGAAGATGAGCACTGACAGAAGCTGCAGTGGCAATGCTGTGAATCATCCCCAGAGCAGTTTGGAGATTTCTGGTGAAATCTCAGCATTTCATCTCAGCAAGTGTTGCTGCCTCCTGACCTTCCCTTCATTTTCCCCCCCAGGAATCTCTGGGAAGAGGCTTTGGAGTCAGAGCCAGTTTCAGTCTGAGCTTGAATTAATTGTTTTGATATTTCTAAAGGAGAATTCCACAGCTTTTTCAAGTTTCCCGAATCTCATGGGGATTTTGTTTGGTCCTAACACCCCAATGCAGCTTCCCTGTGGCAATTTGCTGCCTTTTTCCCTCCTTCACAAGGAACCCAGCTCTGTTTTCCATCCAACCCCCATTATGGAGTTGAAAAGAGCACAGAGCTGAGCTTGGAAGATCTCCAGAGCCTTGGGAATTTCTGGTGTCTCTTGACCCTTCCCTTGGCAAGATGAGCACTGACAGAAGCTGCAGTGGCAATGCTGTGAATCATTTCCAAAGCAGTTTGGAGATTTCTGGTGAAATCTCAGCATTTCATCTCAGGAAGTGTTGCTGCCTCCTGACCTTCCCCTCATCTTTTCCCCCCAGGAATCTCTGGGAAGAGGCTTTGGAGTCAGAGCCACTTTCAGTCTGAGCTTGAATTAATTGTTTTGATATTTCTAAAGGAGAATTCCACAGCTTTTTCAAGTTTCCCGAATCTCACGGGGATTTTGTTTTGTCCTAACACCCAAATGCAGCTTTTTCCCTCCTTCACAAGGAACCAGCTCTGTTTTCCATCCAGCCCCCATTGTGTAGTTGAAAAGAGCACAGAGCTGAGCTTGGGAGATCTTCAGACCCTTGGGAATTCCTGGTGTCTCTTGAGCCTTCCCTTGGCAAGATGAGCACTGACAGAAGCTGCAGTGGCAATGCTGTGAATCATCCTCAAAGCAGTTTGGAGATTTCTGGTGAAATCTCAGCATTTCATCTCAGGAACTGTTGCTGCCTCCTGACCTTCCCCTCATCTTTTCCCCCCAGGAATCTCTGGGAAGAGCTGCTGCCAGCTCCATCCGCTCCCTCTACGGCACCACCTTCCAAGTGGGCACCATTTGCAGCACCATCTGTGAGTATTTGGCCACTCTGAGCTTTTGGGGGCTGTCCCACAGAGATTGGGTCCCTTGGTTGTCACCAGACCCTCAGGGTGTGTCCCCTGTGAGGTGACACCACGGGATCTGAGCATTCCCCTCCAAACCCCAAAACACAAACAGCAGGACAACAAAACTCACCATTCCTGTGCTCACCTCTCTGAATCATCTCCCTTTTCCTTCCAGACCAGGCCAGTGGAGGCAGCATTGACTGGAGCTATGACAATGGCATCAAATATTCCTTTGCCTTCGAGCTGAGGGACACGGGGCGCTACGGATTCCTGCTGCCCGCCAACCAGATCCTCCCTGCTGCCAAGGAGACCTGGCTGGGGCTCAAGAGGATCATGGAGCACGTCAGGGACAAGTCCTCCTGAGAGCTGGGCTGGAGTCAGCTCTGCAGCACCAGATCATGGATGCTCCATGGTGGCTGCAGTGATGGAAATGGATAATGATGGAATTAATAATGGAATAAACACCCTGTGCACTCCCTGTGTCCTGGTCCTTGTGTGTGACACATCCAGGAGATTTTGGGGCATAGACCTCACTTGCTCACAGAGCCAGTGCCACCCTGCCATGACAGGGACACCCCCACTGTCCCCAGTGTCCCCAGCCTGGCCTTGGACATTGCAGGGATTCTCTGGCAATTCCAGGAATTCCTTTCCCCATTCCCTGTGTCCTGTCCCTTGTCCCCAGTCCCTCTCCAGCTCTCCTGGAGCCCCTCCAGGCCCTGGAATGTTCTGGAAGCTCTCCCTGCATCCTTCCCTTCTCCAGCCTGGCAATTCCCAGCTCTCCAGAACCTGACATTGGATCCATCTCCTCTCCAAGGAATTGATGCATCCAGGGCCTTCCCTTGCAATCTCAGCAAACCATCAAGGCTCTCCCTTCCCTGGGCCTCTCTTTTCTATCCCCACTTTCCATCCCAATCCCTCTGCATGGATTCTGAGTGTCCTGAATCCCACAATCCTGGCCTGCCTTGCCTGGGCAGGGAGCTCCAAGCTCATGGCAGGGACACCTCCCAGCATCCCAGGCTGCTCCAATCCTTCCTTGGCCACTGCAGGGATCCAGGGATTCTCTGGCAATTCCAGCAATTCCTTCCCCAATCTCCCCTTTCCCCATTCCCTGTGTCCTGTCCCTTGTTCCCAGTCCCTCTCCAGCTCTCCTGGAATGTTCTGGAAGCTCTCCCTGCATCCCTCTCCTCTCCAGACTGATGCAGAGGGGCTGTTGTTAATCAGCATAACCCAGGCTATGGAACTCATTAAATTAATTTAATTTCCCTTAACCAGCCCCCAACCACTGTCCTCAAATGTACCCCACACCTTTGGCTCCCCTTTTCTCCCTCCCACACATTCCCAATGATTGGAGGGAAGATGGAGATGGGAGGACACCTCAGGATCCCCTTGTTCCATTGTTAATCCCGCAAATTTCTCGGGGATTAAGAGCAGAGAGCTCAGGAGGCCCTGAAGGATCAGAGCTTAGCGCTGGCTGCTGCTGCTGTGGTGATTATCGAGTCTAACAGGTTTATCTTGGTGTCTTGTGACCCCCCAGCAGCTGCTGAGTTACTCACCCTGGCAGGAGAGCAAACAGCGCTGATGGGTCCGATAAAAACCCGATAAAAACCCGATAAAACCCTGCGGGCTCGGGGCATGCAGCTGGGCAGGAAGAGGGGAAGGCACAGGAAACACCCAGGGGGCTGCATTTGGGTTAAAAACAGCTGGTTTGGAAAGCAAACTCATGTTTGGGACCCTCAGTGCTACCCACTGTCCCTGTCCCCTCTGCTTTTCACACAGCCAAAGTGACCCAGCTCTCCAAAACCCCATCCCCAACTGCTGGTTAAAAACCAGGGTGTAAATCCCTGTCCCCTCTGATTTTCAACACCCAAAGTGACCCAGCTCTCCAAAACCCCATCTCCTGCCTGCTGGATAAAAACCAGGGTGGTGAATCCCTGTCCCCTCTGCTTTTCACACACCCAAAGTGACCCAGCTCTCCAAAACCCCATCCTCATCTACTGGGTAAAAACCAGGGTGGTGAATCCGTGTCCCCTCTGCTTTTCACACTCCCAAAGTGACCCAGCTCTCCAAAACCCCATCCTCATCTGCTGGTTAAAAACCAGGGTGGTGAATCCCTGTCTTCACACTCCCAAAGTGACCCAGCTCCCCAAAACCCCATCCCCACCTGCTGGTTTAAATTCTGGGTGGTGAATCCCTGTCCCCTCTGCTTTTCACACTCCCAAAGTGACCCAGATCCCCAAAATCCCCTCCTCACCTGCTGGATAAAAACCAGGGTGGTGAATCCCTGTCCCCTCTGCTTTTCACACTCCCAAAGTGACCCAGCTCTCCAAAATCCCATCCTCACCTGCTGGTTAAAAACCAGGGTGTAAACCCCAGGGGCAGGGCACACAGCTGGCTCCTGGAGCTCGGTTGGGGATGTGGAACTGGGATCTTCTCCTGGCTGGGGAGCTCATTCCAACCATCCAGGGTTTGAGTTTCCCTGTCCCCTCCTGTTTAATGTGGGGTCAGAGCAGTGGATGCCACCCAGAGGAGCAGGAGGGGGTGTGCCAGGGTGGGAGATGGGTTTGGGATGGCACAGGGACCTTCCCATGGCAAGGAAGGGGATGAGTGGGGGAACAGAGCCAAGCTCTTCACCACAGAGCGATGGGAGAGCCAGGAGGGACGTCAGGAGATGATTTTCAGCAGGAGCTGGTGCCAGGGGTGTGGAAATCTCCAAGATCCAGCAAGGAGGGAGCTGGTGGGACCCCAGAGCTTCATCTCAGCCACCCAGGAGGGTGCTGGAACCAGCTCACCAACAACCCCAGCTCTGCTCTGCAAACCCCAACAGCCCCCAGCACCTTCCCCACGGCACCTCCTGCTCTGGGTGCAGCCACAATCCCTGGATTTGGTGGAGAACAGGGGATGTCAGCTGTAAAAACCTGTCCTGGGAGGTGCTGCCAGGCTGGGAACACAGCCCAGAACCCGGAGCATCCCTGACAAGCTCGGTGGGAGCTCGGGGCTGCACAGATAAGAACCAACAAAGGCCCTGCTGTAACCTGTGGAACAAAGAGGCTGCTTTAACTGGGGAACAAAGGCACCTCTGACAAACTGACCTCCTGGGATAGCCCCAGTCGGTGACAGCTGCTCCAGAGCCACTGCTTGCACTGAAAACACAAAAATTATTCATTTTCTACCCAAAATGAGCCTTTCTGTCTGAGCATTACGTCCTTGTGCACCTCCGAACTCCACCACTTCCATCAGCTTTGAAGTGAGATTTCATCCACCATTCATCCTGGGAATGGTTTGATAAATAATTTCAATAATATATTTTACATTATATATAAATAATATATTTTACATTATATATAAATAATACATTTTACATTATATATAAATAATATATTTTACATTATATATTTATATATATACACATGTATGCATCAATTAATTAATCATAAATAAATTTAAATGCTTGTTTTTTTTCTGTGAGTAACTCTGTAGTAGCTTGCATCACACATTACTAATCATGATGATGATTGCCTTACTCATATGAAGAAAACTCATGGGTACAAAGAGGAGTTTCCTTGTGGTTTTGGGGCTCCTGTGGCCACGCCAGCCCCACGCCCGTGGGTGGGATCCACCTGCACCCAGGGCAGCTCGGGGCTGGGAGCAGAGCTGCTCATCCAGGACCCGCTCACCGAGGGAGACCTTATCAGATCCTCCCTAATTTGGCTGCTCTCGTGTTGACTTTGCCAAATAAAGCAAACATTTGGGCTGGCTGGAGCCCTTCCTGCCGGCTGTGTTTGCAGTGAGGAGCTGCGGGAGGGACCCCGAGGGGGTTCTGTCCATCCTGGGGGTTCTGTCCATCCCGGGGGCTCTGCCCATCCCGGGGGCTCTGACTCTGCCCCCACCCACCATGGAGACCCTCCTGCTCCTCCTCAGCCTCCTGGGGATCAGCAGCACCGAGCAGCTCTTCGTGGGGTGAGTCCTGCTGGAGCAGGGGGCTGGGATGGGGATCCAGGGGGGAGAGGAGCAGCTCCACAGTCAGGGTGACATCCCAAGGGATGGAAATCCAGCTGGGATGGGGATCCAGGGGGGAGAGGACATCCCAAGGGATGGAAATCCAGCTGGGATGGGGATCCAGGTGGGAGAGGAGCAGCTCCACCATCAGGGATGGAAATCCAGCTGGGATGGGGATCCAGGTGGGAGAGGACATCCCAAGGGATGGAAATCCAGCTGGGATGGGGATCCAGGTGGGAGAGGAGCAGTTCCACATTCAGGGGGACATCCCAAGGGATGGAAATCCAGCTGGGATGGGGATCCAGGTGGGAGAGGAGCAGCTCCACCATCAGAGTGACACTCCAAGGGATGGAAATCCAACTGGGATGGGGATCCAGGTGGGAGAGGAGCAGCTCCACTGTCAGGGGGACACCCCAAGGGATGGAAATCCAGCTGGGATGGGGATCCAGGTGGGAGAGGTGCAGCTCCACCATCAGGGATGGACATCCCAAGGGATGGAAATCCAGCCGGGATGGGGATCCAGGTGGGAGAAGAGCAGCTCCACCATCAGGGATGGACATCCCAAGGGATGGAAATCCAGCTGGGATGGGGATCCAGGTGGGAGAGGACATCCCAAGGGATGAAAATCCAGCTGGGATGGGGATCCAGGTGGGAGAAGTGCAGCTCCACCATCAGGGTGACATCCCAAGGGATGGAAATCCAGCTGGGATGGGGATCCAGGGGTGAGAGGAGCAGCTCCACTGTCAGGGATGGAAATCCAGCAGGGATGGGGATCCAGGGGGAAGAGGAGCAGCTCCATCATCAAGGGGACACTCCAAGGGATGGAAATCCAGCTGGGATGGGGATCCAGGTGGGAGAGGACATCCCAAGGGATGGAAATCCAGCTGGGATGGGGATCCAGGGGGGAGAGGACATCCCAAGGGATGGAAATCCAGCTGGGATGGGATCCAGGGGGGAGAGGAGCAGCTCCACCATCAGGGATGGAAATCCAGCAGGGATTGCTCCCAGCTGGGAAAGGTTTGGTTTCAGCCCAGCTTTGGAGCGTGCAGCAGGTGGAAATGAGGGGATGCTGAACCCTGAGGGCAGCCAAGCTTTGCCAGGGTGTGGAATCCCAGAGGATCAGGGGTGGTGATGGGTGTGGAACAATCCAGGGATTGCTGGGGATAATAAATAAGGATTTCTGGGAATAACAACCAAGGATTTCTGGGAATAACAACCAAGGATTGTCAGGACAAAACCCAAGGATTGTCAGGAATAAAACCCAAGGATTGCTGGGAATAATAAATAAGGATTTCTGGGAATAACAACCAAGGATTGTCAGGAATAAAGCCCAAGAATTGCTGGGGATAAAACCCAAGGATTACTGGGAATAACAGCCAAGGAATGTCAGGAATAAAACCCAAGGATTGCTGGGAATAATAGACAAGGATTGCTGGGAATAATAGACAAGGATTGCTGGGAATAATAGACAAGGATTGTCAGGAATAAACCCAAGGATTTCTGGGGATAAACCCCAAGGATTGCTGGGAATAAACCCCAAGGATTACTGGGAATAATAAATAAGGATTTCTGGGAATAACAGCCAAGGATTTCTGGGAATACCAGGCCGTGGGAAAGAACAAGATGTGGCTGGAGCAGGGGCCCTGAGGAGGGAGGGCAGCACATTTTCCAGGATGAACATCCTGGTTGTGGCTCCTGGAAATAAGAACAACGCTCTCAAGGGTAGGGTGGGATTTCTGGGGTGTCTGGAGTTGGATTTGATCCTTGTGGGCCCCTTCCAGCTCAGGATATTCTGTGATGTGACCAACCCACCTTCCTTCCTGCTTTCCATCCGGGTTCTCATCACTCTCTTGGATGCTGGGAGGGATCCAGGATTGGCCAGGGAATGTCAGAGCTGCTCCCTGATTTTGGCAAAAATCACAAGGATTTAATTCCTGCCTCAGTCCCCCAGGGAGGAAATGGGCACTTGGGAATTGTTATCACCTGGGGAGGGGGTTAAACTGATAAAGGAGGAGTTAAGAGGATGAAAAACACAAAAGGGGAAAGGTGAAGGAATTTTGTGCCATTTTAGGAGGGGCTTTAAGCCCTGCCCAACAGGAGAGGTTGGAGGATTGATCTGAGATGCCAAAAACACTCCTATAAAACATTTCCTCCTCTCCAGGGGCTGTGCCTGTCCTTGGGAACGCCAGCCAGGCTGGACTGGACCCTCTGCTAGGAAATACAGAAAATATCCATGAGAGATATCCCCCAAACAAAACTGGAGATCATCTCAGGCTGCTCTAAACCCTCATTTTTTTTTCTCTCATCACCAACAACTGATTCATTTTCTGACCCTGTGGAGCTTCCCCAGCTCAGAGCCCCCTCCCTGTGACCCCTGTGCCTCCCTGCAGGGACCAGGTGCTGCGTGTCACGGCCAGGAGCGAGGAGCAGATGGTTCTGCTGGGGGTGCTGGGCGAGCAGGAGGAGCTGCAGGTGAGCTCTGAGGGGTCCTCAGTGAATCCTGGTGAATCCTTTTGCCATCCCAGCCTTTTGGAGATTTTAGAACCACATAAATATGAATTTAACTTAGAACTGGGAACATCTCCCAAATACTCCAACAGCTTGGGCTGAAACATTTCTGTAGGGCACTATCCAGAAATCCATCTGTGGCCCAAAATTTGTCCAAAAAACCTTTTTAGATCCTTCCTGGAAGTCCTGAGAGAGCCCTGGAGGTGCTGGGGAGCTCAGTGGAGCTGAGGATGGGGGCTGAGCTCTCCCTCTCAGCTCAACTTCTTTTTCCCAGGTGGATTTTTGGCGTCACCCCAACAGCCCTGGCCACCCTGTGGACCTGAGGGTGCCCTTCCCCAACCTCCAAACAGTCAAAAAATTCCTGGATTCCCAGAATTTTTCCTACAGCATCATGATTGAGGACGTGCAGGTAACGGCTATGATGGGATCAAAACAAGCTCAGCCCTGAGAGAAAGCCCAAAAAGTTGGAAATCAAGAAATGGAAGAAAAATCCAACCCCCTGCTCCTTTTAACCTGTTTGATTTGGGGTTTTGAGGTTTTCTTTTTCCTCCTAACCAGAAATTATTGGACGAAGAAAAGGAAAGCATGAGGAGGGCTAGGAGGATAAAGAGAAGCTCCAGGATGTTTGATTTCACCTCCTACCACACCTTAGATGAGGTACCTCATTGGCTTTGTCCTGCTGGGGTCATTTCCATGTGGGGAAGGTCATGGGGAGTTCTCTGGGAAAGCTGAGACACTTTTCTCCTCCTTGGTGGAGCTTTTAGCTGAGATGGGAGACTGGGAAACCTTCCACCTCCAGCCTGGAATCTCCCAGCCCTGTGGAAGACATTTCCAGCTTCATTGTGGGGGTTCTTGGAGCCCAGTTTGGGCTGTGATGGTGTTGAGGGAAAGTTCTCTGAGCTTTTTTCCTTCTACTTTCCCCCAAAAACTTGTGGTGTGCTCACACAGAGCCCCAACCACCTCCAGGGAATCCTGAGCTCTTCTCCAGGTGACTCCCAGGTCTCCAGGGAAGCACCAGATCTTCCCCAGGGAAAATTTTGTGGCACCCAGTGCTGGAAACCCTCCAAACCAAAAGGTGACAACCTGAATCAACAGCTCCTCCTTGCAGATCTACGACTGGATGGATGTGCTGGTGGAGGATCACCCCAAGCTGGTCAGCAAGATCCAGATCGGGCAGAGCTACGAGAACAGACCCCTGTACGTGCTGAAGGTGGGTCCTGGGGCTGGAAAATCACCTGGAAATCCTCCCTCAGGGTGAGAGGTTGTGCCAAGGGAGGGGCTGGGGGGACAGCAGCAGGAATTTCTCCGTGGAAAGGGTGGGCAGGGGGTGTGCAGCAAGGTTTGGTGTCCCAGGAATTGCTGGGCTCTGGGGATGGGATGATCCTGGAGGGTTTTCCAGCCTCAGTGATGCTGTGAGGTGGTTTTCTTTTTTGGTCCCTGATGGTATTTGCCAGGACCAGAGAGTGCTAACATGTAGCTATCTCTCAGAAAACTCACATTTTCATCAGCAGAGAAAGACTGGAGACCCCACTTGATGATTTCCACAAGAGTCTTCATTTCATGCCAAGGGTGGTCAAGCAGGATTCTCTCAGAATCATATTTATAGGTTCAGGGAGGATTCAAACTACAACCAATAAAAGTTTATCCAAAGAACAGCATCCAGTCTAAGTGAGAAGTTCTAAAGGTGAACTGACCAATCACATAAACTAATTTTTAACCAATTATCTTCCAAGGTGTTAGAGAGTGACCAAATTCTTAAGGAATTTGGCTCAACCTTGGTATCTAGGATACTTTATTTATTCTAGCAAGTTCCAGGGGAAGGTGGCTTTGGGGGAATTGTGTCACCCACACTGTGATCCCACAGTTCAGCAGCGGGGGCTGGAAGCGCCCGGCAGTCTGGCTGGACACCGGCATCCACTCGCGGGAATGGATCACCCAAGCCACCGGGCTCTGGATGGCCAACAAGGTGACCTTGGGACATCCCCTGGGATGTGGGACCCCCAATTCTGACCCTGCACCCCTCATTTCTGAGGGGCACTGGGGCAGCTGCTGCTCCTCTGCACTCACAGATCGCCACGGAGTACGGGCAGGACGCCTCCGTCACGGCCGTCCTGGACAGCATGGACATCTTCCTGGAGATTGTCACCAACCCTGATGGCTTTGCCTTCACCCACAGCTCTGTGAGTGCAGGGACATCATGGGGGATCTCATCCTCAGCCATGTCCATCTGTGGTTTTTGGGTCCTGTGAGTGGAGATCCCTGGGCAGGGGCTGGGATTCACAGAGGGATCTTGTCCCAGTGATGTCTCCAAAGATGTCCATCCATGGTTTTTGGGTCCCATGAGTGGAGATCCCTGGAGATCCCTGGTCAGGGGTTGGGATTCACAGAGGGATCTTGTCCCAGTGATGTCCCCAGATGTGTCTGTCCATGGTTCTTGGGTCCCATGAGTGGAGATCTCTGGGCAGGGGTTGGGATTCCCAGAGGGATCTTGTCCCAGCAATGTCCCCAACCACAGCTGTCCATGGTTTTTGGGTCCCATGTGGGATGCTGAGTGGAGATCCCTAGGGATGCTTGGGCAGGAGTTGGGATTCCCAGGGGGATCTTGTCCCAGTGATGTCCCCAAACACATCTATCCATGGTTTTTGGGTCCTGTGAGTGGAGATCTCTGGGAATGCTCGGGCAGGAGTTGGAATTCCCAGGGGAAACTTGTCCCAGTGATGTCCCCAAAGACGTCCATCCATGGTTTTTGGGTCCTGTGAGTGGAGATCTCTGGGCAGGGTTTGGGATTCCCAGGGGAATCTTGTCCCAGCAATGTCCCCAACCACAGCTGTCCATGGTTTTTGGGTCCCATGAGTGCAGATCCCTGGGCAGTGGCTGGGATTCCCAGGGGATCTTGTCCCAGTGATGTCCTCAGATGCGTCCATCCATGGTTTTTGGGTCCCATGAGTGGAGATCCCTGGGCAGGGGCTGGGATTCACCTCCCTGTCCCCATCCCCTCTCCGTGTGCTCCCAGAACCGCCTGTGGCGCAAGACCAGGTCCATCAACGCCGGATCCCGCTGCGTCGGAGTGGATCCCAACCGAAACTGGGATGCTGGGTTTGGAGGTGAGACCTTGGGCACAGCCAGGGATGGAAACCTTTCCTGAAGGATCCTCTGTGCATCTCCTGCTCCTGCTCCAGGTGCTGGCTCCAGCAGCAATCCCTGCTCTGAGACCTATCGCGGTCCTCACGCCCACTCCGAGCGGGAAGTGAGAGCCATCGTGGATTTCATCCGCGCCCACGGGAACGTCAAATCCGTCATCTCCATCCACAGCTACTCCCAGATGCTGCTCTTCCCCTATGGCTACAGGAGGGAACCCACACCTGACCACCAGGAAATGGTGAGATGGCCCCAAAATGTGGGGCTGGGGAAATCAAGCAGAGATTCCCTGCTCCTCTCACAGACACAACCCAAATATTGAACGCTGGTGGTTGTGATATGGATCTCAAACAGCAAAAATTAAAGTTTTTTTGGGGAAAACCTAGAGCTCTTGATCTCCCTGCCTTTGATCCACCAGATCCCATCAATTTTGGTGGTTCCTTTGCAGAATGAACTGGCCAAGAAGGCCGTGAGCGACTTGGCCGCCGTGTTCGGGACTAAATACACCTACGGCAGCATCGCCACCACCATCTGTGAGTGCCCCTCCCTCCACCCCCCAGCAAATCCCTCAGGGATGGGCTCCCACCTGAGCTCCTCTCCCTGCAGACATGGCAGGAGGCACCACCATCGACTGGGCCTACGACAACGGGGTGAAATATTCCTTCAGCTTGGAGCTGAGGGACTCGGGGCGTTACGGATTCCTCCTGCCCAGCTCCCAGATCGTCCCCACCGCCACCGAGACGTGGCCAGCGCTCCTGGACATCATGGTCCACGTCCTGGAGCACCCCTACTGACCCCAGCACCCCCCCAGCATTCCCTCCTCTCAATAAATCCTCGTGGAGATTCAGTGCTTTTAGGCACTCTCATTTTTTTTTCATGCTAAACTCCCCCGCAAAAAAAAAAAAAAGGGTGGAAAAGACTCCCAGCCCTGCAGGTGTTGATTTTCCCCTTGTGACTTTGGTTCAAATTTCCCTCCCAGCATGGGAGGAGATGGGGTTTTTTGGGTGATCAACCCCAAATCTGTGGGGTTTTGAGCAGTTGTGCTTCATCATCCTTCCCTGGGGGCTACAAGGAGGGACATGGGGCACCCTCAGGGCCATTGCTGGCTGCAAGGTGCTTCCAGCATTTGCTGTTTATTTCTGGCTCCTGGGACAACTGTCACCTGCTCTGACCTCTGTTGTGAGCCAAGATTTACACCCCTTCCCTCAGCCAAATTTCAAATTTCAATTTTCCCCACCACTGTGGTTTTAGGGACTCAGCTCACCAAGTGAAAATCTCCATTTTGCACATTCTTAACCCAAACTGATCCTTTCCCTCCCCTCAGCCAGCGCTGGGGGCTCTGGGATTTGGGCACCTCCAGGTCTCACCTTGCTGGCAGCTGCCTCACCACGGTCCCAGCAGGTTCCTGGGACAGGTTTGGCCAGGATGGGGACAGCAGGGCCTGACCTTGGCTGGTGGCAGCCAGAGCCTTCCCAGGGCCCTGGGAAAAGGGACAGCTGGAGGGGCTGGGGCCACCATCCCATGGGATTTAAGAGGCCCCAGGGCACTGTTGGGATGACTCTCCCTGCTGACCATGAGGCTCCCCGTGCTCCTGGCTGCCCTGGTGGCAGTGGCCACCTGCACCGAGACCTTCGTGGGGTAGGGAGGGATGGCAGGGGCTTGGTGGCACCAGGTGGGACAGAAAGAGCTGGTTCAGCCCTGAGGGAGCACAGGGAAAAGGCTCAGGGGAGATCCCAGGAATGGGGTGGGTTTAGGTTGGACTAACAGGGCTGGAGCTCGTCCCACACCTCCCAACCCCACAGGCACCAAGTGCTGCGCGTGCTCCCCCGGAGCGATGAGGAACTGCAGAAGGTGAAGGAGCTGCAGGACCTGGAGCATCTGCAGGTATTGAGATGGATTTTGGGGACATCTCCTTTGTTTTACACCCCCCAAGCAAAGCAGGGATGGGGCTGGGTGTGGGATGATGGGTGAAAAGCAGGACAGGCTGGTGCTGGGGCAGGAGCTGACCGTCATCTCTATTTTTCTCCACCCAGCTGGATTTCTGGCTGGGTGAAAAGCAGGACAGGCTGGTGCTGGGGGTGCATCCTGAAGCAGGTGCTGACCCTCATCTCCATTTTTCTCCATCCAGCTGGATTTCTGGCTGGCTCCCCGTGGGCTCGGGCTGCCCGTGGACATCCGCGTGCCCTTCCCCAACCTGCAGGCGGTCAAAGTGCACCTGGAGGCTGCTGGGCTCTCCTACTCCATCATGATTGAGGATGTGCAGGTCAGTGGTGCCTCAGGGGATGGGGGGATCCCAGCCAGGGGGAATGAGGCTCATCCCAGCCCCTGTCCCCCAGGCCCTGCTGGATGAAGAGCAGAGGGAGATGCTCCGCAGCAGCCGCCAGCTGCCGCTCGACACCAACACCTTCAACTACGAGGCCTACCACACCATAGATGAGGTGGGAAAGCACAAGATTTGGGGCATTTTGGGCATGTTGGGCAGGGGGTGAGCTAGGAGTGACCCCCCACATCCCTCACTGCCAGATCTACAACTTCATGGACCTGCTGGTGGCCGAGAACCCCAACCTGGTGAGCAAGCTGGAGATCGGCCGCTCGACCGAGAACCGTCCCCTCTACGTGCTCAAGGTGAGGATTTAGGGATTGTGATCCAGAGGGGGGAAGTGGTGATGGGGACAAAGCCAACCCCACCTCTCTCTGCTCTCCCAGTTCAGCACAGGGGGCACGAACCGGCCGGCCGTGTGGATCGACACCGGGATCCACTCCCGCGAGTGGGTGACACAGGCCAGCGGGGTCTGGTTTGCCAAGAAGGTACTGACCCATCCCAAAGGGCCACCCCATCCTCAGCAGCTCTGGGTGATCCCACAGGGAGCCCCACATCTCCATCCTGTCTAGATTGTCGAGGATCATGCCAATAATGAAGGTGTGGCCTCCATCCTGGAGACAATGGACATCTTCCTGGAGATTGTCACCAACCCCGACGGCTTCGCCTACACCCAGACCACGGTACCACCCTGCCTTCCCTCCTCTGCTTCCTACAGCAGTTCTGGGCTGTTCCATATCCCTGAGAGGGCAAAGCCTCCTCATCCCCATTCCCATGGGATGGGAAGAGCAGCACCAGGAGCGCTGAGGTGGCTCTGCCCTTCCAGAACCGCCTGTGGCGCAAGACCAGGTCCAAGCACGCGGGTGCCCTCTGCGTCGGAGTGGATCCCAACCGCAACTGGGACGCAGGTTTTGGAGGTCAGAGCTGTCCCCTTGTCCCTGGGGAGTGTTTTCACAAAGCTGTTTGTGGCTCAGAGATGCAGTGATGGCCCCTTGGGAAGAGGTGGGGTTTGCTGAGTGGCAGGGCTGAGGGTTTGGGATCGATCGTGAAAATCACGATCAAATCTCGAGGAGGAACCCCAGGAGCATTCCTTCATCACTGAGGGGTGGGAAAAACCTCAAATTGCCACTGTGTTGTCACCATGCTGTTGTCCCCAGAGGCTGGAGCCAGCTCATACTCCTGCTCAGAGACGTACCACGGCCCCTACGCCAACTCGGAGCCCGAGGTGAAATCCATCGTGGATTTTGTCAAGAGCCACGGCAACATCAAGGCCTTCGTGTCCATCCACAGCTACTCCCAGCTCCTGCTCTACCCCTATGGCTACACCTACACTGCAGTGCCAGACCAGCAGGAACTGGTAAAACCCCTGTGGTTTGAGGGGTTGGGATGGGGTGGGGCTCTGGCATCAAAGAAAAGATGTATTCCACCGGTTTTTCCTCTTTTTTTGGCTCATTTTTCTCTCTTCTGTGTATTCCCAGCATGAGGTTTCTGCCAAGGCTGTGGCAGCTCTGTCCTCCCTGTATGGCACCCAGTACACATATGGCAGCATCATCACCACCATCTGTAAGTGCTGGGGCAACCCCAAAATCCCCAAAAACCCCAAACCCATCCCTCAATTATCCCACAGAATTCCTGTCCAAAGAGACCAAGGCTCTGAACCTCTCATATTTTTGTTTCCTTCAGACAGAGCTAGTGGAGGAACCATTGACTGGACCTACAACCAGGGGATTAAATATTCCTTCACCTTTGAGCTGAGGGACACGGGGCGTTACGGGTTCCTGCTGCCCGCCAGTCAGATCGTTCCCACTGCTGAGGAGACCTGGCTGGCACTCAAGGTCATCATGGAGCACACCAGGGACAACTTGTACTGAGCTGGGATCAGGGCTGGAGCAGCTGGAGAGGAGGAAAAAGGCAATTAATTAATCAATAAATGGAAAGAAGAATGAGAAAAGATTTGTGGTTGTGTAAATTGGGTGGAAAAGTTTTTTCAGAGATGGGGATGGTGCCAGAACAAGCAGGGTGTGCTGGGGCAGTGGTGTGGAAAAGGAATTGATTGAAAGGGCATGAAAATAGCAGGGATAAAAGGAAGGAAGGGGATGGTTTTGCTTTTGTTCTGGCAGAGGATGGAGAGGTCAGCAGGATTTATTGGGGCTCCAGGAGAGCTGGAGAGGGACTGAGGACAAGGGACAGGACACAGGGAATGGGGAAAGGAATTCCTGGAATTGCCAGAGAATCCCTGCAGTGCCCAAAGCCAGGCTGGAGCACCCTGGGATAAGGGAAAATGTTCAGGAATTGAAATTTTCTGAGCTTTAAGATCCCTTCCCACCCCATCCTTTCTGATTTTTGATCCCTCCTCACCTGCTGCAATCCCTAGGGAATGGGGAGCTGAGCCCCTGCCCACTCCCAGCTTTGCCAGGCTCTCTCAAAGCTGCAAAACAAACAACAAAAAAATCACCCCAGCAGATGGTGTATTTTACATTTTATTAAATTAAACAATCAAACCTCTCAGCCTCTGCACAATTTGTCTCTGCTCCAAACAACACCAAGAGTCCAAATCCACACAAATCCATGAGATGGTGGGAAAGTACATCCAGTCCTTGATTGATTCCTTGGATTTGGAGGATTTCAAACAGCTCAGGCCAGTTTTGTTTCACCAGGAGGTTTTCACAGAGCAGCCAGAGGTTCTGGATCTGTCCCCCACAGCTGGATAGCAAAATCAGGATTTTATCCAATGCAATGAGACTTCCAAGAGCTCATGGAGCTGGAAAATTCTATTCCCACAGCAGCAGGATCTTACCAGACTGATCCTGCCAGTCCTGAATTCACACTCAGAGACACAATAAATGATAAAAGTGCTCAGGGATGTCCAGTCCTAAGCTGCCAATCTGGAAATTATGTGCCATTTCTCCTACTTTTAGTCTTTTCACCAGAATGATCCCAAAATCCCCAGGGAGTTTTGGGATGTGTTGAAGATTTTCAGCTTCAAAAAGGGGAAAAAAAACCCCAGAGTCCAAAAATCCACACAAAGATCATGATAAAAAAGCAGGATCAGCAATGCCAGATGGAAAAACTGAATCCCTCCAAAGTGTCTCACAGGCAGCTCAGGAAAATCAGAATTCCCAGGTTATCCAGAAGCATCAACTCAAGGAAAATTGTGCTACTCATTTTCCAGGAAATCTTCACCCTCTGTTCAGTTCCACATTCCCTGCTGGAGTTTAGGGATCCTGGTGAGGCAATAGCAGCAAATTTTTCCTTCAGCCACCCTGAACCTTCAAGAAGCTTCTAAAAAACCTCTGGAAAAAGAAGTTACTGGGAAAAAAAATTCCAGTTATTCTCCTTGAAAAAGACACAACTACTCACAAAGTGTCCACGAGCACCAAGTGGGCAATAAAAACATCTTCATTACAAATATTTCTGGTCATTATCATAATTTATTTTTATAAACCAACAAAAAACTCTTTCAGGATCTTCTCTCACTTTTGGCAAGATGCTGAATGTCTTTATTTATTTCTGCTGTGCTCACAGATGATCTGTGATCTGTTCACTCTCACAGCTCCAGGCTGGCAATGTTAGGGACACAAATTCCTCCAGCTGGACTAAAAATTCTTTGGGACAGTTTTCTACTGGTCCCAGTTTGTTCCCTCCCCTACAAAACCAGTTCTAGCAGCTCTGTCCTGCACCATCCCTGCTTGGAGGAAACATCAGTGCAGCTTCCCAGCCTCACCCCAGCTCAGAATTCTCACTGTGGCTGCTTTTCCCTGCCCATTCCTAAAAGCAGTGCCCAGAATTCCCAAAACCTGGCTGTTTCTTTATTTCCAGGGTCTGTTCTGGGTGCTGCTCCTGCTGTGGGAGTGGCTGCTCAGGGAGGATGTGGTGCCAGCAGTGATGGGGAGGCTGGGGCTGCTCCTCACCGATGAGGATTTGGAATCGTGGCCTGAGCCGCCCCGGCTGAGGCGACCTGTGGGACAAAAAACAACAAAAAAAAACCAAACCCAAATCAGAAATTGGCTGTGCACAAATGGCTGCTCCATCCCTGGGTGTGTCCAAGGCCAGGCTGGAGGGGTTTGGAGCAGTCTGGGATAGGGGAAGGTGTCCCTGCTCATGGAGGTTTAAGGTATTTCCCACCCAACCATTCCATGATGAGGTTGAAGAACATTCTGGCAATGCCTTGGAATTTTAGCTTTTATATTTTTCAGATATACTGCATTGGTGCATGATTCTAAATTCCATATAAAGTGTTAGTTAAATATATTGAATTAAGGGCAGATGAAGTTAATTACATTGAAGGCCCTTCATTAAATTAATTAAATATATCCCGGTTTATTCTTTTGTCTGGACTCTGTTTTAGGCAAACCCACAAAAGTATCACTCTTACTGGCAGTGTCTGAAGGGATCTGCTCCTCAGCCAGGTATTGCCTTAACTTCTGCAGATCATCAGCAGAAAATCTCCATTTGTTCTCTGCAGGGATGGGGGGCACTCTGGGAGCTGCTCTCCTGCGGGCGCTTCCCGTGGGGGCCGGCACCTGGCAGGACAAGGGGAGGGTGCCCGTGATCAACCCCTCTGGAATCTTCTGGGCAAGGACCTTGAGGCCTGCAGGGACACAGAGAATCTGTCAGCACAGCTGCAGGGCTCAGGAGGGAGCAGCTGGAGGGGTTGGTGGAGAGATGGAGAAGTGTGGGCAGTGGGAGAGGGGAATTCTGGGTCCTGCTCAGGTGAGATCCCACATGGAATAACTCTGGGAATAAAAACAGGAGGATTTGGAGATGCTGGAGAGGGTCCAGAGATGGGCCTGGAGCTGTTCCCAGAGTTGGGAATGTTCCCATGGAGAAGGGAAGGATGCAGGGAGAGCTTCCAGAACATTCCATGCCCTAAAAGGGCTCCAGGAGAGCTGGAATTTGGGAAAGCCACAGAGGGACAGGACACAGAGAAAGGGGAAAGGGGAGATTGGGGAAGGAATTGCTGGAATTGCCAGAGAATCCTTGGATCCCAAGGAAGGATTGGAGCAGCCTCGGATGCTGGGAGGTGTCCCTGCCATGAGCTTGGAGCTCCCTGCCCAGGCAAGGCAGGCCAGGATTGTGGGATTCAGGACACTCAGAATCCATGCAGAGGGATTGGGATGGAAAGTGGGGATAGAAAAGAGAGGCCCAGGGAAGGGAGAGCCTTGATGGTTTGCTGAGATTGCAAGGGAAGGCCCTGGATGCATCAATTCCTTGGAGAGGAGATGGATCCAATGTCAGGTTCTGGAGAGCTGGAGAAGGGAAGGATGCAGGGAGAGCTTCCAGAACATTCCAGGGCCTGGAGGGGCTCCAGGAGAGCTGCAGAGGGACTGGGGACAAGGGACAGCACACAGGGAATGGGGAAGGAATTCCTGGAATTGCCAGAGAATCCCTGGATCACCCAAGGCCAGGTTGGCACAGTGGGAGAGTTGGAACTGGACAATTCTTCAACCCAACCCCTCCCATGAGTGCACAACCCAGATATTTCCCATCCCCAGCTCCCACCCCGAGGCAGAGGCAGCTCTCTCACCCCCAGACAACATGAAGAGGTTCTCAAAGCCCCTCTCACACATGGTGGTGGCTGCCTGGCTGGCCAGGCGCTCGTCGTTGTCGTAGACGATGATGATTTTCCCATGGGCGTTTTTCTGCCGTGGCACAGCTGTTAAGGAGTCACTGCTCAGCTTCAGAGGGGGTTGAATCATTTTAGGAAGGAAAAAACTTCATACTCATTTTGGGAGCCCCCTCATGTTTCCATGGAAAGGATACATATTCCAGAATATTATTTGTGTATGGATTCATGGTTCTGGATAACGTTGCAATGGGGTAGGAATAAGCTGCAGAAATGGAAAAAAAAAAAGGAAAAATTATCCAGAGGATGAACAGCAACAAGATTGTTAATTCTGTGTTTTGTGGGGCTGGGTGAGCTCTGAGAACACCCAGAGAGGTCCCAGCTGGGCACAAAATGTGGCCCAGAGCTGAAATCCATGCCCAGGTGCCTGTGGCTGCTTGGTGGGAACTGAGAATTTGGGATTTTCTGTGCTGACCCCCAGGAGAACACCCCAAAAATGAAATTACAGAGCTGGGATTGTGGGTGTGGGGTTTGAGTAGAAGTGTGGGATACCACAGGGTGGAAAAGATGGAATTTGAGGTTTTAGAATGTGGTAATAGATAAAAAACAAGATGGGAGTTTGTCTCTTTTGCTTCATGGGGTTTTGGAATTGGACAGAAAAATCCACATTGCAGACCACAGGGGGGTGGGTATTGGGTTAAAAGTAAAAATAATTTAGGTGGCTTTTCTTAATTGGACAATTTATCCTTAAAAGGCTTTGTAGACAGAGATACATCTCTATTTTTAGCTTGAAGTGCTGCAGCACTCACTGTAGCTTAGATAAGAATTAAAAGATCTGAGGCTGAACTAGAAATATCGAATCGAGCATTTAATTTGAAAAGGAAATAAAAATAAAATAAAATAAAAAATAAAATAAAAATAATAAAAATATAAAATAAAAATAAAATAAAAATAATAAAAAATAAATAAAAATATTTAAAAATAATAAAAATAATAAAAAATAAAAATAAAATAAAAATAATAAAAAATTAAAAAATAAAAATAATAAAAAATAAAATTAAAATAATAAAAATAAAATTAAAATAATAATAAAAAAATAAAAAAATAAAAAAATAATAAAAAATAAAATAAAAATAATAAAAATATTTAAAAATAATAAAATAAAAATAAAATGAAAAGAATAAAAAATAAAAATAATAAAAAATAAAAAGAATAACAATTAAAATAAAAATAATAAAATAAACATAAAAATACTAAAAAATAAAATAAAAATAATAAAATAAACATAAAAATAATAAAAATAAAATAAAAATAATAAAAAATCAAATAAAAATAATAATAAAATCAAATAAAAATAAAAAATAATAAAAAATAAAATTAAAATAAAAATATTTAAAAATAAAATAAAAATAAGAAAAAATAAAAATAATAAAAATTAAAATAAAAATAATAAGATAAACATAAAAATAAAAAATAAAATAAAAATAATAAAAAAGAAAATAAAAATAATAAAAAGAAAAAAATAATAAAATAAAAATAAAAATAATAAAAAATAAAAAATAAAATAAAAATAAAAAATAAAAATAATAAAAAAATAAAATAAAAATAAGAAAAAATAAAATAAAATAATAAAAAATAAAATAAAAATAATAAATATAAAAATAATAAAAATAAAAATAATAAAATAAACATAAAAATAATAAAATAAACATAAAAATAATAAAAATAAAATTAAAATAATAAAAATTCAAATAATAAAAAATCAAATAAAAATAATAAAAAATAAAAATAACAAAAAATAAAAATAATAAAATAAACATAAAAATACTAAAAAATAAAATAAAAATAATAAAAAATAAAATAAAAATACTAAAAAATAAACATAAAAATAAGAAAATAAAATGAGATAGATGAAAAAAGAACCCAAGCTCAGTGGCAGCTGACCTCCCACGATGTGACACTGCTCGTAGGCGTCGCGGTCCCGCACGTCCAGCAGCAGGAAGGGGCAGTCAGGGTAAGGCCTCTCCCTGCCTTGCCTGTCCTCTTTTTTGGGAGAATCCTTCTCCATGTCCAGCTCCCCAACCCCACTGATCACACTGCAAAGGGATAAGGAATGGTTT
Organism: Catharus ustulatus; assembly: GCF_009819885.2. NCBI lineage: Eukaryota > Metazoa > Chordata > Aves > Passeriformes > Turdidae > Catharus > Catharus ustulatus. The sequence goes on from NC_046224.1 coordinate 1,478,611, forward strand.
TGTGGTTTTGTCTCCAAGTTTGGGAAGAGCTGGGATAAAGATTTCTCTCCCTGGGATCCCTTCTCGTGGTGGGGATGGAATTTTCCTCAATGCCAGAATGGTTTGGGTGGGATGGGAGCTAAAAAATCTCACTGCACCCCCTGCCATGGGCAGGGACATCTCCCACTATCCCAGGCTGCTCCCAGCCCAGTCCAACCTTGGATATTTCCAGGGAATTCTATTCCAGCCTCCCCTAATATCCCTGTGTGACTCTGAGATCATTCCCTGTGTCTGTCCCTCCATATCCACACAAAAATCACCAACAGGAATGCACATGGCAGAGCTGAACACTGTTACCCCAGAATCCAGGAATGTGGAAACCCCACAAACACATTTCCCTGTCAGAGCATCATAGGTGACAACCAAACCCAACAGGAAAGAAAACAGGAAGAAAATTCTGTTTTTTGAGGCACCTCTGCAGGGTGGAGCGCTGGGATTCCTCCAAAACAGGACTGGGCTGAGGAAATCCTGCCAATCCCAAACCCAGGTTTAACCATGAGAAATAAGGATAAAACCACTTTGGCAGCAGTTTAAAACCAGCTTTGAGCTGGGCTCAAAGATAAAACAGGAAGAAAATTCTGTTTTTGTGAGGCACCTCTGCAGCGTGGAGCGATGGGATTGCCCAGAACAGGACTGGGCTGAGGAAATCCTGCCAATCCCTCCCTCTCACCTACAAACCCATGAGAAATAAGGATAAAACCACTCAGCAGTAGTTTAAAAACCAGCTTTGAGCTGGGCACAAAGATAAAACAGGAAGAAAATTCTGTTTTTTGAGGCACCTCTGCAGGGTGGAGTGATGGGATTCCCCAGAACAGGACTGGGCTGAGGAAATCCTGCCAATCCCAAACCCAGCCTTTAACCATGAGGAATAAGGATAAAACCACTCAGCAGCAATTTAAAAACCAGTTTTGAGCTGGGCTCAAAGATAAAACAGGAAGAAAATTCTGTTTTTTTGAGGTACCTCTGCAGGGTGGAGCGCTGGGATTCCCCGGAACAGGACTGGGCTGAGGAAATCCTGCCAATCCCAAACCCAGCCTTTAACCATGAGAAATAAGGATAAAACCACTCAGCAGCAATTTAAAAACCAGCTTTGAGCTGGGCTCAAAGATAAAGCAAGAAGAAAATTCTGTTTTTGAGGCACCTCTGCAGGGTGGAGCACTGGGATTGCCCAGGACAGGACTGGGCTGAGGAAATCCTGCCAATCCCTACAAACCCAGGCTTTAACCATGAGAAATAAGGATAAAACCACTCAGCAGCAATTTAAAAACCAGCTTTGAGCTGGGCTCAAAGATAAAACAGGTAGAAAATGAAGTTTTTTGAGGCACCTCTGCAGCATGGAGTGTAGGGATTCTCCAGAACAGGACTGGGCTGAGGAAATCCTGCCAATCCCAAACCCAGCTTTAACCATGAGAAATAAGGATAAAACCACTCAACAGCAATTTAAAAACCAGCAGTTGGGCTCAAGGAATCACCAGCTAAGATAAGGCAGAAGAAAATTTTGTTTTTTGAGGCACCTCTGCAGCGTGGAGCGCTGGGATTCCCCAGAACAGGACTGGGCTGAGGAAATCCTGCCAATCCCAAACCCAGCCTTTAACCATGAGAAATAAGGATAAAACCACTCAGCAGCAACTTAAAAACCAACTTTGAGCTGGGCTCAAAGATAAAACAGGAAGAAAATGAAGTTTTTTGAGGCACCTCTGCAGGGTGGGAGTTGTTCAGGAACAGGACTGGGCTGAGGAAATCCTGCCAATCCCTCCCTCTCACCTACAAACCCATGAGAAATAAGGATAAAACCACTCAGCAGTAGTTTAAAAACCAGCTTTGAGCTGGGCACAAAGATAAAACAGGAAGAAAATTCTGTTTTTTGAGGCACCTCTGCAGGGTGGAGTGATGGGATTCCCCAGAACAGGACTGGGCTGAGGAAATCCTGCCAATCCCAAACCCAGCCTTTAACCATGAGGAATAAGGATAAAACCACTCAGCAGCAATTTAAAAACCAGTTTTGAGCTGGGCTCAAAGATAAAACAGGAAGAAAATTCTGTTTTTTTGAGGTACCTCTGCAGGGTGGAGCGCTGGGATTCCCCGGAACAGGACTGGGCTGAGGAAATCCTGCCAATCCCAAACCCAGCCTTTAACCATGAGAAATAAGGATAAAACCACTCAGCAGCAATTTAAAAACCAGCTTTGAGCTGGGCTCAAAGATAAAGCAAGAAGAAAATTCTGTTTTTGAGGCACCTCTGCAGGGTGGAGCACTGGGATTGCCCAGGACAGGACTGGGCTGAGGAAATCCTGCCAATCCCTACAAACCCAGGCTTTAACCATGAGAAATAAGGATAAAACCACTCAGCAGCAATTTAAAAACCAGCTTTGAGCTGGGCTCAAAGATAAAACAGGTAGAAAATGAAGTTTTTTGAGGCACCTCTGCAGCATGGAGTGTAGGGATTCTCCAGAACAGGACTGGGCTGAGGAAATCCTGCCAATCCCAAACCCAGCTTTAACCATGAGAAATAAGGATAAAACCACTCAACAGCAATTTAAAAACCAGCAGTTGGGCTCAAGGAATCACCAGCTAAGATAAGGCAGAAGAAAATTTTGTTTTTTGAGGCACCTCTGCAGCGTGGAGCGCTGGGATTCCCCAGAACAGGACTGGGCTGAGGAAATCCTGCCAATCCCAAACCCAGCCTTTAACCATGAGAAATAAGGATAAAACCACTCAGCAGCAACTTAAAAACCAGCTTTGAGCTGGGCTCAAAGATAAAGCAGGAAGAAAATTCTGTTTTTGAGGCACCTCTGCAGTGTGGAGCGCTGGGACTCCCCAGCTCCTGAGTTGCTCAGGAACAGGACTGGGCTGGGTGTCCCCTCTGGGCTCCCTTTGCCATTTGTCCCCTCTTCATTGTCACCTGCAGCATCAGAATCTGGGGAGAGAAGAGGACACAGGAGGTAAACAAGCAGGTTTTAAGGGCAGTTTCTATTCCTGGAAAGAAAAGTGTGACAGCTTGATCTTCATCCTCTTAATGAGAATTTAACCAGAGCCTCCTATTTAAAATAATAAAGAGCCAACAAATTTTTTTTTAGGGTTTGACATCTCATTTGAAGAATAAAATAGAATTTTTGATGTGGGTTATCTGCCAGCATGAGGCTTTTCCTACTTGCAAATTTTTTATTTTTTTTTTCCCAGTCTGGAATTGCAGCAGGCCACAGGTGAAATTTTATTTTGGTTTTTTTTTTTTCCCTTTTGTCACCTGGCAGTTTGTGCAGCTCCTCCTTTGTCACTTCTGAGGTTTCATTGGACAGGGAGGCGACCTGGAGAACCTGCAGGGCACAAAAGCACAGAGACACTGATCCCTCACACCCACAGCTCAAGGAAAACAATCTAGGAAAACAAAAAAATAAAAATCCCAAATCTGCAGAATCCAACATCTCCAAGTTCAACCTTCCCCCACTGAGAAGACAATTTTTTTGTTTTTTTTTTCTAGTTTGAAGCATTTTTTTTAACCAGCTCTTTGTTTTCTGAGCAATTTTTAATTTATTTAAATATTATTATTTACTGCTTTTAAATAAAAATGCACAGAAAGCCTTGAAATTCCAAATGCCCAACTTCTCCAGATAAACCTGGGCTGTGACTGCTCCACACAAAATTCACATTTAGTGCTGATTTTTCTTGCAAGATGCTTGAAGATCCTTCAAATAAAAGGAATAAATTTCAAAAGTGGACTCACCACAAATTTTAATTTGTAATTAAAGGCATTTGGCCACTGTGGAAATGAATGATTTGTTTTTATTAAAGGCAGGGAGAAGCCAAGACAGAATAATTACAGTTAAAGCTAAATAATTAGAGAGGAATTTTTATTTCTGGAAGATTTTGTACTCACCAACTGAGCAAAAGTTGTCACCTTCAGCCTTTTGAACAGCTCATCCTTTTTATACCTGTAATCTTCAAAACAAAAAAAAAAAAAAGAACAAGGTTAATTTTCAGTTCATTCCCAGATTTTTTTTTAGACACCAGGTCATGGCTTAAACACAATTTTTCTCTGAGATTCTTCTACAGCCACATAGGAATTCTAATTAATACCAGTTATAAAGAGAAGTTCTAATTAATACCAGTTAGAAATTCTAATTAACACCAGTTATAAAGAGAGATCTTGTCCAGATATGATGAAGTGGAAGAAGCAGATTTAGCTGCTTTTAAACTCAAATGTGAATTTATTTTTATTTTCCATGGAATTTTCTCCTTTCCCTGCTGGTTTTTGGAGCCCACTGGAGTCACAAAGCTCCTTAAACCAAAATATTCATTTGCATTAATTTTTAATTTGTGTAAATTACAGCACAATCAGAGCATGTCTTTGGAAATACCAAGCTAAACAGGCAGGTTTTATCTTAATTTAATAAAAAAATCTGACATTTTATACTTTATCTGACAATTAAATTGGATTTTTTTTGATACAGGTCCCTCAAGGAAGGGATAGCTGACACAAGAAACTGGACTAATTGAGTCTTAATGGGTAATTAACACAAGAAACTGCACTAATTGAATTTTAATCCTGAAGGCAGCTTAGGGAGGAAGAAAACTGAGCAGGGCAGTTGGAAAAAATCCAGAGCAGAGATTCCCAGATCCTGGAGATGCAGAGGAAGGGAAAAATTCCTGGAGGGGAAAAGAAAAAACTCCTGGAGGGGAAAACAAAAAAAGCTCCAGGAAGGGAAAACAAAAAGCTCCTGGGTATCTGTAGGAACATCTTGCTATGGAATAAACTCTCCTGGGAAGTTTTGTCCTTTGGGAAATGCAGGGTTGGTCCCTCTCCAGCTGTCCCAGCTCAGGATCTTTGGCAAATCCACTCAGTTCAAGGATTTTAAATCCTCTAAAACCATCTGTTGAATGTTGTATTAGCTTAGGGGAGATGAGGGAGAAGGGGGAAGGGATCCTGAGCACATTCCTGTAGTCATCACACACACAAAAAATAAAATTTCCCTGTGGGATTTGCTTCTGGAAATTCTCAAGCTGTGTTTAAAGAGCTACAAGAGGTCAAGACATTTAACATCCTACCCCAAATCATTTTGATTAGGCTGCAAAATAAGCACCTCAAAAGTTGTCTTAGGGAAAAAAAAATATCCACTGTGCATCCAAAGCACAGGAGGAGCAGAAATTGGATTGGAGGATGAGGAGATGCAGAATCTGAATTTCAGGATGTCAATTCACTCGTGGTTTGTGTAAAACCACCTGGTTTCAACTCCAAAAAAAGCCAGCAACAATTATCTCCTGTCATTATTTCCCTTTTCATCTGCTCAAGGATTAAAATTGTCCAGCCAAGAGCCTTTCTGTCATGGCAAATAAAGTTAATTTAGAAGGAGAAATAAAAGCAGCAAAGCTTGGACGGATAAAAACAGCGGTGTAGTAAAAAAATGCAGCACCTGGATGGTTCCTTCTCACCTCAAATAAGGAATTTTTACCCCAATTAAATCCTGGATTTTGCCTTTTCCACCCAAAATGCCTTCCCTGAGAGCTCAGAATTGCTGCTGCAGCTCCAAAACCAACCCCACGTACCCGGTCCGGTCCTGGCGGATCCGTTGGAATTTTCTGACATGGTTTTGTTGGGATGGTTCTGTTTTCCAAGGATGGGTTTTGGAGAGGAGGGAAACAAGAGCAGAGAGAAGGAAGGGAGCTCCTGTGTGTCCTCAAGTCAATCCTCCAAAGGATGGATGATGGTGGGTGCAGCTCTTTAATTTTTGATGGGGCGGATTTAAATCGCTCAGGTTACATAAGGGACAGAGAGGAGCCTGTGCTGGGGATTTCAATCTCAATCCAAAGGGTGTCATCTATCCCTGAGAAACCACAGAGGAAAATTTCCTCCACTCCCTGGGAACAAACACAACGTGGCCATTCAGCCTGTAGAGAATGAGAAAGTTCCTCCCCTCCAAATTTAAAAAGGAGGGAATAAAAGAAGTGCGTGGAAAAGATCTGAAGGGAGATTGGAAAAGCACACACACAAAAAAAAATAAATCAAGATTTTCAACAGAAATAAAAAGCAAAGCAGTGTCCAGCAGTGAAATCTCAGTCATTTTGGAAAGCTCAAGGTCATTCCTCTTTTTATTTTCTACAGAAATAAAAAGAAAAGCAGTGTCCAGCAGTGAAATCTCAGTCATTTTGGAAAGCTCAAGGTCGTTCCTCTTTTTATTTTCCCCCTCCCCAAAGACCTGCAGTGTTTGGGAAATAAAAGCCCAAACCTGACAAACACAGCACAAACAAAGAGCTGGTTTGGATAAATAAATTCCTTCACAAAGTGGGGCTGAGAACTAAACCTAAATCCTAATTAATCCTCCTTCATGGAGGTTTCTGTTCAATTCAATTTTTTTTTTTTACCTCCATAAATGGAGCTTTGAGGTTGCTGCTTGTGTGAGAATAGTCTGGGAATAAAATCATAAATCAGCAATTTATTGGGAAAAATGATTTGAAAAGAATATTTTCTCACCAAAACCAGAGAAATAAAAAGAATTTAGGCCTTCATGAGCCTGAACAGTGTTCAAAATATCAGAGTTTAGTGCTGGTGAAATCAATGAAAATACAAGGAATGAGCTTGGATTTTTCCTGTCTTGGAGAATTGATGGGAATTTAATTGATAGGAATTTAAATTATGTAAAGAAAAATTATAAATTTATAGGAATTGAAAATGTATAAGGATAAAAGGTAGCTTGACAGGAATTTAAATTGAATAAAAAGATAAACTGATAGGAATTTAAACTGTATAAAAGATAAATTGATAGGAATTTAAATTGAATAAAAAAATAAATTGATAGGAATTTAAATTGTATAAAGATAAATGATAAATTGATAGGAATTGAAAATGTATAAAGATAAAAAATGACAGGAATTTTAATTGAATAAAAAGATAAATTGATAGGAATTGAAATATTATAAAAATAAAAGATAAATTGATAGGAATTGAAAATGTATAAGGATAAAAGACAACCTGACAGGAATTTAAATTGAATAAAAAGATAAATTGATAGGAATTTAAATTGTATAAAAGATAAATTGATAGGAATTTAAATTGAATAAAAGTATAAATTGATAAGAATTTAAATTGTATAAAAGATAAATTGATAGGAATTGAAAATGTATAAGGGTAAAAGATAACCTGACAGGAATTTAAATTGAATAAAAAGATAAACTGATAGGAATTTAAATTGTATAAAGATAAATTGATAGGAATTGAAAATGTATAAGGATAAAAAATAACTTGGCAGGAATTAAAACTGAATAAAGATAAATTGATAGGAATTTAAAAATAAAAGATAAATGGATAGGGATTTAAATAGTATAAAAAGATAAATTGATAAGCATTTAAATGACATAAAGATAAAAGAGCTCAAGTTGTGACCTAAAAGTGAAATAAAGTCTCAGAAATGATCCATTAATCTTCCCAGCCTGGATTTCTCAGCTCAGAGAACTTCCAAGAACAAAATCCAATAACAAAACTGCACAAAGAAGATTTCCTGCTTGGATTGTGAAATTAAATCTGGGGAGATTTCCAAGGAAAAGCTGCTGGAATTCATCTCCTGCTCCCTGAGTTTTGAGCCAACCCATCCTGCTCCTCCCCAGGTACTCACTTCTTTTGATCTCTTCCATTTTTTCCATGTATTTTGATAAACTATTTCCTGTAAGAACAACCAAAAAAAATCAATTTATTGCAATTATTTATTTAAGTAAATCCATGGACAGGAATTCCAAGATCAGTAATTTCTACAACAGAGCCTGACCCGGTTTAAATCTATTTAACCTCTAAAATTTTATTTAAAAATTAATTAAAAATTTTAATTAAAAATAAAATTTAAAATTATTTTTTTTTTAAAAAAAGAAGAGTAGAAAAAATAAATTAAAAGTCTTAAGACAACAAAAATTTTAAACATGTGGTCATTACACACAGAGCGTTTAATCTCAATTTTCAGGTGATGTGTGAAGATAAACACACTCTAAAAAATATATACATTAAATACACATTAGAAAAATATATAAATACACATAAAATTGTATATTTTGTGCTTGTTTAAATTCCAGCTTTGAGGGAAAATTGTAAATAGGAAATTTTTATAAGCTGCAAGCAAATCATAACCACAATAAGGATTCTGCAGTGATGGGATAAATTAGCTCAGGACAGAAGGAATTAAGACATTAATTATATTTTTTTTGCATTTTACACCCATTTTGGGCAGTTTTACCCCACAACAATTTCACTTACCGGTATCCAGCCGAGTTTTTACATGTTGGTACTTGGGATTCGAGGGGATGCGCCGGGTTAGAAGCTGAAAACGGAAAAGATGAGAAGCCAAAATTAAAAAAAATAAAATAATAATAATTTAAAATGCAGCACAGAACAGAAAATGCGATTTGAAGCGGTTTAAGAGACATGAAAGAAAAACTTTTGAACCCCCATGTCGCTATTAAACCCCGCTGATTTAAAGCCTTAAAAGGAGAATTTCTACCGTTATCTCCCCACACGGAGCTCTCCCAGCTCCGGGACCCGCACGAACCATTCCCCCCGCTCTCCCCCGCGTTCCCCGCTGGATTCTGAGAAGGAAAAACCCCTCACGGCACCTGAGGGTCGCCGAACCCGCCCCGAGCCGACATCTCCCCTCACGGCCGCTCCGCTCCGCCCGTCCCTCACGCGCGGCCGCGCTCCCGCCTCCCGCCCACCCCCCAACTACGCGCGCTGCCATTGGCTGCCCGCCGCGCCCTCAGCCAATCAGAGGCGGCGCAGCGAGCAGCGCGCGCGTTGCCCGGCAACGGGAAGGACGCGGCGGGGACGGGGGGAGGAGGGAGGAGCTGCGCATGCGCGGAACGGAGGCCACGCCCCCTCTCCCTCCGTGGCCCCGCCCCGCCGGGAGAGCGCGATGGCGGCGCGCGCCCGCGGCAGCACCTGAGCGCAGGTGAGAGCGGCGCGCGCGCGGGGCCGAGGCCACGCCCCGCGCGTGAGGGAGGGGGCGTGGCCTGAGGGGGAAGGGGGAGCCACGGGTTGGGTTGTGGGCGGGGCTTAAAGGGGTGTGGCGACGGGGCGGGGCTTTGGTGGGTGTGCCGTCAGGTGGGTGTGTCCCCCCGGTGGGTGTGTCCCGTCTGGTGGGTGTGTCCCCTCCCTTTGACTTCCATTGGCTCCCTGAACCACGTTGGGGTCATGACCTCCCAGACCCCAATAGGCTCCTGACCCCCCCCATTGACCCCATAACCCCCCCAGTGACCCCATGGCCCCACTGAACCCCCCTAATGACCCCATAACCCCACCAGTGACCCCATGGCCCCACTGAACCCCCCTAATGACCCCATAACCCCCCCAGTGACCCCATAACCCCCCCAGTGATCCCATGGTCTTACTGAGCTCCACTAATGACCCCATAACCCCTCAAGTCCCCCTAGTGACCCCATAACCCCCTCATACCTCCCAATTAGCTCATGGCCCCACTGAGCCCCTCTAATGACCCCATAACCCCCCAGTGACCCCATGGCCCCACTGAACCCCCCCCCAGTGACCCCATAACCCCTCAGTGACCCCATGGCCCCACTGAACCCCCCCTAGTGACCCCATAACCCCCCAGTGACCCCATGGCCCCCTGTGGACTCTTAGTGGGGTCATGCCCCCCTAGAACCCCATGAATTCACAACTCCCCTTCAGACCCCTCATGGATCCACATCTCCCCCCACAGCATCCCAATGACCCCATACTCCCCCTCAAACCCCAAATGGCCCCACAATTCCCCTCAGACCCCAAATGACATCGATGTTCCCTCTCAAACCCCAAACCTTCGCTGGACCTGCCACCCTGGGGAAATGAAGGTTATAGGAATGGGACAGTTTTGGGACATTCAGGTTATAGGAATGGGGCAGTTTTGGGGACATGCAGGTTATAGGAATGGGGCAGTTTTGGGCACATGCAGGTTATAGGAATGGGGCAGTTTTGGGATATGCAGTTATAGGAATGGGGCAGTTTTGGGTCATGCAGGTTTATAGGACTGGGGCAGTTTTGGGGACATGCAGTCAGAGGAATGGGGGAGTTTTGGGACATGGACAGGTTTGTAGGAATGGGGAAGTTTTGGGGACCCAGAGCTGGGTTCTGGGGACCTGGGAATGCAGCAATCCCGCAGTGATCCCACAGTGATCGCACAGCGATCCCGTAGTGATCCCTCAGTGATCCCACAGCGATCCCGTAGTGATCCCTCAGTGATCCCACAGCGATCCCGCAGTGATCATACAGTGATCCCGCAGCAATCCCACTGTGATCACTCAGCAATCCCTCAGTGATCCCTCAGTGATCTTGCTGTGTCCCGCAGTGATCCCTCACTGATCCCACAGTGATCCCACAGCAATCCTGCAGTGATCCCACAGTGATCCCACAGTGATCCTGCAGTGATCCCACAGTGATCCTGCAGTGATCCCACAGTGATCCCACAGCGATCCTGCAGTGATCCCACAGCGATCCTGCAGTGATCCCACCGTGATCCCACAGTGATCCCGCAGCAATCCCAGTGATCCCACAGCGATCCTGTAGTGATCCTGTAGTGATCCCGCAGTGATCCCGCAGTGATCCCGCAGTGATCCCTCACTGATCCCGCAGCGATCCCTCACTGATCCCGCAGTGACCCCGTGTGCTGTCCCACAGTGATCCCTCACTGATCCCTCACTGACCCCGTGTGCTGTCCCGCAGGATGAAGGAGTGGTGGCTGCAGCTGGGGCTGCTGGCCGTGCCCCTCCTCGCCGTCTACCTGCACATCCCGCCCCCGCAGCTGTCCCCGGCGCTGCGCTCCTGGAGATCCTCGGGGAGCTTCTTCACCTACAAGGACCTGCACATCTTCTACAGAGGTGACAAAGGGGTGGCCTCGGGGACACTCCTACAACTGGTCAAGGTGGTGACACATCCCTCCTGGATCTGCTGTGGGATCCAGCAGGGATGGATCACTGGGGAAAATGGGATCTTGTACCTCGGTGGGAGGGATCCCAAGAGATTCTGATGGATGCCAGCATGGAAAAGACACTGGAAACCTTTTCTGCAGCAGCACAGAGGCTGCTGGAATTAATTTGGATAATTAAATCCCTTGATTGATTAGGGTGAGGTTTCCAAAGGGAAGCTGCAGTGGGAATCAAACCCATCCTTGGTTTTGGGATGGATTCCCAGTGGGATGAGCAGCAATTCCCATCCTAGAAGGGAGGAATTCTGGGAAAAGCTCACACTGAGGTGTCCCATTCTCCCCACAGGCTGCTGGAATTAATTTGGACAATTAAATCCCTTAACTGATCATGGTGAGGTTTCCAAAGGGGAGCTGCAGTGGGAATCAAACCCATCCTTGGTTTTGGGGAGCACAGGGAGAGGCAAATTCCCAATGGAATTCCTGTTCTAGAAGGGAGGAATTTTGGGAAAAGCTCACTCTGAGGTGTCCCATTCTCCCCACAAGTTGCAGGAATTAATTTGGATAATTAAATCCCTTGATTGATCATGGTGAGGTTTCCAAAGGGAAGCTGCAGTTGGAATCAAACCCATCCCTGGTTTTGGGGAGCACAGGGAGAGGTGAATTCCCAGTGGAATTCATGTCCTAGAAGGGAGGAATTTTGGGAAAAGCTGACTTTGAGGTGTCCAGATCTCACAGGCCACTGGAATTAATTTGGATAATTAAATCCCTTGATTGATCATGGTGAGGTTTCCAAAGGGAAGCTGCAGTGGGAATCAAACCCATCCTTGGATTTGGGGTGGATTCCCAGTGGGATGAGCAGCAATTCCTGTTCTAAAAGGGAGGAATTTTGGGAAGAGCTCACTCTGAGGTGTCCTGATCTCCTCACAGTGAGATCCATCCTTGATTTTGGGGTGGATTCCCAGTGGGATGAGCAGCAATTCCTGTCCTAGAAGGGAGGAATTTTGGGAAGAGCTCACTCTGAGGTGTCCTGATCTCCTCACAGGAGAGAATTCTCCCCATCCTTGGTTTTGGGATGGATTCCCAGTGGGATGAGCAGCAATTCCCATCCTAGAAGGGAGGAATTTTGGGAAAAGCTCTGAGGTGTGCTGTTCTCCCCCAGATTCCAGCGGCGCCGTGGGCAGCTCCGATGTCGTGGTGCTCCTGCACGGATTCCCAACGTCCAGCTACGACTGGAGCAAGGTGAGGGCTTGGAATCTCAGCAAATCCCAGGATTTTCAGCTCCTGGGTTTGAGCAGGCAGCACAGCAGGGCTGGAGGATATCACCTTGTTCCTCTCCCAGTGTGAAATCCAAGCTCTTTCCACATCCCACAGTCCAGGAAAACAAGCCACAACAATTCCTTGGCTTTTTTTTAGGGAGGATAATCTGGATTTATTGGGAGATTTTGGCCTCCTGCTGTTTTCTTGGAGCAGGAAGGTTCTCCTGGGATGGAGATGTTTCCATCCTCTGCTCCCTCTGGATGCTTTTTAAATGCACTTTAATGCATCCCATTGCTTTTTAAATGCATTTTAATGCACCCCACTGCTTTTTTAATGCATTTCTCCTCTTCCCAGATCTGGGAAGGGCTGACCCAGCGCTTTCACCGGGTGATTGCCCTGGATTTCCTGGGATTTGGATTCAGTGACAAGCCTGTGAGTACCCTGCCACGAGGATTTTCGTGGTTGCTTTCGGCCCAGCACTCCGGAAAATTGGTTTTTGCTATCCAGGAGACAAATTGGATTTTCTCCTCCCATTTACCTCTGGACAAGGGGAAAGTGGAAGGGATGGGGAAGGGTTGTGGTGGAGCTTCAGCTGGGTTTGATGGGACTCCAAAATGCACTTTGGAGCACAGACAGTGGCCTTGTGGACACCACAGGACATCCCAAACACACAGTCCAGGCTTACAAGCTGCTCCTTTCCATATTCCCAATTCCCACCTTCCTCCCCTGGGGTGTTTATTCTGGAATGTGCAGGCTCCTGCTGGCTCAGGCTCTCACTGGGACCCCTCTCCCACTTTTGCAGAGGCCCCATGGCTACTCCATCTTCGAGCAGGCCACCATCGTGGAGGGGCTGCTGCGGCACCTCGGGCTGCGGCACCAGAGGATCAACCTGCTGTCCCACGACTACGGGGACACGGTGGCCCAGGAGCTGCTCCACAGGTCCCTGCCACCCCTCCTGCCCTCTCTTGTCTCCTCCAAGATGATTTCCAGCAGATAAGTGGAAGGACATGGTGCTGGATCCCCTTGTCCTTGTGCCTGAGGTGTCTCAGGGCACATTCCATCTGTCCAGTTCCCCAAGGATGATCCCACACGATTTGGGTCATTTCTGGAGCCTGGGGAGCTTTGGTTGTGTTTCAGCTTCTTCTCTGCTGTCCCCAGGTATGAGCACAACAAAACTGGAAGCATCCTGATCAACAGCCTCTGTTTGTCCAATGGAGGTAAGGGTTGGGATGGGATCCGTGGGATGGAATCTGTGGGATGGGATCCATGGAATGGGATGGGGATCCATGGGATGGGATGGGATTAATGAGATGGGCATCCATGGGATGGGATCTTTGGGATGGGGATCCATGGGATGGGATCTATAGGATGGCATTCATGAGATGGGGATCCATGGGATGGGATCTATGGGATGGGGATGCATGGGATGGGACAGGATCCATGAGATGGGGATCCGTGGGAGGGGATCCATGGGATGGGATCCATGGGATGGGATGGGATGGGATCTGTGGGATGGGGATCCATGGGATCAGATCCATGGGATGGCATCCATGAGATGGGGAATCCATGAGATGGGATCCATGGGATGGGATCTATGGGATGGGGATCCATGGGATAGAATCCATGGGATCCATGTGATGGGGATCTATGGGATGGAATCCATGGGATGGGATGGGATCAGTGGGATGGGATGGAATCCATGAGATGGGATCCATGGAATGGGATCCCTAAGATGGGGATCCCTAAGATGGGGATCCGTGGGATGGGATTGATGGGATAGGATGGAATGGGGAACCATGGGATGGGGTGGGATCTATGGGATCCATGGGATGAGGATCCATGAGATGGGAATTCATGGAATGGGATCCATGAGATGGGATCCGTGGGATGGAGATCCATGGGATGGGATCTTTGGAATGGGGATGGGATGGGGATGGGATGGGGATGGGGATGGGGATGGGGATGGGATGTGATTGATGGGATGGGGATCCATGGGTTGGGGTGGGATCCATGGGATCCATGAGATGGGAATTCATGGGATGGAGATCCATGGGATGGGATTGATGGGATGGGTTCCATGGAGTGGGGATCCATGGGAGGGGGATCCATGGGATGGGGATCCATGGGATGGGATGGGATCTATGGGATCCATGAGATGGGAATTCATGGGATGAGGATCCATGCGATGGGATAGAATGGGATCCATGGGATAGGGACCCATGGGATGGGATTGATGGGATGGGGATCCATGGGATGGGGTGGGATCCATGGGATCCATGGAATGGGAATTCATGCGATGGAGATCCATGGGATGGGATTGATGGGTTCCATGGAGTGGGGATCCATGGGAGGGGGATCCATGGGATGGGGTTCCATGGGATGGGATCCATGGAATGGGATGGGGATCCATGGGATGGGATCCATGGGATGGAGATCCATGGGGTGGGGATCCCTGAGATGGGGATGGGGATCCATGGGATGGGATCCATGGGGTGGGATCCATGGGTTGGGTTGGCCTTCCCACCTCCAGCACCCAAACCCCAAGGATTGCAATCAAGGTGCTCTAATTAACCAGGAGCATCAATCCTGGGGCTGTCTGGGCCACGTTCACATTCCCATGAGGGGGGCACAAACTGGTAATTGTGGAACAAAACCCTTCCAGCCTTACAGCTCCATTCTGTGATGTCCTTGCAGGGATTTTTCCAGAAACCCACTACCCCCGCTTCATCCAGACGGTGAGCTGCTCCCCTCTCTGCTATCCCTGAACCCCAAAATCCCAAATAATCACCTCTTGGAGGCCCCTCAGGGCTCTGAGGGTGGCAGAAGCTTTATCCATGCTGAGCTGTGCTCTCCCCTTCATTCCCTTCCTCCCCAGCTCCTCAAGGATGGGGGGTTGCTGTCCCCCATCATCCTACGGCTCATGAACTTCTTCTTCTTCTCTGGAGGGTGAGTTGGGTGCTCATCCCAGGGGGAAAATGCAAAAATGAGAAGGGATTCTTGGCTAGGAGGGTGGGGAGACCCTGGGATAGAATTCCCTGCATGCCTGGAAGTGTCCAAGGCTGGGTTGGAGCACCCTGGATAATGGGAGTGAATGATCCTTAAATTCCCTTCCAAGCCAAAGCATTCCATGATCCCATAAATCAGGGTTTAGCAGGGAACAAATTCCCTGGCACTGTCCCCAGAGAGGACACTGAAATCCTCCCTCTGCCACAAGTGTTGGAATTACACATTTCAGAGGCAACAAAACCCCTGCACCATCAGATTTTGTATTTTTAGCAGTGTTTAAAACCCTTTTTTTTCCCCAAAAAAAGCCCTTTGAGGCTGGGGGACATCTCAGCACTTGAACTGAAGTGCTGGAATTTAATTTTTGAGTGATTCCCTGACACAGCTGCTGCTGTGTGTCTCTAAATTCCATTTTTTTTTCAGGCTTGGAGCAGTTTTTGGGCCCTACACTCAGCCCTCCCAGGCAGAATTCTGGGATATGTGGACAGCAGTGCGGAATAACGATGGGAATCTGGTTATGGACAGGTACCTGGGCATGAATTCCTGCTTGAGCTTCATGTCACACCTCTCTGAGCTTCCCAGAGCTCTGCCAGGCTCTCTCTCTTCTTTTGGAGTCTGGGATCAACATTACATCCCAAAAAACAGCTGGTGGTGGAAGGGAGGTGATGTTGGATGATGCAAGGCAGGGAAATCTGAGATGTGGAACCTGGGGATTTTTTAATTTGGAATCCAGTTTGGATTTGAGGTGGTTTTGGTGATGATTGGAGCTCAGTCTGGTTTTGTCCCAGAAGAGATTTAACTCTGGATTTGAACTTTCTGGGCCATTCCCAGAACTCTCAATCCCTAATCCTCAACTTGGGAATTTTGGGAGGAAACATTTCTTCCACTTTGTGCCTTTGAGAAGGATCTTGGGCTGATGATTGAGTTCAGTTCTTTGTCACTTTGTCCCTTTGAGAAGGATCTTGGGTTGAGTTCAGTTCCTTGTCCCTTTCAGAAGGATCTTGGGCTGATGATTGAGTTCAGCTCCTTGTCCCTTTGTGCCTTTGAGAAGGATCTTGGGTTGATGATTGAGTTCAGTTCCTTGTCACTTTGTGCTTTGAGAAGGATCTTGGGCCTGGTGATTGAGTTAATTCCTTGTCACTTTGAGAAGGATCTTGGGTTGATAATTTAAATTCAGTTCTTTGTCACTCTGTCCCTTTGAGAAGGATCTTGGGCTGGTGATTGAGTTCAGTTCCTTGTCCCTTTCAGAAGGATCTTGGATTGAGTTCAGTTCCTTGTCACTTTGAGAAGGATCTTGGGCTGATGATTGAGTTAATTCCTTGTCCCTTTGAGAAGGATCTTGGGCTGATGATTGAGTTAATTCCTTGTCACTTTCAGAAGGATCTTGGGTTGATGATTGAGTTAATTCCTTGTCCCTTTGAGAAGGATCTTGGGCTGATGATTGAGTTAATTCCTTGTCCCTTTGAGAAGGATCTTGGGTTGATGATTGAGTTAATTCCTTGTCACTTTGGGAAGGATCTTGGGCTGTTGACTGAGTTAATTCCCTTCCCCCAGAGGGAGAACACTGAGCCCAGGGGTGATGGAAATGCAGATCCCACCTGGATCTCGTTGTGTCCACACCCCCAGGAACAAATTCCAGCATCCAGTGCCTAACACCAACTCTTCCTTCAGTGTCTTGCAGTACATAAACCAGAGAAAGAAGCACAGAGAGCGCTGGGTTGGGGCTCTGATGTCTACCTCAGTCCCATGTGAGTAGCAATCCATTCCTTTCCTGGCTGGCATTTTTGGGATTTGCCCCCTTTTCCCTTCCAGCCTCTCCTTCCACTCATCAACCTCTGGTTAATTCTGAGCTCAACTCCAGATTTTCAGCAGGGATAACATTCCCTGCCTCAGAGCTGGTTCTCCAGGGAAGCTGAGGAGCTTTTCAATCCCAAAAAGTTGCAAGAAGATAAAAAATTTTGGGTTGGAGGCTGAACTTGACTCCAAGGCAGAGCAAAATTCAGAGCTGGAAGCTTCCCAAGCTTTGTGTGAGGAGGGAATAACCCCTGGGGATGTTCTAATTAATGAATCAATTAATTTACAGAATAAAAAAGCTCTGTCTGTGTTTCCCTTGCAGTGCATCTCATCTATGGGCCCCTGGACCCTGTGAATCCACACCCAGAGTTCCTCCAGCTTTACAAGTAAGAAATGGGAATGTGCAACTGGGCCTTCATTCCAAGTTTTTTTGGCTGGCTCTTCCTTCACTTCCATCCTCACAGAGGCTGTTTTTAATTCCCTCTGTCACCTGCACACCCAGGTGATTCAGTCAGAGCAGTTTGGAAATTGGTTCTGCATTTTAATCACCAAAAAATCAGGATTTTCTGTCCCTCCCATGATCCATTTTAAAACCACACAGGGAAGATTTGTGATTTTGTCTTCCAAACTAACTTGGCTCAGATAGAGCTGGGTTTATTTTTTTTTAAATCCCAAAAAATGGGCAGAATCCTGCAAGAGGGCTGAGGTTTTTTTTCCAGGAAGGCGCTTCCCATGTCCACACTGTCTGCATTTTAAACCAAAATCAGAATTTTCTGTCCCTCCCATGATCCATTTTAAAACCACACAGGGAGGAAGATTTGTGATTTCCAAACTAACCTGGGGCAGATAGAGCTGGGTTTTTTGTTTTTTTTATCCCAAAAAATGAGCAGAATCCTGGCTGTGAGTCTGCCTTGCTCTGTTTTTTTTTTTTTTCCAGGAAGGTGCTCCCCATGTCCACAATGTCTGCATTTTAAACCAAAATCAGGATTTTCAGTCCCTCCCATGATCCATTTTAAAACCACACAGGGAAGATTTGTGATTTTCTCTTCCAAACTAACCTGGGTCAGATAGAGCTGATTTTTTTTTTTTTTTTTTTTTAAATCCCAAAAAATGAGCAGAATCCTGGCTGTGAGTCTGCCTTACTGTGTTTTGTTTTTTTTTTCCAGGAAGGTGCTTCCCATGTCCACAGTGTCTGGATTTTAAACCAAAATCAGGATTTTCTGTCCCTCCCATGATCCATTTTAAAACCACACAGGGAAGAGTTGGGATTTCCAAACTAACCTGGGTCAGATAGAGCTGGGTTTTTATTTTTAATCCCAAACAATGAGCAGAATCCTGGCTGTGAGTCTGCCTTACTCTGTTTTTTTTTTTTTTTCCAGGAAGGTGCTTCCCATGTCCACAGTGTCTGTGCTGGATGATCACATCAGCCACTACCCCCAGCTGGAGGATCCCACAGGATTCCTGAATGCCTACCTGAACTTCATCAACTCCTTCTGAGCTGCTGCAGCTCAATTTTCACTTTTTTTTCAGAAAAAAAAAAAGATTTTTCTCTTCCACATGCAGCACTGTGCTCACACCCTCATCCTGGGCTGCCAAACTGAGTGAAATTCTTGGAGAATTGGAAAAATGAGGGGAAAAAAAAGCAGGATGCTGGCAGCTCCTCCAGCCCTGCACTCCCCTTCTTGCTCAGCTAAACTCTCTAAATAGAGAAGCAGAGGTTTAAATTAACATGAAATCAGAATTTCTTCCTTGTTCCCTCACACAATCCCTCCCATCCCAGTTTTCCATGTGGGATTTTTCCCAATTTTACCCAGGAAAAGGCTGCCCTGAGCTTTGGTTGTTACCTGACATAAAGCTCAGAGAATTGAATCTGCCTCAAGAGATGGAGTTGAATCTCTCTCTCTCTCTCTCTGTACATTGATTTTTCTGTGTGGAAGAAGAGACAGTCACAAAAATGTTGCAAAGGTGGAGGTTTGAGGTGGTTTTTAATTGTTGATGTTGGGATTTAATAGCATCCCTTTAGCAATAAGGGATTTTGAATAAACAGCCATTCTGGGCTATTTTTTCTGTACTGGAGCAGACAGAACAACAAAAAAAAAATTCTATTTTATTAACAGTGATTCATATGAATTCCACCACTTGAACCAGTGTTTATTTTCTGTTAATAAAAAGCAATTTTGACAAAAAATCTGATTCTGTTTCCTCCCAGCTTGAGATGCCATAAGTTAGGTGGGAATGGGTGACAACGAGGGAATGGCTCAGCCACTAATGCAACATCATACAAAAGATTTTTTTTTTCCCAAACTGAGGGATAAAAACTACATGCAGAGAAGGAAAAAAAAAAAGAAAAATAAAGAGGGATTGCAGGAAGGGCAGTGCTGGAAGTGTCAGCCCACAGAAGCCAGGATGACATCGACCGACGTCTCGTCCTTGCTCCTGACTGTCACCTGCATGGTCACACCGTCCCCAAGTGCCAGCCTGGACCTGACCAGCACGTCACAGCCACCTCTGTACACACCTGGGACAAAGCAACAGGCACAGGTCACTCTGGAGAGGCTCAGGGATGCAGCTCAGGTTGAGTTTTTGGTCACAACCCCATGGAATTCTCCAGGCTGCAAAGCTGGGAAAGGCCCTGGGGGTGCTGGGACAGCAGCTGGATGTGAATCCAGATGTGCCCAGGATGGCACCTGGATTTTAGCAGGAATGGAGTGGCCAGCAGGGTTAGGGAAGTGACTGTGCCCTGTGCTGGGATTTGGGGTCAGTTCTGAGCTCCTCAGCTCAGGAAGGACCTGGAGGGGATGGAGAGTGGCCAGGGAATGGAGCTGGGAAGGGGCTGGGAAGGGGCTCAGCCTGGAGAAAAGGAGCAAAGGCCCTGAGGGACACCCTGGAACCCTGGGGACAGCCCTGGAGGGGCTGGAGTGTGTCCAGGGCAGGGAACAGAGCTGGGAAGGGGCTGGGAGCCAGGAAAAGCTGAGGGAGCTGGGAAGGGTTTGGAGAACCAGGAAAAGCTGAGGGAGATGGAAAGGGGCTCAGCCTGGAGAAAAGGAGGCTCAGGGAGGACCTTCTGGGATCACTGAGGGGGATTTGGGATCTGCTCCAGGCACAGGGACAGGAGCAGAGGGATCCAGCCCTGATCCAGGACTGAGGGCAGCTCAGGTTTAGTTTTTGGTCACAACCCCATGGAATTCTCCAGGCTGCAAAGCTGGGAAAGGCCCTGGGGGTGCTGGGACAGCAGCTGGATGTGAATCCAGATGTGCCCAGGATGGCACCTGGATTTTAGCAGGAATGGAGTGGCCAGCAGGGTTAGGGAAGTGACTGTGCCCTGTGCTGGGATTTGGGGTCAGTTCTGAGCTCCTCAGCTCAGGAAGGACCTGCAGGGGATGGAGAGTGGTCAGGGAATGGAGCTGGGAAGGGGCTGGAGGGGCTGGGAAGGGGCTCAGCCTGGAGAAAAGGAGGCTCAGGGGGGTCCTGGTGGCTCTGCACAAGTCCCTGAAGAAGAATTTGGGATTTTGGTGCCAGCCTGGTGCTGCACAAAGGGGAAATGTGGGAATGAATTCCTTAAAAACAGGGAATGAAGAATTTGGGATTGTCCCAGCTCATCCTGGGGTTGCACAAGGGGCAAAAGTGGGAAGGAATTCCATGGAATCAGGGAATGAAGAAGAATTTGGGATTTTGGTGCCAGCCTGGTGCTGCACAAAGGGCAAAAGTGGGAATGAATTCCATGGAAATTGGGGAATGAGGAAGAATTTGGGGAATTTGGGATTTTGGTCCCAGCTTGGCCTGGGGCTGCACAAAAGGGAAAAGTGGGAATGAATTCCATGAAAATCAAGGAATGAGGAATTTGGGATTGTCCCAGCTCATCCTGGAGTTGCACAAGGGGGAAAAGTGGGAAGGAATTCCATGAAAATCAGGGAATGAAGAATTTGGGATTTTGGTGCTGCACAAAAAAAAAAATCAATTGGCAATAAAATCATGGAATCCTGGTCTCTACATCAGGCAGGGCAGGACAATTCCAGCCCTTTTCCACCTTCCCAGATTTCATCCTGTGCCTGCACATTCCTTGGAATCAGGGGATCAGCTTTGGGCTTGGGAGTGGAGCTGGGGAACCTGGAAAAGCTGAGGGAGCTGGGAAAGGGTTTGGAGAACAAGGAAAAGCTGAGGGAGCTGGGAAAGGTTTGGAGAACCAGGAAAAGCTGGTTCAGCAACAGAAACTCGAGGAGCAGACACTGCCAGGATCACCCTGCTGCCATGAGCTCAGCAAGGGATTTCATGATGCAATTTCTGCTCTGCAAGCTCTCAAATCAGAGATTCTCCACCAGTGCCACAGGTGGAATTCCCCCATCCCAAGAGCTCGGCCTGAGCACATCCAAGGCAGAGCTCTCCAAGTTAGGACCAGCTGCATTCAACACACCAGGTCACTCCAGAGAAAAAAAACCAAACCAACTCTTTCTACAGAGAAAAAACTCCCAAAATAACAGCAGGATCTGCTAAACTATTTATCTTCATTTAGAAAAATCTACAGAGAAAAAAATCCCAAAATAACAGCAGGATCTCCTAAACTATTTATCTTCATTTAGAAAAATCTCCCAAAATAACAGCAGGATCTCCTAAACTATCTTAATTTAGAAAAATCTACGGAGAAAAAACTCCCAAAATTATTTAGGATTTCCTAAACTATTTCTCTTCATTTAGAAAAATGTGTGTGGAAAGGAAACATGAAATCCAGCAGCAGGAACACTTACCTGCCAAGTAGAGGGTGTGAGAGTTTTTGTTTTCTGGCACTTTGTCTGACCTCTCACAGGGCTGCATGCCCAGGAACTTGATGATGTTATTGACAGCTTCTGCATTCAGAGATTGAAAAAGAAAATTATTCAATGATTTATTAGACTGAATAAATCCCCAGCATGGCAGGTGGGTGATCAGGAAATGAGGGATTAGCTCACCATCCAGGGTTTTGATGGAACTGAGTGCAAAGGTTTCTTCTTTCTCAAAATCATCTCCCACCTCTTCCCAGGCAGCTGCAAAGTTGGGCTTTAAAACCTTCTGGAGATGATCAGACACTGTCACCTCCAAATCTTCCAGCTGGGAGAAAAAAAGAAAAAAAAATTGGAAATTTTCAGGCCAGTTATGAGATGATCCTTACATTGAAAGGGAAAAAGAGCCCACAGCAACCAAGACAATGTTTGGTTTTATTTCCAGGAGAACCATTTGGAACTCCTCTATTTATGGTGTCATTTGTAAACCTTGAAAATATTTACACAAAATATCTGTGAGATTAAAGGAGAGCAGAAAATGAGGCCATCACTGGATGGGTCACAGCCCTTTGCAGCCCCTGCTGAGCTTCCATGGAGAGATTTCCTGAGAATCCATGGGGAGATTTCCTGAGAATCCATGGGGAGATTTCCTGAGAATCCATGGGGAGATCTCCTCACAATCCATGGAGACATTTCCTGAGAATCCATGGAGACATTTCCTCAGGATCCATGGAGACATTTCCTCAGTATCCATGGAGAGATCTCCTCAGGATCCATGGAGACATTTCCTCAGGATCCATGGAGACATTTCCTGAGACTCCATGGAGAGATTTCCTCAGCATCCATGGAGACATTTCCTCAGCATCCATGGAGACATTTCCTCACAATCCATGGAGAGATCTCCTCAAGATCCATGAAGAGATTTCCTCACGATCCATGGAGAGATTTCCTCACGATCCATGGAGACATTTCCTCACGATCCATGGAGACATTTCCTCAGAATCCATGGAGAGACTTCCTGAGAATCCATGGAGACATTTCCTGAGAATCCATGGAGACATTTCCTGAGAATCCATGGAGACATTTCCTGAGAATCCATGGAGACATTTCCTGAGAATCCATGGAGAGATCTCCTCACAATCCATGGAGACATTTCCTCACAATCCATGGAGACATTTCCTGAGAATCCATGGAGACATTTCCTGAGAATCCATGGAGACATCTCCTCACAATCCATGGAGACATTTCCTCACAGTCCATGGAGACATTTCCTCACGATCCATGGAGACATTTCCTCACGATCCATGGAGACATTTCCCCAGCATCCATGGAGACATTTCCTCACAATCCATGGAGACATCTCCTCACAATCCATGGAGACATTTCCTCACAGTCCATGGAGACATTTCCTCACGATCCATGGAGACATTTCCCCAGCATCCATGGAGAGATCTCCTCACAATCCATGGAGACATCTCCTCACAGTCCATGGAGAGATTTCCTCAGAGTCCATGGAGAGATTTCCTCAGGATCCATGGAGACATTTCCTGAGAATCCATGGAGAGATTTCCTCACGATCCATGGAGACATTTCCTCACAATCCATGGAGACATTTCCTCACAATCCATGGAGACATTTCCTCACAATCCATGGAGACATTTCCTGAGAATCCATGGAGACATTTCCTCACAATCCATGGAGACATCTCCTCAGCATCCATGGAATCCCAGCATGGTTTGGGTTGGAAGGATCTTTAAGATAATTCAGTTCCAACCCTCCCAACATCCCAGGGGCTCCAACCTGGCTTTAGAAATTCCAGGGATCCAGGGATTCTCTGGCAATTCCAGGAATTCCTTCCCCAATCTCCCCTTTCCCCATTCCCTGTGTCCTGTCCCTTGTCCCCAGTCCCTCTCCAGCTCTCCCTGGAATGTTCTGGAAGCTCTCCCTGCATCCTTCCCTTCTCCAGGATAACATTCCCAGCTCTCCCAGCCTGGCTACAGAAGGAATCTTTATTTCTTCCTGAATTCTGACTGCATCCCCATCATTAACCACACAATTCCCAAATATTCCAATGTTTAGGGTGCAAATCTGAAAACAGAAATTAGAAATTATTTCTTCCTTCCCTCCTCTCTGTCCTTACAAATTCAATTCCACAGGACATTAAAACTTTGGACAGAAATGCAAATTTTGTGGAAGGATCTAAAAATGAAATTTTGGTGTTTCAGGCAGATTGATTTCAGGATTGACCCAATGGCCACATTTATCCCAAATTAATGATAAGGGAATAGGGAATAAATCCTGGACTCACCACATACTCATCCTCATAGCCATCCTCTTCTGGCACCCCCGTGCTGGGGTCACAGTCCCTCACCAGGAACTTCATGGTGCAGCTGAAGCTACAAGTGACTGGGAAAAGACAAAAATCCTGGATCACTGGGGAAGAATCCCAAAAAAAAAGCTGGAATATCCATCAGGTTTATCCCAAATGTGGCTGGGATATATTTAATAATATCATTTTTCCTTTGATTTTGAAATAAAAAGCAAAGGAGGAGCTCAGAAAAAATCACTAATTGCAAATGCTGCCATGAAATTCAGCAGTAGACATCAGGAAAAAAATCCACAAGGATTTCTGATAAATGGAATATGATCCAAACTCACAGTTCAGCAAATTCAGATTAGTTCTAATCTTCCCTGATATTAAAATCACTTAAAAATCCACTCCACTGATAAGTCACATTAAATATCTGCAAACTCAGTGGTGTTTAAGTGAGACAAAAAAACAGAAAGGGAAGTTTCATGTCCAAGAAAATCTCCTTCCTATATTTTATAAGTTTCTGATTCTCTAAAGAGATGAAAAATTTAATTAGTCCATTAAATAAACCCTCCAATTAGGAATATTTTTATTTTATTTGCATTTTTGTTTCACTGTTCTTGAACACTAAACATCCATGCTTTTAAATGTGCTCATTTCTTTGATTCCAGGCAATAAATCCAAATTTCAATCACCTGCATGTTCTGCAATTCTCTCTAACACCCATTTATAAAAATGGGGATTCCTAAAAAAAATGGGGATTTCCTTAAAAATGGAAATTTCCTTAAAAATGGAAATTTCCTTAAAAATGGAAATTTCCTTAAAAATGGAAATTTCCTTAAAAATGGAAATTTCCTTAAAAATGGAAATTTCCTTAAAAATGGAAATTTCCTTAAAAATGGAAATTTCCTTAAAAATGGAAATTTCCTTAAAAATGGAAATTTCCTTAAAAATGGAAATTTCCTTAAAAATGGAAATTTCCTTAAAAATGGAAATTTCCTTAAAAATGGAAATTTCCTTAAAAATGGAAATTTCCTTAAAAATGGAAATTTCCTTAAAAATGGAAATTTCCTTAAAAATGGAAATTTCCTTAAAAATGGAAATTTCCTTAAAAATGGAAATTTCCTTAAAAATGGAAATTTCCTTAAAAATGGAAATTTCCTTAAAAATGGAAATTTCCTTAAAAATGGAAATTTCCTTAAAAATGGAAATTTCCTTAAAAATGGAAATTTCCTTAAAAATGGAAATTTCCTTAAAAATGGAAATTTCCTTAAAAATGGAAATTTCCTTAAAAATGGAGATTCCCTAAAATGGGGATCCCTAAAAATGGAGATTCCCTAAAAAATGGAGATTTCCTAAAAAATGGGGATTTCCTAAAAAATGGGGATTCCTAAAAAATGGGGATTTCCTAAAAATGGGGATTCCTAAAAAATGGGGATTCCTAAAAAATGGGGATTTCCTAAAAATGGAGATTCCCTAAAAATGGAAATTTCCTAAAAATGGAGATTCCCTAAAAGTGGAAATTCCCTAAAAAGGGAAATTCCCTAAAAAGGGAAATTCCCTAAAAATGGAGATTCCCTAAAAATGGAGATTCCCTAAAAAATGGAGATTCCCTAAAAAATGGAGATTCCCTAAAAAATGGAGATTCCTAAAAATGGGCATTCCTAAAAAATGGGGATTCCCAAAAATGGAGATTTCCTAAAAATGGAGATTTCCTAAAAGTGGGGATTTCCTAAAAATGGAGATTCCTAAAAATGGAGATTCCTAAAAAATGGAGATTCCTAAAAAATGGAGATTCCTAAAAAATGGAGATTCCCTAAAAATGGAGATTTCCAAAAATGAGGATTCCTAAAAATGGGGATTTCCTAAAAATGGGGATTCCTAAAAAATGGGCATTCCTAAAAAATGGGCATTCCTAAAAAATGGGCATTCCTAAAAAATGGGGATTCCTAAAAAAATGGGGATTCCTAAAAAATGGGGATTTCCTAAAAATGGGGATT
Source organism: Catharus ustulatus (assembly GCF_009819885.2). Taxonomy (NCBI): domain Eukaryota; kingdom Metazoa; phylum Chordata; class Aves; order Passeriformes; family Turdidae; genus Catharus; species Catharus ustulatus. Next base: position 1,504,656 of record NC_046224.1, read on the forward strand.
CCTAAAAAATGGGCATTCCTAAAAAATGGGCATTCCTAAAAAAATGGGGATTCCTAAAAAATGGGGATTTCCTAAAAATGGAGATTCCCCAAAAATGGGGATTCCCCAAAAATGGGGATTCCCTAAAATGGGGATTCCCTAAAATGGGGATTCCCTAAAAATGGAGATTCCCTAAAAAAGGGGATTTCCTAAAAAGGAGGATTTCCTAAAAATAGGCATTCCTAAAAATGGAGATTTCCTAAAAATGGGGATTTCCAAAAATGAGGATTCCTAAAAATGGGGGATTCCTAAAAATGGAGATTTCCTAAAAATGGAGATCTCTAAAAATGGAGATTTCTAAAAATCACTAATAAAAATTATTTTGCTATAAACCAGCACTTGTGACACAGAAAATAAACACCCAAGGATGTGAGGATGAACCAAACCCCACACACCCAACTCTTAGCTCTCCCCAAAACTTTGATTTGATGGAATTTTGGGATTTCTCACCTGCAGTGGGATCATCCTGGGGGATCCTGACCAGGGTGTAGCACATGCCAGGCTGGTTGTAGGCCAGGCTGGGAGCTGGGATGCAGCAAATCACATCATAAGCATCAGAGGGCTCCATCTGCACTGTCACCCTCTCCAGGAGCTGATCATTCAAGGTGTTGGTGCAATCAAACTGCAGCAGCAAACAGGGAAAAGGATTTGGAAACCTTCCCTCACCCAGAGGTTTTTTGCTAAAATCCTCCAAGCATGCAGCAAATTTCTTCTGTCAAAAGGGAAAAAGGGGGGGATTCTCTCACCTGGAAAACAATGTGGTTTGGGAAGATGTGTTTGATGCAGCAAACAAAATATTCTGTCTCTGCTTCTGTGAGCTGCACTGGCTCTGAGGACTTGAACAAAGGACCCAGGCCCTTAAATTCTGGGATGGCTGCCAGTTGTTCTGGGCAGGGAGGAAAAGGAGATCAGCAGGGACAGGTTGTGATGCTGCCATCACCCCAAACACTTCAGAGAATCCCAGAAGGGTTTGGATTAAGGATAATTCAGTTCCACACCCTGGACACTTCCCACTGTCCCAGGGGCTCCAGCCTGGCCTTGGACACTCCAGGGATTCTCTGGCAATTCCAGGAATTCCTTCCCCATTCCCTGTGTCCTGTCCCTTGTCCCCAGTCCCTCTCCAGCTCTCCTGGAGCCCCTCCAGGCCCTGGAATGTTCTGGAAGCTCTCCCTGCATCCTTCCCTTCTCCAGCCTGGCAATTCCCAGCTCTCCAGAACCTGACATTGGATCCATCTCCTCTCCAAGGAATTGATGCATCCAGGGCCTTCCCTTGCAATCTCAGCAAACCATCAAGGCTCTCCCTTCCCTGGGCCTCTCTTTTCTATCCCCACTTTCCATCCCAATCCCTCTGCATGGATTCTGAGTGTCCTGAATCCCACAATCCTGGCCTGCCTTGCCTGGCCAGGGAGCTCCAAGCTCATGGCAGGGACACCTCCCAGCATCCCAGGCTGCTCCAATCCTTCCTTGGCCACTGCAGGGATCCAGGGATTCTCTGGCAATTCCAGCAATTCCTTCCCCAATCTCCCCTTTCCCCATTCCCTGGGTCCTGTCCCTTGTCCCCAGTCCCTCTCCAGCTCTCCTGGAATTCTGGGCAGTCCCTGATCTCTCCTACCTTGAAATATATCCTGGCGTGAAGGAGCCACCTTCTCAGGTTTGGGGGTCACCAGGGCAATCTCTGTGGAGAGAAAAAAAAAAAAAACAAAACAAAGATTTGGTGCTCTGTCTCAACTAAGCCATGCCTGAGGTTTAAATGCCTTTAAATCTCCACTAAATATTCCTTAAATATTCCTTACATTGTGCTCTCTATATGTTTCACACATTCTGCTCCAAACATTGCCAGCCTGGCTCTTCCCACACTGAAATTTATTTTTTTTAATTAAAAGTAGAGGAAATAAGTCTGAGTTATGAGGAATAAACCACACCTTAGTCCTGAAGAGCCAGGAAAAAAAATAAGAAAGGAGAAGGGAGACAAAAAAACAACCCAAAGCTGGCTGTGCTAAGTGAAAATGCTCAAAAATTGTGCAAGGACATGGCAGAAAGCCAGAGAAGTGACTGAGAGCTCCTGGAATGGCCTTTTCCCAAGGGCTGGGGACCAATAAATTGTGATTTGAACAGACTTGTCCCTGTTATGAGATGAGAACAAGGCTCTGAGCCCCTGCCATGAGCCTGGCTGTTACCTGCTTTCTGCTCAAAGATGGGGGCTGTAGCCAGGGGAACTGTTTTCATGTCAAAAGGTTTCTCTGAAGGCTCCAGTGTGTATTGGTGCAGAGCTTTCTCCATGCCAGGAACAGAGACTGTCAGCCCTGCACAGGGGAAAGCAGAAAAATTCAATTTTAAGAGCTGGAGGCATTGCTGATACACAAAACACAGAACAAGTAAAATAGGAAAAAAAGCTGCTCTGAAGATAACAATCCAAACAGTTCACTCCCAAGAATCTTACATGGATTAATTAATCCTCTGCTCAGGTGAGGTTTCAATCACAGACATAAAATGCTTTTATAACCAACCCCCATCATTGTTTCAGATTGGAAAAGATGGAGCAAAAAATTCAAATTTGTGTCAATTGAAGGAGGAGTCAATGAGAAATGCCCAGCTCATACTCCTGATTTTCCATTTTCCAGATTTACACTGGCTGGAATTCCCAGATTTAGAATGTTTAAATTCCCAGATTCAGACTGTCCAGAATTCCCAGATTCAGACTGTCCAGAATTCCCAGACTGTTTAAATTCCCAGATTCAGACTGTTTAAATTCCCAGATTTACACTGTCTAGAATTCCCAGATTCAGACTGCCCAGAATTCCCAGATTCAGACTGTTAAAATTTCCAGATTCAGACTGTTTAAATTCCCAGACTGTTTAAATTCCCAGACTCAGACTGTCCAGAATTCCCAGATTTAGACTGTCTGGAATTCCCAGATTCAGACTGCCCAGAATTCCCAAACTGTTAAAATTTCCAGATTCAGACTGTCCAGAATTCCCAGATTTAGACTGTTTAAATTCCCAGATTCAGACTGCCTAGAATTCCCAGATTCAGACTGTTTAAATTCCCAGATTTAGACTGTCTGGAATTTCCAGATTTAGACTGTTTCAATTCCCAGATATAGACTGACTAGAATTCCCAGGTTCAGACTGCCCAGAATTCCCAGATTCAGACTGTTTAAATTCCCAGACATAGACTGACTAGAATTCCCAGATTCAGACTGCTTAAATTCCCAGATTCAGACAGTCTGGAATTCCCAGATTTAAGACTGTCCAGGATTCCCAGATTCAGACTGTTTGAATTCCCAGATTCAGACTGTTTAAATTCCCAGACTGTTTAAATTCCCAGATTCAGACCGTCCAGAATTCCCAGATTCAGACTGTCCAGAATTCCCAAATCTAGACTGTTTAAATTCCCAGATTTAGACTGCCTAGAACTCCCAGATTCAGACTGTCCAGAATTCCCAGATCCAGACTGTTTAAATTCCCAGATCCAGACTGTCCAGAATTCCCAGATTCAGACTGCCTAGAATTCCCAGATTTAGAGTATACAGAATTCCCAGATTCAGACTGTTAAAATTTCCAGATTTAGACTGCCTAGAATTCCCAGATTCAGACTGTTTAAATTCCCAGATTTAGACTGTTTAAATTCCCAGATTCACACTGGCTAGAATTCCCATATTCAGACTGTTTAAATTCCCAGATGCAGACTGTTTAAATTCCCAGATTTAAGACTATCCAGAATTCCCACATTTAGACTGTCCAGAATTCCCAGATTCAGACTGTTTAAATTCCCAGATTTAGACTGTCTGGAATTCCCAGATTCAGACTATCCGGAATTCCCAGATTCAGACTGTTTAAATTCCCAGACTGTCCAGAACTCCCAGATCCAGACTGTTTAAATTCCCATATTCAGACTGCCTAGAATTCCCAGATTTAACTGTCCAGAATCCCCAGATCCAGACTGTTTAAATTCCCAGAGCAGCTGTGGCTGCCCCTGGATCCCTGCGAGTGTCCCAGCCCAGCTTTAAATCACTAAATCTTCCACTCTCAGCACAAGCACTTTGCATGGACGTGCCAAGGCCAGCAAAGCCATGAGAATGAAGAGCTCAGAGTGCTTTCCTCTCTCACTGACCATTAAAAATGTAGGCAGCATTCAGGGCCAGCTGTCTCTGCTGCAGCACATTCAGGTAGAACGTCGCCCTGTCCCGCACCTCGTCGTCGCTGTCCATCATGCACCTTTTTGGGGACAAAAGGACAAGGTCAGCCAGCATCAGAAATAGCTAAAAATGGCACTGACCCAACTGCAGTGACAGTCAGAGATGTTCAAATTGTGCAGAAATGTGTTTGCACAAAGGGGAGTTGGTTTAATTTCAATGAAATCATTCGCATGTCTTAACAAGAAACGTGAACACCCAACTCTGGGAACACAAATGTTATTTATGAGTCACCTGCACAGGAATTTTCTTGCTCCAAGGGGTGTTAAAATGTTCACAGGGGGCAGATATTGATAGGACAAGGGGGAACAGCTTTAATCAAAAAGAAATTCTGTCTGTGAGGATGGGGAGATCCAAGGTTGGATGGGGCTTGGAGCAACCTGGGACAGTGGAAGGAGCTTCTGTCATGGCAGGGGTGGCACTGGATGAGCTTTTCCAGCCTAAAGCAGTCACTGACTCAGTGATTTCTCATCCCTGAGCAATGTTCTCAGCCCAAATTACCATCACAAGTCTCCATGAGTAATCCCATCCCTCACTTCCTTGTGATCCTTCCTTCCATGCAGGAAAGGTGGGAGAAGTTTTTCCCCACTCCCCAAACTGGGATTGACAACTTTAGGGTGGTGTGAGCTGGAATCAGAATTTGCAGGGGATCACATTTCCCCACTCACCTCTGCAGCAGCACCAGGATGCTGGGGAGCAGATTCTCATTCTGTGCCCCAAACTTTGCCAAAGCACTGACAGCAGCTGCAGAGAGAACAGGGAGTGTCAGAGGAGTCCAAGCTCTGCACAAACACATTCTCACAGCCCTCAATTCTCAATTTACACCATAAACCTCTCAGTGATATGGAAAGATTGAATTATTCCTGGAAATAGTTTTGTGATCAAGGCTCTGAAAATCTCTTCTGAGGGAATTCTCCATCAGGTATTTGCTGGAGTTCTGTGGAATATTCCAGTTGCCATTTGCAGCAGCTCCCACTGCAGATAAATCTGTTTTCCACACAAAAATCCAGGTGGATCAGGGCCAGGTTACAGCAACCACTTGGGGTTAACTCTCCAAAATAATCAAATTTCAGCTCGGAGAAAATCCCCACTCACAAAGAAGAGGAAGCAGTTTGAGGAAGTACAGACTTGTGACAATGACATTAAACAGGGAAGTCACAGTGTCCCCTCCTCCTGTGTTACACCTTGAATTCCAGCAGGCTCCAGAACAATCTGATTTATGTTCTGAAGCAGGAGGTCAAGATGATCTGAGGATAAAAAAAAAACTCAAGATAAAACCACATCCACAGCTCTGCACAGGGACTGGGAAAGAACCACTCCAAATCCAGTTTCAGTCTGATGCCATTTTGGTTTTGCCTTTACTTTGAATTTTTTTTTAATTGTGTGAATATACATTTATACCTCTATGGTTTATTATATTAGAGGCTATTTTTTTTTTTAGTAATTTTTCTCTAAGTAAAAAGACAAAACAATTCTAGAATACAAAACTCCAATGCTTTTTTGGTTTTTCCTGGGAACCAAAGTTAGTAACAACTCTTTGAAATACATTCTTAAGAACAAAACACAAAGAGAAAACTCCAGATAAAAAAACTTGACCTGGTGGAAAATTCCATCACCATTTGTCCTCTGTCTTAGTTTGCAATGCAAGATGTGACCAGTTCTGGAATCCAACATCTCCCTCTTCTTTTTAAATTCTGAATATTGTGTTAGCTTTGCTAATTTTTGGGTGGATATATTGAAGCAGATAAGATATAAATATTATAATTATTAGGATGATAAATTGTATATATATATGTATTTTATAATGGTGTGAGATTTAGTTAATTAAATAGATTATTTACCTATAATTTTTTTTTTAAAGTGTGGATTTTATTATCAGGTGGGGCAGTAATCCTGATCTCTGTGGGATATCTCCTGTTAATGGGTCATCTGTCAGGGTTTGGGCTTTGTTTCTTTGTAATTCTGTATTTCTATTTTAATTTCCCTAGTACAGAACTGTTATTCCTATTCCCATATCTTTGCCTGAGAGCCCCTTGATTTCAAAATTATAATAATTTGGAGGGAGGGGGTTTACATTCTCCATTTCTCTGTCTTACAAAACAAGACATCCTCTTAATTGGTGCTTTTAATCAATTCTACTCATTTCTAAAAAACCTTTAAAATATACTCACCCCTGTACATATATATACATACACACCCTGTGAGTAATCTTTTGTAGTCTACTACAAAACTTCCCCTGAAAACCTCCAAATAAAAACCTGCTCTTACATGACCTAAAATAATCTCAGATTTCATTTCCTTTTTGAGAAAAAATGCAAGGAGGCAGAATTGCAAGTCTGGAGCTGCACTTGACAGTGTAGAGTTAAAATCTTTCTAGAATCATCAAAACAGATTCAGGGGGTGGAAAGGAAGGTTGGGTTTGGTAGGGCTGGGAAAGGGAACCAATGTTGAGCTTTGTCTTTATTGGATCATGTGAAACTGCACCTGTGGAATCATCATGTGATAAATAATATGATTGTTAAATGTGATCATTGTTTGGTAAATTGAATATATTACTGTTTAATCATGATAAGAATTATGAGAAAGGATGTTTGGGGATCTGATGAAAATCACAGGAATATCCATGTTTGGATAAAATCAATGTACAGAATAGAACAATATGGGTTTAATAATTATTCTACAGTTACAGGGTATAAAAACCTGTCCCTTGGAACCCATGTGGAGTCAGATTTGGGTTTGTACCCCAATTCCCAGAGCTCTACAATAAAAACACCTGCACACAATCATCCTGTGATGGTGTTTCCACACTCACCAGCCCTCACAGCCTCGTTCTCCAGCACCACCCTGTTGAAGATGAAGCGGATGTACTTGGAGGGGGACGGGGTCCTGGGGCCCTCCTTGCCCAGCAGGTGCAGGATTTTGGTGGCCAGCACAGTGTGCTCACAGTCCTCAATGAACTCACACAGGTGAGCCAAGCCTGACTCTTTGCTCTCAGGGTTCTCCTCGATGATGCTGATGATGCAGTCCACAATGGCTCTCTTGTACTCAAAGCCACCCTGGAGAAGGGAAATTGGGGACAGTGAGGCTCTGATTGGAGCTCCCTCATGGAGAAAACAACCATGGGGGGTAAAAAAAAAAAGGGGAATTCCCAGCACTCTGAGCATCCTCAGCTCCAATGATGCCTTAAGATTTCAGCTTTTATATTTTTCAAATCCTGTACTGCTTTAGGATTTTACTTTGTGGTCACACAGAACAATCCCTCTAGGCCTGAAATTCAAGGACACCCAACAGCTTCAGCCCCTGAAAATACAAACAAAAGTGACTTAGAGGGGGAGCAAATTGACTTCATTAATGACTTCAAAATACTTCATTACCTGAAGCTGTAATTGGAGGATTAACCCCTGATATGTAAATGGACCAAGCTTATAATTGTCTGAAAAACTTGTGACTGTTACCCATCTAGGGTGGCAGGATTCTGGTGTGATGCCTTCAGTTTTAGCTTTTGTATTTTCCACATTCTGCACTGCATTGGTGTATAACTCTGAATTTCATAGAAATTTTAGCAAGTTCACCTCACAGCTCAGTCACACAAAACAATCCTTTTCCATCCCTACAACCAAGGACTGTTACAGCTTTGGGTATAAAAAGTGTAATTTATACAAAAATTATAAATAACAGCAAATAGAGGAGAGCAGTCTGGTGGGATGGGACTGCAGAACCTGGAACTGGACAATTAACCCCAAAATGGAAATGAACCAAAACTTATAAAAGTGTGAAAATTTGTGACATCTTGAGTGTAACCTCTGCCAGGCTCTTGTGCTGCCCAAGGTGAATCCTTTGAAGGCCTTTTAATAAATATCCACTTTTTTCTCTTAATTTTGTCTAACCTCTGTTCCAGGAAGCCTCTCAAGGCATCAGGAGGGTGCCTTGAATAAATATCCACTTTTTTCTTTTAATTTTGTTTAGTCTCTGTTGCAGGCAGCCACTCCAGGGCATCACTAATTCCTGAGCACTTTGCACAGCTCTGACCCACCAGGTTTTGCAACCCCCCATTTTTCTGACAGGAAAAACCTTTCCCATCACCAAGCAGTTCCAAATATGACAAAAAATGGCTCTTCAGAGTGAGTGTGACACGTACATCATCCCTGAGCATGTTGGAGAGGAAGGTCATCATCACGCTGTGCTTCCGAGGGTACTTCTGGCACAGGGCACTGATGGCCTGCACCACCACAACCTGCAGAGAACACACAAAAAGTGTTTATTTCTCTAGGAAAAAAAAGCAGTTTTCTATCTCAGGTTGTCACCTTGACTGGTTAAATTCATGTACAGTAATTTCACCATTATAAGCTGCACCATTTTGACTAAAATTTTGGTCCAAACCCAAAATGTGGCTTATAATCAGGTGTGGTTTATATATGGACAAAGAAGGAAAAGTTGCTGTTTTAGTTTGGAGGACAGGTGTGTGCTGAGAAAGGCAGGAGCTTCTCTTTGAAATGGAGAATGGAAACCCCCTCCCTCCAAATTACTGTAATTTTGAAATCAAGGGGCTCTCAGGCAAAGATATGGGAATAGGAATAACAGTTCTTTACTAGGGAAATTAAAATAGAAATACAGCACTACAAAGAACAAACCCCAAACCCTGACACAGTCAGAGTACAGCCTGACACCCGTCAGGCAGGGTGTTGGCAGCAGTCCCATCCCATGGTGGCTGCATCCTCCTGCAGTGACAGATGTGGCTCAGTTGGAGCAGTGCTCCTGTACAAGGTGCAGTTTCCCTCTAAAGCTCCAGTGGGGATGTGGAGAAATCCGGTTTTCCTCTGGAGTCCAGTGGAGAAAGGGGCTCCCTTAGTGTCCCAAACCCTCTGTTTTTATCTTGGTAAGAAATGTTGGGCTCTTCCCCCTGGCTGGAGCAACTCCCAATGGGATGCAGTAATTTTATCAGTGCCACAGTGGGACTCAATGGCCATGAGCAGAAAATGACTGGCTGGAGGAAGGATGGGTTGTGAAAAGATAAAGAACACTGCCCCAGCTGGTTTATAAACCATGGCCATGAACAGGAGATATCCCATGAGATAAAGAACACTGCCCCAGCTGGTTTATAAACCATGGCCATGAACAGGAGATATCCCATGAGATAAAGAACACTGCCCCAGTTGGTTTATAAACCATGGCCATGAACAGGAGATATCCCATGAGATAAAGAACACTGCCCCAGCTGGTTTATAAACCATGGCCATGAACAGGAGATATCCCATGAGATAAAGAACACTGCCCCAGCTGGTTTATAAACCATGGCCATGAACAGGAGATATCCCATGAGATAAAGAACACTGCCCCAGCTGGTTTATAAACCATGGCCATGAACAGGAGATATCCCATGAGATAAAGAACACTGCCCCAGCTGGTTTATAAACCATGGCCATGAACAGGAGATATCCCATGAGATAAAGAACACTGCCCCAGCTGGTTTATAAACCATGGCCATGAACAGGAGATATCCCATGAGATAAAGAACACTGCCCCAGCTGGTTTATAAACCATGGCCATGAACAGGAGATATCCCATGAGATAAAGAACACTGCCCCAGCTGGTTTCAATGGATGCCCATTAGCAGAATATCTCCCACAGAGATCAGGATCACTGCCCCACCCTCAACAGATGGTGACAGAACAGATACCTTTGATCACACTCTGTATTGTAAAGTGTGGTTTATAATTGTGAAATCACTGTACAAGGATAAAAAGTCAGGGGTGGATACTCAGGATGGAATAGCTTTGTGTCAGGGTGCTGCAAGGCCTGGCAATGCTAAAAAAAAATTCAATGAAAAAAGATTTAGGATGGAATGTGGTAACTCAAAGGTCTCTCCTCCTTCCTTCCTTCTTTCCAGGCATGACCATGATCCAATTTTAACTTGTCACTCTTTAAAACTCTTTGCAATTTTAAACTGATCTAATAATTATTTTTGTCATAAAAACAAGAACTAAAGACACTTTAAGCAGATTGATTTTACAGAGCTGTGCTCCTCATGGTACAACTGAAACAATTCATTACCAGTTTAGTCACTATAAAACTTAGAAATTAGGCAAAAATTTATAATTAACAGTTTCCTAACTATGCATCAAGAAAAGAACACTTAAAATCCTTCCTCTGTAAAACACCCAGAAGGAAATACAGGATATTACACAGGAGCCAGCAATCCACCAAATGATATTTTTTCCTCTCTTGGAGTGGTGGGAGGAAAGCACACAGGATACTTAAGCTGGAAAACACCTTCTGAACTTTACCCTGCCAGCATTGACAAACAGGAAAAGCTCCATAAAAAAAATGAAAAATGGGAGAAAAAGCTGCAGGAAAGAGCAGAGGCCTCCACCTTAAACTCATCTGAGATTTCTGACACGAAGGAGGAGATCTGTTTCATGAGCCTGTCCACGCTGCTCTCGCTGCCTGTCTTCAGCAGAGTGGTGATGGCCAGGGTGGCAATGCTCCTGTTGGAGTCTGTGATGAGGTTTTCCAGGTCCAGGTTGCAGGCAGTGACTGCAGATGGATGTTTCATGGCTACCTGCAAGGAACAGAATTCCAAAATTATGTGGGAGCATCCTGCAGTTCAAAGCATTGGATGCAGTCAGAGCTCAGGGGTTTTGCTTGCAGTGTTTTAAATAAATTTTAAGTTGTGGGTTTGACAGTCAAAATTTTGCTGCAGTTCTGAAATCAGAACATTTCCTTCATGTGGATTTTGTGATTTTAAATATCCACAGATCATCAAACTACAGCTGTTACATCCCCATGGTCCAGAAATGAGCAACTGAATGCAGGAAAGATTTCTGTCCCATGGAAAAGCCAATGGAATAATTCCAAATAAATTCATCATGAGGGAAGTGCTCTGTTTGAGCTAACACATCACTAGGCACTGCTGGCTGGCTCTGATCTCAGAAAATCAAGATTTTTTTGGAGGTTTTGAAGCACTCACTTTATTGAGGGTCCGGACGGCTGCGTAGCGCAGGACAGGTTTGGGAGAACTGCAGAAAAGCTGCAACACTGGGGGAAAAAAAAAACAAAAATCAACCAAAAAAATCAACCAAAAAAATCAACCAAAAAAATCAACCAAAAAAATCAACCAAAAAAATCAACCAAAAAAATCAACCAAAAAAATCAACCAAAAAAATCAACCAAAAAAATCAACCAAAAAAATCAACCAAAAAAATCAACCAAAAAAATCAACCAAAAAAATCAACCAAAAAAATCAACCAAAAAAATCAACCAAAAAAATCAACCAAAAAAATCAACCAAAAAAATCAACCAAAAAAATCAACCAAAAAAATCAACCAAAAAAATCAACCAAAAAAATCAACCAAAAAAATCAACCAAAAAAATCAACCAAAAAAATCAACCAAAAAAATCAACCAAAAAAATCAACCAAAAAAATCAACCAAAAAAATTCAACCAAAAAAATCAACCAAAAAAAATCAACCAAAAAAAATCAACCAAAAAATCAAAGATATGGGCTCTTTCAAAGAAAGGGAATAAAGTCTAATAAATCTCCACTCAACTACACACTGCTAAATATTCATGCAGCTCTGTGCATAATTTTCACACAGGTTAGAAAGAAAACTTCTGGTTTTTTTATCCATGACCAAGAAGAGGAGATTGGCACAATTGTCTCTACATTCCAGTTCTATATCCAGGTGGAGGAGAGTTTTCCCAGGTTTTTTGGTGGTTGTTTCATCCTTAGGAATGTCCAAGGTCAGGTTGGACAAGGTTTGGAGCACCCTGGGATAGTGGGAATCCTTCCCCATGGAACTGGATGATTTTTAAGGTCATTTCCAAAAAAATTATTCCAGAATTCCCTCCCATCCCAAATTTCTGCAGCTGCATAAAGACAAGCACCTCTACTGCAATTTATCTAAACCTCTGGCTGAAAAAGGGATCTCATCCAAAAGCTTTTAAATTTAGAGTTAAAGATCTTTGAACCCCAAGTTATCAGAAAATTCAGGGTTTGGGGGTTCTAATTCTGCTGGATTTTCTCTGCATTTCTTTATTTCAGCTGTTCCAGGGGTCCAAAGGGCTGTGACCAACCTGACACAGCAGGTGCCAGCTCCCTGGCAGTGCAGTTGGGCAGGTGGATGATGGCAGAGGCAGCCTCATAAATCACCATCTCGTGTTTGTTCCTCAGGCAGCTCTCAATGAAGTCAAACAGGGGACTGTCATGGCTAAAAACACAAAAAACATCAAATCCAAGATTTTCATGGCTAAAAACACAGAATCCCAGGATCTTTTAGCTTGGAAAGACCCTTCAAGATCAAGTCCAAGAATTTCATGGCTGCAAACACAACCCCAGGATTTTAGGTTGGAAAAACCCCTAAGTTCAAATCCAAGATTTTTATGGTTACAAACCAAACAGTTCCAGGATTTCAAGTTGGAAAAACCCCTTAAGATCAAATCCAAGATTTCAAGGCTACAAACACAGAATCCCAGGATATTTTAGCTTGGAAAAACCCTTCAAGATCCAAGTCCAAGACTTTCATGGCCACAAACACAACAATCCCAGGATTTTAGATTGGAAAAACCCCTTTAAATTCAAATCCAAGACCTTCATGGCCACAAACACAACAACCCCAGGATTTTAGATTGCAAAAACCCTTTAAGGCCAAGTCCAAGACTTTCATGGTTACAAATAAAACAGCCCCAGGATTTTAGGCTGGAAAAATCCTAAATTCAAATCCAAGACTTTCATGGCTACAAACACAGAATTCCAGGATCTATTCGGTTGGAAAAAACCCCTTTAGACAGAGTCCAAGATTTTTATGGCTGCAACCACAACAATTCCAGGATTTTAGGCAGGAAAAAACCCCTTAAGTTCAAGTCCAAGACTTTCATGGTTACAAACACAACAATCCCAGGATCTTTTAGCTTGGAAAAACCCCTTAAGATCAAATCCAAGACCTTCATGGCTACAAATAAAAACATCTCAGAACCTTTTAGGCAGGAAAAACCCTTTAAGTGCAAATCCAAGACTTTCATGGCCACAAACACAACAACACAACAATCCCAGGATTTTAGATTGGAAAAACCCTTTAAGATCAAATCCAAGATTTTTATGGCCACAAACACAACAACCCCAGGATTTTAGATTGGAAAAACCCCTTAAGGTCAAGTCCAGTATTTTCATGGCTAAAAACACAGAATCCCAGGATCTTTTAGCTTGGAAAAACCACTTCACATCAAGTCCAGGAATTTCATGGCCACAAACACAGCAATCCAAAGATCTTTTAGCTTGGAAAAATCCCTGGAGATCAAATCCAAGACATTCATGGCTGCAGACACAACAATTCCAGGATTTTAGGCAGGAAAAACCCTTCAAGACCAAGTCCAAGACTTTCATGGTTACAAATACAACAACCTCAGAACCTTTTAGGCAGGAAAAACCCTTTAAGTTCAAATCCAAGATTTTCATGGACACAAGCAAAGAATCCCAGGATCTTTCAGCTTGGAAAAACCCCTTAAATTCAAATCCAAGACTTTCATGGCTACAAACACAACAACCCCAGGATTTTAGCTTGGAAAAACCCCTTAAGATCAAGTCCAGTATTTTCAAGGCTAAGAACACAGAATCCCAGGATCTTTTAGTTTGGAAAAACCCTTTAAGATCAAGTCCAAGAGTTTCATGGCTACAAATAAAAAAATCTCAGAACCTTTTAGGCAGGAAAAACCCTTTAAGTTCAAGATTTTTATGTCTACAAACACAACAACCCAAGAATCTTTTAGCTTGGAAAAACCCCTTAAGATGAAGTCCAGGAATTTCATGGCCACAGCAATCCCAGGATTTTAGGCTGGAAAAACCCCTTAAGATCAAGTCCAATATTTTCAAGGCTACAAACACAGAATCCCAGGATCTTTTAGCTTGGAAAAACCCTTCAAGATCAAGTCCAAGACCTTCATGGTTACAAATAAAAAAATCTCAGAACCTTTTAGGCTGGAAAAACCCTTTAAGTTCAAATCCAAGACTTTCATGGCCACAAACACAACAACACAACAATCCCAGGATTTTAGATTGGAAAAACCCTTTAAGATCAAATCCAAGATTTTTATGGCCACAAACACAACAACCCCAGGGTTTTAGCTTGGAAAAACCCCTTAAGGTCAAGTCCAGTATTTTCAAGGCTAAAAACACAGAATCCCAGGATCTTTTAGTTTGGAAAAACCCTCCAAGATCAAGTCCAAGACTTTCATGGCTACAAATACAAAAATCTCAGAACCTTTTAGGCAGGAAAAACCCTTTAAGTTCAAATCCAAGATTTTTATGGCTACAAACACAACAAACCCAGGATTTTAGCTTGGAAAAACCCCTTAAGGTCAAGTCCAGTATTTTCAAGGCTAAAAACACAGAATCCCAGGATCTTTTAGCTTGGAAAATCCCCTGGAGATCAAGTCCAAGACTTTCATGGTTACAAATACAAAAATCTCAGAACCTTTTAGGCTGGAAAAACCCCTTAAGTTCAAATCCAAGACCTTCATGGCTGCAAACACAACAATTCCAGGATTTTAGGTTGGAAAAACCCTTTAAATTCAAATCCAAGACTTTCACAGCTCCAAACACAACAATTTAAACTGAATAAATCCCTTTAAGACCAAGTCCATGCATTATCCCACCACTCCAATTCCGTCTCTGTGGCAATTCCCACAAATGCTGCTGCTTCCCAACCCTTAATTAATTAATTATCATAATTTAAACCCTGCCTGCTCCTTACCCCTCCTCAGACTCCTTGAGCAGTTTGCTGGCAATCCTGATCAGCATGCAGTAGGCAAACTGGGATTTCAGGCCGGATTTGGTGAATTTATTCAACATCTTGGAGACAGCCAGGCGGTCGTTTTTCCTAAGGTGATAGAGCAGCCCCAAAGCATGATACTATGGGATGGGAAACAGAGGGGCACAGCTGTAAAATCCACATTTCAGCATCAAAAAGAAGGGTGATTATTGCTGTTTCCTGGTAGAAATACCTTCTAACCTCAACTGAGCCAAGTTGTAAAGATCTGCAACATTTCCTTGCCCTTTCTGTCCACTCTCAACTATTCCTGAAGATCCAAAGAGCCACAAAGTTAATTTATTTCCTTTTTTTTTTTAAATTAAATATCATAACTTCAAAGGTTTCAGCTTTGCACAGCCCTGAAATGACCTCACAAAAATCCTTTTTGATGGGATATTTCCAGTTCCTTGCCAAGTTATTTTGTTTTTTTTCCCCTCCCCATAAAAATGATTTACTGCAAGGTTTCATGTGAAGTTGTTAAGTAGGAAATAACAAAACTGATTTTACAGAATATTTCTGATCATGAGTCTGCAACAGACAGAATAATTCCATATTCTGAACAGACAGAATAATTTCATTTTCACAGAAGTCTGGAACATCTGCAAAAATGCAGAATTTTTTGCAAAAATGCCAAAATTTGTGGAGATCTTATTGATATTTGTGCTCATCTTTTATATCTGGTAAATTTTCTGAAAGCCAAGAGCTGCTCATTGGGAGGCAGTGAGAGAATTTCCTGAGGTTTTTGAGTACTCAGATTGAAATTCCCTCTGCAAAAAACCCCTGTGGGACAGGCAGCAGCATTCCAGCTACCAGAAATTGAGCAGGAAAAAAGGAAGAGAATTCCAGAGCAAGCTATTAATTAACAATCTTGTGCTGGCATCATTAATTTTTTTAAAATATTTTTTAATTTTTAATATTTTTAATTTTTTTTAAATTTTTTTAAGCTGTTTCCCACAAATCACAATTCTTGCTTTTAAAACATTGAAGAAAAATAAGATTTTTTTTTTCTGAAGTTTTCTAAAGAACTCCCAGAAATGCCACTACAGCATTTTTGGGGGACAGCCACCCTCAAACACACCTGTACCATGATGTTGTCACTGGAAGCAGCTTCCTGAGCTTCATTAATCCACCTTTTGACCACATCATAGCTGATCTTCATCATGTGCTGAAAAAAAAAAAATAAAAAAATTAAATTGGAGAGAAGCTTTTTATCTTACAGCTCCATAAACTGTGGATTTCCTTCCATCTCAGTCTCAAATTATTCCACTTCTAGTCATAAAAATATTAATTAATGAGATTTTTCCAGCTTTTTCTCCCCAAAAAAGGGGAGATTTCTTCATCTTGCCCTTCTGGTGTCTATTAGCAGAAATAATCCTGAATTGTAATTTCAGCAGGTGATTTCATGATAAATTCATGTTTTACACTGCAGAAATATGAGCATTTTGCACTAAAAATTATGATGATTGATGCACTCAAATGGTAAGAAAGGAATTTGAGGAGAGAAAGGAAATTCTGCTTTTTTCTTATTTTCCAGTGAGATGAAGAGAAAAAAAAACCAGAACAAACAGAGCAGATTCACCTTGCCAGCAACACAGATTTATAAAATTTTACTTTTTTCTTATTTTCCAGTGAGATTAAGAGATGTTTCTGATAAAAAAAACAGAACAAACAGAGCAGATTCACCCTGCCAGTAACACAGATTTACAAAATTTTGCTTTTTTCTTATTTTCCAGTGAGATGAAGAGAAAAAAAAAACCAGAACAGAGCAGATTCACCCTGCCAGCAACACAGATTTATAAAATTCTGTTTTTCTTACCAAGGAAGACACCAGAGCAGAGCTGGACACGCTGGGGACTTTGTCCACAATGGCCTGTTTCATGTACCTCTCAATGGCCTGCAGCATTGTACCCTGGGAGGGGGAAAAAAAAGGGAAAAAGGGAAGGGTGAGTGCTGGGCAGAGAGAGCAAAAAGCAGCAAAAATCCACATTCAAAATTCAGCAAAAATCTGGAGTTAATTCTGCAAGGTGGAGTTTGAGCTGCCTGGTTCTGAAAGGTCAGTGGTAAAGTGAGCAGGAGAGAAATCCCAGATGGAAATTGGAGCTTCCAAATATTGCAGCTGCACATTCCCAGTGCTGCAGCTCCACAGAGCTCATGGAAATTGTACAGGGCATCAAGAAGAGCAATCCCAGATGGAAACTGGAGCTCCTAAATTGCACATTTCCAGAGCTCCAGCCCCACAGAGCTCCTGGAAATTGCTCAGGGCATTGAGTGGAGCAATCCCAGATACAAACTGGAGTTTCCCAATCCTCCACCTGCACATTCTCAGTGCTCCAGCTCCACAGAGCTCCTGGAAGTAGCACAGGACACTGAGCAGAACAATTTCAGATTAGAAAGGAGCTTCCAAATCTTCCAGCTGCACATTCCCAGTGCTGTAGTCCCACAGAGCTGCTGGAATTTGCAGAGGACATTGAGCAGAACAATCCCAGACAGAAACTGGAGCTCCTAAATTGCACATTCCCAGTGCTCCAGCAACAGAAAGCTCATGGAAATTGCACAGGGAATTGAGCGGAGCAATCCCAGATGGAAACTGGAACTCCCAAACATTCCAGCTTCACATTCCCAGTGCTCCAGCCCCACAGAGCTGCTGGGAATTGCACAGGGCATTGAGTGGAGCAATCCCAGACAGAAACTGGAGGTCCCAAATTGCACATTCCCAGTGCTCCAGCCCCATAGAGTAGCTGGGAATTGCTCAGGGCATTGAGTGGAGCAATCCCAGATACAAACTAGGGCTCCCAAATTGCACATTCCCAGAGCTCCAGCCCCACAGAGTTCATGGAAATTGCACAGAGAGGATAGAGCAGAGCAATTTCAGATTAGAAAAGAGCTTCCAAATCTTCCAGCTGCACATTCCCAGTGCTGTAGTCCCACAGAGCTGCTGGAATTTGCAGAGGACATTGAGTGGAGCAATCCCAGACAGAAACTGGAGCTCCTAAATTGCACATTGCCAGTGCTCCAGCCCCACAGAGTTGCTGGAAATTGCACAGAGCATTGATCACAGCAATCCCAGATGGAAACTGGAGCTCCCAAATCTTTCAGCTGCACATTCCCAGTGCTGCAGTCCCACAGAGATCATGGAAATTGCAGAGGAGATTGAGTGGAGCAATCCCAGATGGAAACTGGAGCTCCCAAATTGCACATTCCCAGTGCTCCAGTCCCACAGAACTCCTGGGAATTGCACAGGGCACTGATCAGAGCAATCCCAGACACAAACTGGAGCTCCTAAATTTCATCTTCTCACAGCTCCAGCCCCACAGAGTTCCTGGAAATTGCTCAGGGCATTGAGTGGAGCAATCCCAGATACAAACTGGAGTTTCCCAATCCTCCACCTGCACATTCTCAGTGCTCCAGCTCCACAGAGTTCCTGGAAGTAGCACAGGACACCGAGCAGAACAATTTCAGATTACAAAGGAGCATCCAAATCTTCCAGCTGCACATTCCCAGAGCTGTAGCCCCACAGAGCTTCTGGAATTTGCAGAGGACATTGAGTGGAGCAATCCCAGACAGAAATTGGAGCTCCTAAATTGCACATTCCCAGTGCTCCAGCAACAGAAAGCTCATGGAAATTGCACAGAGCATTGAGTGGAGCAATCCCAGATAGAAACTGGAGCTCCCAAATCTTTCAGCTGCACATTCCCAGTCCCACAGAGCCCATGGAAATCGCACAGGGCACTGATCAGAGCAATCCCAGATGGAAACTGGAGCTCCCAAATTGCACATTCCCAGTGCTCCAGCAACACAGAGCTGCTGGGAATTGTACAGGGCATCAAATAGAGCAATCTCAGACAGAAACTGGAGCTTCCAAATCTTCCAGCTGCACATTCCCAGTGCTCCAGCAACACAGAGCAGCTGGGAATTGCTCAGGGCATTGAGTGGAGCAATCCCAGATACAAACTGGAGTTTCCAAATCCTCCACCTGCACATCCTCAGTGCTCCTGCTCCACAGAGCTCCTGGAAATTGCACAGGGCATCGAGTGGAGCAAACCCAGATACAAACTGGAGCTCCCAAATCTTCCAACTGCACATTCCCAGTGCTGCAGCCCCACAGAGTTCCTGGAAATTGCAGAGGACATTGAGTAGAGCAATCCCAGACAGAAACTGGAATTTCCAAACCCTCCTCTGCACATTCCCAGTGCTCCAGCTCCACAGAGATCATGGAAATTGCAGAGGACATTGAGTGGAGCAATCCCAGATGGAAACTGGAGCTCCCAAATCTTCCACCTGCACATTCCCAGTGTTCCTGACAACTGCAGAGGGCACTGATCAGAGAACCCTAGACAGAAACTGGAGCTCCTAAACATTCCAGCTGCACATTCCCAGTGCTCCAGCACCACAGGGATCATGGAAATTGCAGAGGACATTGAGTGGAGCAATCCCAGACAGAAACTGGAGCTCCTAAACATTCCAGTTGCACATTCCCAGTCCCACAGAGCCCATGGAAATTGCACAGAGCATTGAGCAGAGCAATTTCAGATCAGAAACTGGAATTTCCAAACATTCCAGCTGCACATTCCCAGTGCTCCAGTCCCACTGAGCTCCTGTGAATTGCACAGGGCACTGAGCAGAGCAATTTCAGATTAGAAAAGAGCTCCCAAATCTTCCAGCTACACATTCCCAGTGCTCCAGCAACACAGAGCTCATGGAAATTGCACAGGGCATTGAGTGGAGCAATCCCAGACACAAACTGGAGCTCCCAAACATTCCAGCTGCACATTCTCAGTGCTCCAGCCCCACAGAGTTGCTGGGAATTGCACAGGGCACTGATCAGAGCAATCCCAGATACAAACTGAGCTCCCAAATTGCACATTCCCAGTGCTCCAGCTCCACAGAGCTGCTGGAAATTGCAGAGGACATGGAGCAGAACAATCCCAGACAGAAACTGGAGCTCCCAAATTGCACATTCCCAGTGCTCCAGCCTCACAGAGCTGCTGGGAATTGCACAGGCCATGCAGCAGAGCAATTTAAGATTAGAAAAGAGCTTCCAAATCTTCCAGCTGCACATTCCCAGTGCTCCAGCCCCACAGAGCTCCTGTGAATTGCACAGAGCATAGAGCAGAGCAATTTCAGATTAGAAAGGAGCTCCCAAATCTTCCAGCTGCACATTCCCAGTGCTCCAGCCCCACAGAGCTGCTGGGAATTGCACAGGCCATGCAGCAGCTCTCCACAAAGCAGCAGCCTCACTCCTGCTGTAAATGCAGCTGCAGCAGAGCAGCTTTGGGATTTTCAGGGCACCCATCCCCATCTGTACTCACATCAGTGATCCTGCACAGGGCTCGGATGGCAGGGCCTCTGTACACATCCTCCTTGCCTGTCATGTCTTTGGTCAAGCTGCAATCATCAAAAACATCCTTTAACACTTCTGGGACATCCCCACAGCTCAGGTTTCATGTGACATTCACCTCATTTAGCTGCTGCAATTCTGGTTAGGAACAGCTTTGTAATAATCTGTTTAATTTGAGAGTTATCAACATTAAAATCTGGGGAAATGCAGAGTTGGAAAATGCACATTTTGTATTGTTTTACCATTTTTGTTTAGTTCATTCTCCTTGGTGGTGCTGTTTGTCCCACATGGAATTTTGAATTTAGAAATAGTGACCAAAGTTCAGTTTGGATTATTTCATATATTTCTAAAGCAATCCAACAAATCCAGATTTTGCTCTTGCAACAGCTGCAATGTCTGTTTCTGTAGTCAAAAAAATGGAGAATTCAGCTGGCAGAGCTGGAAAATGCACATTTTGTATTGTTTTGCCATGTTTTGTTTAATTAATTCTCCTTCTTGGTGGTGCTGTTTGTCCCACATGGAATTTTGAATTTAGAAATAGTGACCAAAGTTCAGTTGGGATTATTTTATATATTTCTAAAGCAATCCAACAAATCCAGATTTTGCTCTTGCAACAGCTGCAATGTCTATTTTTGTAGTCAATAAAATGGAGAATTCAGTTGGGAGAACGAGCTGAGCTTTGCTCTGCTTTTTTAAATTATGAGACAGCAAAGTCACAGCTTAAATTCTGACAACACAACAATTAAAAAAAACAGAAAGAACAAAGCAACAACCATTTGATAAACTGAATTCTCCCAGAGAGTGGCAGGAAAATAACATTTTAGGGGGTGGCTCATGCTGTGTGTCCCCTCTTGCAGGGGCTCTGGAAGGGCTCCCACCTGCTGGTGACAATGATGACATCCTCAGAGATATTGGCCATCTCCTTGATTGTGAGGTAACACATTCTTCTGAGGGTTTGCTGTGGAAATGTGGGGCAGAAAAAGATGAAAAACGATGGTAAACAGAAGTTTTCAAAGGGAAATAAAACATAAAAATTAAATATTTCATTTTAAAAGAAAAACAAGGTTTTAAATAAAACATTTTTTATTTTCAATTCCAAGTTAACATTTTCTTTTCAACTCCAAGTTAACACTTTCCTTTCTACTCCAAGTTAAGTGTAAAACTACATTTGGTAAGTCACTCCCTGATATCAAACAAATCAGAAGAGTAAGACATCAATATTTTGTAAAATAAGAACTAATACAAAAAATCCATGTTAATTATCAAGGAATTGATGTAGCCCACTCAGAAATCCCCCAAAATTATCAATTAAAAGCTTTGAAAATAACTTGGTTATTGTAAAAAAAAAAATAGAAACACATGTGGAGTGTTGACATTAAGTCTGAAAATAATTGATTTTATATTTTAAAAAAT
This sequence comes from Catharus ustulatus, assembly GCF_009819885.2. NCBI lineage: Eukaryota > Metazoa > Chordata > Aves > Passeriformes > Turdidae > Catharus > Catharus ustulatus. The sequence continues at coordinate 1,526,443 of NC_046224.1, forward strand.
CCTCTACTTTTTAAAATGTGGGTATGAGAAAAATCCCAAACCCTCTGTATTTCCAAAAATATTATTACATCTTTGAACAGCTATGCCTTCCTTGGAGAAATCTCTAACAAGCAAACCCTTTTTAATTAAAATTAAATTTAATTAAAATGAGCCCCAGCACATGAGACACACTCAGAATGTTTTTACATTGTGCTGAGCCCAAAGCTGAATTTCCAAATCCAATTTCCAAACCATTCCATGATTTTTAGGGCGTTTGCCTCAATGAGATCAGTGCTGAGGAACAACACTGCTGTAAGGAACAGCAGCTTTGGATCTGCAGGCACTTTTCAAATTCTATTTTGAATGAAGCAGATGGTGATTTGTAAATTCAGTAATTAAGTCAGAAGCCACCTCCACCCCCAGCCAACCCACAGAATAACCACATGTCATTATCCAGCCCTTTATTTCCAAAGCAGGAATTGCTCCTCCTGTGCACATCAGGGAGAGGTGAAACACCAGGTCCTTACTTACATCATTAGACTGAAACAACCTGGTCATGGCAAAAAAAGCTTCTGTGGCTTCTGTGGTTCCAAAATGTTCACCCTGCAATGAGCAGAGAGGAAATTCAGGAATTATCCAGCTCCTTTTTTTTAATCCTTCCCACACACCCAGCAATTTTTCCTTGGAGGAAAAAAAATCTTTTGCCCTAAATGCACTCCACAAGGATGGAATTTTTTCCCAAAGAGATTTCCCTGAAAAACTTCTTTCCCACTAAAATAAAATATTCATTCTGGATGGAGAGAAATCCTAAAAGTTACCTGGTTGAGCAGGTAGAGGATCTTGGTGAGGATGTGAAGGCATCTCCGTGGGTTTATGGGGGTCTCATTGAAGAGCCGTGCCTGGGAACCAAACAGAAATTCTGCCTGAATAAATCCCACCAAAAATTCACTCTCTGTCAAACAGCAAAAGGAAATTAATCTGGAATTTTTATTTGTATTAAATATGTGCCTCAGAGAATGTGTTGTTGCATCTTTAGCTCAAAAATGCCTCAAAATAAAACATTTTTTTTCCTCAGGAAGAGCCCCCTGAGATGCCACATGTTAAAAATCCCCTCATTAATTGTAGATAAAATTAATTTATTTACACTCTCTCTGATTTTAAATTAATTCTATGAATTTAGCCATCCACATTTCACCACAATGGAAAAGAGAATTAATTAAACAGCATGAATTACCCTGGGATTATTCCTACCTCCTGAAGCACAGCACTCTTCTCCAGATGCTGGAAAGGATTGGAGCCACTGCCTGAGGAAAAAAAAAAAGATCTTTCAGCTGAGGAACTCCTCACACACCCCAAAAACATGCAGAACAGCCCCAAAATTTCCTCAAACCACCTCAAAACAGTGACATTCCTCTTTGGTATCAACAGCTTTAAATTCACTTTTATTAAGAGGTATATTCAGAGTTAGAGAAAGAACAAAGGGAAAATAAAAAGAGGAAGAAGAAAATTGTTTGCTATTTAATTTGCCTTCACTAATAAAATTACTTCCTTTTTCTACTTCCCTAATTCAACTATTTTTAGACCTTCAAGGACTGGAGGCATCACTGCTGATCAGGATGTGAAAAAAGAACTTTCCAGACACACAAATCCCTCCCCAGCCTCACTTCTGCTCCTGCTCCTCTCCTCCCCAGCCAGAATTCCTCATTTCCAGTCCATTTATTCCTCACTTCTCACATCCCAAGCAGAAAGAAATCGAAAATGAAACGAACTCAACCCCAGCTGAGCACATTCAGAGCTCAGAGCAGCAGCACAGAAAATTCCAGGCAGCATCAGGGATTGCAGGGAACATGGATTTAAATTTGCAGAGATTTTCCAGGGATGCTTTTCCACTGTCCCAGGGTGCTCCAAGCTTCATCCAACCTTGGACAATTCCAGGGATCCAGGAGCAGCCCCAGCTTCTCTGCACACCAAGATTTTACCTCCCCCGGGTGCTACTTGCTTAAATTTCCTTTTGGAAATTTGGAAAATTCCTTTTAGGAATTCCAGATATGCACCCACAGCCCAGACAGAGAAGAGCTGGAAAGGCTTGTCTGAAAAGTTTATTTTCTTTACGTATATAACCACATCGTTCAGGTAGTCATATAAATAAAAATACAGGTAATCAATGCTCTCTTTTTTTTTTTTTTTTTGATGGATGAAACATCTGCACTGAGCAGAGAAAATCCTCTCTAGAAAACAGAGCCCAGTTCTTTGGATTTAGCACCATAAAGGAGAAATATTCTGGCATTAATTTCTTCCAGCTGAAGCACAAATTCCCCATGAGCTGTGAGAGATGAGAGATCACAGAGCCATGGCTGGAAGGAGATTTAAGGATAATTTTTATCACCTTCCACCATCCCAGCGTGCTCCAAGCTGGCCTTGGACACTTCCAGGTCTCCAGAATGCAGAGTTTGTTTGGGAATTCCATCACCTCCGCATCTCTGTCCCCTCAGCATCCCCTCAGCCCGCTCACCTCCACCCCGCGCTCCCCTCAGCACCCCCTCACCTCCAACCCCGCTGTCAGCCCAGCCCTCTCCGCTCCCCAGCGCCCTTCCCCTCACCCCCAGCCCTTCCATACCGGACTCCTCGTCCTTTTTATCGAACTTCTTGATCATGGCGGCCCCGCTCCCGCTCTCCCCGAGCGCCGCCACCTGAGCTAGTCAGCCGGAAGTCCCGCCCTCCTCATCAGCTCTCTGCGCTCTGATTGGACAGAGGTGCTGTCAATCAACAGCAATTTCCGTTCTATAAGCCACGCCCCCACCCGCGCGCTGAAGGGGCGGGGCCAGCGTGAGGGAGGCTCTTAAAGGAGCCGCGGCGTTATTTGTGAGGGGGAGTGAGGGTATTCTGAACAGAGAGAAATAAATAGATCAATAAATAGATCAATAAATAGATAAATAATCCATCCGAGCTCCTGGCGAAGAAACGCGAACTCCTATGGAGTTCACGTGGAATTTACGTGACAATCCCACCCTCTGGGGCCTGTGGCAAAAGCTGAGGTAAGTCACAAGTAGCTCCTATGTAACTCTTACGTAATTCACATTTAACTTCTGTGACAAACCAACCACTGAGCCCCTTGGCAAAAAAACACATTAATTCCAATGTAACTCGTATGTTAACAAGTTAATTTTCACATAACTTTCCAGAGGAAACAACCACTTGAACCCACTGGCAAATAAAGATTCCCATTAATCTCCCATGTAACTCGCAAGTAACTCTCATGTAACTCTCCAGATGAAACAACCATTTAAACCCATTACATTTTTTAAAAAGGAATTTTAACAAAGGCAAAAAAAAGGGGATTCCCATTAATCTCCCAAGTGACTCCCAGGTGTAAATCCCAAGTAATTCCCATGTAATTCTTATTTAATTCACACATAACTCCCATGTAAATCTCATAACACAACAAGCATTGAGCCCCTTGGCAAAAAACCAAATTAATTCCCATGTAACTCATATTTTAACAAGTTAATAGAGTTAACTTTCACATAACTCTCCAGAGAAAACAACCACTTGAACCCACTGGCAAATAAAGATTCCCATTAATCTCCCCATGTAACTCGCAAGTAACTCTCATGTAACTCTCCAGATGAAACAACCATTTAAACCCATTACATTTTAAAATAAAGGAATTTTAACAAAGGCAAAAAATTGACTCCCATTAATCTCCCAAGTGACTCCCAGGTGTAAATCCCAAGTAATTCCCGTGTAATTCTTATTTAATTCACACATAACTCCCATGTAAATCTCATAACACAGCAACCATCGAGCACCTTGGCAAAAAACCAAATTAATTCCCATGTAACTCATATTTTAACCAGTTAATAGAGTTAACTTTCACATAACTCTCCAGAGAAAACAACCACTTGAACCCACTGGCAAAAAAAAGGATTCCATTAACCTCCTGTATAACTCACAAGTTCACAAGATGACACGACCATTTAAACCCATAAAATTTTTTAAAAAAGGATTTTAACAAAGACCAAAAAAAAGGGGATTCCCATTAATCTCCCAAGTAACTCCCATGTAACTCATGTGTAACCCTCATCAAGCATTTGAGCCCCTTGGCAACAACAACAAAAAAAAAAGCCTAAAAACCCAAAAAACAAAACTGCCTCAAGTTGTGAGTTACACGGGAATTAATTTGGTTTTTTTACCAAGGTCCTCGATGGTTGCTGCGTTATGAGATTTACATGGGAGTTTTGTGTGAGTTAAACATGAATTACACGGGAATTACTTGGGATTTACATCTGGGAGTTACTTGGGAGATTAATGGGAATCCTTTTTTTTTGCCTTTGTTAAAATCCTTTTTTAAAAAATGTAATGGGTTTAAATGGTTGTTTCATCTGGAGAGTTACATGAGAGTTACTTGCAGGTCACTTAGGAGTTACTTAGGGAGATATTCTGCTAATGGGCATCCATTGAAACCAGCTGGGGCAGTGTTCTTTATCTCATGGGATATCTCCTGTTCATGGCCATGGTTTATAAACCAGCTGGGGCAGTGTTCTTTATCTCATGGGATATCTCCTGTTCATGGCCATGGTTTATAAACCAGCTGGGGCAGTGTTCTTTATCTCATGGGTGTCAGGGTTTGGGGTTTGTTCTTTGTAGTGCTGTATTTCTATTTTAATTTCCCTAGTACAGAACTGTTATTCCTATTCCCATATCTTTGCCTGAGAGCCCCTTGATTTCAAAATTCTAATAATTTGGAGGGAGGGGGTTTCCATTCTCCATTTCAAAGAGAAGCTCCTGCCTTTCTCAGCACACACCTGTCCTCCAAACTAAAACAGCAACTTTTCCTTCTTTGTCCATATATAAACCACACCTGATTATAAGCTGCACTTTGGGTTCAGACCAAAATTTTAGTCAAAATGGTGCGGCTTATAATCATGAAATTACTGTAATTTAGGAACCTAATGGTGAAAAACTGAATTCCATCCCATTTCCCCAAATTCTCCTGTTTGTAATCCACAACTCAGGGGTAATTCACAAGTTTTTAAACTTAATCCTGGTTTTTACTGTGCTGCTGAGCCAGGTTTAACAGCCCAGACAATGTTTTGGACATCAAGAGCAGAATGAGTTTTCCTGCTGGAGTGGGAACTCATCCAACTCCTGCCACAATTCCCTTGTTCCTGAATAATTAGGAAACCAATTAAGATAAACTCATGGTTTAGGCTGGAGTTATGAATTTCCTTCAGCCTTTCCTCCTTAAAGTGAGAATTAAAAAAAAATCAACCTAAAAATGTCACAGGATTATTTCAAATTTCTGTTTTCCCTCCAGCATTTTTGGAGTCTCCAGTGCAGAGAATTATTTCCCATTCCACTGGGAAAAAAGATTGTGGATGCTGCAAGGATCTCAGGTAGGATTTTATGGAATGATTGAGGGATTGAGGAACATTTAGGAAAAAAAGCTGCAATTTTTATCTTTGTTTTTCCAAGTGGGAATTCTTCCAAACCTGAGGGACAGGGAAATTCAGAGCAAACTGGGATTTTTATATAAATATATAAATTATATAAATATAAAATATATTATTCCTTTTTAAAATACATTGCATATACTATTTTATTTTACTTTATTTTATATGTTTTTGTTATATATTACATATATTTAAGATAACAAACTAAATTATATCTTATTTTATATATTATATATGTATTATATATTACATATATAACACTTATGCATTATTATAATTTGTAATATCTATTCTATATTACAATAAATTACATACTGTTGTCATTATTCTATTGCTTAGCAAATTATAATTTTATTCTATTTATTATTTCTTTGTATAATTATTTAATTATGTAGTATTATATATTAAATATGTTGTATACTGTGTATAACATTGGATATATTACACATTGCAAAAAAATTAATGTAATATAATATAATGTAATATAATATACTATAATGAAATGTAATATAATGTAATATAAAAATAAAAATGAAAATATAATATAAGAATGTAATTAAATAATAATAAAAGTATAATATACAGTATATTATATATAATGATGTATTAAAATAAAAATTAAAATATAATGTAATGATGTAATAAAATAATATTAAATTTATGATATACAATATATTATTTATTATTTTAATATCTTATTTAATATATATTTTATATAATTATTTTAGCTTAAACTGGAACATATTAACCTTTTGTAATTAAAAAAGATAACATATAACATAATAACATATATTATAATATAATAACAATAGTTAGAATAATTTCTAAATAATAAAACTATTAATTATCTTTAATTGTTTATTATTATTCATAATAATTAATAATAATTATCATTAATATTATTAAAATAATCTACAATAAAAATATATAATGTATAATAACTAAATATAAGTAAACTATTATATAAATAGTTTATATATATATAAAACTATATATATATATATAAACTATAGAGTTTATATATATAAAATATTATATAAATATAACTAAACTATTTTAGATATAACTAAATATAACTAAAAAAACTTTCAAACAAACCCACCACTGCAACTAAAAAATTAAATTAACTTATCACCCACAACCCAGAAATCCTTACCTCATTTAAATATAATAATAATAGATACAAAATCATAATAATAGATAAAAAAAATAATATATAGAATATCATTTAAATACAATATCATAATATATAAAATAATAATAATATCATTTAAATATAATTTAAATATAATAATAATAGATAAAAATCATAATAATATATAATATCATTTAAATACAATATCGTAATAATAATGATAATGATAATAATAATAATAATAATAATGATAATAATAATAATAATATAATAATATGTAATTAATACAAATTTTTTAACCCCCTCATTTTAAACTCACCCAGTCTCCAGCTGTTAAATGGATTTTCCACCTTCAATTTAAGATTTTCTAATCCCAGCCAGCCCAGACTTTTTGAATTTGAATTTTTTTTTGAATTTTGAATTTTCCCAAGTTTTTCCTTAGGTTTCCATTCAACATTCCCAAGCCACCCCAATTCCAGCAGAGCCAAGAGAGGTTGGACAATTATTAACCTCAGAGGTAGGAAGGGTTTATCAGAGAAGGGAAAACCAAACAAAAGCCATGGGATGGATGTTTATTTATTTATTCCTAGAAATCCCCAGCAATCCCACCCTCAGAGAACACAGAAATGGGGGAGCAGAATTCCTTTGGTTCAGAGAAACCCTCTGGGAATGGGATTTGTAACTGGGATTTTCATATTTCGTGTTTTTACAAGTGCTCTTCTCTCCTGGAATAGTATAATTGAACTAAATTGAAATAAATCATTGAAATAGATAATAATAAATATAATATATAATATATAATATATAATATATAATATATAATATATAATATATAATATATAATATATAATATATAATATATATAATATATAAATAATTGAAATAAATAATTGAAATAAATAACTAAATAAATAAATAAGTGATTTTCACATTTCATGTTTTTACAAGTGCTCCTCTCTCCTGGAATAGTATAATTGCATTAAATTGAAATAAATCATTGAAATAGACCATAATAAATATAATAGAATATAGAATATAGAATATATAAATAATTGAAATAAATAATTGAAATAAATTACTAAATAACTAACTAACTAACTAAATAAATAAATGATTTTTACATTTCATGTTTTTACAAGTGCTCTTCTCTTCTGGAACTGCATCATTGAATTAAATTGAAATAAATCATTGAAAGAAATAAATTAATCAAGAAATGATTTTCACATTTCATGTTTTTTCAAGTGTTCTTCCCTCCTGGAACTGCATCATTGAATTAAATTGAAATAAATCATTGAAATAAATAATTGAAATAGATAAAAATAAATATAATATAAAATATAATAAACAATAAATAAATCATTGAAATAAATAAATAAATAAATATATAAATAAATAATTTTCACGTTTCATGTTTTCTCAAGTGCTCTTCCCTCCTGGAACAATATAATTGAATTAAATTGAAATAAATAATTGAAATAAATAATTGAAATAAATAATTGACATAGCTAAAAATAAATATAATATAATATATAATATAATAAACAATAAATAAATCATTGAAATAAATAAATAAATATATAAATAAATAATTTTCACATTTCCTGTTTTCTCAAGTGCTTTTCCCTCCTGGAACAGCATCATTGAACTAAATTGAAATAAATCATTGAAATAGATAATAATAAATAGAATATAATAAATAATAAATAAATAATTGAAATAGATAATAATAAATATACTATATTAAATAATAAATAAATCATTGAAATAAATAAATAAATAAAATGAATATAAATAAATAAATAAATAAATAATTTTCACATTTCATCTTTTCTCAAGTGCTCTTCCCTCCTGGAACTGCATCATTGAATTAAATTGAAATAAATCATTGAAATAAATCATTGAAATAAATACCAATAAATATAATATAGTAAATAATAAATAAATAAATAAATAAATAAATGATTTTCACATTTCATCTTTTCTCAAGTGCTCTTCTCTCCTGGAACAGCATCATTGAATTAAATTGAAATAAATCATTGAAATAGATAATAATAAATAGAATATAATAAATAAATAATTGAAATAGATAATAATAAATAGAATATAATAAATAAATAATTGAAATAGATAATAATAAATAGAATATATTAAATAATAAATAAATCATTGAAATAAATAAATAAATAAATAAATAAATAAATAAATAAATAATTTTCACATTTCCTGTTTTCTCAAGTGCTCTTCCCTCCTGGAACAGCATCATTGAATTAAATTGAAATAAATCATTGAAATAGATAATAATAAATAGAATATAATAAATAATAAATAAATCATTGAAATAATAACAAATATAATATATTAAATAATAATTAAATAATTGGAATAAATAAATAAATAAATAAATAATTTTCACATTTCCTGTTTTCTCAAGTGCTCTTCCCTCCTGGAACAGCATCATTGAACTAAATTGAAATAAATCATTGAAATAAAATATAATATAAATAAAAAATAATATAAATAAAAATAATAAATAAAAATAATATAATAAAAATATAATATAATAAAAATAATATATAATATAATATAATATAATATAATATAATATAATATAATATATAGTTGAAATAAATAAATAAATAAATGATTTTCACATTTCATATTTTCTCAAGTGCTCTTCCCTCCTGGAACTGCATCACTGTACTAAATTGAAATAAATAATAATAAATATAATATATATCTAATGTTATATTATACATATTACATTATAATATTACATTATTACTTATGGGTTGTTATCTTAATTAACTGGGTAGCTTAAGCATATTATTAAAAAAAAGTTTAACTTTTGCTATTAGAAGAAAAGAAAAAAATCCTAAATTAATAGAGAAAAGCTATTTTAATTTATAAATATATATATTATAAATATATTTATATATTTTTATATATAAAATATATATTTATGTATATTTATATAGATACTATATTTATGTATATTTATATATGTATACATATATATGTACATATTTATTTTAATTTATACATATATATATTTTATAAATATATTTCTGTATTTTATACATATATATAATATATATTATATATATTTAATTTATGTATATTTATATATGTGTGTGCATATATACACATATTTTTGTGTACATACATGTATATATTTTAATTTATACATATACATTTTATAAATATATTTATATATTTTATACATATACAATATATATAATTTATGTATATTTATATTTATGTGTACATATATGTACATATTTATTTTAATTTATACATATATATTATAAATATATTTATATATTTTATAAATATATAATATATATTATATATAATTTATGTATATTTATATTTATGTGTACATATATGTACATATTTATTTTAATTTATACATATATATTTTTATAAATATTTATATATATATTTATGTTCATAAATGTACTCATAAATATATGTACATTATATATAAATATATACACAAATTAAATATATATTATATATATTTTATATATATTATATGTATTGCATATATGTATAAAATATATAAATATATTTATAAAATATATATGTATAAATTAAAATAGCTTTTCTGTATAAATATCAGATTTTTTTTCTTTTCTTCTAATAGCAAAAGTTAAACATTTTTATTTTTTTTAATAATATGCTTAAATTACCCACTTAATTCAAATAACAACCCATAAATAATAATGTAATAATGTAATAATGTAATAAAAACTCTGCAGATGACACAATTATCAGCATTCACCAACTACAAAAAAACAAAACCACCACCCAAATTAAAAAATAATAAAAAAATTAAAACCACAAACCAATAAACACACATACAAAAAAAAAAACAAACAAAGGGACCATGACACAAATTATAAAATAATTTAAAAAAAATTTAAAACCACAAGCCAAAAACCACATATACTTAAAAAAAAAAACCAAAAAAACCAAAGGGACTGTGACCCAAATTAAAAAATAATAAAAAAAATTAAAACCACAAGCCAAAAAACCATACATGCTCTAATAAACAAAACCACCACCCAAATTAAAAAATAATTTAAAAAAAATTAAAACCACAAACCAATAAACACACATACAAAAAAAAATAGCCATGCTAACTAGTAATAAAAACTCTGCAGATGACACAATTATCAACACTCACAACTACAAAAAAACGAAACCACCATCCAAATTAAAAAATAATAATTAAATTAAAAAAAAAATTCAAAAAATAAAAAAATCAAAAATAAAAATAAAAAATAAAAAATAGCCATGCTAAATAGTAATAAAAATTCAGCAGATGACACAACAATTATCAACACTCACCAACTACAAAAAAACGAAACCACCACCCAAATTAAAAAATAATAATTTAAAAAAAATTTTAAAAATTTAAAAATTAAAAAAAAAAATTAAAATCAAAAATTAAAAATAGCCATGCTAAATAGTAATAAAAACTCTGCAGATGACACAATTAGCAACACTGACCAACTGCAAAAAAACAAAAACCACCACCCAAATTAAAAATAATAATTAAATTTTTTTTTAAATTTCAAAAAATAAAAAATAAAAAAAATTAAAATAGCCATGCTAAATAGCTCAAAAAAAATTAAACTATGCATAAAACCCTATGAATATACAATTTAATGTTTTATAAAACACATTTAAAGCTTGCCAAGCTGCTTTAACCCTTTACTTTCCATCTATCTCCTGTTGTCATTTTATGAAACATTTGAAATTTCACCAAACCATGAAATGTGATTTTCCCTCAGCTCCACCACTCCCTGGTCCTGCAGCCAGGATGTTTATTCCCAATTCTGCCAGGATGTTTATTCCCAATTCTGCCAGGATGTTTATTCCCAACTCTGCCAGGATGTTTTTACCAATTCTGCCAGGATGTTTATTCCCAATTCTGCCAGGATGTTTTTACCAATTCTGCCAGGATGTTTATTCCCAATTCTGCCAGGATGTTTTTTCCCAATTCTGCCAGGATGTTTATTCCCAATTCTGCCAGGATGTTTATTCCCAATTCTGCCAGGATGTTTATTCCCAATTCTGCCAGGATGTTTATTCCCAATTCTGCCAGGATGTTTATTCCCAATTCTGCCAGGATGTTTATTCCCAATTCTGCCAGGATGTTTATTCCCAATTCTGCCAGGATGTTTTTGCCAATTCTGCCAAATTCCAGCCAGAATAGGAAATGTTTGTGTGTGGAACTGCAGCCAGTGTTCCATGGGATGGATTTCAGCTTTTATAGGGACCGTGATTACAGAGATTCACTTGGGTCTCCTCTTTCCCCTCCTCCTTTTTCTTCATTTTCTTCTTCTCCTCCTTTTTCTCCCTTTTATTCTCCTCCTCCTCCTTTTTCTTCCTGTTCTCCTCCTCTTTTTCCCTTTCCTCCTCCTCCTTTTTCTTCCTTTTCTCCTCCTCTTTCTCCCTTTCCTCCTCCTCCTTTTTCTCCTCCTCCTTTTTTTCTCCTCCTCCTCCTTTTTCTCCTTTTTTTTTCCCTCCTCCTCCTTTTTCTTCCTTTTCTCCTCCTCTTCCGTTTTCTTCTGTTTTTTGCCTCCTCTTCCTCCTTTTTTCTCCTTTTCTTCCTTCTTTTCCTCTCTTTTTTTTCTCCTTCTTCTCCTCAGTTTCTTCCATTTCTCCTCTTCCTCCTTTTTCTCCCTTTTTTTCCTTCTCCTCCTTTTTCTCCTTTTTCTCCTCCTCCTCATTTTTCTCCCTTTTTTCCTCCTCCTCCTTTTCTCCCTTTTTTTCCTCCTCTTCCTCCTTTTTTCCCTTTTCTCCTCCTTTTTCTCCCTTTTTTCCTCCTCCTCCTCTTCTCCCTTTTTTCTCCTCCTTTTTCTCCTTTTGTTCTCCTTCTCCTTTTTCTCCCTTTTCTTCTCCTTTTTCTCCCTTTTTTCTCCTCCTCCTCCTCCTTTTTCTCCTTTTTTTTCCTCCTCTTCCTCCTCCTACCTTTTCTCCCTTTTTTCTTCTCCTCCTTTTTTTCCTCCTCCTCCTCCTTTTTCTCCCTTTTTCTCCTTTCCTCCTCCTCTTTTTTCTTCCTTTTTTCACTTTCTCCTCCTTTTTCTCCCTTTTTTCTCCTTCTCCTCCTGCTGCTTTTTCTCCCTTTTCTTATCCTCCTTTTTCTTCCTTTTCTCCTCTTCTTCCTTTTTCTTCCTTTCCTCCTTATTTTTCTTCCTTTTCTCCTCCTCCTTTTTCTCCCCTTCTCCTCTTTTTTCTCCCTTTTTTCCTCCTCCTTTTACTCTTTTTTTCTCGTCCTCCTTTTTCTCCTTTTTTTTCTTGTCCTCCTTTTTCTCTTTTTTTTTCTCCCCTTCCTCCTTTTTTCTCCCTTTTTTCTCCTCCTCCTTTTTCTCCCTTTTTCCCCCTCCTCCTCTGTTTCTTCCTTTTCTCCTTCTCCTCCTTTTTCTCCCTTTTTTCTCCTCCTCATTTTCTCCCTTTTTTTCCTACTCCTCCTCCTTTTTCTCCCTTTCCTCCTCCTCCTTTTCTCCTTTTTTCTCCTCCTCCTTTTTCTCCTCCTCCTTTTTCTTCCTTTTCTTCTCCTCTTCCTCCTCCTCCTCTATTTTCTCCCTTTTTTCTCTTCCTCCTTCCTTTTCTCCTCCTTTTTCTCCCTTTCCTCCTCCCCCTTCTCCTCCCAGAGGCTCAACATTTTCACCATTCCCACAACACAAAATCTTACCACTGCAATTTTTCCCCTTTCTCCATCCCTATTTTGACTTTTCCAGGTGTCACCAACCACAACAGACAGACCCAACAACTTCTTCTTGCAATTAAAATCCAATTAATTAACTTGATGGGGAACCATCCCAGGCTGCCAACCTGAGCTTTTTTTTATTTTTTTGGAATCATTTTCACCCAGCACATGGAATCACAATCCCAAATTCTCCTGGGAGGATCAGCTCACATCCTCAGCAGGTTTGATGTACTCAGTGCAGGAAGCTGGGAGAGCTGATAAGAAATTAATTGCTGGTTAAATCCTCAGAGGAAAACAAAAGCTGATTAATTAATTCCTGGAGTTTGGCCCATTCTGCTCCTTGAGGCAGAGTTTTGGTTTCTGTTTGGAAAATGAATGCAGAGGAAGATTTTGACCCTGGAGGGAGAGGAGAAACCAAACAAGGAGTTTAATCTCTAGTCCTGACTTCAAATCAGCTTTTCCTACCCAAAAATCTCCAGTTAAGAGATTTCCATGAGCTACATCCAAGGAAAAACCCAGAACTCCTCAAACACTTCAATTTCTGGTGGTGCTTCCTCATCCTTGGAGCCTCAGGAATTCCCTGAGATGGTGAAGTGTCCCTTGACCCAACCAGGAACTTGTGAATGGAAAAGGTGAAAGAAATTTTCCACATCAAGAGCCCCAGCTGTGTAAGCAAGGTGAGGAACAAGGGATTCCTTGTTCTACAAAGGGCTGAGAATAAAAACTGCCTGGAATCAGCCCAGGTGGAAAAGTGCCATTGTTAGTGGAGCTTTGGAAAAAAAAACAATAAAAACCTCCAGTAATTCCCTGCTTGGGTTGTGGTCAGGGTGGAAACGTCCTGGTGATTTATGGGAAATCATGGAATTATAAAAGGACTTGGAAATGATATTAAAGATGATCCAGTGGCACCTCTGTCATGGCAGGGAAAGCTCCAGTGTCCCCAGTGTCCCCAACCTGGCCTTGGGCACTGCAGGGATCCAGGGATGCTCTGGAAATTCCAGGAATTCCTTCCCATTCCATGTGTCCTGTCCCTTGTCCCCAGTCCCTCTGCAGCTCTCCTGGAGCCCCTCCAGGCCCTGGAATGTTCTGGAAGCTCTCCCTGCATCCTTCCCTTCTCCAGCCTGGCAATTCCCAGCTCTCCAGAACCTGACATTGGATCCATCTCCTCTCCAAGGAATTGATGCATCCAGGGCCTTCCCTTGCAATCTCAGCAAACCATCAAGGCTCTCCCTTCCCTGGGCCTCTCTTTTCTATCCCCACTTTCCATCCCAATCCCTCTGCATGGATTCTGAGTGTCCTGAATCCCACAATCCTGGCCTGCCTTGCCTGGGCAGGGAGCTCCAAGCTCATGGCAGGGACACCTCCCAGCATCCCAGGCTGCTCCAATCCTTCCTTGGGAGCTTTTCCTCCCAGCTGCTCCATCCCTCTGGTGATCCTGGTGGCCTCCTCTGGGTTTTCTCCAACATTCCACATCCCTGGCAAAGATCCATTCTGTTATTTATCACATGGATCAACTGAGCACCAAGTCAGAATGAATTCAGAATGATTAATGTGAGTGGAGAGGGTGCAAAAGGCTGAGGGCACAAAATATTTTAGAATCATTGACTAACTGGATATTTACTTGGATAGGGTTAGCTCCAATGAGCTTGGAGCTCCCTGCCCAGGCAAGGTAGGCCAGGATTGTGGGATTCAGGACACTCAGAATCCATGCAGAGGGATTGGGATGGAAAGTGGGGATAGAAAAGAGAGGCCCAGGGAAGGGAGAGCCTTGATGGTTTGCTGAGATTGCAAGGGAAGGCCCTGGATGCATCAATTCCTTGGAGAGGAGATGGATCCAATGTCAGGTTCTGGAGAGCTGGGAATTGCCAGGCTGGAGAAGGGAAGGATGCAGGGAGAGCTTCCAGAACATTCCAGGGCCTGGAGGGGCTCCAGGAGAGCTGCAGAGGGACTGGGGACAAGGGACAGGACCCAGGGAATGGGGAAAGGAATTCCTGGAATTGCCAGAGAATCCCTGGAATGTCCCAGGTTGGACTTTGGGGCTTGGAGCACCTGGGACAGTGGGAGGTGTCTCTGCCATGGCAGAGGGATGGAAAAAGATGATTTTAAGATCCCTTCCCACCCAAACCTTTCCATAATTCTAAGAAATTAATATTAAAAGCTGGTTCAAATCATCCTGGCAGGGAAAATTCCCTGTGTGACCATCCTAGAGCTGCTCTGGATCTCCCACTTCCTGAGCTGGGAGTGAATCTCCTTCCACACTCACAGGGTCACCCCAGGTTTCTCAGACCTCTTAATCCTTAAAATAATTTAATCTCAATGTGATAATTGAATAATAAAATAACATCTTGGGAGACAAAAACACTTTGGGTTTTCACACCCTCACAGCCCAAACATGGAAAATCTGGATTCCTCAGCTCCTGCCATGGCTCCAGGTGTCCCTGTCCCTTTGCAGCTCTGAGTGGATTCCTCAAAAGTCACTCATTCCCTAGCTCTGATTTTTCATGGAAAAGCTCCAGGATTTTCATGGAAAGGGATTGTAAATGTGCCATTCCCAGCCTGACCTGTTAAACTCTCACCCACTTGTGCTTATCTCCTGCAAGATTAGCAGCTGCCGAGCTCATTTGCATCAGGAGCGCCAAAATCCTCACCTGCAAATTTAGGACACGATTGGATTTTTTACAACTTTCGAAGGAATTCACGACAAGAAAGGTAAAGCCTTCCCAGACTGAATTTTCTTTACCAAAACCCGAGGTTACCACGCTCAGCTCTTGCATAAACATCTGTGAACCCTGCCCTGCTGATTGTTTTTCACAACTGACATCATGTGGGATCCCAGCCCATCCAGAGTACAACCACAGCTGTCACCAGGACAGCCCTGGGCTGGACTGCAGCTCCTTGGGCATTTTCATCTGGAATATTTCTGTGCATCTCCTGCTTCTCCAGGCTCACATTTGGCTGGGTGCAGTGTTTGTCACGGGTGCAGTTTCTCTTCTGCTTCAGGGAGGGTTAACTGAGGTTAATTTTCTTTCTGTGATGGCAGAATGATTTATTCCTTTCTCGTGCTGATTTGGTGATTGGCCATGAAATGTTATTTATGTAATCCTTTACTTTCCCTTTTCTAGGCATGTGGAGCTGTCTGGTGATGGTCAGTGCCAAAATAAATCCATGTGAGAATAAACACAGCAAGGAGCTGAGTTGGGGAGGATTTGCTGTGAGCAGGATGTGTGTGGTCTGGAAATGTTTTGGGATGGAGCCTTGCAGATATTCTAGGGTTAGATCATTGCTTGTTTTCCAGTTTTGAGGTTTGTGTGGAGAGCAGAATGTTCCAGCTCCAGCACTGGGATTCCTGCATCCCCAGGACATGGAATTCATCCCTGGCCTGGCATGGGAGGAGCTGTCCCCAGGACATCGTGATTTCCCACATTTCTCCTGCCAGGACTGCATCCCTTCCCAAAATATTGCATCCCAAGAGTACCATGATCCTAATATCACATCCCCCACCCACGCACTGCTTTCTCCAGGGGTTTCCCATCCCCTCTCCCCCACCCTGATATCCCAAACCCAAACATTTCATCCTTTCCCCCTCAGGAGATCTCACATCTCACATGGATTTTGCATCCCCTCCCTGGTTACTCTTTAGGTACCAAATTCCACACCCTCCCCTTTCCCTCGGGCTTTGTATTCCTGTCTGTTCCATCCCTTCAGCGACTGCATCCCACCCCTCCTGGGATTCCATACCCCGGGTATCATCCTCCAGGGAATCTCATCCCACCCCTGGACAATAAATCCCGCTGTATTTCATCCCTTTGTGAGTATTGCGTGCTCTGACACCGAAATGCCCTCGGGTCCTGAATCCCCATTGTCATCTCCAGTCCCTCCAGGACACCGAATTCCCCAGAATTGTCATCTCCACTCGTCCCTCTCAGACACCGAATCCTCCTGGCATTGCCATCTCCACTCGTCCCTCCTGGGTACCGAATCCCCCAGAATTGTCATTTCCACTCGCCCCTCCCAGACACCGAATTTCCCCCAGCATTGTCACCTCCACTCGTCCCTCCAGGACACCCAAATCCCCTCGGGTCCCGAATTTCCCCCGGCATTGTCACCTCCACTCGTCTCTCCAGGACACCGAATTCCCCTCGGGTACAGAATTCCCCCTGGCATTGTCACCTCCACTCGCCCCTCTCGGGTACCAAATCCCCCCTGGCATTGCCATCTCCACTCGTCCCTCCAGGACACCGAAATCCCCCAGAATTGTCACCTCCAGTACCGAAATCCCCTCGGATCCCGAATTTCCCCCGGCACTGCCACCCCCTCCCGTCCCTCCCGTCCCCATCCGCCCCCAGCCCTGGCTCCCCGTCCGGCCAGGGCGGCGCGTCCCTCCCGGTGGCTCCGCTTCGAAAGCGAAAGCGAAAACATCTCGAGTCGCATCGGGACGGCGACAGCGGCGGGGAATCGCCACGGAGCTGCCTCTGGAGCCCGGAGCTGGCCCCGGGCCGCTCCCATGGCCCGGCCGCTGCCGCTGTCGCTGTCGCTGCTCTGCGCTGCCGTCGCTCTCCTGCTGCTCCGCGCCGCCGCCGACACCGGTAAGCGGGGCTGCCCCGGCTGCTCCGAGCCCTCCCCGGAGCGTCCACACCCGCCTCGAGGTCCCCACACCCTCCTCCAGGTTTCTACCTCCTCCCTGGGGTGCCCACACCCTCCTCGAGGTCTCTACACCTTCCTCCAGGTTTCTACCTCCTCCCTGGGGTGCCCACACCCTCCTCGAGGTTTCTACCCCCCCCCAGGGTGCCCACACCCTCCCTGGGGTCCCCACACCCTCCCCAGGGTCACTGCACCCTCCCTGGGGTCCCTACACCTTCCCCGGTGTGCCTGCAACTTTCCCGAGGTCACTACACCCTCCCCGAGGTCCCTGCACCCTCCTCGAAATCCCCACAAGCTCCTCGAGGTCTCTACACCCTCCCCAGGGTCCCTACCCCCTCCTCGAGGTCCCTACACCCTCCCCAGGGTCCCTACCCCCTCCTCGAGGTCCCTACACCCTCCCCAGGGTCCCTACCCCCTCCTCGAGGTCCCTACATCTTCCCCAGTGTCCCTACACCCTCCCCGGGGTGTCCACACCCTCCTCGAGGTCCCTACACCTTCCCCGGGGTCCCTACACCTTTCCTGGGGTGTCCACACCCTCCTCGAGGTCGTTATACCTTCCCCGGGGTCCCTACACCCTCCCCCGGGTGCCTACATCCTCCTCGAGGTCTCTACACCCTCCCCAGGGTCCTTACACCGTCCCCGGGGTGCCCACACCCTCCCTGGGGTGCCCACACCCTCCTCGAGGTCTCTACACCGTCCCGGGGTCCCCGCTCCGCTTCCTGGCTCGCCCACGCCACTCCCCGAGGTGCCCGAGTCCCCTCTCGGGGTGCCCAGGCTGTCCCTGCCGTGCCCGAGTCCCCTCTCGGGGTGCCCAGGCTCTCCCTGCCGTGCCCGAGTCCCCTCTCGGGGTGCCCAGGCTCTCCCTGCCGTGCCCGAGTCCCCTCTCGGGGTGCCCACGCTCTCCCCGAGGTGCCCGAGTCCCCTCTCGGGGTGCCCCCGCTCTCCCTGCCGTGCCCGAGTCCCCTCTCGGGGTGCCCACGCTCTCCCCGAGGTGCCCGAGTCCCCTCTCGGGGTGCCCAGGCTCTCCCTGCCGTGCCCGAGTCCCCTCTCGGGGTGCCCAGGCTCTCCCTGCCGTGCCCGAGTCCCCTCTCGGGGTGCCCAGGCTCTCCCTGCCGTGCCCGCTCCGTCCCGGAGCTGCTGGCTCTGTGTTTCCCGGGATGCCCGCGGTACTTCCCGGGATCCTGACGAGCCAGCTGCGCTCCCAGGTGAGCCTGCTGCGCTTCCGGAGGGAATGACGCCACTCGCCGGGCTTTCCAAGCTCTTCCTGAGGTGCCCATGCCGTCCCTAGGGTGTCCCCAAGGTGCTCGTTCTGGTGCCAATCCCCGGGATGCCTGCTCAGCCCCTGGGATGCCCACTACCCTTCCTGGGCTACCCAAACCCCCACGCTGCTCCTGGAGGTGCCCACACTGTCCCTGAGATGGCCATGCCATCCCTAAGGGGTTTGCTCTGGTCCCTAAGATGCTTTCTCTGCTTCCCTGGGCACTTGCTCTGCTCCCTGGGATCCCCATGCCATCCCTGGGGTACCCAAGTTTCTACCCAGGGTGTCCTTGCTGATCCCTGGGGTACCCAAGTTTCCACTGAGGGTGTCCATGCCATCCCTGGGGTGTCCATGCCATGCCTGGGATACCCAGGCTGCTCCCTGGGGTGCCCAAGCCCCCACTCAGGGTGTCCTTGCTGCTCCCTGGAGTGTCCATGCCATCCTTGGGGTGCCCATGCTGCTCCCCAGGGTACCCAAGCCCCCACTCAGGGTGTCCATGCCATCCCTGGGGTACCCAAGCTCCCACCCTGGGATGTCCTTGCTGCTACCTGGGGTGCCCAAGCCCCCACCCAGGGTGTCCATGCCATCCCTGGGGTGTCCTTGCTACTCCCTGGGGTGTCCATGCCATCCCTGGGGTGCCCAGGCTGCTCCCTGGGGTGCCCAAGCTCCCACTCAGGGTGCCCATGCCATCCCTGGGGTGCCCAAGCCCCCACTCAGGGTGCCCATGCCATCCCTGGGGTGCCCAAGCCCCCACTCAGGGTGCCCATGCCATCCCTGGGGTGCCCAAGCCCCCACTCAGGGTGCCCATGCCATCCCTGGGGTGCCCAAGCCCCCACTCAGGGTGCCCATGCCATCCCTGGGGTACCCAAGCCCCCACCCAGGGTGTCCTTGCTGATCCCTGGGGTGTCCATGCCATGCCTGGGATACCCAGGCTGCTCCCTGGGGTGCCCAAGCCCCCACTCAGGGTGTCCATGGCATCCCTGGGGTGTCCAGGCTGCTCCCTGGGGTACCCAGGCCCCCAATCAGGGTGTCCTTGCTGCTCCCTGGGGTGTCCATGACATCCCTGGGGTACCCAAGTCCCCACCCAGGGTGTCCTTTCTGCTCCCTGCGGTGCCCAGGCTGCTCCCTGCACTCCCAAACCTCCCCCTGGGTGCTCTCCCAGCTTGCCCAGGCTGCAGCCCCGTGTTCCCTGGGTACCAACCCCACCCCTGGCATTCCCACATGGGAGTTTTTTCTCTGTAGATTTTTCTAAATGAACTGAAATAGTTTAGGAGATCCTAAATAATTTTAGGAGTTTTTTTCTCTGTAGATTTTTCTAAATGAAGATAAATAGTTTAGCAGATCCTGCTGTTATTCTGGGAGTTTTTACTCTGTAGAAAGAGTTGTTTTGTTTTTTTTTTCTCTGGAGTGACCTGGTGTGTTGAATGCAGCTGGTCCTAACTTGGAGAGCTGTGCCTTGGATGTGCTCAGGCCAAGCTCTTGGGATGGGGGAATTCCACCTGTGGCACTGGTGCAGAATCTCTGATTTGAGAGCTTGCAGAGCAGAAATTGCATCATGAAATCCCTTGCTGAGCTCATGGCAGCAGGGTGATCCTGGCAGTGTCTGCTCCTCGAGTTTCTGTTGCTGAAGTCACACCCTGAGTCACCCTGCAGCAGCCACAAGTTCTTCTGGAATTGTGGAATTGTTCAGAGCACTGCCAAGGCCACCTTTAGGGCAAATTTGAGGAGGAAACTTCCAAAGGATCCCTCTCAGATTCAACTATTCCCTCCCCCTGCTGCTTGGGGAAAGAAAAGTGGAAAAAACCCTGTTTATTTAACAAGGAAAGTATTCACAAACATCAAACAAAACCTCTTGCTGCTCTGAAGGGATGACAAATACAGAAAGTTCTTTTTGTGGGGTGCAGCTCTGCTCACTCAGCCTCTTATCAGAATGGAAAATGCCCAGGCCCTGCTGGGTGGGAGCTCTTGGTGCTTTTCTGGCTTTTCAGCACACAACAGAGAGATAAGTCCCAGGAAAAATTAAAATTTCAGTTTGGGAACTTCCCTGCCTGAGCAAAGGGAGAGAGCCCAGCCTGAGACAGGAGTGTGGGTTCTAAAAACAAACTCCAGGCTTCTTCCCCCCTCCTTTCACTCTTAGAAAGGTGCAGAATTTATTTCTGCTCTAAACAGGAGAGTGGGGACAATTCAGCATCATAAAGTCACTCCCATGTCCCCAAAGTGCCACATCTGCAGGGTTTTGAAATCCCTGCCCTGAGCAGCTGTGCCAGGGCTGCACAGCCTTTTCCAGGAAGGAATTTCCCTAAAATCCAATTTAAACCTCCCCTAACCCAGCCTGGGGTTGTTCCCTCTGCTCCTGTCCCTGTTCCCTGGAGCAGATCCCAAATCCAGCTGTTCCCTCCTGGCAGGGACTTGTGCAGAGCCACCAGGTCCCCCCTGAGCCTCCTTTTCTCCAGGCTGAGCCCCTTCCCATCTCCTTCAGCTTTTCCTGATTTTCCAAACCCTTCCCATCTCCTTCAGCTTTTCCTGATTCTCCAAACCCTTCCCATCTCCTTCAGCTTTTTCTGATTTTCCAAACCCTTCCCATCTCCCCCAATTTTTCCTGATTCTCCAAACCCTTCCCATCTCCCTCAGCTTTTCCTGATTCTCCAAACCTTTCCCATCTCTCTCAATTTTTCCTGATTCTCCAAACCCTTCCCATCTCCCCCAATTTTTCCTGATTTTCCAAACCCTTCCCATCTCCTTCAGCTTTTCCTGATTCTCCAAACCCTTCCCATCTCCCCCAATTTTTCCTGATTTTCCAAACCCTTCCCATCTCCCCCAATTTTTCCTGATTTTCCAAACCCTTCCCATCTCTCTCATCTTTTCCTGATTTTCCAAACCCTTCCCATCTCCCCCAATTTTTCCTGATTCTCCAAACCTTTCCCATCTCCTTCAGCTTTTCCTGATTTTCCAAACCCTTTCCCAGCTCTGTTGCTCTTGGAGCTTTGAGAAAAAATCTCATCACAGCTCAAATATTGGAGCTACCCCCTGATTCCTAGCAGCAAAATTCTTAGGAAATATTTAATTCACTGAAAAAATGGCAATTGCAAAGGATTCTGTGAAATAATCCTGAGAGAAGCATTAAGGAGAGTTTTGGTGCTGCTCTTCTCCAAGCTCCTGTGTGCTCCTGAAACCCTGGAAAATGAATTTACCTCTATTTATAAAGGGATGACAGGAGTGGCCAGGACTGTAAAATGATCTTGGGTGACAAAAATAAGCCAGGAGAAGCCATGTGGCTGGGATGACATGAAAAACCAGCTAAAAATAACCTTCCTTGAATTGATTCCTCCCTGAGCACCCATCTCAGATCTCCAGGCAGCAGTGCTGCCACCAGGAGCATTGTCTGGGGCAAAAAATGTGGATTTAGGGGGTGCTAGAGAAAATGAATCATATTTATTTCTTTTAGTTCACTTGATGAAAGTTTTATTAATTTTTTTCCCCATTTTTCCTGCATCCAGATTTGTGAAATTCCTCTTTTCTCCACTTTTTTTTTTTATTTTTTTGGTTCATGCCTTTTAAACTTTGAGCTGGAAAGCCCCCACCACCTCTCTGGGCCTTGTCTTGATAATTTTTTTAAGGAGAACAGCCAAGTTTTTGCTGGTGTGGATTCTCCAGTGTCCAGCTGTGGTTTTTTTGGACATGGGATGACATCACATCTCCACACAATCCCAGCAGGCTGCAGGTGGCAATAAAACAGCTGGAGGTGTTTTCCTGGGAGGGCTCCCAGCACTGCAGCTCCTCTGGGAGGCTGGGTTTTGGAAGAGAGATTCCAACCAACTGGGAAAAAAAAAAAACCTCTTTGGATGGATTGGGATGAGGAGAGCAGGTTTAAAAGCTGCAGAGCTCCCAGATCCCTGTTCTCCCTGGATATTCCTGGTGTTTCTGCTGCATTTCCTGCTGGAATTGGCACCAGGAGGGTTTTTCATTCACTGCAGGCACAGCTCCAGGTCTGCTGTGAGTTCTGTTGTGAAACATCCCCCAGAGGCCTTTCCTCAAATCCCAGTTCCAGGAAATGCTGATTCCAGGAATTCTGCCCAGATATTGAGAGGAGCCCAAGAGCTGCTGTGCTCAGCACATGTCCCATCCCCATGTTACTCATGTGCTGTGGCCACAGCAGGCAGGATCCACCCAGAGCCACCTGGGCCTGAGAGGGAGCAGATTCCTGTGGATGTTTGGGGATGCTCCACACATTGGGGCAGGGCTTTTGGGGCTGGGGGTTTTTATCTCTGCATGTTCTGGCTGCTGTTGTGTTCCTGTCCCCACTGCTGCTGTGCCACTGTCCCCTTCCCATCCTGCTCCTATCCCCCTGGTTTCCAATTCCTCATCCTGTTCCCATTATCACTGTTCCCATTCCCATCCTGCTCCCATTCCCACTGTTCCCAATTCTTCATCCTGTTCCCATTCCCACTGTTCCCAATTCTTCATCCTGTTCCCATTCCCACTGTTCCCAATTCCTCATCCTGCTCCCATTCCCACTGTTCCCTTCTCATCCTGCTCCCATCCCCACTGCTCCCATCCCCATCCTGCTGCCATTACACAGAGTCCCTGCTGGCTGCTGTCCCTGTCACCAGCACATTCCCATCCCTGTGTGCTCCTGTCCCCATTCCCATTCCCATTCCCACTCCCATTCCCATTCCCATTCCCACTCCCATCCCCATTCCCATTGATGTCCTTCGATCTCTGTGGGATAATGCTCCCAGCCCAGCTGTGTGTTCCTCCTGCCTGGACACTTCTCCATCCAGATATCCATCACTCCATCCCAGCCATCCATCACTCCATCCCAGACATCCATCACTCCATCCCAGATATCCATCACTCCATCCCAGACATCCATCACTCCATCCCAGACATCCATCACTCCATCCCAGCCATCCATCACTCCATCCCAGATATCAATCACTCCATCCCAGTTATCCATCACTCCATCCCAGCCATCCATCACTCCATCCCAGATATCCATCACTCCATCCCAGACATCCATCACTCCATCCCAGACATCCATCACTCCATCCCAGATATCCATCACTCCATCCCAGCCATCCATCACTCCATCCCAGACATCCATCACTCCATCCCAGATATCCATCACTCCATGCCAGCCATCCATCACTCCATCCCAGATATCCATCACTCCATCCCAGATATCAATCACTCCATCCCAGATATCCATCACTCCATCCATGCCAGCCATCAGTTCATCCTTCCAGCCTGGCTGTGCATCATTCCATGCTGTCCTCTTCCCATCCTGATCTCCATCATTTCATCCTATCCCTGCTTCCCATCCCAGATCTCCATCATTCCATCCTATCCCCTTCCCATCCCAGTTATCCATCACTCCATCCTGTTCCTGCTTCCCATCCCAGTTATCCATCACTCCATCCTGGTCACCCATCCCTTTATCCCATCCCTTTATCCCATCCCAATCTCCATCCCTCCATCCCAGCTGTATTTTGTGTTATCCCATCCCTTTATCCCATCCCTTTATCCCATCCCTTTATCCCATCCCATCATCCCATCCCTTTGTCCCTTTATCCCATCCCAATCCCCATCCCATCATCCCATCCCTTTATCCCATCCCTTTATCCCATCCCAATCTCCATCCCTCCATCCCAGCTGTATTTTGTGTTATTCCCATTGTACACCTCCCCATCTCTCTGTGCTGGCTCCCACTGGGATACAGAAGTTTCCAGAAGCCAGGACCATGGATAAGCCCTTCCCACCCCACCACAGGGATCCAGGTGCTGGCACAGTTTTGGAACAACCAGGAAATTTTGCAAAGAAAAGATGGGAAATGTCACCACCCTGGTACAGACCTGAGCTCATCCTGAGGCTGAAGGGGAAGCAGGAGCTGCTTTGGGGAAACAAAACCACAGCTCAAAATCCATCCCTGTGCCACTGCCTGGGATACTTGGGAGAAAAAAAGCCCTGGAGGACTCAGCAGCAGCTGGAATTCTTCATGTCCAGCTGGGAAAGGAGTGGAGAAGGATGGGGGGGTGAGCACAGCCAGAATTCAGCAGCTGGGGCTGCTGGCTGGGACAGTCACTGCAGGGGATGGAATTCCAGAAAAAATTCCCTCCAAGTGACCACAAACACGCCAGAAGTGAAGTTTCCCCTTCCTCCAGCCTCTGGAGGAGCTGCTACAAAAATCTCAAATATGATCCTAAAATTGCTGGGACTATTTTCCCTTTCTCCATTCCCTGTGTCAGGCACAGTCCCTTTATTTTTACAGGATGGATGAATCCCAACATCCATTCCTAGACAGGATTTTCTGGAATCCTGGAAAGGTTTCTTTTCCTTTTCTCAGGCATGGAGTCCCTTTACTTCTGCAGGATGGATGAATCCCTACATCCACCCCTAAGCAGGATTTTCTAGAACCATGGAAAAATTTATTTTCCCTTTCTTAGACACAGAGCCCCTTTATTTTTACAGGATGGATGAATCCCTACATCCACTCCTAGGCAGGATTTTCTAGAATAATGGAAAAGTTTTATTTTCCCTTTCTCCATTCCCTGTGTCAGGCACAGTCCCTTTATTTTTACAGGATGGATGAATTCCTACATCCACTCCTGAGCAGGATTTTCTAGAATCATGGAAAAGTTTCATTTCCCTTTCTCAGACATGGAGTCCCTTTATTTCTTCAGGATGGATGAATCTCTATATTCACCCCCAGGCAGGATTTTCTGGAACCATGGAAAAATTTATTTTCCCTTTCTTAGACACAGAGTCCCTTTATTTTTACAGGATGGATGAATCCCTACATCCACCCCTAGGCAGGATTTTCTGGAATCATGGAAAGGTTTTTTTTTTTCCTTTTCTCAGGCATGGAGTCCCTTTATTTCTGCAGGATAGATGAATCCCTACACCCACCCCAGACAGGATTTTATGGAACCATGGAAAAATTTATTTTCCCTTTCTCCATTCCCTGTGTCAGGCACAGTCCCTTTATTTTTACAGGATGGATGAATCCCTACACCCACCCCCAGACAGGATTTTCTAGAACCATGGAAAAATTTATTTTCCCTTTCTTAGACACAGAATCCCTTTATTTTTACAGGATGGATGAATCCCTACATCCACTCCCAGGCAGGATTTTCTAGAACCATGGAAAGGTTTATTTTTTTCCTTTTCTCAGGCATGGAGTCCCTTTATTTTTACAGGATGGATGAATTCCTACATCCACCCCTAGGCAGGATTTTCTGGAATCATGGAAAAATTTCTTTTCCCTTTCTCAGACATGGAGTCCCTTTATTTCTGCAGGATGGATGAATCCCTATAACCACCCCTGAGCAGGATTTTCTAGAATCATGGAAAGATTTATTTCCCCTTTCTCAGACATGGAGTCACTTTATTTTTACAGGATGGATGAATTCTTACATCCATTCCTAGGCAAGATTTTCTAGAACCATGGAAAGTTTATTTTCCTTTTCTTAGACACAGAGTCCTTTTATTTTTACAGGATGGATGAATTCCTACATCCACCCCTAGGCAGGATTTTCTAGAATCATGGAAAGGTTTCTTTTCCCTTTTCCCTTTCTCCATACCCTCCAGTCCCTTTATTTTTACAGGATGAATGAATCCCTATACCTACCCCTAGGCAGGATTTTCTGGAATCCTGGAAAGGTTTCTTTTCCTTTTCTCAGGCATGGAGTCCCTTTATTTTCACAGGATGAATGAATCCCTACACCCACCCCAGACAGGATTTTCTAGAACCATGGAAAGATTTATTTTCCTTTTCTTAGACATGGAGTCCCTTTATTTTTACAGGATGAATGAATCCCTACACCCACCCCAGACAGAATTTTCTAGAACCATGGAAAGATTTAGGTCGGAAGGGAATTTAGGCATCACCACGAGGTGACAGGAACACCTTCCACCATCCACCCTGCCCCAGGGATGAGAACCCAGAGCTGGCCTGACCTCCCTGATGTGATTCCATGTTTTTTTCCCCCATCCCAGCTCACTGCAGCCGCCCCAAGGCTGTGGCCAACGCCGACATCGAGGCGGGCGATCGCGCGGAGCTGCACTCGCGCCTGCGCTACTCCTGCAAGCCCGGCTACAAACGCAAGGCTGGCACCTCCAGCCTCATCCAGTGCATCCTCTGGAATGGCTCTGAGGCTCGTTGGACCCACCCCACCCTCCAGTGCATCCGTGAGAACCTCGGGGAATTTGGGATTTGCGACAATTCCTGAAATGGAGAACGGGGGAAAAAACGCGCGAGAAAAAAAATCATCCAAAAAATTTCTGTTTGTTCCAAAAGAATCAGAAATGGGGGAAAAGCACAGAATTGAATCCATGGAATTCCTGATGGATCATGAGGGATGTCCATGGGTTGGGAAAAGAAAAGTTTAAGGGTTCAGATCCTTCAGAGCTGGGGGAGGAGATAAATTTTTGGGAGAGGAATTTATTGAGGATGGAACAGCAGGAACGTGGAATTCATCAATCACAAAAATCACATAAATCACAGGTCCCAATAAATCCCACAAACTGGGAAAACAGAATTAAAACACAGATTAATTAGGATAATTCAAAAGGGACAAACTGTCAGTCAATAGAATGGTAATTAATAACTCAAAGCCAATTCCTTATTGGCTAAAATGTGAAAATTGTTAAAATTTGACAATGAACATCCAGAATTTGTGGGATTTACCCCAGATTTCAATGTTGGATGAAATCATTTTGTCTCTCTCACTTACCAAACCTACTGGAGAGTTCATTTCCCAGCTGATGGTGTCTCCTGCTGTGTTTTCCCAAAGGAGATCCAGCTCTTCCCTGGGAAACGCTGGCACCGAGCGCGGAGAGCACAACCCAGAGGGGTGAGGAACGGGGTTGGGATGGGGTTTGGAGCTGCCATGACAAAAATCAGGGTGTGGAAATCACAACATTGCCCTGGTGGGATCAGATTCACCCCTGAAATCCCATAAATTCTGTAGCTGTGGGACGAGGGCACAGAAACCGCGGCGCTGCCGTGGGGAATTGAAAGATTTCCCGTTGTTTTCCCAGCAGGAACCACCGGTGCCAGCCCCAATTCCAGCCCCTCTGCAGCTTCCACAGTGTCACCTGTGCCAGCAGCACCTGATGGGCTGGTCCCACACACCTCCAGGCCACCAGAGAACATTCCAACAGCGGACACATCCACGCTGGGACAGGGCACGACCGCGCTGCCCATCTCACCCACGGATTATGCTGCAGGTTGGGCCAATTCCCAACTCCCCTGGGTTGGTTTTATCCACAGAGAATCTTCTGTTTTCCCTTCTCTCCACCCTTCTTTTTAGTGAGGCTGCTCCCAGCATCCATCCCTTTCCTACCTTTGCAGCTCAAAATTTTCTTTTTTCTCCTCTTTTCCAGTTTCCATCCAGTCCGTGGCCTCTTCCATTGGTAAGCTGGGAATAAAAAAACTTATTAGGGAATTTTTTAAGCTTAAAATCCCTTTTGAGGGCTGTGGGAGTTTTAATAAATTCCAGAGGGAATGCCACTGGGTGGGGGGAAGGATTCAGCAGCCAAATTTCATCCTGGAAAAAATTCCCAATTCCCTCCCTCCACTTGGTGACGGTGCCTGGAGTGGTTTTGGCTCCTTGTGGAATTCATCAGCCATGGGTTGGGAGATGCTCCTCACTCTGTGTGTCCATCCCTCAGGATTCCTGGTGCTGCTGGCCACTGGGATTGTGAGTGCCTGCTGCTGGAGGAGGAAGTAAGTGCCATCAACACCAAACCCCAGCAATGAGTTTTCCCAAAAAACAAACCTGGAATGGCACTGATGCTCCTCTTCCCCCCACAGGTGCACCAGGAAGGGCTACACAGTGACAGGGACAGACATCCCCATGGAGGCTCTTCCCTCTGGGAATGAGGAGGTGGCACCTGCTGTCATTGTCCCCACGGGCTGAGCAGCCACCCTGGGGCCACTTGGGGCAGCCACCATCCCCAGGGATGCCAGAGGATGGAATTGTGGATGCTCCCCTGAGGGCTGGCAGAGCACAGGGGGCAGCCAGGGATGTGTGGCTGCTCTTCCCAGCCTGAACATGGAGGATTGCCAAGGATGATCCCAAAGGTGGGTGGGTGCTCTGGGAGCTGGGATTGGGGGGAGCTGGCCCTGGGGATGGGGTTTGGGATGGGGTTTGGGATGGGGTTTGGGATGGACCTGAGCTGCCCTGCCCCAGAAAATTCCCATTCCCTGGCCAGGAGCATGGAAAGTGTTGGATAAGCTGGATAAATCCCATCCCTATTCCAGCTTTGTCCTCAAATCCCAGCAAATGTTTGGAGACCATCCAACCAAGCATCCCCCACACATTCTCATCCCTTTCCTGCTTTTGTCCCCAAATCCCAGAAGATGGATGGAGAGGGTACAACCAAGCATTGCCCCACACCCTCATCCCTTTTCCAGTTTTGTCACCAAACTGCCCCAAATCCCAGTAAAGATCTGGAGAGGGATTCAGTCAAACATCCCCCACACATCCTCATCCCTTTCCTGCCTTTGCCCCAAATCCCAACAAATGTTTGGAGAGCACCCAGCCAAACATCCCCCACACATTCTCATCCCTTTCCTGGCTTTGTTCCCAAATCCCAGTAAATGTTTGGAGAGGGATCCAGCCAAACATCCACCCCACATCCTCATCCCTTTTCCACCTTTGCCCCAAATCCCAGAAAATGGATGGAGAGGGTACAATCAAGCATTTCCCCACATCCTCATCCCTTTCCTGCCTTTGTCCCCAAATCCCAGAAAAGATCTGGAGAGCATCCAGCCAAGCATCCCCCCCACATCCTCATCCCTTTTCCACCTTTGCCCCAAATCCCAGAAAAGATCTGGAGAGGGATCCAGCCAAACATCCCCCCCACATCCTCATCATCCCTTTCCCAGCTTTGTCCCCAGTTCCCAGAAAATATTTGGAGAGCATCCAGTCAAGCATCCCCCACACATCCTCATAATCCCTTTCCTGGCTTTATCCCCAAATCCCAGAAAATGGATGGAGAGGGATCCAGCCAAACATCCCCCCCATCCTAATCCTTTTTCCACCTTTGCCCCCAAATCCCAGCAAATGTTTGGAGAGCACCCAGCCAAGCATCCCCCCATCCTCATCCCTTTCCTGGCTTTGTTCCCAAATCCCAGAAAATGTTTGGAGAGCATCCAGCCAAACATCCCCCACATCCTCATACCTTTCCCAACTTTGTCCTCAAATTGCCCCAAATCCCAGAAAATATCTGGAAAGGCATCCAGCCAAACATCCACCCCACATCCTCAGCCCTTTTCCAGCTTTGCCCCAAATCCCAGAAAATTTTTGGAGACCACCCAGCCAAGCATCCCCCCCATCCTCATCCCTCTCCTGCTCTCTTCCAGGCCCTGAGCCAGAGCCAAAGGAGCATCCCAGCCTCACCCAGAGCTCAGGGATCCTTTGGAGACATTTCCAGCACCACCCCCAGCTCTGGATCCTGATCCCCACAGGGAACCCAAGCTGGAGACACCACCCAGGACCAAGAGAACACAATTCAGGGAATATTTTCCTGCCTGTGTTTTTCCTTTATCCATGAGCAGCTTTGATCCACTCGTTTCTTTACACTCCAGAAAAGGCAGCTCTCTATTTTTATGTATAAATAAATATATTTTATATAGAAAATAGCACTCAGAGTAGTGGATTCTTTAACTGGAAGGACTGGATTGGGATGAACATTCCCACCACAGAAATGAAGGCTTCATTCCCATCCTCCAGAGGTGTTGGCACAGTGGCAGCTTGGGAAAGCAGGAGGGATCCAAATTCCATGAAATTCCTTTTCCTGGCTGCTCTTGTCCTGTTTGTGCCTCTGATCTGGGCTCATCCCTGTTCCCAGGAATGCTCAGGAAACAGGAGAGGCTGGAATGGAGCACTCCAGGCTTTGTGGTCCCATCCAGAGCCAAGAATTTGGGGGAATTCCTGGAGTCAAAAGTGCAGTTCAATGGACAGGAAAAACCAGGATTCCTGAGATTCCTGCAGCAGGCACAGCCCACAGCTCCAGGCAGTGTCCATTCCCCTTTCTGAAACCACTTTTAGTTTTGATTTCAGTTCAGATTTTTGATTTTGATGGAAAACAGCTCTGGAATTGTGGCAGGAGGCAGGGACAGCATTCCCAGCAGAAATAAAGGAGATTTAAGGGCAGGGAAGAGACTCAAAGAAGTGTTCAGGGGTTTTTTTTGGCTCTAAGTTTAATTTTAGGATTGGAAATCCCTCTCCTGTTTGTGTCTGAGTTGGGCTGAAAGCAAAGCAAAGGAATTTTTCTGTTGCTGCCTCATTTCTTCCCTCCTGGTTGGATGAAGGGAAAGAGTCCAAGGAAATCCCTTGGCTGCAAGGATGGAAATTTAATGCCCTGGGAGAGATTTAGGATTTCCTCCCGTGGCTGGGCAGGAACAGCTCATTTCCAAGAAATAAATTTCCTTTGGAAACTTTCCAGCACTGTTTCCTCTTTCTCCAGTGATCAGAGGGATTTCCAGGAATGATGGGAGAGTCAGGAAGTGAGAGGGGGAACAGGGGGAATGTTCCAAAATGAATCCTGATCTGTCTGACCCCATTCCTGAAGTGCAGATTCCTCTGGATATCCCAGTTCAGGGCAGGGCTGCAGGAAAGAAATCACAGCCTGGGAGTTCCTCAGGAGCTGGGAACATCCTGCTCCAGCATCCACTGGAATTTGGAACTGGGCTGAAATCTGATCCAGCATCCACAGGAATTTGGAACTGGGCTGAAATCTGCTCCAACATTTACCTGGAATTTGGAACTGGGCTGAAATCTGATCCAACATTTACCTGGAATTTGGAACTGGGCTGAAATCTGGTCCAACATTCACCTGGAATTTGGAGCTGGGCTGAAATCTGCTCAACATTCACCTGGAATTTGGAGCTGGGCTGAAATCTGCTCCAACATTCACTGGAATTTAGAGATGGGCTAAAATCTACTCCAACATTCACCTGGAATTTGGAGCTGGGCTGAAAATCTGATCCAGCATGAACTGGGCTGAAATCTGATCCAGCATCCTCTGGAATTTGGAACTGGATTGAAATCCTGTTCAACATTCACCTGGAATTTGGAACTGGGCTGAAATTCTGTTCCAACATCTGCCTGATTTTGGAGCTGGGCTAAAATCTGATCCAACATTCACCTGGAATTTGGAGTTGGGCTGAAATCTGCTGCAACATTCACCTGGAATTTGGAGCTGGGCTAAAATCTACTCCAACATTCACCTGGAATTTGGAACTGGGCTGAAATCTGATCCAGGATCCTCTGGAATTTGGAGCTGGGCTGAAATCCTGCTCAACATTCACCTGGAATTTGGAACTGAGCTAAAATCTACTCCAACATTCACCTGGAATTTGGAGCTGGGCTGAAATCTGCTCCAACATTCACCTGGAATTTGGAACTGAGCTAAAATCTGCTCCAACATTCACCTGGAATTTGGAGCTGGGCTGAAATCTGCTTCAACATTTGCCTGGAATTTGGAGCTGGGCTGAAATCTGCTCCAACATTCACCTGGAATTTGGAGCTGGACTGAAATCCTGCTCATCATTCACCTGGAATTTGGAACTTAGCTGAAATTCTGCTCCAGCATTTGCCTGATTTTGGAGCTGGGTTGAAATCTGCTGCAACATTCACCTGGGATTTGGAGCTGGGCTAAAATCTGCTCCAACATTTGCCTGGAATTTGGAGCTGGACTGAAATCTGCTCCAACATTCACCTGGAATTTGGAACTGGACTGAAATCTGTTCCAACATCCACTGGAATTTGGAGCTGGGCTGAAATTCTGCTCCAACATTTGCCTGGAATTTGGAGCTGGGCTGAAATCTGCTCCAACATTTCCCTGATTTTGGAGCTGGGCTGAAATCTGCTCCAGCATTTCCCTGATTTTGGAGCTGGGCTGAAATCTGCTCCAACATTTTCCTGATTTTGGAGCTGGGGTGTGCCAAGAGGATTTGTCCCACGTCCAGGATGGCTCTGGGAAGCTGCAGGGCTTTGTTAGAGCTGTTCCTTGATTGCTGGGAAAGAGGTGAGTGGAGTCAGGGAGCCAAAGAACTGCTGGGTGCAAGCTTGGCAAAGGAATCCCCCTGGATCCTGGCTGCCATTGCTCTGCAGGAGGAAAAAAGGAGATTTCAGGGAAGAGGAAAGGGATTCCACATCCAGGGAAGGGAACCATGATGTGCCCAAAGCAAGGAAATCCCACCCAGAGCCATGGAATGATTGGAAATTCTCTTTAAGGACATGCACAGGGCTCTGAAATCCCCCCAGGAATGGCAATTCCAGCCCATTCCCATGTTGGAAACCCTTTCCATGAAGGAATTTCCCCCAAAATCCAGCCTGGGGATGTTCCCAATGCTCCTGGACAGGCTGACCTCGTGTTCCCTGTGCAGCTCAACCAGGATCCAGGGGGCACCAAAAATCTGGATTGTCACTGTGCCAATCCCACATGGATATTCCAGGATGTGACACAACAAAAAACTCAAACCAGGATCCATCTGAGGTCTCAGATGGGATGTTCAGCACTGAGAGGATCTGGAATCACCCTTGGGATTCATCCCTGGAAATGGATGAGGAGCTGAGATCCCTGCCCAGAGCAGGACTGGGATGGCTCCCAAATCCCAAATCTCAAATCTCAAATCCCAAATCCCAAACCCCAAACCTGGATCCATCTGAGGTTCAGCACTGAGAGGATCTGGAATCACCCTTGGGATTCACCCCTGGAAATGGATGGGGAGCTGAGATCCCTGCCCAGAGCAGGACTGGGATGGCTCCCAAATCCCAAATCCCAAATCCCAAACCCCAAACCTGGATCCATCTGAGGTCTCAGATGGGATGTTCAGCATTGAGAGGATCTGGAATCACCCTTGGGATTCACCCCTGGAAATGGATGGGGGAGCTGAGATCCTGCCCAGAGCAGAACTGGGATGGCTCCCAAATCCCAAACCCCAAACCCCAAACCCCCAATCAATCCCAAACCCCAAGGAAATGACATACATGAGTCAATGGCAGCTTCTTCACCAGCAGCCCAGTGCTGAATTCCAGGGATTTTGTACATCCTGACATACAACAAGTGACAGCAGCTCCATCCTTGTCCTTCCCAGCCTCTCTGGGCAGCTCCACCCTCAGGAAACGCTCCTGGGAAATGTGAAAATGGGAATTTCAGCCCTCAGAGGGAGCTGGGGAAGCTCCAGGTTGTTCTGGGATTTTTTTAACCCCTAAACATGAGGGGATTTAAAGAGGGAGAGGAAGAAAGAAAGGGGGGAAGGAAAAAAAAGGGGGAAAGGAAAAAAAGGGGGAAAGGAAAAAAAGGGGGAAAGGAAAAAAAGGGGGAAAGGAAAAAAAGGGGGAAAGGAAAAAAAGGGGGAAAGGAAAAAAAGGGGGAAAGGAAAAAAAGGGG
Source organism: Catharus ustulatus (assembly GCF_009819885.2). Taxonomy (NCBI): domain Eukaryota; kingdom Metazoa; phylum Chordata; class Aves; order Passeriformes; family Turdidae; genus Catharus; species Catharus ustulatus. The sequence goes on from NC_046224.1 coordinate 1,561,035, forward strand.
GAAAGAAAAAAAGGGGGAAAGGAAAAAAAGGGGGAAAGGAAAAAAGGGGGGAAGAAAAAAAAGGGGGAAAGGAAAAAAAGGGGGGAAAGGAAAAAAAGGGGGGAAAGGAAAAAAAGGGGGGAAAGGAGAGAAGGAGAGAAGGAAAAGTACAAAGGAAAATGGAAAGGGAAAAGGGAAAAGGAAAAGGGAGAAGGAAAAGGGAGAAGGAAAAGGGAAAAGGAAAAGGGAGAAGGAAAAGGGAGAAGGAAAAGGGAGAAGGAAAAGGGAGAAGGAAAAGGGAAAAGGAAAAGGGAAAAGGAAAAGGGAAAAGGAAAAGGGAAAAGGAAAAGGGAAAAGGAAAAGGGAAAAGGAAAAGGGAAAAGGAAAAGGGAAAAGGAAAAGGGGAAAGGAAAAGGGGAAAGGAAAAGGGGAAAGGAAAAGGGAAAAGGAAAAGGGAAAAGGGAAAAGGAAAAGGGAAAAGGAAAAGGGAAAAGGAAAAAGGACAAAGGAAAAAGGACAAAGGAAAAAGGACAAAGGAAAAAGGACAAAGGAAAAAGGACAAAGGAAGAGCTGGAAGGCCCTGAAGGCACAGAAAAGGGAACCTCCACACTTCCATGAAGATAAAACCCCAGATCTATGGAAAACAACATCCAAAAGCAAGAACTGTGTGAAATCCCCTCTGCAATCCTGGCTCTCCCTGCAGGAAATGCAGCAATCAGGGATGCCCAAGGAAGCCCAGGATGGATTCCAGCACCATCCCTTGGTGCCTCCATCCCCCCCAGCAGCATTTCCTCACCCTGGGGAGTCCCACTCACCCCAGCCAGGCTCAGCAGGTTTTCCAGGGACTGGGACAGCAGCAGGCACCTCTTGGCTCTGGTCACAGCCACGTAGAGAAGGTTCCACTCATCCTCAGGGGTCCTGCCTGACACAACATTTTAGAATTTCTGTTATATCAAGAACAGAATTTGATGGTAGGTCTAATTTTCTAAAAATTTATACTCTTGTTATAGTCCTGCTTGGGAAATTTTGAAAACTTGAGGTTTGAAAATTGTGCTTCTTCAATTACAAGAAAAAAAAATCTATCCAAAAACAGGTAACCTTTGAAATTCACAGCATGTGTGGGATGAAATAAGGAAATGAATATATTGCAGATATAACCTGCTTTCATTAAAATCAATATTATTATTATTATTATTATTATTATTATTAGGGTTAAGTGATAGCTTTTTATTATAAAAATAGAGATCAAATCCATCAGAAATCCTAAGTTTGCTTAATAATGCTGACAAAAATAAATGAGTAATTCTCTTCTGGAAAATGAGGAATTTTAGATAAAATTCCTGGTTTCCAGTTTGGAGCTTCCCAGGACAGGGAATTCCCAAATGTGGATTGGGATTTTCTGCTGCACAGCTCCAAGCTTGGCTGGGGGATAATTATGGGATGGGTTGGAAAAGGTGTGCAGGACAGTGAGGAGGGAGAAGCTGTTTCAATGGGAAAAAAATCACTGGGAGGGCTCTAAAAATAGGCACAAAAAATTCAATTTAGGTTCTTTTCTTTCCTTATTTCCTTCCTTTCCTTAGGTTCTTTCTTTTCCTTGTTCTGTTTGGACACCAGAGCTGGAATCAGGGAATTATTTGGGTTGGGAAAAACCTCTAAGACATGGAGGGGGACTCCACCCCTGCCCTGGGCAGCTCTTCCAATGTCTCACAACCTTTTCCATGAAGAAATTTTCCCCAAAATCCAATCTAGAGCTGCTCCCTCTGCTCCTGTCCCTGGGAACAAATCCCAAATCCCTCCAAGAATTCAGAATTCACCAGGTCCCCCCTGATCCCCCTTTTCTCCCTCCCCTTTCCCAGCTCCCTCAGCTTTTCCAGGTTCCCCAGCTCCACTCCCAAGCCCAAAGCTGATCCCCTGATTCCAAGGAATGTGCAGGCAGAGGATGAAATCTGGGAAGGTGGAAAAGGGCTGGAACTGTCCTGCCCTGCCTGATGTAGAGACCAGGATTCCATGATTTTATTGCCTGTTGATTTTTTTTTGTGCAGCACCAAAATCCCAAATTGTTCTTCATTCCTTGATTCCATGGAATTCATTCCCACTTTTCCCTTTTGTGCAGCACCAGGCTGACACCAAAATCCCAAATTCTTCTTCATTCCCTGATTTTCATGGAATTAATTTCCACTTTTCCCCCTTGTGCAGCTCCAGGATGAGCTGGGACAATCCCAAATTCTTCATTCCCTGTTTGTCATGGAATTAATTCCCACTTTTCCCCTTTGAGCAGCACCAGGCTGGCACCAAAATTCTAAGTTCCCCAAATTCTTCATTCCTTGATTTCCTGATTTTCATGGAATTCATTCCCACTTTTCCCCTTTGTGCAGCACCAGGATGGCATCAAAATCCCAAATTTTTCTTCATTCCCTGATTTCCATGGAATTCCTTCCCACTTTTCCCCCTTTGTGCAGCCCCAGGATGAGCTGGGACAATCCCAAATTCTTCATTCCCTGATTTCCATGGAATTCATTCCCACTTTTCCCCCTTGTGCAGCACCAGGCACCAAAATCCCAAATTCTTCTTCAGGGACTTGTGCAGAGCCACAGGGTCCCCCCTGATCCCCCTTTTCTCCAGGCTGAGCCCGTCCCCAGCCCCATTCCCTTTTCCCTGCCCCTCAGGAGCTGTTTCCTCACCCAGGCTCAGGCTGATGCTCCTCAGGAAGGCCCCAGTGACAGACGGGATCTGCGCGAAATCATCGGCGACACAAACGGTGTCGAACTCCAGGCCCTTGGCTTGGTGCACGGTGCCCATCAGGAAATCTGGGAAAAGCAAGGAAAGGGGTCACTCCTTGGCACCAATAATTGGATTTTGTTTTGTTTGTTTCACATCCTTTTTTCTGGATTTAAATCAGGGAATAAAGGTAAGGCTGCTCTGTGGGGGTTGGGATGGATGATTGGAAAATATTCTGGATTTTTTGCCAGGATGAGTTGATTGGAAACCAATTTGGATTTTTGCCAGGCTGAGTTGATTGCAGAATTCTCCTGATTTTTCCCAGAATGAGTTGATTGGAAAACAATCTCAGCTTTTTCCAGGATGAGATTGGAAAATTATCCTGGATTTTTTCCAGGGTGAGATGATTGGAAACTAATTTGGATTTTTCCCAGAATGAGTTGATTGGAGAGTGATGCTGATTTTTGCCAGGCTGAGTTGATTTGAAACCAATTTGGATTTTTCCAGGATGTGACTGGAAAATCATCCTGATTTTTGCCAGGATGAGATGATTTGAAACAAATTTGGATTTTTCCCAGAATGAGTTCATTGCAGAGTGCTGCTGATTTTTCCCAGCCTGAGTTGATTGGAGAGTGATGATGATTTTTGCCAGGATGAGATGATTGGAAAACAATTTGGATTTTTGCTGGGATGAGTTGATTGGAAACCAATTTGGATTTTGCCAGGGTGAGATGATTGGAAACCAATCCTGGATTTTTGCCAGGTTGAGTTGATTGGAAAACAATCCCAGATTTTTCCAGGACGTGATTGGAAAATCATCCTGATTTTTGCCAGGCTGAGTTGATTGGAAACCAATTTGGATTTTTGCCAGGCTAAGTTGATTGGAAAACAATCCCAGATTTTTCCACGATGAGATTGGAAAATCATCCTGATTTTTGCCAGGGTGAGGTGATTTGAAAGAAATTTGGATTTTTGCCAGGGTGAGATGATTGGAGAGTGATGATGATTTTTGCCAGGGTTAGATGATTGGAAACCAATTTGGATTTTTGCCAGAATGAGTTGATTGGAGAATGATGCTGACTTTTGCCAGCCTGAGTTGATTGGAAACCAATTTGGGGTTTTCCCAGGATGTGACTGGAAAATCATCTTGATTTTTGCCAGGATGTGATGAATGGAAACCAATTTGGATTTTTGCCAGGGTGAGTTGATTGGAAAATAATCTGGAGTTTTGCCAGGCTGAGTTGATTTGAGAGTGCTGCTGATTTTTCCCAGAATTAGTTGATTGGAGGGTGATGATGATTTTTGCCAGGCTGAGTTGATTGGAAACCAATTTGGATTTTTGCCAGGCTGATTTGATTGCAGAATCCTGCTGATTTTTCCCAGAATGAGTTGATTGAAAAACAATCTCAGATTTTTCCAGGATGTGATTGGAAAATTATCCTGCATTTTTTTCCAGGGTGAGATGATTGGAAACCAATTTGGATTTTTCCCAGAATGAGTTGATTGGAAAACAATTTGGATTTTTGCCAGGATGTGACTGGAAAATCCTCCTGATTTTTGCCAGGCTGAGTTGATTGGAGAATGATGCTGATTTTTGCCAGGGTGAGATGATTTGAAACCAATTTAGATTTTTGCCAGGCTGATTTGATTTCAGAGTGCTGCTGATTTTTTCCAGCCTGAGTTGATTGGAAACCAATTTGGATTTTTGCCAGAATCAGCTGATTGCAGAATGATGCTTACTTTTGCCAGGCTGAGTTGATTGGAAAAAAATTTGGATTTTTGCCAGGCTGAGTTGATTGGAAACCAATTTGGATTTTTGCCAGGATGAGTTGATTGGAAACCAATCCTGGATTTTTGCCAGGCTGAGTTGATTGGAAAACAATCCCAGATTTTTCCACGATGAGATTGGAAAATCATCCTGATTTTTGCCAGGCTGAGTTGATTGGAAACCAATTTGGATTTTTGCCAGGATGTGACTGGAAAATCATCCTGATTTTTGCCAGGATGAGATGATTTGAAACAAATTTGGATTTTTGCCAGGGTGAGTTGATTGGAAAATCATCTGGATTTTTCCCTGGATGAGTTGATTGAGAAACAATCACAGATTTTTCCAGGCTATGACTGGAAAATTAGCCTGCATTTTTTCCAGGATGAGATGAATGGAAACCAATTTGGATTTTTGCCAGAATGAGTTGATTGGAAAAAAATTTGGATTTTTGCCAGCCTGAGTTGATTGGAGAGGGATGCTGATTTTTGCCAGGGTGAGTTGATTGGAAACCAATTTGGATTTTTTCCAGGATGAGTTGATTGGAGGGTGATGATGATTTTTGCCAGGGTGAGATGATTGGAAACCAATCCCGGATTTTTCCAGGATGTGATTGGAAAATCATCCTGATTTTTGCCAGGGTGAGATGATTTGAAACCAATTTGGATTTTTGCCAGGCTGAGTTGACTGGAAAATCATCCTGACTTTTCCCTGGATGAGTTGATTGGAAAACAATCTCAGATTTTTTCAGGATGTGATTGGAAAATTATCCTGTATTTTTTCCAGGATGAGATGAATGGAAAACAATTTGGAGTTTTCCCAGAATGAGTTGATTGGAAAATAATCTGGACTTTTCCCAGCCTGAGTTGATTGGAGAGTGATGATGATTTTTGCCAGGATGAGATGATTTGAAACCAATTTGGATTTTTGCTGGGATGAGTTGATTGGAAAACAATTTGGATTTTGCCAGGATGAGATGATTGGAAACCAATCCTGGATTTTTGCCAGGCTGAGTTGATTGGAAACCAATCCCAGATTTTTCCAGGACGTGATTGGAAAATCATCCTGATTTTTGCCAGGCTGAGTTGATTGGAAACCAATTTGGATTTTTGCCAGGGTGAGATGATTTGAAAGAAATTTGGATTTTTGCCAGGGTGAGATGATTTGAAAGAAATTTGGATTTTTGCCAGGCTGAGATGATTGGAAACCAATTTGGATTTTTCCCAGAATGAGTTGATTGGAGGGTGATGCTGATTTTTGCCAGGCTGAGTTGATTGGAAACCAATTTGGATTTTTGCCAGGGTGAGATGATTTGAAAGAAATTTGGATTTTTGCCAGGCTGAGTTGACTGGAAACCAATTTGGATTTTTGCCATCCTGAGTTGATTGCAGAGTGCTGCTGATTTTTGCCAGGGTGAGATGATTGGAAACCAATTTGGATTTTTTCTAGGATGAGTTGAGTGGAAACCAATTTGGATTTTTGCCAGGATGAGTTGATTGGAAAACAATCCCAGATTTTTCCACGATGAGATTGGAAAATCATCCTGATTTTTGCCAGAATGAGATGATGGGAAACCAATTTGAATTTTTTTGCCAGAATGAGTTGATTGGAGAGTGATGCTGATTTTTGCCAGGCTGAGTTGATTGGAAAACAATCCCAGATTTTTCCAGGATGTGACTGGAAAATCATCCTGATTTTTGCCAGGGTGAGATGACTGGAAACCGATTTGGATTTTTCCCAAGATGTGACTGGAAAATCATCCTGATTTTTGCTAGGATGAGATGAATGGAAACCAATTTGGATTTTTTCCAGGATGAGATGAATGGAAAACAATTTGGATTTTTCCCAGAATGAGCTGATTGGAAAATAATCTGGACTTTTCCCAGCCTGAGTTGATTGGAGAGTGATGATGATTTTTGCCAGGATGAGATGATTGGAAAACAATTTGGATTTTTGCCAGAATGAGTTGATTGGAAACCAATCCTGGATTTTTGCCAGGCTGAGTTGATTGGAAAACAATCCCAGATTTTTCCAGGATGTGATTGGAAAATCATCCTGATTTTTGCCAGGCTGAGTTGACTGGAAACCAATTTGGATTTCTGCCAGGGTGAGATGATTTGAAAGAAATTTGGATTTTTGCCAGGGTGAGATGATTGGAGAGTGATGCTGACTTTTGCCAGGCTGAGTTGATTGGAAACCAATTTGGATTTTTGCCAGGCTAAGTTGATTGGAAACCAATTTGGATTTTTGCCAGGATGTGACTGGAAAATCATCCTGATTTTTGCTAGGATGAGATGATTGGAAACCAATTCGGATTTTTTCCAGGATGAGTGGACTGGAAACCAATTTTGATTTTTCCCATCCTAAGTTGATTGCAGAGTGCTGCTGACTGTCCCAGCCCCAGCACTGACCTGCCTGGCCCTGCTGGCCCACGTGGCTCTCCTGGATGCGCTGCAGCAGCTCTGGGATCCTGTCCCCGTGTTTCTCCACGATGCAGATCTTGCCCTGCAGGTTGGCGTCGTCCGTGCGCAGCGCGAACTCCTTCAGCCCCAGGAACCCCTGGCCCTGCTCCCACCTCCTCAGGAAGGGATCCTCAATCTGCAGCTGGGCTGCCAGGGACAGAAATTTATAATTAGTTATAATTTATAATTATTTTTATATTTATTTATAATTTATATTTATTTTAAATTTATAATTATTTCAAATTTCCATTTATTTCAGGGTTTCAGTGGCATTGCTCCCATTTCCTGAGGAAGGGATCCTCAATCTGCAGCTGGGCTGGCAGGGGGCAGAAATTTAAAATTATTTATAACTTAGAATTATTTTTATATTTATTTACTTATAATTTATATTTATTTTAAATTTATAATTATTTATAATTTATATTTATTTCGAGGGTTCAGTGGCACTGCTCCCACCTCCTGAGGAAGGGGTCCTCAACCTGCAGCAATTTAAAATTATTTAAAATTTATAAATATTTATAATTTATATTTATTTATAATTTGTATTTATTTAAAATTTATATTTATTTAGAATTTATAATTATTTATAATTTATATTTATTTCGAGGGTTCAGTGGCACTGCTCCCATCTCCTGAGGAAGGGGTCGTCAATCTGCAGCTATTTAAAATTATTTACAATTTATATCTATTTATAATTTATATTTATTTATAATTTATATTTATTTATAATTTATATTTATTTAAAAATTATATTTATTTATAATTTATATTTATTTCAAGGTTTCAGTGGGACTGCTCCCAGCTCCAGAGGAAGGGATCCTGGATCTGCAGCTGGGCTGGCAGGGGCAGAAATTTATAATTCCTAATTTGTAATTATTTATTTTTATATTTATTTATAATTTATAATTATTCATAATTAGTTATATAATTATTTATATAAATAATTATTTATAATTATTTACAATTTTCATTGATTTTAAGGTTTCAGTGGGACTCCTCCCATTTCCTGATGAAGGGATCCTCAATCTGCAGTTTGGTTGCCAGGGAGCAGAAATTTATAATTATTTATAATTTATAGTTATTTATAATAATATAATTATTTATATAAATTATTATTTATAATATTTAATTATTTATAATTTTCATTTATTTCAAGGTTTCAGTGGGACTGATCCCAACTCCTGATGAAGGGGTCCTCAATCTGCAGCTATTTAAAATTATTTACAATTTATATTTATTTATAATTTATATTTATTTAAAAATTATATTAATTTAGAATTTATAATTATTTATAATTTATATTTATTTCGAGGGTTCTGTGGCACTGCTCCCATTTCCTGAGGAAAGGATCCTCAATCTCCAGTATGGCTGCCAGGGAGCAGAAATTTATAATTTATAATTATTTCTGATTTATAATGATTTATAATTGTTTACTATTTATAATTATTTATAATTTTTAATTATTTACAATATCTAATTATTTACAATTTTCATTGATTTCAAGGTTTCAGTGGGACTGCTCACATCACCTGAGGAAGGGGTCCAAGATCTGCAGCTGGGCTGCCAGGGGCAGAAATTTATAATTCCTAATTTATAATTATTTATTTTTAACAATAATTTATAATTTACAATTATTCACAATTATTTATATAATTATTTATATAAATAATTATTTATCATTTATAATTATTTATAATGTTCATTGATTTCAAGGTTTCAATTGGACTGCTCCCATTTCCTGATTAAGGGATCCTCAATCCTGAATTTTAATCTAAACTTTACCTGGAATTTTATTCCATATTTGAAAGGAAATCCTAAATTTTTATCCTGAATTTTAAAGGAAATCATTATTTTTTTAATCCTGAATTTTAAAGAAAATCCTGAATTTTATTCTGAATTTTAATCCATGTTTTAAAGGAAATTCTGAATTTTACCCTGAATTTTAAAGGAAATAATGAATTTTTATCCTGGTTTTTTTTGTATTTTAAAGGAAATCCTGAATTTTATCCTAATTTTTATTGCATATTTTAAAGGAAATCCTCAATTTTTATCCTGATTTTTATTCCATATTTGAAAGAAAATCCTGAATTTTATCTTGAATTTTACTCCATATTTGAAAGGAAATTTTCAAAAGGGAGCTTTACATCCAAGATAATCCAGGGAAAGCTGAAGATAAATCAAAAACATTCTAAAATTTGAAAAATTTTGAGAAAAATATCCCAAATTCTGGGATTTCTGGAACTAAGCAGCTAAAATAGCACAGACTGTGATAAAAAGAAATTAAAATTAACCAATTTAATTAAACAATTAATCACAAAGGGGTTTTGATTAATTAAATCCTGGAAAAAGGAAATACTTACAATTCTTCCTGACCTCTGCAGGTTGGCTCAGCTTCCAAATGTCATAAATTCTGCTCAGGCCAAATTTCTCCAGTCCCTGAAATAAAAACAATAAATCAAATTAAATTAAAAATGAGATCAATTAAAAGTAAGATAAAATAAAATAAAAATTAAAATAAGATAAAATAAAAATAGAATAAAAATAGAATAAAAATAGAATAAAATAACATAAATTAAAAAGATAAAATTAAAATAAAATTAAAATTACACTAAAATAAAAATAAAATTAAAATAAGAAAATAAAAAAATAAGAATTTTATTCTTAATATTTTTATTGCTAATAAATTATTCTTAATAAAATATTTATTCTTGATAAATTAAGAATTTTATTCTTAATAAAAATAAATTTTATTTATTTATAGTAAAATAAAATAAACATAAGATAAAATAAACTAAAATTAAATACAATAAGAAAAATAAAATAAGACAAAATAAAACAAGTTATTATTTAATTTATTGCATTTATAAATGCAATTTATTCCAAACTTTAGAATTTTTTCAGTCCTGAGCAGTCCAACCCCTGCTTGAATTGAAATTTGGGTGGAAAAGGGATGGAAAATTTGAAACATCAGCCTGAAATTCCTAAGCATCAGGTTCCAATTCTGCTAAAATTCCTAAAATCAGGCTCCAAATCTCTTTCACTGCCCCATCCTTGAGAAAAACGGGATAAATGATCCCAAAAATGGAACAAATATATCCTAAAAATGGGAAAAATGATCCCAAAAATGGGACAAAAATGATCCCAAAAATGGGATGCGGCCTGCACACATTGGAGAGTTACTGCATCCCTGGGCACAAAAATTCATGTTTTATCCTGAAAATTCCTGCTTTTTTCTGGAATATTTACTTTAAACCCTGGAACAATTTGTCCCAAATGTCCATCCATCTTTCCCTGCCCCATTCCTGAGAAAATTGGGACAAATGATCCTAAAAATGGAACAAAATGATCCTAAAAATGGGATGAGGCCTGGTCAGGTTGTAGAATAACGGCATCCCTGGGTACAAAAAATTCCTGTTTTTTTCCTGAAAATTCCTGCTTTTTTTCCTGGAATATTAATTTAAATCCTTTGAACAGCTTGTCCCAACTGTCCATCCTTCTTTCACTGCTCCATCTCTCATAAAAACAGGAAAAATTATCCTAAAAATGGGATAAATTATCCTAAAAATGGGATGAGGCCTGCACGGGTTGGAGAGTAATGGCATCCCTGGGTACAAAAAATTCATGTTTTTTCCTGGAAATTCCTGCTTTTTCAAAAAAATCCCTGCTTTGTTTTTTGGAATATTCACTTAAAACCTTGGAACAACTTGTTCCATCCCTCTTTCACTGCCCCATTCCTGATAAAAACAGGACAAATGATCCTAAAAATGGGATGAGACCTACAAGGGTTGGAGAGTAACAGCATCCCTAGACACAAAAATTCCTGGTTTTTCCTGAAAATTCTTGCTTTTTCCTGGAATATTAATTTAAAACCTTGGAACAGCTTGCTCCACCTGTCCATCCATCTTTTCTGCCCCATCCCTGAGAAAATTGAGACAAGTTACCCTAAAAATGGAACAAAATTATCCTAGAAATGGGATGAGGCCTGCACAGGTTGGAGGGTAAAGGCATCCCTAAGTACAAAAATTCCTGCTTTTTCCTGAAAATTTCTGCTTTTTTTTTGGAATATTCATTTAAATTTTTGGAGAGACTTGTTCCATCCCTCTTTCCCTGCCTCATCCCTGAGAAAAACAGGACAAAAATATCCTAAAAATGGGACAAATGATCCTAAAAATGGGATGAGGCCTGCACGGGTTGGAGGACAACAGCTCTGAATAACATCCCTGGCCTCAAAAATTTCCTGTTTTTATCCTGAAAATTCCTGTTTTTTACTGGAATCTTTATTTTAATCTTGGAACAACTTTTTCCAGCTGTCCATCCCTCTTTCTCTGCCTCATCCCTGAAAAAAATGGGACAAATTATCCTAAAAATGGGATGAGGCCCACAAGGGTTGGAGAGTAACGGCATCCCTGGGCACAAAAATTTCCTGTTTTTTCTGAAAATTCCTGCTTTTTCAAAACTCCCTGCCTTTTTTCTGGAATATTCACTTAAAACCTTGGAACAACTTGTTCCATCCCTCTTTCACTGCCCTATTCCTGATAAAAACAGGACAAATTATCCTAAAAATGGGATGAGGCCTGCACGGGTTGGAGAATTACTGCATCCCTGGGCACAAAAATTCTTGTTTTATCCTGAAAATTCCTGCTTTTTTCTGGAATATTTACTTTAAACCCTGGAACAACTTGTCCCAAATGTCCATCCATCTTTCCCTGCCCCATTCCTGAGAAAATTGGGACAAATGATCCTAAAAATGGAACAAAATTATCCTAAAAATGGGATGAGGCCTGGTCAGGTTGTAGAATAACGGCATCCCTGGGTACAAAAAATTCCTGTTTTTTTCCTGAAAATTCCTGCTTTTTTTCCTGGAATATTCATTTAAATCCTTTGAACAGCTTGTCCCAACTGTCCATGCTTCATTCACTGTTCCATCTCTCACAAAAACAGGAAAAATTATCCTAAAAATAGGATGAGGCCTGCACGGGTTGGAGAGTAACGGCATCCCTGGGCACAAAAAATTCATGTTTTTTACTGGAAATTCTTCCTTTTTCAAAAAAATCCCTGCTTTTTTTCTGGAATATTCACTTAAAATCTTAGAACAACTTGTTCCATCCCTCTTTCACTGCCCCATTCCTGATAAAAACAGGACAAATTATCCTAAAAATGGGATGAGGCCTGCACGGGTTGGAGAGTAACAGCATCCCTGGGTACAAAATTTCCTGTTTTTCCTGAAAATTCCTTCTTTTTCCTGGAATATTTATTTAAAACCTTGGAACAGCTTGTTCCAGCTGTCCACCCATCTTTCCTTGGCCCATCCCTGAGAAAATTGAGACAAGTTACCCTAAAAATGGAACAAAATTATCCTAAAAATTGGATGAGGCCTGCACAGGTTGGAGAGTAATGGCATCCCTGGGTACAAAAAAATTCCCTTTTTTTCCTGGAATATTCACTGAAATCCTTGGAACTGGACTGGGAACTGGCCTGACTCTCACCCCAATTATGTGGATTTTGACTGGGGGTGCTCTCCCAGAGAATTCCACGGCGTCCTCAAACACGTTGAAGTTGCTCCGGGACAGCAGAGCCACCTGTCCCTGCCGGGCTCCCCGCACGTCCCCTGCAGGAGAAACTCCTGTTATCCATGGGCATTCCTGGAAAAACTCCTGTTATCCATGGGCATTCCCTGGAAAAATTCCAGTTATTCATGGGCATTCCTGGAAAAACTCCTGTTATCCATGGACATTCCCTGGAAAAATTCCAGTTATTCATGGGCATTCCTGGAAAAACTCCTGTTATGCATGGACATTGCCAGGAAAAACTCCTGTTATCCATGGGCATTCCTGGAAAAACTCCTGTTATCCATGGGCATTCCTGGAAAAACTCCCAGTTATCCACAGCAGAAATTCCCAGTTATCCATGGGCATTCCTGGAAAAACTGTTATCCATGGGCATTTCTGGAAAAACTCCTGTTATCCATGGACATTCCCAGTTATCCATGGACATTGCCAGGAAAAACTCCTGTTATCCATGGGCATTCCTGGAAAAATTCCTGTTATCCATGGGCATTCCTGGAAAAATTCCTGTTATCCATGGGCATTCCTGGAAAAACTCCTGTTATCCATGGGCATTCCTGGAAAAATTCCTGTTATCCATGGACATTCCCAGCAGAAATTCCCAGTTAGCCATGGACATTCCCAGGGAAAACTCCCAGTTATCCACAGTAGAAATTCCCAATTATCCATGGACATTCCAGTTATCCATGGACATTCCTGGGAAAAATTCCCAGTTGTCCATGGACATTCCCAGCAGAAATTCCCAGTTATCCACGGACATTTCCAGTTATCCATGGACATTCCCAGCAGGAATTCCCAATTATCCATGGACATTCCAGTTATCCATGCACATTCCCAGGAAAAATTCCCAATTATCCACGGACATTCCCAGGAAAAACTCCCAGTTATCCATGGACATTGCCAGGAAAAACTCCCAGTTATCCATGGACATTCCTGGAAAAACTCCTGGTATCCATGGGCATTCCCAGGGAAAACTCCCAGTTATCCACAGTAGGAATTCCCAGTTATCCATGGACATTTCCAGCAGGAATTCCCAGTTATCCACAGCCATTCCCAGTTCCCCATGGCCATTCCCAGTTCCCCACAGCCATTCCCAGTTCCCCAGGGTCATTCCCAGTTCCCCACAGCCACTCCCAGTTCCCCACAGCCACTCCCAGTTCCCCACAGCCACTCCCAGCTCCCCACAGCCATTCCCAGTTCCCCATGGCCATTCCCAGTTCCCCAGGGTCATTCCCAGTTCCCCATGGCCATTCCCAGTTCCCCACAGCCACTCCCAGTTCCCCATTCCCAGTTCCCACAGCCATTCCCAGTTCCCCATTCCCTGTTCCCCATTCCCAGTCCCCCATGGCCATTCCCAGTCCCCATTCCCAGTTCCCCATGGCCATTCCCAGTTCCCATTTCCAGTCCCCCATGGCCATTCCCAGTCCCCATTCCCAGTCCCCCATGGCCATTCCCAGTTCCCCATTCCCAGTTCCCACAGCCATTCCCAGTTCTCCATTCCCAGTTCCCCATGGCCATTCCCAGTTCCCATTCCCAGTTCCCCATGGCCATTCCCAGTTCCCATTCCCAGTTCCCCATTCCCAGTTCCCCAGCAGCCATTCCCAGTTCCCCATTCCCAGTCCCCATTCCCAGTTCCCCATTCCCAGTCCCCATTCCCAGTTCCCCATTCCCAGTTCCCCATGGCCGTTCCCATTCCCAGTTCCCCATTCCCAGTTCCCCATTCCCAGTTTCCCATGGCCATTCCCAGTCCCCATTCCCAGTTCCCACAGCCATTCCCAGTTCCCATTCCCAGTTCCCCATTCCCAGTTCCCATTCCCAGTCCCCATTCCCATTCCCAGTTCCCCATTCCCATTCCCAGTTCCCCATTCCCAGTTCCCCATTCCCAGTCCCCATTCCCAGTCCCCATTCCCAGTTCCCCATTCCCAGTCCCAGTTCCCCATTCCCATTCCCAGTTCCCCATTCCCAGTTCCCATTCCCAGTTCCCCATTCCCAGTTCCCCATTCCCAGTTCCCAGCAGCCATTCCCAGTTCCCCATGGCCATTCCCAGTTCCCCATTCCCAGTTCCCATTCCCAGTTCCCTACAGACATTCCCAGTTTCCCAGTCCCCATTCCCAGTCCCCATTCCCAGTCCCCATTCCCAGTTCCCCATTCCCAGTTCCCCATTCCCAGTTCCCCATGGCCATTCCCAGTTCCCCATTCCCAGTTCCCATTCCCAGTTCCCCATTCCCAGTTCCCCATTCCCAGTTCCCATTCCCAGTTCCCATTCCCAGTTCCCCGTTCCCAGTCCCCATTCCCAGTTCCCCATTCCCAGTTCCCAGCAGCCATTCCCAGTTCCCCATTCCCAGTTCCCCATTCCCAGTTCCCATTCCCAGTTCCCCGTTCCCAGTCCCCATTCCCAGTTCCCATTCCCAGTTCCCCATGGCCATTCCCAGTTTCCCATTCCCAGTTCCCATTCCCAGTTCCCAGTAGCCATTCCCAGTTCCCATTCCCAGTTCCCCATTCCCAGTTCCCATTCCCAGTTCCCCATTCCCTGTTCCCCATTCCCAGTTCCCCATTCCCTGTTCCCCATTCCCAGTTCCCATTCCCAGTTCCCCGTTCCCAGTCCCCATTCCCAGTTCCCCATTCCCAGTTCCCATTCCCAGTTCCCAGTAGCCATTCCCAGTCCCCATTCCCAGTTCCCCATTCCCAGTTCCCATTCCCAGTTCCCATTCCCAGTTCCCCATTCCCAGTTCCCATTCCCAGTTCCCCATTCCCAGTTCCCATTCCCAGTTCCCATCCCCACTCACCCCCATGGCTCCCTCCCAGCAGGGTTTTTCCGCGGATCCCTTTGCACACTTCCAGGATTGTGGATCCCACGTAGGCGATTTCGGGCCCGAAGCGAAAACTCTGCACGGAGAAAAAATCCCAAAATCAGCTGGAAAATTTGGGGAATCTACACAAGGATTTGCTCTGGATGGAACTGTGGGATTGCCAGCAACATCAAAATCCTGCTAAAATATTCCCATAAATCATCTTTGTTCCACAATCCCAGGGCTCCAAACTGAAAACCCCACAATTCCAGGGCTCCAAAGTGAAAACCCCACAATTCCAGGGCTTCAAATTTAAAACCCCACAATTCCAGGGCCCCACAATTCCTGGACTCCAAATTTTAAAACCCATAATTGCAGGGTCCAGAATTTAAAACCCCACAAATTTCAGGGCTTCAAATTGAAAACCCCACAAATTTCAGGGCTTCAAATTGAAAACCCCACAATTCCAGGGCTCCAAATTGAAAACCCTACAAATCCAGGGCCCCACAATTCCTGGACAATGAATTTTAAACCCCACAAATTTAAAACCCCATAAATTCCAGGACTCCAAACTGAAAACCCCACAATTCCAAGGCTCAGAATTTCAAACCCCACAACTGCAGGGCCCCACAAATTTCAAACCCCACAAATTTCAAACCCCAAAAATTTCACACCTCACAATTCCATTGCCCCACAAATTCCAAAGCCCACAAATTTCAAACCCCACAAATTCCAAATGCCAAATTTCAAACCCCACAGATTTCACACCCCACAAATTCCAAACCCCACAAATTTCACACCCCACAAATTTCACTGCCCCCCAAATTTCAAAATCCCCAAATTTCAAACCCCACAATTCCATTGCCCCACATTTCAAACTCCAGAAATTTCAAACCCCACAAATTCCAAACCCCACAGTTGCAGGGTCCCACAAAATCCAAACCCCACAAATTTCACACCCCACAATTCCAAACCCCACAATTGCAAACCCCACAAATTTCAAACCCCAAAAATTTCACACCCCACAATTCCATTGCCCCACAAATTTCAAATCCCCACAAATTCCAAACCCCAAATTTCAAACCCCACAAATTTCGAACCCCACAATCTCAGGGCTCCCCATTGTGGGATTTTTGGGTTTTTTGGGATGTTTGAGGTGTTTGGGACTTTTGGGGTTTTTGGGATATTTTGGGATTTTGGGGGGTTTTTGGGTTTCTGTGGTTTTTGGGGTGTCTGGGGTTTCTGTGGTTTTTGGGATTTTTTGGGGTTTCTGGGGTTTCTGTGGGTTTTGGGGTGTTTGGGATTTTTGGGGTTTTTGGGGTTTCTGTGGTTTTTGGGATTTCTGGGGTGTTTGGAGTCTTTGGGGTTTTTGAGGTGTTTGGGATTTTTGGGGTTTCTGTGGTTTTGGGGTTTCTGGGGTGTTTGGGGTTTCTGGGGCGTTTGGGATTTTTGGGGTTTCTGTGGTTTCTGGGGTCTTTGGGCTGTTTGGAGTTTTTGGGATATCTGTGGTTTTTGGGAGGTTTTGGGGTTTTTGGGGCTCCTCATCTGGCTCAGATAGAAGAGGTGGCTGTGGGGCAGCACGTGCAGGGTGTTTGGGGTGTTTGGAGTTTTCGGGATTTCTGTGGTTTTTGGGATTTTTGGCATTTCTGTGGTTTTGGGATTTTTTGGGGTTTTTGGGCCCCTGACCTGGCTGAGGTAGAAGAGGTGGCTGTGGGGCAGCACGTGCAGGGTGTTTGGGGTGTTTGGGATTTTTGGGGTTTCTGTGGTTTTGGGGATTTTTTGGGATTTTTGGGATTTCTGTGGTTTTTGGGATTTTTTGGAGTTTTTGGGATTTTTGGGTTCCTCACCTGGCTGAGGTAGAAGAGGTGGCTGTGGGGCAGCACATGCAGGGTGTTTGGGATGTTTGGGATGTATGGGATTTTTGGTGTTTCTGTGGTTTTTGGGATTTCTGTGGTTTCTGTGGTGTTTGGGGTTATTGGGATTTTTGGGGTTTCTATGGTTTTTGGGGTTTCTGTGGTTTTTGGGGTTTTTGGGATGTTTGGGGTTTTTGGGGCCCCTGACCTGGCTGAGGTAGAAGAGGTGGCTGTGTGGCAGCACGTGCAGGGTGTTTGGGGTTATTGGGATTTTTGGTGTTTCTGTGGTTTTTGGGATTTCTGTGGTTTCTGTGGTGTTTGGGGTTATTGGGATTTTTGGGGTTTCTGGGATTTTTGGGGTGTTTATGGTTTTTGGGATTTCTGTGGTTTCTGTGGTGTTTGGGGTTTTTGGGATTTTTGGGGTTTCTGTGGTGTTTGGGGTTTTGGGAGGTTTTGGGGTTTCTGTGGTTTTTGGGATTTTTGGGATGTTTGGGATTTTTTGGGTTTCTGTGGTTTTTGGGATTTTTGGGGTGTTTGGGGTTTTTGGGGTGTTTGGGATGTTTGGGGTTTTTGGGGTTTCTGTTGGTTTTGGGGTTTTTGAAATTTTTGGGGTGTTTGGGGTTTTTGGGGTGTTTGTGGTTTTTGGGCTGTTTGGGATTTTTGGGATTATTGGGATTTTTGGGATTTCTGTGGTGTTTGGGGTTTCTGGGGTTCCTCACTTGGCTCAAATAGAAGAGGTGGCTGTGTGGCAGCACGTGCAGGGTGTTTGGGGTGTTTGGGATTTTTGGTGTTTCTGTGGTGTTTGGGATTTCTGTGGTTTCTGTGGTGTTTGGGGTTATTGGGATTTTTGGGGTTTCTATGGTTTTTGGGGTTTCTGTGGTTTTTGGGGTTTTTGGGATTTTTTGGGGTGTTTGGGGCCCCTCACCTGGCTGAGGTAGAAGAGGTGGCTGTGGGGCAGCACGTGCAGGGTGTTTGGGGTTTTTGGAGTTTTCGGGATTTCTGTGGTTTTTGGGATTATTGGGATTTCTGTGGTTTTTGGGGTTTCTGTGTTTTTTGGGGTTTTTGGGGCCCCTGACCTGGCTCAGATAGAAGAGGTGGCTGTGGGGCAGCACGTGCAGGGTGTTTGGGGTGTTTGGGATTTTTGGTGTTTCTGTGGTTTTTGGGATTTCTGTGGTTTTTGGGATTTTTGCGGTTTCTGTGGTTTTTGGGGTTTTGGGGATTTTTTGGGATTTTTGAGGTTTTTGGGGCCCCTGACCTGGCTGAGGTAGAAGAGGTGGCTGTGGGGCAGCACGTGCAGGGTGTTTGGGGTTATTGGGATTTTTGGGATTTTTGGGGTTATTGGGATTTCTGTGGTTTCTGTGGTGTTTGGGGTTATTGGGATTTTTGGGGTTTCTGGGATTTTTGGGGTTTCTGTGGTTTTTGGGATGTTTGGGATTTTTGGGGTGTTTATGGTTTTTGGGATTTCTGTGGTTTCTGTGGTATTTGGGGTTTTTGGGATTTTTGGGGTTTCTGTGGTGTTTGGGGTTTTGGGAGGTTTTGGGGTTTCTGTGGTTTTTGGGATTTTTGGGATGTTTGGGATTTTTTGGGTTTCTGTGGTTTTTGGGATTTTTGGGATGTTTGGGGTTTTTGGGGTGTTTGGGATGTTTGGGGTTTTTGGGGTTTCTGTTGGTTTTGGGGTTTTTGAAATTTTTGGGGTGTTTGGGGTTTTTGTGGTTTTTGGGCTGTTTGGGATTTTTGGAATTATTGGGATTTTTGGGATTTCTGTGGTTTTTGGGGTTTTTGGGGCCCCTGACCTGGCTCAGATAGAACAGGTGGCTGTGGGGCAGCACGTGCAGGGTGTTTGGGGTGTTTGGGATTTTTGGGGTTTTTGGGATTTTTGAGGTGTTTGGGGTTTCTGTGGGTGTTTGGGATTATTGGGATTTTTGCGGTTTCTGTGGTTTTTGGGATTTCTGTGGTATTTGGGATTTTTTGGGATTTTTGAGGTTTTTGGGGCCCCTGACCTGGCTGAGGTAGAAGAGGTGGCTGTGGGGCAGCACGTGCAGAGTGTTTGGGGTGTTTGGGATTTTGGGGATTTTTGAGGTGTTTGGGGTTTCTGTGCTGTTTGGGGTTATTGGGATTTTTGGGATTTCTGTGGTTTTAGGGATTTTTTGGGATTTTTGGGGTTTTTGGGGCCCCTGACCTGGCTGAGGTAGAAGAGGTGGCTGTGGGGCAGCACGTGCAGGGTGTTTGGGATGTTTGGGATTTTTGGTGTTTCTGTGGTTTTTGGGATTTTTGCGGTTTCTGTGGTGTTTGGGATTATTGGGATTTTTGGGATTTCTGTGGTTTTTGGGATTTTTGCGGTTTCTGTGGTGTTTGTTTGGGATTATTGGGATTTTTGGTGTTTCTGTGGTTTTTGGGATTTCTGTGGTTTCTGTGGTGTTTGGGGTTATTGGGATTTTTGGGGTTTCTATGGTTATTGGGGTTTCTGTGGTTTTTGGGGTTTTTGAGTTTTTGGGATTTTTGGGTTCCTCACCTGGCTGAGGTAGAACAAGTGGCTGTGGGGCAGCACGTGCAGGGGGTTTGGGATGTTTGGAGTTTTTGGGATTTCTGTGGTTTTTGGGGTTTCCGTGGTTTCTGTGGTGTTTGGGGTTATTGGGATTTTTGGTGTTTCTGTGGTTTTCGGGATTTCTGTGGTTTCTGTGGTGTTTGGGGTTATTGGGATTTTTGGGGTTTCTATGGTTTTTGGGGTTTCTGTGGTTTTTGGGGTTTTTGGGATTTCTGTGGTTTTTGGGATTTTTGCGGTTTCTGTGCTGTTTGGGGTTATTGGGATTTTTGGCATTTCTGTGGTTTTTGGGATTTTTTGGGATTTTTTGGGGTTTTTGGGGCCCCTGACCTGGCTGAGGTAGAAGAGGTGGCTGTGGGGCAGCACGTGCAGGGTGTTCACAGCCCCCCTGAAGCTGTAAATCTGTTGGTGAGGGTCTCCCACCAGCAGCTTCCCGCAGCTCTGGGATTGCACGATGTCCACGATGGCTGACAGGGAAATGAAAATTGGGATTATTGTTGAAATAAAATTTAATTTGGGTTATTGTTAAAATAAAATTTAAATTTGGGTTATTGGAAAAAAAATTGGGTTATTGTTAAAATTTAAATAAAAGGGTTATTGTAAAATAGATTTAAAAAAATTAAAATCGGATTATCGCAAAAAAATTGTAAAAAGAATTTAAAATGGATTATTGAAAAAAATTAAAATGAATGATTGCAAAAAAGTTAAGAAGAAGAAGGTAAAAAGAAATCAAAGAACTCAATTTTTTTTTAAAATAAGAAATCAGACAAGAAATCAATTTTTTTAGAAAATAAGAAATCAGATCTGAAATAATTTTTTTATAAGATAAGAAATAAGATAAGAAATTAAAGACGAAATAAAAGAAGAAATCAGATAAAAAATAAAATAAGAAAATAAATAAGATATAAGAGAAATAAAATGAGAAATCAGATACAAAATAGAATAAGAAATAAAATAAATAAAATAAATAAAATAAGATATAAGATAAGAAATCAGATAAGAAATCAGGTAAGAAATAAAATAAATAAAATAAGATAAAATAAGAAATAAAATAAAAGAAATAAAAGAAATCAAATAGATTATAAGAAATCAAATAAGAAATCTGATACGAAATAAAATAAGAAATAAAATAAGAAATAAAATAAAAGAGATAAATAAAAGAAATCAAATAAGATATAAGAAGTAAAATAAGAAATAAAATAAATAAAATAAAATAAATAAGAAATAAAATAAGAAATCAGATAAGAAATAAAATAAGAAATCAGATAAGATATAAGATAAAAGATAAAATATATAAGATAAGATATAAGATATAAGATATAAGATAAGATATAAGATACAAGATAAGATATAAGAAACCAAATAAGAAATAAAATAAGAAATCAAATAAGAAATAATATAAATAAAATAAATAAAATAAGACATAGAAAATAAAATAAGAAACCAGATAAGAAATCAAATAAGAAATAAAAAATAAAAAAATAAAATACATAAAATAAATTTAAAAATAAATAAAATAAATAAAAATAAATAAAATTAATAGAATAAGAAATAAGAAATCAAATAAGAAATAATATAAAAAATAAGAAATGCACTAAGAAATGAATTGTAACCCACCTGGGGTGCAGTCCTGAGCTTCATCCACCAGGATGGCATCAAACCCTGAGAGCTGGGGCTTGCTGAGCTGCCACAGCTTCAGATACCCTGGGGGGAAAAAATCTGAATTTCAGGGACAGGGAACTGTCCCAGCATGGAGCAGCAGAGTTTTAATTTAAATTAATTTAATTTAATCTCTTTTTAAAAAATTTATTTTTAATTTATTTGGAATATTTGTGTATTTGGAAGGGTTGGAAGAAAATCTCAGTTTGTCTCAGTAGTGGAAATTTGGGGATTCTAAATTGTTTAATGGGCACAGGGAATTCCAGGAACATTCCAGGAACATTTCAGGAAAATTAAAAAAATATATATAAAAAGGTAAAAGGGATTTTCCATTTTTTACCATCACAAGTCATCTTGTATCTCCTGGCTGTGTCCCCATCCAGCTGCTGCATGTGGTGCCAGATCTGCTTGGCCTCCTCCACACTGATCTGGAATGAAATAATGGAATAAAGATGGAATAATGGAATAAAGATAAAATCATGGAATAAAGATAAAATAATGGAATAAAGATGAAATCATGGAATAAAGACAAAATCCTGGAATAAAAATGAATTCAGGGAATAAAGAAAAAATCCTGGAATGATCCAGGCTGGAAAGGGAAATGGGAAAACAGAAAGATTGGGAATAAAATCCTGGAATAAAGATAAAATAATGGAATAAAGCTAAACTAATGGAGTAAAAATAAAATCAGGGAATAAAAATAAAATCCTGGAATAAAAATAAAATCATGGAATAAAAATGAAATCATGGAATAAAGATAAAATCAAGGCCCACCCATGGCAGGGACATTTTCCTTTCATCATTTCCCAGTTTCTGATTCCTCCTCCAAATTTTTTATTCTTCCTTCTAATTCTTGATTCCTCCTCCCAATCTTTTCATTCCTTCTCCCAATTTCTGATTCCTCCTCCAAATATTTTTATTCCTCCTCCCAATCTTTTCATTCGTTCTCTCAATTTCTGATTCTTCCTCCCAATTTTTAATTCTTCCTCCCAATTTTTGGACTTCTCCTCCCAATCTTTTGATTCCTCCCCTCAATCTTTGATTCCTCCCAATTTCTGATTCTTCCTCCCAATCTTTTCATTCCTTCTCTCAATTTCTGATTCTTCCTCCCAATCTTTGATTGCTCCTCCAATCTTTTGATTCCTCCTCCCAATTCTTGGATTTCTCCTCCCAATCTTTGATTCCTCCTCCAATATTTTGATTCTTCCTCCAAATATTTTGATTCCTCCTCCCAATTTTTGGATTCCTCCTCCCAGTTTTTGGATTCTTCCTCCTAATCTTTGGATTCCTCCTCCCAATGTTGGGTTCTTGCTCCCAATTTTGAATTCTTCCTCCCAATCTCTGATCCCTCCCATGACTCACTCACAAACCCCCAGCACGGTTTGGCTTCCACCCCACCCTACCCCAGCAGGAACATCCACCCCAATTCCCCAAATCCCAAACCCAGAAACCACAAACTCACTCTCTTGTCCTCCCTGGGTGTTTTTTCTGTAATTTTAAACCCCAGAAATCCCCAGACTCACTTTCTTGTCCTCCCTTTCCATCAGCTGCAGCTTCCCCTGGGTGTTTTTTTCTGTAATTTTGAACCCCAGAACCCCCCAGAACCCCCCAAACTCACTCTCTTGTCCTCCCTGGGTGTTTTATTCTGTTATTTTTGAACCCCAGACTCACTCTCTTGTCCTCCCTGGGTGTTTTTTTCTGTGATTTTTAACCCCAGACTCACTCTCTTGTCCTCCCTTTCCATCAGCTGCAGCTGCCCCTGGGTGTTTTTTTCTGTAATTTTGAACCCCAGAACCCCCCAAACTCACTCTCTTGTCCTCCCTGGATGTTTTTCTGTGATTTTTAACCCCAGACTCACTCCCTTGTCCTCCCTGGATTTTTTTTCTATAATTTTGAACCCAAACTCACTCTCTTGTCCTCCCTTTCCATCAGCTGCAGCTGCCCCTGGGTGTTTTTTTCTATAATTTTGAACCCCACACTCACTCTCTTGTCCTCCCTGGATATTTTTTTCAGTGTTTTTGAACCCCACACTCACTCTGTTGTCCCCCCATGGGTGTTTTTTCTATAATTTTGAACCCCAAACTCACTCTCTTGTCCCCCCTGGATGTTTTTTCTGTAGTTTTGAACCCCACACTCACTCTCCTGTCCCCCCTGGATTTTTTTTCTATAATTTTGAACCCAAACTCACTCTCTTGTCCTCCCTTTCCATCAGCTGCAGCTGCCCCTGGATGTTTTTTCTATAATTCTGAACCCCAGACTCACTCTCCTGTCCCCCCTGGGTGTTTTTTGTATAATTTTGAACCCACACTCACTCTCTTGTCCTCCCTGTCCATCAGCTGCAGCTGCCCCTGGGTGTTTTTTGTATAATTTTGAACCCCAGACTCACTCTCTTGTCCTCTCTTTCCATCAGCTGCTGCTGCCCCTGGGTGTTTTTTTGTGTTTTTAACCCCAGATTCACTCTCTTGTCCCCCCTGGGTGTTTTTTCTATAATTTTGAACCCCAAAATTCTGTGTTTTTGAAGCACAGAACTCCCAGACTCACTCTCTTGTCCCCCATGGGTGTTTTTTTCTATAATTTTGAACCCCACACTCACTCTCTTGTCCTCCCTGTCCATCAGCTGCAGCTGCCCCTGGGTGTTTTTCTGTGATTTTTAACCCCACACTCACTCTCTTGTCCTCCCTGGATATTTTTTTCAGTGTTTTTGAACCCCACACCCACTCTGTTGTCTCCCCATGGGTGTTTTTTCTATAATTTTGAACCCCAAACTCACTCTCTTGTCCCCCCATGGGTGTTTTTTCTGCAGTTTTTAACCCCAGACTCACTCTCCTGTCCTCCCTGAATTTTTTTTCTATAATTTTGAACCCAAACTCACTCTCTTGTCCTCCCTCTCCATCAGCTGCAGCTGCCCCTGGGTGTTTTTCTATAATTCTGAACCCCAGACTCACTCTCCTGTCCTCACTGTCCATCAGCTGCAGCTTCCCCTGGGTGTTTTTTTCTGTAATTTTGAACCCCAGAACTCCCCAGACTCACTCTCTTGTCCTCTCTTTCCATCAGCTGCAGCTGCCCCTGGGTGGATTTTTGTGTAGTTTTGAACCCCAGACTCACTCTCTTGTCCTCCCTGGATATTTTTTCCATAATTTTTAACCCCAAACTCACTCTCTTGTCCCCCCATGAGTGTTTTTTCTGCAGTTTTTAACCCCACACTCACTCTCTTGTCCTCCCTGTCCATCAGCTGCAGCTGCCCCTGGGTGTTTTTTTGTGTAGTTTTTAACCCCAGACTCACTCTCCTGTCCCCCCTGGATTTTTTTTCTATAATTTTGAACCCCAGACTCCCTCTCTTGTTCCCCCTGGATACTTTTTACAGTGTTTTTGAACCCCAGACTCATTCTTTTGTCCTCCCTGTCCATCAGTTGCAGCTGCCCCTGGGTGTTTTTTCTGCAGTTTTGAACCCAAACTCACTCTCTTGTCCCCCCGGGTGTTTTTTTCCATAATTTTGAACCCCACACTCACTCTCTTGTCCTCATTCTCCATCAGCTGCAGCTGCCCCTGGGTGTTTTTTGTGTAGTTTTGAACCCCACACTCACTCTCTTGTCCTCCCTGGGTGTTTTTTCTATAATTTTTAACCCCAAACTCACTCTCTTGTCCTCACTGTCCATCAGCTGCAGCTGCCCCTGGGTGTTTTTCTGTTATTTTTGAACCCCAAACTCACTCTCTTGTCCCCCCTGGGTGTTTTATTCTGTTATTTTTGAACCCCAGACTCATTCTCTTGTCCCCTCTGGGTGTTTTTTTCTATAATTTTGAACCTCAAACTCATTCTCTTGTCCTCCCTGGCTGTTTTTTCTGTGATTTTGAACCCCAGACTCACTCTCTTGTCCCCCCTGGATTTTTTTTCTATAATTTTGAACCCCACACTCACTCTCTTGTCCTCACTGTCCATCAGCTGCAGCTGCCCCTGGGTGTTTTTCTGTTATTTTTGAACCCCAGACTCACTCTCTTGTCCTCACTGTCCATCAGCTGCAGCTGCCCCTGGGTGTTTTTGTACCCCAGAACCCCCCAGACTCACTCTCTTGTCCTCATTCTCCATCAGCTGCAGCTGCCCCTGGGTGTTTTTTCTATAATTTTGAAACCCAGACTCACTCTCTTGTCCTCCCTGAGTGCACCCCTGGCTGATTTTTTTGTGTTTTTGAACCCCAGACTCACTCTCTTGTCCTCCCTGGGTGTTTTATTCTCTAGTTTTGGACCCCAGAAATCCCCAGACTCACTCTCTTGTCCCCACTGGGTGTTTTTTCTGCAGTTTTGAACCCCAAACTCACTCTCTTGTCCTCCCTGTCCATCAGCTGCAGCTGCCCCTGGGTGTTTTTCTGTTATTTTTGAACCCCACACTCACTCTCTTGTCCTCCCTGGGTGTTTTTTTCTGTGATTTTTAACCCCAGACTCACTCTCTTGTCCTCCCTTTCCATCAGCTGCAGCTGCCCCTGGGTGTTTTTTTCTGTAATTTTGAACCCCAGAACCCCCCAAACTCACTCTCTTGTTCTCCCTGGATGTTTTTGTGTGATTTTTAACCCCAAACTCACTCTCTTGTCCTCCCTGTCCATCAGCTGCAGCTGCCCCTGGGTGTTTTTCTGTTATTTTTGAACCCAAACTCACTCTCTTGTCCTCCCTGTCCATCAGCTGCAGCTGCCCCTGGGTGTTTTTCTATAATTTTTAACCCCAAACTCACCCTCTTGTCCTCCCTGTCCATCAGCTGCAGCTGCCCCTGGGTGTTTTTGTACCACAGGGGCGCGTGCTCCTCGCAGATGTCGCGGTCAGAGGAGGCAAAGAAGTTTTCCAGGGTCCTGGAGACCATTTTGGCTCTCACATACAGGGACTGCCCCTCCCTGTGCTGCAGCAGGAGGCTGATGGAGTACACTGACAGCTTGGAGAAGTTCAGCTTGCCTTTGGCTTTGTACCTGGGAGGGGAGGAAAAGAGAAAAAAATGTTAAATCACAGAGAAATTGGGTTTTTTTGGTGATTATCTATGAAAAAAGGTTGGATTTATGGCTTGATTCATGGTAATAATGGAATTATTATGATATAATGTAATGTAATGTAGTGCAATATAATATACTAAATATAATGTAATATAATATAATATAATATAATGTAATATAATATAATGTAATATAATATAATATAATATAATATAATATAATATAATATAATATAATATAATATAATATAATATAATATAATATAATATAATATAATATAATACATACAATGTAATGTAATATATAATATAATGTAATGTAATATATTAAATACAATATAATATAATAACAGAACACAACATAATAGAGCATAATATAACATAATATAATATAATATAACAATATAATACAGCATAACATAATAAAATATAATATAAAAAATAAATTATAATAAATATAATAAAATAAATATAATATAATATAATAAGATAATAGAACATAATAGAACACTACAATATAGCATAACATAATTTAATATAATATAATATGAAAATAAATTATTATATAATATAATAACTATAGTATAATATAATAAATATCATGTAATGTTGTATAATATAATGTAAAATAATGTAATGTAATATAATGTAATGTAATATAATGTAATACAAAAATTAATTATTATATAACAATTATAGTATAATAAATGTAATGTAATAAAATATAATGTAATATAATAAATATAATATAATAAATATAATCTACTATAATATACTACAATAATATAACATAACATAATATAACATAATATAATAAAATATAATATAATGCAATATAATATTAAAAGTTGGAATTAATATAATTTCATATCACATAACATAATAGAACATAATAAATATAAGAATATAATATAGCATAACCTAATATAATGTAATATAATATAATATGAAAATTATTATATAATATAATAACTACAGTAGAATATAATATAATAAATATAATGAAATGCAATATAATATAATGCAATAAAATATAATGTAATAAAATATAATATAATAAAATATAATATAATAAATATAATACATTATAATAATAGAACATAATAGAACATAATATAATATAGCAATATAATATAGCATAACATAGTATAATATAATAATAAATTATAATACATGTAATGTAATTAATACAATATAAAAATAAATTAAAATAAATATAATATTACATTATAACCATATAATATACCATAATATAACATAATATAATGTAATATAATATAAAAATAAATTATAATATAATAAATATAGTAAAATATAATATAATCTAATAATAGAACAAAATATATTATAATATAGCATAACAACATAATACAATGTAATGTCATATAATGTAATAAAATACAATGTAATGTAATAAAATGCTATATAATGCAATATATAATATATGATATGATATGATTGATATAATATAATATGACATGACATGATATGATATGATATATTATATTATATAATATTATATTATATCATATTGTATTATATTATATCATATCATATTATATTATACTATAATATAATATAATATTTGGTTTATCCCTAAAATTGGATCATTTTACAAAACTGGATTATTGTAAACAAAAATTGTAAAAAAAATTTAAATTTGGGTTGTTGTAAAAAAAATTAAAATTGGAATACTGTAAAAAATTTTGAAAAATTGGAGTATTAAAAAAATTGGATTATTGTAAACAAAAATTGTAAAAAATTTAAAATTGGGTTATTGTAAGAAATAAATTTCAATTGGATTATTTATAAAAAATTTACAATAAAAAGGACTCACAGTCTGCCAACGCTGCCAAAGGCCAAGGAGTGGAAGGTTTTGCAGGTGACATTCCTTGGGAAAACCCTTTTCCCTTTCTCAGCCACAGCTTTGTTAAAGGCCAGGTACAGGAACTGCAGCTCCTGGAATTTCTCCGTGTATTTCACCAGGGTCGAGGTTTTCCCTGTGCCTGCAGAGGAAAAGGAGGAATAAAAAATCCACAGGCAGGAATTAATTATTACATATATTTGTATTTTATATTGTTCATCTATTTATTTTTTATATTTTCCATATTTTTATATTTTGTATTTTTCATCTATTTACAATTAATATTTTTCATATATTAATATTTTATATTTTTAATCTATTTATATTTTATATATTTCATATATTTATATTTTTATATATTCATAACTTATATTATTAATATTTTCATATTTTTCATATTTTAAATATATTTATATTTTATAATTTTACTATGTTTATGTTTCATATTTTTAATATTTTTATATTTTGTATTTTTCATCTATCTTTATTTTATATTTTTCATATTTTTAGATTTTAGATTTTTCATATTTTTATATTTTAGATTTTTCATCTTTTAATATTTTATAATTTTCATATTTTATATTTTTCAAATATTTATTTTTTTATATTTGTCATAATTTTATATTTCATATTGCTCATATTTCTATATTTTTCATATTTTTATATTTTATATTTTTCATATTTTTATATTTAGTATTTTTCAAATTTTTATATTTTGTATTTTTCACCTTTTTATATTTTGTATTTTTCAACTATTTACATTTTGTATTTTTCAACTATTTACATTTTATATTTTTCATATTTTAATAATTTTCATATTTTTATATTTCATATTGTTTATTTTTAATATTTTATATTTTTCATATTTTTATTTTATATTTTTCAAGTATTTAATTTTATATTTGTCATAATTTTATATTTATCATATTTTTATATTTTATATTTTTCATATTTTTATATTTAGTATTTTTCAAATTTTTATATTTTGTATTTTTCATCTTTTTATATTTTGTATTTTTAAACTATTTATATTTTATATTTATCTTATTTTAATATTTTTCATATTTTTATATTTCATATTGTTCATCTTTAAATATTTTATAATTTTCATATTTTTATTTTATATTTTTCAAGTATTTAATTTTACATTTGTCATAATTTTATCTTCTTATTGTTCATATTTTTATATTTATCATATTTTTATATTTTCATATTATTCATATTTTTCATATTTATATATTTAATATTGTTTATTTTTTAATATTTTATATTTTTCATAATTTTTATTTTATATTTTTCAAATATTTAATTTTACATTTGTCATAATTTTATATTCATATTGGTCATATTTTTATATTTATAATATTTTTATATTTTATAATTATCATATTTTTATATTTTAAATTATTCTGCCTCAATTTTTGGCAGAATTTCCCTTAAATTTGCTATCCCAGAGGCACAAATTGATTCCCTTGGGATCTCACAATCCCTTGAGGGATTAAGGAGGGAACAGGATTGGGAATTGTCCCAAATTCTCATTTTTCCAACATTATTTTGAGCTCTCACCTGCAAATGCCATAATTTTCACTGTCTGGCCAGGCTCAATTCTGTGATTCAGAATCCTCTGCTGCTCATGGGTCAGTTTGATATCAGCTCCTCCACTAAAAACAGGAAAAAATTCCAATCAACAACTGGGAAAGGAATGAATCCTTCAAAAAATCCCTAAAAGAAATCCTCCCACATAAAACAAATTAAAAATTGAAAATTTGGGAACAACTCAGGAAAAGCATGGAATAAAAAAATATTGGAGATAAAATTAAAAAATATTGGGAAAGGTTTTTTTAGGGAATAAAGGAAAATATCTTTTTTTAAGGGGTTAAGCTCTGCTTTAAGAATTAATTTGGCACCTTAAGCTCATTAAAATCAGTTTTATCTGTGCCAGAGCTCAGTGATGCAGGAATTTATTCCATCACCTCCTCCAGGTGAGGGTAAGGAATTAAATAAATCAATTCAGCAGCAGAAAAGGAATCAAGCTTAGATCTCCTAAGTTTTTATTCCTTAGGGATTGGGAAACGTTCTGCTGGAGAAGGGAATTCAGGGAGAGCTTCCAGAACATTCCATGCCCTAAAGGGGCTCCAGCAGAGCTGGAATTTGGGACAGGACACAAGGACAGGACCCAGGGAACGGGGAAAGGGGAGATTGGGGAAGGAATTGCTGGAATTGCCAGAGAATCCCTGGATCCCTGCAGTGGCCCAAGGAAGGATTGGAGCAGCCTGGGATGCTGGGAGGTGTCCCTGCCATGAGCTTGGAGCTCCCTGCCCAGGCAAGGCAGGCCAGGATTGTGGGATTCAGGACACTCAGAATCCATGCAGAGGGATTGGGATGGAAAGTGGGGATAGAAAAGAGAGGCCCAGGGAAGGGAGAGCCTTGATGGTTTGCTGAGATTGCAAGGGAAGGCCCTGGATGCATCAATTCCTTGGAGAGGAGATGGATCCAATGTCAGGTTCTGGAGAGCTGGGAATTGCCAGGCTGGAGAAGGGAAGGATGCAGGGAGAGCTTCCAGAACATTCCATGCCCTAAAGGGGCTCCAGGAGAGCTGCAGAGGGACTGGGAACAAGGGACAGGACACAGGGAATGGGGAAAGGAATTCCTGGAATTGCCAGGCTGGAGAAGGGAAGGATGCAGGGAGAGCTTCCAGAACATTCCAGGGCCTGGAGGGGCTCCAGGAGAGCTGCAGAGGGACTGGGGACAAGGGACAGCACACAGGGAATGGGGAAAGGGGAGATTGGGGAAGGAATTGCTGGAATTGCCAGGCTGGAGAAGGGAATTCAGGGAGAGCTTCCAGAACATTCCATGCCCTAAAGGGGCTCCAGGAGAGCTGCAGAGGGACTGGGGACACTGAGCCTGGTGTCACATCCATCCCTGCTGGGATTTGGCCTTGGGTTCTGCCCTCCCTGCTCCTCTCTCCCATTTGATGCTCCCTGGAAATCCAGGCTGGAAATCCCAGCTGGGCTCCTCCTGCCCTGGGGCTCCTCCTGCCCTGGGGCTCCTCCTGCCCTGGGGCTCCTCCTGCCCTGGGGCTCCTCCTGCCCTGGCTCTGGGCTGCCTGAAGTGCAGATTGCCAAGGGAAGGTGCCCAGGAAGGGTTTGTGCATCCCTGCAGGAAAAGCTCTGGGGCTCCCTGAGCTCTTGATGGCTTTGGTGTGCTGAGAGCAGCAGGAGAAAAAGGGGATTGAGCAAAGATCTCTCCTGGAGAATCCTTTGTGCAGAGCTGGCTCAGGCAGGGAATTGTGCAGGGCTGGAGGAGAGAAAATTCCAGAGAGAGCTTCCAGAACATTCCAGGGGCTCCAGGAGAGCTGCAGAGGGACTGGGGACAAGGGACAGGACACAGGGAATGGGGAAAGGAATTCCTGGAATTGCCAGAGAATCCCTGGAGTGTCCAAAGCCAGGTTGGGGACACTGGGGACACTGGAGTTGTCCCTGCCCATGGAATCTGGACATTCCAATATTCCAAACCAGAGCCAGCAGTGAATTTAAACACAACAATTCCAATTTTTCCACATTTAAAACCCAATCCTGATTTTCCTCTGAGGATTCAAGGCAAGGTGGAGATAGCTCAGAGCCACATCTGCTTTGGAATATTCTCTGTTCAGCATTCCCTCATTGGGATCACCTGCAACTCAAATTCACTCTTCCTTCTTCCACAGGCACAATTCTGGAATTTTCCATCAGGGATAAACAGTAAAGAATATTGTAGTGAATCCTGAAAAATAAAAAAAAAAGATAAAACAGGAATTCCCACTGAGAAATCATTAATAACAAATGGAATCTGTGCAGCCACTTAAACACCAGAAATATCTTGGATAATTAAATTAAAAAAAAAAAAAAAAAAAAAGCCTTGAGCTCTGCAGGAAATGATGAATAATTTAAATAATTAAATAATTTAAAATGTTTTTTTTTTAAAAAAGTGACAGCAAAGTTCACCTGAGTGTGGCCTCTCCTCCCAGCCAAACAAACAAACAGGACCTGGGATCAGAGTCCAGGGGGAAATTCTGCTCCCCTGGGGCTCACAGGGAATTTGGGGCTGATTTGGGCTTTCACAATGAGGCAATTTTTGGGTTAAAATGGTTTTAGGGAAGGTTTTTAACTCTGTAATAATTCTTGGTGGTTTTTAACTGTTAAAGAAAGAGCAAAGAGATTGATTGGTTTTAATTGTGTTGACAATATCTGGTTTAAAATTAACCTGGATTCTCCAGCAGGGTTTTCCCACTGTGGTTTTTCCCTTTTTTTTTTGGAAGTTTTGTTCCTTTTTCCACCCTCCAGGACAAGTTTTGTGTCTCTCATCATGATTTGGACTCATTAATTACTGCAAACAGGCACCAGGACTTGGGATGAATTAAAACAAATCAATTTTGGGGAGGTCATAAAAATATTAAATTATCAAAACTGAGCAAAAAAAAAAAAAAAAGTTTCTTTAAATCCTGCTTCTATTTTGGGGAAAATAGGGATTTTATTTGGAATATTGTATCCTGAAAGGAGTGACAGGATAAGGGGGAATGCCTGAGGGATGGGATGGAATTCTCAGAGAGAATTCTCATCCCTGGAAGTGTCAGATTGGAAATTCAGACCCCCTGGGAATTGCAGGGATTTGAAATTCAAGGTTGGAGAAATCTCAGAGCTCCAGGAGAGCTGGAGAGGGACTGGGGACAAGGGACAGGACCCAGGGAATGGGGAAAGGGGAGATTGGGGAAGGAAAAAAAAGAGGAGCAGGAAAAGAGAAAAAAGAGAAGGGAGAAAAAAGAGAGGGGAGAATAAAAAGAGAGGAAGGACTGGAATGAATTCCCAGGTGCAGCTGCCTCATCCTTGGAAGCATCCAAAGCCTGATTGGAGCAGCCTGGGATGGGATGTGATGGGATGGGATTGAGATCCATGGGATTGGGATCCAAGGGATGGGGATCCAAGGGATTGGATTGGGATGGGATTGGATTGGGATCCATGGAATCCATGGGATGGGGATCCATGGGATTGGATTGGGATGGGATTGGGATGGGGATCCATGGGATTGGATTGGGATGGGGTCCATGGGATGAGATCCATGGGATCCATGGGATTGGGATCCATGGGATGGAGACCCATGGGATTGGGATTGGATGGGGATGGGTTGGGAGCTCTGACCTGTTGGAGACGGGGATGGGATCCATGGGATGGGATTGGATTGGGATGGGGATCCATGGGATGTGAGCTCTGACCTGTTGGAGATGGGGATGGGATCCATGGGTTGGGATTGGATTGGGATGGGATCCATGGGTTGGGATTGGATTGGGATGGGGATCCATGAGATGTGAGCTCTGACCTGTTGGAGATGAGGACGCCCCTGTCCCTCGCGGCGCGCAGCAGCGTGGCCAGGCAGTGCAGCACCTCGGTCACCTCCAGCACCCCCAGCCTGCACTGGGGGCTCCCAAAACAGCCCAGCACCCTCTGGATGTCACCCACAGTGCCAGAGAACAGCACCAGCACTGCCACCACTGCCCACAGCTGCTCAGCCTGAGGAGGGAAAGCACAGGGAAAAAACACAGTGAAAAGTTTCCAGGAATGTGGAAAACCCTGCCTGGAGGGGGGAGAATTCCATGAGGAGCTGTGAAATCCTAAATGTGAATGATCCCAAATAACAGCACAGAGGGGTGTGGGAGTGACCTCAAGCAAGCAGAGCTTTAGGAGGTGTTGGGGAGGGAGGAGACATCCCAAATTTGCACCCCATCCAGCTTTATCCATCCCAAATTTATGGGAATGGCACCAAGGAAAACCTGGAACTCCCAAAAAAAGTTGAGCTCAGTTCCTAAAGGAATGCTGAGTGACTTCTTGTGGGATTTTGGGATCATTCCTGCAGCCAAAACAACTCCCAGTGGTTAATTCTAGATGAACCAAAATCCACAAAAACAGCTCCAGGATTTTCTTCTAAATCCATAAACACACCCAGAGGTTTTGCAGGAATTTGTTAGGAAAAAAAAAACCAAAAAAAATTAAAAACAGTGAAACTCACCCTCTGTAAATCTGGGAATTTGTTGAGGACACAGAGTTGAGCCTTTGGGAAGAGGGGATGAGTTCCCAAAATCTGGAGAACCCCACTGGGATCCACCTTGGGTCCCATGGATGCCACCAACCTGTGCAGGAGGAAAAAACAAGGGATTGACTCTCCAAGGAAATTTTGGCTCCTCCTGAAGGTTTCATCAATCCCTGCTGTGTGTTCCAAGAAATTTTCCATGGATTTCCAATGCCAGGAGCCACTTAGAGATGAGAATTCCCACTTTTGTCACACAGAGGAGCTGGATTTAAATTCCTGGAAATTCCTTCTGGCTGTCACCAAATCTCTTTAATGGAATTCCATGCCCAGGGGATGATTTTAAGGTTTTTTCCAATCCAAACCATTCCATGATTTCAGAATTTAGACTCCAAATCCAATTCCCACCCCACAGAATTGCAGGGATTTGAGCAAAGCACTCGTGGTTATTGAGGATTTCTTTTGGGATTGGGTTTGGTGGGAGCTGTGGGGGATAAATGAGGAATGGGAAAAGAGAAAAGTGGGAAGGAATTCCATGGAAATCAGGGAATGAGGAAGAATTTGGGGTTTTGGTGCTGGCCTGGTGCTGCAGAAAAGGGAAAAGTGGGAGTGAATTCCATGGAATCAGGGAATAAAAATTAATTTGGGGATTTTGGTGCCAGCCTGGAGCTGCACAAAGGGGAAAAGTGGAAATTAATTCCATGGAATCAGGGAATGAAGAATTTGGGGAATTTGGGATTTTGGTGCCAGTCTGGGGCTGCAGAAAAGGAAAAAGTGGGAATGAATTCCATGGAA
The DNA here is from genome assembly GCF_009819885.2 of Catharus ustulatus. Taxonomy (NCBI): domain Eukaryota; kingdom Metazoa; phylum Chordata; class Aves; order Passeriformes; family Turdidae; genus Catharus; species Catharus ustulatus. The sequence goes on from NC_046224.1 coordinate 1,596,051, forward strand.
ATTGGGGAATGAGGAAGAATTTGGGGAATTTGGGATTTTGATGCCGGCCTGGTGCTGCACAAAGGGGGAAAGTGGGAAGGAATTCCATGGAAATCAGGGAATGAAGAAGAATTTGGGATTTTGGTGCTGGCCTGGGGCTGTACAAAGGGGAAAAGTGAGAAGGAATTCCATGAAAATTGGGGAATGAAGAATAATTTTGGATTTTGGTGCCAGCCTGGTGTTGCAGAAAAGGGAAAAGTGGGAATTAATTCCATGGAAAATGGGAAATGAAGAATTTGGGATTTTGGTGCCAGTCTGGTGCTGCAGAAAAGGGAAAAATGGGAATGAATTCCACGAAAATCAGAGAATGAAGAATAATTTGGGATTTTGGTGCCAGCCTGGTGCTGCACAAAAGGAAAAGTGGGAATGAATTCCATGGAAATCAGGGAATGAGGAAGAATTTTGGATTTTGGTGCCAGCCTGGGGCTACATAAGGGGGAAAAGTGGGAATGAGTTCCATGGAATCAGGGAATGAAGAACAATTTGGGATTTTGGTGCTGCACAAAAAAAATCAACTGGCAATAAAATCATGGAATCCTGGTCTCTACATCAGGCAGGGCAGGACAATTCCAGCCCTTTTCCACCTTCCCACATTTCATCCTCTGCCTGCACATCCCTTGGAATCAGGGGATCAGCTTTGGGCTTGGGAGTGGAGCTGGGGAACCTGGAAAAGCTGAGGGAGCTGGGAAAGGGGAGGGAGAAAAGGGGGATCAGGGGGGACCTGGTGAATTCTGAATTCTTGGAGGGATTTGGGATTTGTTCCAGGGACAGGAGGAGAGGGAACAGCTCTAGATTGGATTTTGGGGAAAATTTCTTCATGGAAAAGGTTGTGAGACATTGGAAGAGCTGCACAGGGCAGGGGTGGAGTCCCCCTCCATGTCTTAGAGGTTTTTCCCAACCCAAATAATTCCCTGATTCCAGCTCTGGTGTCCAAACAGAACAAGGAAAAGAAAGAACCTAAGGAAAGGAAGGAAATAAGGAAAGAAAAGCACCTAAATTTAATTTTTTTACCTATTTTTAGAGCCCTCCCAGTGATTTTTCCCATTGAAACAGCTTCTCCCTCCTCACTGTCCTGCACACCTTTTCCAACCCATCCCAAAAATATTCCCCCAGCCAGGCTTGGAGCTGTGGAGCAGGAAATCCATGTCTTAGAGGCTTTTCCCAACCTAAATAATTCCCTGATTCCAGCATCTTGTGTCCAAACAGAACAAGAAAAAGGAAGTTTAATCCCTTTTTTTAGTGTTTTTCTCTTTTTCCTCCCTGTTTTCCTGCACATGTTTAGAAGACAAACCCACAGAGCCCAAAACAAGAGAAAAAGAGAAAATCCAACCTAAATAATTCCCTGATTCCAGCATCTTGTGTCCAAACAGAGTAAGAAAAATAAAGTTTAATCCCTTTTTTTAGTGTTTTTCTCTTTTTCCCTCCCTGTTTCTCTACACATGTTTAGAAGACAAACCCACAAAGCACAAAGAAATAAATTCTGAGGATTCTCCAGGTGCTGCTGGACTCACCTGACCAGCCCCAGCACACACTCCTGCTGCTCCCTGCTGATGCAGAACTGCTGCAGGAGCTGCTGCACCCTCTGCAGGGCCCCCTCCTCTCCCCTCAGGTAGCTGTGGTAGAGTTTTTTCCAAGGAATGAACTGCAGGGGGAAGCACAGAGAAGAGGATTTCACCTCCTGGGATTGTAAAATGGGGTTACAGGGGGGGAGAGGGAGGGAGGGGGGTGGCAGAGGGGTGGGGTTCAAAGAGGAGGTGGAAGGAAAGAGGGAAAAGAGAGGGGAAAAGAGAAAAGAGAGAGAGAAAAAAGAGAGAGAGAAAAGAGAGAGAAAGAAAAGAGAGAGAAAGAAAAGAGAGAGAAAGAAGAAAGAAGAGAGAAAGAAGAGAGAGAGAAAGAAAAGAGAGAAAGAAAAGAGAAAGAAAAGAGAGAAAGAAAAGAGAGAGAAAGAAAAGAGAAAGAAAAGAGAGAAAAAGAAAAGAGAGAAAAAGAAAAGAGAGAAAAAGAAAAGACAGAAAAAAGAGAGAAAGAAAAGAGAAAGAAAAGAGAGAAAGAGAGAAAGAAAAGAGAGAAAAAGAGAAAAATAAAAGAGAGAAAAAGAAGATAAAAGAAAAGAGAGAAAGAAAAGAGAGAAAGAGAGAAAGAAAAGAGAAAGAAAAGAGAAAGAAAAGAGAAAGAAAAGAGAAAGAAAAGAGAAGAAAGAAAAGAGAAGAAAGGAGAAGAAAGAAAAGAGGAGAAAGAAAAGAGAAGAAAGAAAAGAGAGAAAGAAAAGAGAGAAAGAAAAGAGAGAAAGAAAAGAGAGAAAGAAAGAAAAAAGAGAAAAGAGAGAGAAAAAGAAAATAGAGAAAAAAAGAGAAAAAAGAAAAGAAAAAGAAGGAAAAAAAGAAAAGAGAAAGAGGAGAGAAAAAGAAAAGAGAGAGGGGGAAAAGAGGGAAGAAAAAGAGAGAAGAGAGGGAAGGAAAAAAGAAAAAAAGAGGAAAAAAGAGAGAGAGGGAAAAAAAGAGAGAAGTTCAGAAGACAAAAAAAAAAAAAAAAAAAAAACAAAAAAAAGACAGGAGACCAAAAAATTCTTGGTTTTTGGGAAAAATCATGGGGGATTTTCTGGAATCATCCAGATTTGATTTTTTTTCCATGGATGGGAAGGAACATTTATTTCACATGGATGGCTCCAATGTGGATTTTGGATATAGAGCAAATTTTGATCCAGAAGACCAAAAAAAAAAAAAGGCAGGAGACCTAAAAATTCCAGGATTATTTTCTGCAATCATCCAGATTTGATTTTTTTATTCCATGGATGAAAAGGAACATTGCTAAAATATGGATTTTGGATATAGGGTAGCAAATTTTGAAGAAGACAAAAAAAAAGGGCAGGAGACCTAAAAATTCCTGGATTTTGAGAAGAATCATAGTGGATTTTTTTTTAATCATCCAGATTTTTTTCCATGGATAGGATTCTGGATACAGAGCAGCAAATTTTGGTCCAGGAGACCAAAAAAAAAATTCATAAATTGTGGGAAGAATCATGGGGGATTTTCTGGAATCTCCTAGATTTTTTTTCCATGGATGGCTCCAATGTGGACTTTGGATATAGAGCAGAAAATTCTGGTCCAGGACACCAAAAAAAAAGACAGGAGACCTAAAAATTTCAGGATTTTGGGCAGAATGCTGGGATTTAAAGAACAGAGAAGAGGCAGAGCATGGTTCCTCACCTGTGGATCCCGAATTATTTCCCTCCAGGAGTGACACACCAAGCTCAGGTTCTGATACAGATCCAGAACTGGCAGGAAGGCAAAAATATTCCTGAGGATTTCAGCAGGAAGATCATTTATGGATCCCTGAGGAACCTCCCAGTTCCTTGTGCCCAGGAGCCCAAAGTGGGAATCTGGGAGAGGCTCCACCTCCAGCTCTTCCCATTCCTGTTTGATCCCTTTAATTTTGGGGATTTTCTGCTCATTTCCCTTCCCCACATCCTGCTCCACCTCCAGCTCTTCCCATTCCTGTTTGATCCCTTTAATTTTGGGGATTTTCTCCTCATTTCTCTCCCCCACATCCTGCTCCACCTCCAGCTCTTCCCATTCCTGTTTGATCCCTTTAATTTTGGGAATTTTCTGCTCAGTTCTCTCCCCCACATCCTGCTCCACTTCCAGCTCTTCCCATTCCTGTTTGATCCCACTGATTTTGGGGATTTTCTCCTCATTTCCTTCCCCCAGATCCTGCTCTGAGCTTGGAGCTGGGAGAGTTCTTTTCTTGGGAGATGGAACAGAGTGTTGGGAGTTCAGGAAAAGTGAGGAATTGCTGCTGAAGGAAGGGGGAGATGCAGGGAAAATGAGATCCTGAGGTTCCTCCTTGGTGTTCTGCATCCCTGCAGGTTCCAGCTGGCGGGGTTTGGAGATCCTGAAGAAATCCAGGATGTTCCTCTGCTGGCCTGGGGGTGCACAAAGGGAAATGGGAATGAATTCCATGGAATCAGGGAATGAAAATTAATTTGGGATTGTCCCAGCTCAGCCTGGAGATGCACAGAGGGGAAAAGAAAATGAATTCTATGAAAATCAGGGAATGAAAATGAATTTTTGGTGCTGGCCTGGTGCTGCACAAAAGGGAAAAGTGGGAATGAATTCCATGAAATCAGGGAATGAAAATGAATTTGGGATTGTCCCAGCTCAGACTGGGGCTGTAAAAAATGGAAAAGTGGGAATGAGTTCCATGGAAATCAGGGAATGAAGAAAAATTTGGGATTTTGGTGCTGCACAAAGGGGAAAAGTGGGAATGAATTCCATGGAAATTGGGGAATGAGGAAGAATTTGGGGAATTTGGGATTTTGGAGTCACATCCCAGCTGAGTCTGGTGCTGCACAAAGGGGAAAAATGGGAATAAATTCTATGAAATCAGGGAATGAAGAAGAATTTGGGATTTTGGTGCTGCAGAAAAGGGAAAAGTGGGAATGAGTTCCATGAAAATCAGGGAATGAAAATGAATTTTGGATTTTGGTGCCAGCCTGGTGCTGCACAAAGGGGAAAAGTGGGAATGAATTCTATGAAATCAGGGAATGAAGAATTTGGGGAATTTGGGATTTTGGTGCTAGTCTGGTGCTGCAGAAAAGGGAAAAGTGGGAAGGAATTCAAGGGAAATCAGGGATTGAAAATTAATTTGGGATTGTTCCAGCTCAGACTGGGGCTGTACAAAATGGAAAAGTGGGAATGAGTTCCATGGAAATCAGGGAATGAGAATGAATTTGGGATTTTGGTGCCAGCCTGGGGCTGCAGAAAAGGGAAAAGTGGGAATGAATTCCATGAAAATCAAGGAAAGAAAAAGAATTTTGGGAATTTGGGATTTTGGAGTCACATCCCAGCTGAGTCTGGTGCTGCACAAAGGGGAAAAATGGGAATAAATTGTATGAAATCAGGGAATGAAGAAGAATTTGGGATTTTGGTGCTGCAGAAAAGGGAAAAGTGGGAATGAGTTCCATGAAAATCAGGGAATGAAAATGAATTTGGGATTTTGTTGCTGGCCTGGGGCTGTACAAAGGGGAAAAGTGGGAATTAATTCTATGGAAATCAGGGAATGAAAATGAATTTGGGATTTTGGTGCCAGTCTGGTGTTGCAGAAAAGGGAAAAGTGGGAAGGAATTCAATGGAAATCAGGGAATCACAAAGAATTTGGGGAATTTGGGATTGTCCCAGCTCAGCCTGGGATTTCACAAAGGGAAAAATGGGAATGAGTTCTATAGGAATCAGAGAATGAAGAAAAATTTGGGATTTTGGTGCTGCACAAAGGGGAAAAGTGGGAATGAATTCCATGGAAATCAGGGAATGCACAAGAATTTCCAGAATTTAGGATTGTCCCAGCTCAGCCTGGGGCTGCACAAAGGGGAAAAGCAGGAATGAGTTCCATAGGAATCAGAGAATGAAGAAAAATTTGGGATTTTGGTGGTGCCCTGGTGTTGCAGAAAAGGGAAAAGTGGGAATGAATTCCATGAAATCAGGGAATGAAAAAGAATTTGGGATTGTCCCAGCTCAGACTGGGGCTGTAAAAAATGGAAAAGTGGGAATGAGTTCCATGGAAATCAGGGAATGAAGAAAAATTTGGGATTTTGGTGCTGCACAAAGGGGAAAAGTGGGAATGAATTACATGGAAATTGGGGAATGAGGAAGAATTTGGGGAATTTGGGATTTTGGAGTCACATCCCAGCTGAGTCTGGTGCTGAACAAAGGGGAAAAATGGGAATAAATTCTATGAAATCAGGGAATGAAGAAAAATTTGGGATTTTGGTGCTGGCCTGGGGGTGCAGAAAAGGGAAAAGTGGGAATGAGTTCCATGGAAACTGGGGAATGAAAATTAATTTGGGATTGTCCCAGCTCAGCCTGGGATTTCACAAAGGGAAAAATGGGAATGAGTTCTATAGGAATCAGAGAATGAAGAAAAATTTGGGATTTTGGTGCTGCACAAAGGGGAAAAGTGGGAATGAGTTCCATGGAAATCAGGGAATGAAGAAGAATTTGAGAGCAAAATTTGAGATTTTGGAATAAAAATAATTCATAAAAAGAACAAAAGAAAAAATAAAAAACAGAAATTAAAGTCTGCTACAAAACAAACCCAAATAAATAAAATAAAAATGCAATTCAGATAAAATCTGTATAAATACCTAAAAAAATAAAAATAAAATCACAGAGAGGAGCAGGAAGAGCAAAGCCAAATCCCAGCATGTAAGAGCAGGCTCAGGTGTCCCCAGCCCATCCCAAAATTCCCAAATCACCTCTGGGATGGCTCTGGGGGGGATGAAGGCTCTGCTTCCTCCCTCCTCTGCCTCGGGCCAGGCTCAGGGGCTGCCTCAGGGGGGACAAACCCTCGGGGCTCTGAGCCAGGGCTTGGCACTCTGGGGCTGTCAGGTGCCTCCTCTTGGAGCCTCTCATCCTGGGAAATTAAAAAAAAAATTCAGTTTTCATCTGGAAAAATGAGATAGAAAATAAAAAACTTCTAAATCCAAGAAATAAGGAGAAATGGCAGTGAATCCACGTGCACAAAATTGTGTTTTCCACCCAGATTTTTGGAGATTTTGGATTTTCAGTGTTTCAGCAAGGAGTTTTTTGGGGTGATGTGCAGATTATTTTGGATATGGGGAAGGAATTGCTGCCTGGGAGGAGCTGGGATGGAATTCCCAGAAAATTCCCCAAATTATTCCCAAGGAATTCCATTTTTAACTCTTTCAACACCCCCTGCTCACTTACCAGCATTATCCCTTTGCAAATCCCTCAATTCCAAGGGTTCCCCAAATTATTCCAAGGGTCCCTTCATCCCTAAACCCCTCAATCCCAAGGATTCCCCCAAATTCCAAAACTCCCTCATCCCCAAACCCCTCAATTCCAATGATTCTCCCTCATTTCCAAGGATCCCTTCATTCCCAAACCCCTCAATTCCAAGGATTCTCCCAAATTCCAAGGGTTCCCTCATCCTCAAACCCCTCAATTCCAAGGATTCCTCCAAATTCCAAGGGTCCCCTCATCCCAAACCACTCAATTTCTAGGATTTCCTCCAAATTATTCCAAGGGTCCTCTCAATCCCAAACCCCTCAATTCCAACAATTCCCCCTCATTTCCAAGGGTCCCTTCATTCCCAAGCCATTCAATTCCAAGGATTCCCCCAAATTCCAAGGTCCCCTCATCCCTAAACCCCTCAATTCCAAGGATTCCTCAAATTATTCCAAGGGTCCCCCCATCCCTAAACCCTCAATTCCAAGGATTCTTCTAAATTCCAAAACTCCCTCAATCCCCAAACCCCTCAATTCCAAGGATTCCCCCTCATTTCCAAGGGTCCCTCACTCCCAATCCCTCAGTTCCAAGGATTCCCCAAATTCCAAGGGTCCCCTCATCCTCAAACCCCTGAATTCCAAGGATTCCCCTAAATTCCAAAACTCTCTCATCCCAAAACCCCTCAATTCCAAGGATTCCCCCTCATTTCCAAGGGCACCCTCACGCCAAAGGCGCCCCCATTCCTAAGGTCCCCTCAGTGTCCGAGTTCCTCAAGCTCCCCCCAAAACCCCTTCAATGCTAAATTCTCTCTTTTTTCCAAGGGTCCCCTCATCCCCAAACCCCTCAATTCCAGGAATTCCCCCAAATTCCAAAGGACTCCCCCATTCCCAAGGCCCCCTACAACACCAAAACCCCCTTGGATATCAATCCCCCGCCACTTCCACGTTTCCTCTCAAGGCAAATCCCTCAATTCCAAGAATTCCCTCATTCCCAAGACCCTCCACATTCCCAAAAAAACCCTATTTCCAAGGAAATCCCTCCCCAACCCCCCCCCGCGTCCCCCAAAAATGGTCGCGCCCTCCCCCCCAAACTCACCCGTTCCGGGCGCTCGGGGTCCCGCGCACTCCGCTGGCCCCGCCCCCTTCCCGCCGACCAATCAGAAGCCGGGGTCGTCCCCAGCGTTGTTCAACTTCCGGGTTGGGCGGGGTTTGTTTACCGCGCGCTTGTGATGACGTCACGCGCACGGCGTGTGACGTCACGAGGGCTCGGCGGCGCGCGGGTGGGTTGGAAAAACTGGAATTTTTCCCGCGGTTTGGGATGAGGTGGGGAGGGAATATTGGGGTGGGCGGGATCCCCCCTTCTCGCTTTGAATTAAATGGGAATTTCTGGTTTTTTCCTGAGGGAAAAGGGAATTTCCCGTTCGTTTGGGAGGGAAAAGGGAATTGCTGCTTTTCCTGGAGGACGAGTTGGTGTCTGGCTGTCCGCAGGAAAAATGGAATTATTCATTTTCCTGAGGAAAAAGGGAATTTTAGGTCTTCCTGAGTGAAAAAGCAAATTTATGGATTTCCAGCTGGTTTCTGGCTTTCCTAAGAAGAACAGGAATTTTCGAGTTTTCCCAGGAGAATGCGAATTTCTGTGTTACCAGAGGGAGAGGCTGGTTTCTAATTTTCCTGAGGGAAAACAGCAATTTCTGAAACCGATTTCTAGTTTTCCATATGAAAAAGCAAAATTCTCTTTTGCCTGATGGAGTAGCTAATTCCTTGTTTTCCTGAGGGAAAAGGGAGTTTCTGTTTTTTCTGAGTGAAAAACCAGATCCTAATTTTCCCAAGAAAAGTGGAATTTCTGAGTAAAATTCCTGCTTTTACTGAGGGGTGGATGCTTCCCGAATTTCAGAGGGAGAGGAAGATTCCTGGTTTTCCTGAAGGAGAAGTTTTCTGAAGGGAAATTTTTTGCTATTCTAAGGGAGAAGGAAATTCCTGCTCATCCTGAGGAAGAGACCAGTTCATGGATTTTCTGAGGGAAAAATTCTCATTTTTCTGGAAGCAGACACTAGGCTCTGCTTCTTCTGAGGGAAAAACCAATGGTTTCTGAGGCTGATCCTGGATGTGTTACGGGATTTATGGATATCCTGAGGGAAAAATTCCCATTTTTCTGCAAGCAGACACCGGGCTTTGCTTCTTCTGAGGGAGAATCTCATTCCTGCTTACCTCACGCCCCCAAATCCCAATTTTTTTTGCCTCTTTCCCCTCAGGCCGTGCTCCATGGTGGAGTAGGAGAGGCCGCGGTGGCCCTGAGGCTGGTCCAGGAGGATGTGCCATGGGATTAATGGATTTTCTGAGGGAAAAATTCCCATTATTCTGGAAGCAGACCCTGGGCTTTGCTTCCCCTGAAGAAAAAACGTTATTCCTGCTTATCTCAGCCCCCCCAAATCCTGATTTTTTTGCCTCTTTCCCCTCAGGCCGGGCTCCATGGCGGAGCAGGAGAGGCCACGGTGGCTCCTGAGGCTGGTCCAGGGGGATGTGCCATGGGATTCATGGATTTCCTGAGGGAAAAAATTCCCATTTTTCTGGAAGCAGACACCAGACTTTGCTTCTTCTCAGGGAAAACATTATTCCTGCTTATCTCACCCCCACTAAATCCCTTTTTTTTTGCCTCTTTCCCCTCAGGCCGGGCTCCATGGCAGAGCAGGAGAGGCCGCAGCGGCTCCTGAAACTGGTCCAGGAGGATGTGCCATGGGATTAATGGATTTCCTGAGGGAAAAATTCCCATTTTTCTGGAAGCAGACACTGGTTTTTGCTTCTCCTGAAGGAAAACCTCATTCCTGCTTACCTCAGCCCCCCAAATCCCGATTTTTTTGCCTCTTTCCCCTCAGGCTGGGCTCCATGGCAGAGGAGGAGAGGCCTCGGCGGCTCCTGAGGCTGGTCCAGGAGGATGTGCCATGGGATTCCTGGATTTTCTGAGGGAAAAATTCCCATTTTTCTGGAAGTAGACACTGAGCTTTGCTTCTTCTGAGGGAGAATCTCATTCCTGTTTACCTCAGCCCCGCAAATCCCAATTTTTTTGCCTCTTTCCCCTCAGGCCGGGCTCCATGGCAGAGCAGGCGAGGCTGCCGCGGCTCCTGAGGCTGGTCCAGGAGGATGTGCCATGGGATTAATGGATTTCCTGAGGGAAAAATTCCCATTTTTCTGGAAGCAGACACTGAGCTTTACTTCTTCTGAGGGAGAATCTCATTCCTGCTTATCTCAGCCCCCCAAATCCCAATTTTTTTTGCCTCTTTCCCCTCAGGCCAGGCTCCATGGCAGAGCAAGAGAGGCCGCGGCAGCTCCTGAGGCTGGTCCTGGATGTGCTGTGGGATTCATGGATTTCCTGAGGGAAAAATTCCCATTTTTCTGGAAGCAGACACTGGTTTTTGCTTCTCCTGAAGGAAAACCTCATTCCTGCTTACCTCAGCCCCCCAAATCCTGATTTTTTTGCCTCTTTCCCCTCAGGCTGGGCTCCATGGCAGAGGAGGAGAGGCCTCGGCGGCTCCTGAGGCTGGTCCAGGAGGGAAACCTGGATGTGCTACGGGATTCCTGGATTTTCTGAGGGGGAAAATTCCCATTTTTCTGGAAGCAGACATGAGGCTTTGCTTCTCCTGAGGGAAAACCTCAATCCTGCTTATCTCAGCTCCCCAAATCCCGATTTTTTTGGGCCTTTCCCCTCAGGCCGGGCTCCATGGCAGAGCAGGAGAGGCCACGGCGGCTCCTGAGGTTGGTCCAGGAGGGAAACCTGGATGTGCTACGGGATGAGCTGAGGCTGGATGAGATTCCAGAGGCTCCCAGCTGGCGTTGGGGACGTTTGGGGGACTCCCTGCTGCACCATGCAGCTCGCTCAGGACACCGGGATGTGCTGGAATTCCTGGTCCAGGAGCTGGGGATGGACATGGAGGTGGCCAATGGGGACTACAAGAGGCCCATCCATGAGGCTGCTTCCATGGGACACCAGGGATGTGTGGCCTTCCTGCTGGAGAGAGGGGCGAGCGTGGACTGCTTGAAAAAGGGTGACTGGTAGGTGCTGGGATTTGGGATTGGGTGGGGAAGGTGGGAATGTGGCTGCTGGAGGTGGAGTTTGGGATTGTGGAATGGATGGGAAGGAGTTTAAGGATCATCCAGTGACACCTGGGAAACCTCCCACTAGCCCAGGGTCCTGGCCTAGGACACTTCCAGGGATGCAGCTGCTCTGGGAATTCCAGCCCAGCCAGGAATTCCTTCCCAAGATCCCACCCCAATTTCCCCTTTCCCCATTCCCTGTGTCCTGTCCCTCTCTGCCTTTCCTAAATTCCAGCTCTCCTGGAGCCTCTTCAGGCCCTGGAATGTTCTGGAAGCTCTCCCTGCATCCTTCCCTTCTCCAGCCTGGCAATTCCCAGCTCTCCAGAACCTGACATTGGATCCATCTCCTCTCCAAGGAATTGATGCATCCAGGGCCTTCCCTTGCAATCTCAGCAAACCATCAAGGCTCTCCCTTCCCTGGGCCTCTCTTTTCTATCCCCACTTTCCATCCCAATCCCTCTGCATGGATTCTGAGTGTCCTGAATCCCACAATCCTGGCCTGCCTTGCCTGGGCAGGGAGCTCCAAGCTCATGGCAGGGACACCTCCCAGCATCCCAGGCTGCTCCAATCCTTCCTTGGCCACTGCAGGGATCCAGGGATGCTCTGGCAATTCCAGCAATTCCTTCCCCAATCTCCCCTTTCCCCATTCCCTGTGTCCTGTCCCTCCAGGCCTTGTCTCCAGTCCCTCTCCAGCTCTCCTGGAGCCCCTCCAGGCCCTGGAATGTTCTGGAAACTCTCCCTGCATCCTTCCCTTCTCCAGGTGAGCACCCTCAGCTCTCCCAGCCCTGGAGCAGCTCCATGGATTCCTCAGGATTTGCTCCAGCAGCTCCAGGTCCTTATATTGGGATCCCAGAGCAGGACTGATGTGGGATCACCTGGGTAAAGCAGAGATTTCCCTTCCCCTGCTCCACACACTGTGGATCCAGTTGGATTTTTGGGAGACATTCCACCCTTATCCCTGCTTCCCCCCTGTTTCTCCTAAAAATTGTAAATTACTGCACCACTCTTCCCTTAGGGATGGGGATTTCTGGAAAAACTAAACAAAGATTCTCCCCAGCTCCCAGCTAAAAACCTGGGAATGGGCTTTGGAGCTGAACTGCCACAAATCCAAAGGCAGCATTCCAGAGCTGGGAATTGAGGCTGTGCCAGCCTGGAGCTGAGGCTGAGGTTCCCTGAGCCTGGATTTGTGTGGCAGTGCCATGGATTAAAACCAGGGAGCTCTGTGCTTCCCAAGGCATATCCAAACCTTTGGGAAAAATCCAAACCTTTGGGAAAAATCTCACTTGCCTTAAAAACACAGAATGCTGTGAGGGACTGCATGGAAAAAGAGCTGGAGTATTCCCAGCCTGGAAAAACAGCTGTAAAATCTCCTGGCTCCTCAGGAGACATCAGATTTGTTGTCCCAGGTTATTTTATTTAATTTATATTATTTTATTTTATTTTATCATCTTCCAGGACCCCCCTGATGATGGCTTGCACCAGAAAAAACTTGGAAGTGATCAAAACTCTGGTGGAGCACGGAGCCAACCCCTTGCTGAGGAACAAGGATGGCTGGAATTGTTTCCACATTGCCAGCAGGGAGGGACATCCTGAGGTGCTCCAGTACCTGCTGGATGTGTCCCCAAACTGCTGGGACACCGAGAGCACCACGGGGAGAACTCCTCTGCACACAGCAGGTACAGCAGCCAGGGATCCAGGGAATCTGCCACACTGGGACTGGGATGTTGTTTCCAGGAAAAAAAAAGTCAGGGAAAAGGGAGAGGTGGATCCATGCTGGGATGTTCTTTGGGATCCTTGGATCAAGTTCATCTCTCCCTGGCATGGATGGATCTGAGCTCCCTTCACTTGGAATGTGGAGATGATTTCCCTTCCTGCTGTGTAAAGCTCTTGGAAAACCTCCAGGCACGTCCCAGCATTGGGAATTCCTGAAACCAACAGAGCATTCAGGAATTTCCAACAGAGGAACCTTTTGGGATCTGCTTGGGGGATGGATTTCCTTATCACAGCCTCAAGAGGTTCAGGTTGGATATTGGGAAAATTCCTTCATGGAAAAGGTTGTAAGGATTGGAATGAGCAGCTGGAGTCCCCATTCCTGGAGGGATTTCAAATCCATGTGGATGGGGCAGTGCTGGCAATGGTTGGGCTTGAGCACTTTTCCAACCAAAATGACTCCATGATTCCAATAATAAACTCCAAATCATCCCATGGTGAGAATTCCAGATGGCTTTTCTGCAAAGGGGAGGGACAATTCCTGCTGGGAATCCACAGGAGCTGTTGTTGGAGCCCACCATGTCCAACTCCCCTTTCCTTGCTTCTAAGGGATATTTAGTGGGAATGGGCAGGTTTGGGAATCCCCTCAGGATTGTTGGGAAGCACAAGGGCTCAGACCACACCCAGAGTGGGAATCAGGCTGTGTATTCCAGATTTCTACAGGAGAGAGGAGCCCTGGCTACCCAAACTCCTTTCCCAAAGAATTTAATTGGGATTGACTCCCTGGAAAAACCGGAGGTGTTGGGAGGAGCCCCTGCTGTGCTTTTGCAGCCCTTGTTCCTCACTCTTGGCTCATCAGCTGTGACAATTCCAGCCCTTGGGCACCACTGAGTCCTTGTGCTTGACCTGGGAATGAAACAACAGGGATGAGTGGATTGTGGGATCAGAGCTGGAGTGGGTACAGTAATTTCACAATTATAAGCTGCAACATTTTGACTAAAATTTTGGTCTGAACCCGAAGTGTGTCTTATAATCAGGTGTGGTTTATATATGGACAAAGAAGGAAAAGTTGCTGTTTTAGTTTGGAGGACAGGTGTCTGCTGAGAAAGGCAGGAGCCTCTCTTTGAAATGGAGAATGGAAACCCCCTCCCTCCAAATTATTGTAATTTTGAAATCAAGGGGCTCTCAGGCAAAGATATGGGAATGGGAATAACAGTTCTTTCCTAGGGAAATTAAAATAGAAATACAGCACTACAAAGAACAAACCCCAAACCCTGACACAGTCAGAGTACAGCCTGACACCCGTCAGGCAGGGTGTTGGCAGCAGTCCCATCCCATGGTGGCTGCATCCTCCTGCAGTGACAGATGTGGCTCAGCTGGAGCAGTGCTCCTGTACAAGGTGCAGTTTCCCTCTAAAGCTCCAGTGGGGATGTGGAGAAATCCGGTTTTCCTCTGGAGTCCAGTGGAGAAAGGGGCTCCCTTAGTGTCCCAAACCCTCTGTTTTTATCTTGGTAAGAAATGTTGGGCTCTTCCCCCTGGCTGGAGCAACTCCCAATGGGATGCAGTGATTTTATCAGTGCCACAGTGGGACTCAATGGCCATGAGCAGAAAATGACTGGCTGGAGGAAGGATGGGTTGTGAAAAGATAAAGAACACTGCCCCAGCTGGTTTATAAACCATGGCCATGAACAGGAGATATCCCATGAGATAAAGAACACTGCCCCAGCTGGTTTATAAACCATGGCCATGAACAGGAGATATCCCATGAGATAAAGAACAATGCCCCAGCTGGTTTATAAACCATGGCCATGAACAGGAGATATCCCATGAGATAAAGAACAATGCCCTGCCTGGTTTCAATGGATGCCCATTAGCAGAATATCTCCCACAGAGATCAGGATCACTGCCCCACCCTCACAGATGGTGACAGAACAGAAACCTTTGATCACACTCTGTGTTGTAACATGCAGTTTATAATCATGAAATTACTGTAATCCTGATTTTTTTATGTTCTCCCATCCCTGCCCAAAGCCAGGTGTTGTTTCCATGAAGCTGACAGCTCCTGTCCCAGCAGGATGTGGATGTTGGGATCTGGGACAGGCTCAGATTTGGGATGATCCTGTGAGAAAAGGAGAATTTTGACCTTGAGCCAAAGTCTTCTCTCTGCCTTGAGTTATGGAAATACAATTGAGATCCAGCACCTGGATTTTGCTTCCTAGAGGTGTCTCCACCTGTGGTTTTTTAGTTTTTTGGCAAAGCAAATCCACAATTTGAGTGGATTCCTGGAATTTCCTGATCCAGCCAGACCTTGCAGCAGCAGCTGGAGTGGGAATGAGGAAGGGCTGAAATTGTGGAATTAGGGAATTCTGACTTAACCCCCCCACTGCTCCCAGTGCAGTTTGATCCCAAACTGCTCCCTGGTCTCCCCAGTTTATCCCAGTGGATATTCCTGCAATTATTTTTTTTTATATTAATAAGGCTTGATTCTTTCAGCTTTGTTGCTTCTTCCATCCCAAGGGAAGAAAATTGGGAAGAGGTAATTGTGGATCCCAGCTTTATTCTGTCTCTGTTCCTGATAAAAGATGGAATTTTGTTGCTTGGAGGGATTTTTCTTCCCATGACTTGGATTTTCCATCAGCTCAGGTGAAGAACAGGCAGGGAGCAGGAGCAGAGAACCAAAATCTGGGAATTCCTCATTTCCCAGGAACCCTTTTCCATCCCCTGATGGAGCAGCTCCAGCTTGGTTTGATATTATTTTTCACTTGAATATATTCCATTTATTTTGCAAAATGACCTGCAGAAAAAAAAAAAAAAAGCTGGATCAAAGCTGTGTGAAGTGAAATGTTTAAAAAATCAAGAAAAAACAGGAATATTTCAGTGCCTCAGGCTGAAATGCTCCCCCTGTGGTGTTGTTTTCCCTCTGAGCTGGGTGAGGATGATGAGATGGGAGTGGCTGAGGAGGGCTGGGAGTGTTTTCCCAGCATTTCCCCAGCTCCCTGCTTTGTGTTTCTGCATCTCCCAGTTCGGGCATGAACAAATAAAAGGGAAAAAAGGAGAAACCCTCTTTGTTCCAGCTGAGCTCTGTGGCACTCAGAGCCAGGCAATGCCCTTCCACTCCTTTCCCTCACATTTCCCCATGGGATAGAGCAAGAAAAGCTTTCTTTTTTTTGTTCAATCCCACCAAAAAACACCATTAAACCCCTTTGGATCCCCTTCCCTCATCCCAAAAGGATCGACAACTTGAGTGTGGAGTAACACAATGCCACAAAAAAATCCAATTTTCCTGTTTTTTCCCCTTTTTTTCCCAGCACTGCACGGCTGTTCCCAGGTTGTGGAGCTGCTCCTGGAACGGTAAGCAAGCTCCTTCCCTCCTCTCCTCCCCCAGCTCCCATTCCCTGCCAGGATTTACACACAAAGGATACTTGTGCTGCTCCAATCCCTCCCATCCCGAGGCTGTTTGCAGCTTTTTCCCAGCTGGATTCCCTCAGGGTGGGCTCCCTCCTGCTTGTGACACAAATCCCAGTTATGTAACTCAGCCCTGGGTTTGTTTTTCCCTGCTGATTCATTCCTGGTGCCTCCCAAAGTGACAATGACCAAAGGGATTCCTGGGCTTATCCTTGCCTGGGAATTGCAGCTCATCTCAAGTTCTGTGATCTAAGCCAGGCTTTAATTCAGTTTTTCATTTCACTGAATGAAATTGGTGAGCTCTTGATTTTGTACATTGTTCCATGAGGTTATTCCCTGCTTCCAGTCTGTATTTTGTTCTTTCTGGAAACTCTGGTCAGGAAAAAAGAGAATTATAAATGAGCTGAACCAGATCTCTGACCCCCAAAAAAAACTCCACAAATCATTCCCCAGCCCCTAAAACACCAGCACAGGTTTGTCTAAATTCCAATTTCAATCCCTTCCATGAGGATTTTGGAGCTGCCAACAGCTCTCTCCTGGTTTTTTCTCCTCTCATTCCAGGTGCCAGTACAAAGCTGACAGCAGAGACAGCTGTGGGGTCACTCCCTTCATGGATGCCCTCCAGAATGGGCACGTTGGCATTGCCCAGCTCCTCCTGGAGAAACACCAGGTGAGTGCCAAAATTCCTCCCTGCCTCTTCCAGGAGCTGAAACAGCTGCCAGGACAGCTGAGCCACGTGTTTGTCATGGCTGGAAGTGCAAGGAAACAAATTCCCAAATTGTAAAGGAAAGGAATTGTGTCAAAAGGCAGATTCCTCCTGGAGATGAGGATTTTAATGAGTGAGGTCATCAGGAATGGGTTGGAAAGATTTTAAAAACCATCTCATTCAACCATGGCAGGGACACCTTCCCCTATCCCAGGTGGCTCCAAGCCCCCTCCACCCTGGCCTTGGACACTTCCAGGGATCCAGGACAGCCACAGCTCTGGGTGTCAGAGCTGATGGTGCCACCAGGCAGTGGCAGGAGGGGACAGGACATTCCCAGTGCTCCAGGGGCAGATCCAAAAGCAGCTCTTGGAATGGCAGGGCTCAGTGTGGAGTTGTGAATAACATGGAAAGTCCATCCTTGAGTTATCCAGAGCTCCTCCCTCTCCCAAAAATCCCTGATTTCCTCCAGGGAATGCCATAGAGCCAATTGTTTTATTATTTATCATTTATTAATGGTTGATTGATGGATGATCCCAGCTGGTTGGGGCCCCCTCATGGCTGATTCTCCCAAAGTTTTGGGAAGTTTGCTGTGGTTTTAACCTCACATTGCAGCACTGAGGGTGGGAGAGGTGAGAAACCCCCAGAGGGTGATGATATAATTTGGGCTCAGTGTGGAGTCTCCAGTGGCTGTGAATAACATGGAAATGTCCATCCTTGAGTTATCCAGAGCTCCTCCCTCTCCCAAAAATCCCTCATTTCCTCCAGGGAATGCCATAGAGACAATTGTCAGGGACACCTTCCCCTACCCCAGGTGGCTCCAAACCCCATCCAGCCTGGCCTTGGACATTCCAGGGATCCAGGACAGCCACAGCTCTGGGTGTCACAGCTGATGGTGCCACCAGGCAGTGGCAAGAGGGGACAGGACATTCCCAGTGCTCCAGGGGCAGAGCCAAAAGCAGCTCTTGGAATGGCAGGGCTCTGTGTGGAGTTGTGAATAACATGGAAAGTCCATCCTTGAGTTATCCAGAGCTCCTCCCTCTCCCAAAAATCCCTCATTTCCTCCAGGGAATGCCATAGAGCCAATTGTGCACAGCAGGAAGCAGAACACTGCAATCAATAATTTATTAATGATTGATTGATGGATGATCCCAGCTGGTTGGGGCCCCCTCATGGCTGATTCTCCCAAAATTTTGGGAAGTTTGCTGTGGTTTTAACCTCACACTGCAGCACTGAGGGTGGGAGGGGTGAGAAACCCCAGTGTCCCCAGAGGGTGATGATGTCATTTGGGCTGAGTGTGGAGTCTCCAGTGACTGTGGATAATATGGAAAGTTCATCCTTGAGTTATCCAGAGCTCCTCCCTCTCCCAAAAATCCCTGATTTCCTCCAGGGAATGCCATAGAGACAATTGTCAGGGACACCTTCCCCTACCCCAGGTGGCTCCAAGCCCCATCCAGCCTGGCCTTGGACATTCCAGGGATCCAGGGACAGCCACAGCTCTGGGTGTCACAGCTGATGGTGCCACCAGGCAGTGACAGGAGGGAACAGGACATTCCCAGTGCTCCAGGGGCAGAGCCAAAAGCAACTCTTGGAATGGCAGGGCTCAGTGTGGAGTTGTGAATAACATGGAAATGTCCATCCTTGAGTTATCCAGAGCTCCTCCCTCTCCCAAAAATCCCTCATTTCCTCCAGGGAATGCCATAGAGCCAATTGTGCACAGCAGGAACCAAAACTGTTTTATTATTTATTATTTATCATTTATTAATGATTGATTGATGGATGATCCCAGCTGGTGGGGCCCCCTCATGGCTGATTCTCCCAAAATTTTGGGAAGTTTGCTGTGGTTTTAACCTCACATTGCAGCACTGAGGGTGGGAGGGGTGAGAATCCCCTAGAGGGTGATGATACCATTTGGGCTGAGTGCATTGTGTTATTTCCATGCCATTCCTTCCCTGCAGGCCTGTCCCACAGCTGTGGATGCCCTGGGTGCTCAGGCCCTGCACAGGGCAGCTGTGACAGCCCAGGATGGCTCCATCCAGTTCCTGGTGTCCCAGCTGGGTGTGGATGTCAACGGGAGAGCAACATCCCTGCAGCTGCCAGCCCTGCACTATGCAGCCAAGGTTTGTCCCAAATTCCCTGGGAAAGGACTCTGCCAGGCACCTAAAGCAGGCTGGGAAAGGTGTTTGGAGGATTTGCATTCCTGCCTCATCCTCTGCCACTGTCCATCTGCTCCTGACCACTCCCATTCCCTGTTTTCTGGGCAGCAGGGTGAGGGGGGAGTCTCCCCTTCTGCTCTGCTCTGCTGAGATCCCACATGGAGCCAACAGCAGCAGGAGCTGGAGCAAATCCAGAGGAATCCATGGAGCTGCTCCAGGCTGGGAGAGCTGGGGGTGCTCACCTGGAGAAGGGAAGGATGCAGGGAGAGCTTCCAGAACATTCCAGGGCCTGGAGGGGCTCCAGGAGAGCTGGAATTTGGGAAAGGCACAGAAGGACAGGACCCAGGGAATGGGGAAAGGGGAGATTGGGGAAGGAATTGCTGGAATTGCCAGAGAATCCCTGGATCCCTGGAAGGATTGGAGCAGCCTGGGATGCTGGGAGGTGTCCCTGCCATGAGCTTGGAGCTCCCTGCCCAGGCAAGGCAGGCCAGGATTGTGGGATTCAGGACACTCAGAATCCATGCAGAGGGATTGGGATGGAAAGTGGGGATAGAAAAGAGAGGCCCAGGCAAGGGAGAGCCTTGATGGTTTGCTGAGATTGCAAGGGAAGGCCCTGGATGCATCAATTCCTTGGAGAGGAGATGGATCCAATGTCAGGTTCTGGAGAGCTGGGAATTGCCAGGCTGGAGAAGGGAAGGATGCAGGGAGAGCTTCCAGAACATTCCAGGGCCTGGAGGGGCTCCAGGAGAGCTGGAGAGGGACTGGGGACAAGGGACAGGACACAGGGAATGGGGAAGGAATTCCTGGAATTGCCAGAGCATCCCTGGAATGTCCAAGGTTTGAAATTGGAGTTTGGAGCCCCTGGGACAGTGGGAGGTGTCCCTGCCATGGCAGGGGTGACACTGGAGGGACTTTGAGTTCCTTCCCACCCCAGGAATTCCATGTTTGTGTCCAGCTGCCTGCAGAGGAGGAACAGGAGATGTCCAGATGTGGGAAAGGAGAGCTGGGAAAGTGGGGGGAGCTGCTGGGATTTTATCTGTGTCCTTCACACTGGACTTGTTTTGAATTCCAGAACCACTGGAGCTTTCTCCTCCTCCCAGCTTGTGTGGGGAGCAGAGCAACATTCCCTGGGAGTGCAAAGCAGATCCCAAAACTTGACCAGGATCCCTTCTGGAAACAGCTGGCAGCAGGGGAATGTCCCAAAACTTGACCAGGATCCCTCTTAGGATCCAGCTGGCAGCAGGGGAATGTCCCTGCTCAGATCCAGGGATGTTAAACCCAGGATTTTAACAGCACTGAGGTTTGTAATGAGAATAAAACCTCATCCCAGTGCCCTGCTCCTGCAAAACCATTTGTGCCACTCCCTGGGAGTGCAAAGCAGATCCCAAAACTTGAGCAGGATCCCTCTTGGAATCCAGCTGGCAGCAGGGGAGTGTCCCAAAATTTAACCAGGATCCCTCTTAGGATCCAGCTGGCAGCAGGGGAATGTCCCAAAACTTGACCAGGATCCCTCTTAGGATCCAGCTGGCAGCAGGGGAATCTGCTCAGACCCAGGGATGCTAAACCCAGGATTTTAACATTTTGTAAAGAGAATAAAACCTCACCCCAGTGCCCTGCTCCTACAAAACCATTTGTGCCACTCCCTGGGAATGCTGGCACCATCCAGCCCTGCCTGCTCCCACAAAGGAGCCCTTTCTCCCATTTTTTTTTTGGCCTCCTGCTCCCAGAAACCACGTTCCAAAGCCCTTCTGGTTGCCAAGGGCACGTTGAACAGCAAGGCTCTGGGGGGAATATAATGTGCCTTGGAGAAAATCCCAGCTCCTGGCTGGTTTGGGAATGGCTGGATGGGATTCTGTCACTTTGGTGTCACTTTGTATTTACAGCAATGTTTGTTTGCCTGGTGGGATGTGTTTTTATCTCCCCCTTTTTCTTATTATTTTGTATTTATAAACACATGAAAATCAAGTTTTTTTTTAAAATTCAATTTGCTGCCAGGGCTGTGGCAGCTACAGCAGTTCCTGGAGTTGGGTTTGCAGGGAAATGGGAGACTCTGGAGCAGGGAAAATGCTGTGGAATCTTCTGGGAATGAGGAAAAAGAGTTGGGGGGATTAAAAAAAGAGCATTCAGGGCATTGAGGATGTAATTCCAAAATCAGGTGTTGTGTTATTTTAGGGAGGAAAGATTGATTTCTGGAAAAGCCTGTGCAGGGTGGAGGGAGCTGGGGGCTGGAAGGAAGGAATTGCTGGAATTGCCAGAGAATCCCTGGATCCCTGCAGTGGCCAAGGAAGGATTGGAGCAGCCTGGGATGCTGGGAGGTGTCCCTGCCATGAGCTTGGAGCTCCCTGCCCAGGCAAGGCAGGCCAGGATTGTGGGATTCAGGACACTCAGAATCCATGCAGAGGGATTGGGATGGAAAGTGGGGATAGAAAAGAGAGGGAAGGATGCAGGGAGAGCTTCCAGAACATTCCAGGGCCTGGAGGGGCTCCAGGAGAGCTGGAGAGGGACTGGGGACAAGGGACAGGACCCAGGGAATGGGGAAAGGAATTCCTGGAATTGCCAGAGAATCCCTGGAGTGCCCAAGGAAGGACTGGAGCCCCTGGGATGGGGAAGGTGTCCCTGCCATGGCAGGGTTGGAATTTGATGAACTTGAAGGATTTTTTTCCAATCCAAACCAATTTTAGGAATTCCAAACCCTTCTGTGATTCCTGCCCAGTTGCCATGGGATAGCAGCAGCTGGAGCAATTCCTGAATCATGGATCTGCTCTTCCCTGAGCCTCATTTCCATCTGCCCCAGGATCCTCTGGAGCTGCTGCTCCCCCCAGCAGCTCAGGGATGGATCTGAGCCCAGAGCTGATCCCAAATCCCCCATTCTGAGCCCAGAGCTGATCCCAAATCCCCCATTCTGAGGCCAGAGCTGATCCCAAATCCCCCATTCTGCAGGAAGGACATGGT
Source organism: Catharus ustulatus (assembly GCF_009819885.2). Lineage (NCBI taxonomy): Eukaryota > Metazoa > Chordata > Aves > Passeriformes > Turdidae > Catharus > Catharus ustulatus. The sequence goes on from NC_046224.1 coordinate 1,617,847, forward strand.
CACACCATCCACACCCTGCTGGCCCTCGGTGCTGATCTCCAGGCTAAGGATGCCAAGGGCCGTTCTGGTGAGAATCCCAAACTTTTCCCAAGCTTTGTGTGACCCCATGAGCACATCCCATGTCAAATCCATGGATACATTTGTTCTGGGAGCAACATGATGGGTCATCCCAGGGGTTGTTTTGGGCATTTTGCATTTCCTGGCTTCACTTTGCTGGAATTTCTGCTGGGATTTTTCCCTTGGGGAAAGAACAGAGAGACAAATTGGGAATTTTTTCACCTGAGGAGTTCCAGTGCTGCCTCAAATTTGCCTGGAATGATCCTGTTGGATGGATTGAGCTCTCCAGCCTCAATTCTTCAGCAAACAGCCTGGAAATGGCTGATGAGCAAATAAAACCAGAGAGCTGGCACGGAAATAGAGTTGCTATAGCGATGCTGGAGTCGGCATTCCCAGTGGGAAAGGCTCAGGCAGCTCTTGCATCAGCATCTCCCAAAAAAAAAAACATTTAAATGATAAAAAAATGAGAAATGGTTTCAAATTGGCAAATTGCCCAGCCCTGGGGTTTGGTTAAAGCCAGGTTTTAGTGTTGCCATCTCTCCCTCCGCCCCCTCAGTGATTAAATCCCAGCTCTGCTGAGCTCACCCAGCTCTGGGATTTTGTTTTTCCTCTGCTCCCTCCTTGGCTTTGGCTCACTGTGTCCTTGGGAAGCTTCTCATCCACATCAGGATTATCCAGAGGGATCAGGACTGCATTAGATGGAAGGAAGATTTTTTTAACAGTGAGGGTGAGGATGGGATGGGATGGAATTCCCAGAAAAGCTGTGGCTGATCCCTGGAAGGTTGGGCAGGTGGGATGGAATTCCCTGAGAAGCTGTGGCTGATCCCTGGAAGGTTGGGCAGGTGGGATGGAATTCCCAGAAAAGCTGTGGCTGATCCCTGAAGTGTCCCTGGAAGGTTGGGCAGGGCTTGGAGCACCCTGGGGTAGTGGAAGGTCCCTTCCATGGCAGGAGGGTGGAACTGGGGGATCTTTGAGGTTAGACTTAATAATCCCAAGGATAGAATTCTTGGATTCTATCCCAAGGATAGAATTCCTTGATTCTATCCCAAGGATCTATCCCAAGGATAGAATTCCTTGATTCTATCCCAAGGATCTATCCCAAAGATAGAATTCTTGGATTCTATCACAAGGATCCATCCCAGCGATAGAATTCTTGTATTCCATCCCAAAGATCCATCCCAAGGATCAAATTCTTTGATTCCATCCCAAGGATCAATCCCAAGGATAGAATTCCTTGATTCTATCCCAAGAATAGAATTCCTTGATTCTATCCCAAGGATCTATCCCAAGGACAGAATTCCTGGATTCTATCCCAAAGATCTATCCCAAGAATCAAATTCTTTGATTCTGTCCCAAGGATAGAATTCTTTGATTCTATCCCAAGGATCTATCCCAAAGATAGAATTCTTGGATTCTATCACAAGGATCTATCCCAAGAATAGAATTTCTTGATTCTATCCCAAGGATCCCATCCCAAGGATTGAATTCCTTGATTCTATCCCAATAATCCATCCCAAGGATTGAATTCTTTGATTCCATCCCAAGGATCCATCCCAAAGATAGAATTCTTGGATTCTATCCCAAGGATCCATCCCAAGGGTTGAATTCTCTGATTCCATCCCAGGGATCTATCCCAAGGATTGAATTCCTTGATTCTATCCCAAGGATAAAATTCTTTGATTCCATCCCAAGGACAGTATTCTTTGATTCTATCCCAAATATCTATCCCAAGGATTGAATTCTTTTATTCTATCTCAAAGATCTATCCCAAGAATCAAATTCTATGATTCTATCCCAAAGATAGAATTCTTTGATTCTATCCAAACCCCTCCACAATTCCACACTGAAAAAACTCATTTCTCACCCCCCTCCTCTATTCATCCCCTCTGGGACTCCTGTTTTCCCCCAAAGCAGGAGCAGGAGGTGACCCCAGCTTGTGCTCTGTGTGTCCCCCCAGCCCTGCACGTGGCCAGCTCTGGGCAGAGAGTGGAGGCAGCTCAGATCCTGCTCCAGGCTGGGCTCCAGGACACTCCAGATGTGACAGGAACGCTGGCACAGCAGCTGGCCAGGAGCCCAGAGCTCATCCAGATGTTCCAGAGCTCATCCAGATGTTCCAGGGAGCACAGGGCAGCAGGTGAAGAAGAGGAACTCATTCATACATGGTACACTGGATGGTATTTTTAACAAAAATTGAGCAGAGCAGCCAAGTTTGCCACTTGGGAAGCAGATTTAGAAATGTTTGAAACAGGATTATCTCAAATTATGATGGAGGTGGGAGAGTGGGGAGGCCCTGGCACAGATTTTCCAAAAAAATTGTGGCTCCAGGATGCTCCAGATGCCACAGGAATGCTGGAACAGAACTCATCCAGGTGTTCAGAACTCATCCAGATGTTCCAGAAAAAGAGGAATAGTTCCACATGGTACATTGGTTATCCCTTGGATGATTTAAATGTTGGAATTTTTACCCAAAATTGAGCAGAGCAGCCAAGTTTGGCTCTTGGGAAGTAGGTTTAGAAATGTTTGAAGTAGGATTATCTCAAATTTTGATGGAGGTGGGAGAATGGGGAGGGCCTGGGACAGATTTCCCAAAAAAATTGTGGCTCCAGGATGCTCCAGATGCCACAGGAACACTGGAACAGCAGCTGGCCAGGAGCCCAGAACTCATCCAGATCTTCCAGAACTCATCCAGATGTTCCAGAAAAAGAAGAATAGTTCCACATGGTGCATTGGTTATCCCTTGGCTGATTTAAATGTTGGGATTTTTACCCAAAATTGAGCAGAGCAGCCAAATTTGCCACTTGGGAAGCAGATTTAGAAATGTTTGAAACAGGATTATCTCAAATTATGATGGAGGTGGGAGAGTGGGGAGGGCCTGGCACAGATTTCCAAAAAAAAAATTGTGGCTCCAGGGCACTCCAGGTACCACAGGAATGCTGGAATAGAACTCATCCAGGTGTTCCAGAACTCATCCAGATCTTCCAGAACTCATCCAGGTGTTCAGAACTCATCCAGATGTTCCAGAAAAAAAGGAATCTAGTTCCACATGGTGCCTTGTTTATCCCTTGGCTGATTTAAATGTTGGGATTTTTACCCAAAATTGAGCAGAGGAGCCAAGTTTGCCACTTGGGAAGCAGATTTAGAAATGTTTGAAGTAGGATTATCTCAAATTATGATGGAGGTGGGAGAGTGAGGAGGCCCTGACACAGATTTCCCAAAAAAATTGTGGCTCCAGGACACTCCAGATGCCACAGGAATGCTGGAATAGAACTCATCCAGGTGTTCAGAACTCATCCAGATGTTCCAGAACTCATCCAGGTGTTCCAGAAAAAGAGGAATAGTTCCACATGGTGCCTTGTTTATCCCTTGGCTGATTTGAATCTTGAAATTTTTACCCAAAATTGAGCAGAGCAGCCAAGTTTGCCACTTGGGAAGCAGATTCAGAAATGTTTGAAACAGGATTATCTCAAATTATGATGGAGGTGGGAGAGTGAGGAGGCCCTGGCACAGATTTCACAAAAAAATTGTGGCTCCAGGATGCTCCAGATGTCACAGGAACACTGGAACAGAACTCACCAGATGTTCCAGAACTCATCCAGATATTCCAGAGCTCATCCAGATGTTCCAGAACTCATCCAGGTGTTCCAGAAAAAGAAGAATAGTTCCACATGGTGCATTGGTTATCTCTTGGCTGATTTAAATGTTGGGATTTTTACCCAAAATTGAGCAGAGCAGCCAAGTTTGGCACTTGGGAAGCAGATTTAGAAATGTTTGAAGCAGGATTATCTCAAATTATGATGGAGGTGGGAGAGTGGGGAGGGCCTGGTACAGATTTCCCAAAAAAATTGTGGCTCCAGGACACCCCAGATGCCAGAGGAATGCTGGAACAGAACTCATCCAGATGTTCCAGAACTCATCCAGATGTTCCAGAGCTCATCCAGGTGTTCAGAACTCATCCAGATGTTCCAGAAAAAGAAGAATAGTTCCACATGGTGCATTGGTTATCCCTTGGCTGATTTAAATCTTGGAATTTTTACCCAAAATTGAGCAGAGCAGCCAAGTTTGCCACTTGGGAAGCAGATTTAGAAATGTTTGAAGTAGGATTATCTCAAATTATGATGGAGGTGGGAGAGTGGGGAGGCCCTGGCACAGATTTTCCAAAAAAATTGTGGCTCCAGGAAGCTCCAGATGCCACAGGAATGCTGGAACAGAACTCACCAGGTGTTCCAGAGAACACAAAAAGAGGAAAAGTTCCACATGGTACATTGGTTATCTCTTGGCTGATATTTTTTACCCAAAATTGAGCAGAGCAGCCAAGTTTGCCACTTGGGAAGCAGATTTAGAAATGTTTGAAACAGGATTATCTCAAATTATGATGGAGGTGGGAGAGTGGGGAGGCCCTGGGACAGATTTCCCAAAAAAATTGTGGCTCCAGGATGCTCCAGATGTCACAGGAATGCTGGAACAGAACTCATCCAGATGTTCAGAACTCATCCAGATGTTCCAGAACTCATCCAGATGTTCCAGAAAAAAAGGAATCTAGTTCCACATGGTGCATTGTTTATCCCTTGGCTGATTTAAATGTTGGAATTTTTACCCAAAATTGAGCAGAGCAGCCAAATTTGACACTTGGGAAGCAGATTTAGAAATGTTTGAAGTAGGATTATCTCAAATAATGATGGAGGTGGGAAAATGGGGAGGGCCTGGTACAGACTTCCCAAAAAATTTGTGGCTCCAGGACACTCCTGATGCTACAGGAATGCTGGAACAGAACTCATCCAGATGTTCCAGAAAAAGAATAATAGTTCCACATGGTGCATTTGTTATCTCTTGGCTGATTTAAATGTTGGAATTTTTACCCAAAATTGAGCAGAGCAGCCAAATTTGCCACTTGGGAAGTAGATTTAGAAGTGTTTGAAGTAGGATTATCTCAAATTATGATGGAGGTGGGAGAGTGGGGAGGGCCTGGGACAAATTTCCCAAAAAAAAAATCGTGGCTGCCCCATCCCTGGAAGTGTCCCAGACCAGGCTGGAGCAATCTGGGATAGTGGGAGGTGTCTAATTTGGAATTAAATCATCTTTAGGTCCTTACCCACCCAAACCATTCCATGTTTTTGTCACATCTCTGCTCTGATCAATTTTTATAATTTATTTTCTTCTCTCATTTTTCCAAATTCCAGGGCTGCAGCTCCCTGAACCAGAACCATCCAAGGGAAATTCCACTTTTCCTGGCAATTCCCAATGGAGAAGATTCACCTGGATTATTGATTTTCCAGCTCTTCATGGACTAATCCCTTAATTTTTTTTAATTTCTGACCTCTTTGGACAGAGACTCTGGAAGCTGCATCAGCTTTAAATCCTTTTTGTTGCTGATCCCAAAACCTGCAGGAATTTATAGTGAGGGGTGGTTTATTTTATTTATTCCATTTTATTCCATATTGGAATGCTGGGCATTCCAATGATGAACTTTAAATCCCAAATAATCTGCTCTTGGAAACCTGGAATGTTGGAATTATGAATTCCAAGAAAAATTATGTGAGACTGAGAGAAAACAGCATTTGGGGAATGTTCCCAAATATCCAAAACTCCTTAAAAACATGGAAACACAAAGTGCATTATTCTGAGGGTCAGAAAAATGAACATGGATTGCAAAATTCACCCAGGAAATGTTTTTTTTTTTTTTTTCCAGAATGGGGTTTTGGGAATTAGGAACACAGCTCAATTATGTTTTTATAGGAAATTCTCCATCAGATGTTGTTCAGGGGGTGCTTGGGATGGGCTGGAAAAGCACCAGATGTGGAGGAATTTGGGGTCCAGTTAAACCCACCCCCAAAAATGAGAAAAATCCCTCAATTTGAGGATCCCCTAAATGCAGAAAATCCCCCAAACTGATGAACACCCTAAAACAGAGCACACCCCCAGGTTAAGGTGCACCCCCAAAAAATCCTGAGGACCCCCCAAACTGAGACCTGTCCCCAAATAAAGAATCCCCCCCATAAACTGAGGGTCCCCCTCATTTTTCCCTAAACTGAAAAATCCCCTAAATTGGGGATCCATGAACCGAGACCACCCCAAATAAAGAGCTCCCCCAAATAAAGGACCCTCCAAATTAACACCCCACCCCCCAGCTGAGGGCTCCCCAACCTGAAGTGTCCCCCCAAGTAAAAACAGGACCCCCAAAAGTGAGGAACCCCCAGAAATTTGGGAGAATCCCCAAATTTAGGATTTTTTCCCCCCCCATAAAGGATCGCGGCCATTGAACTGCGCATGCGCGCCGCGCCCCCACCACGGTGGCAGCGCCGCTCGCGCGCGCAGCGCGCCCGCCCCTTGAGTGACAGCCCCGCCAGCCAATGGCGTGGCGTATCGCGCTGTGATTGACAGGCGCGTGGGCGGGGCGCAGGTGGCCCGGCCCCGCCCCCTCCCGGCGCGGTCCCCTCACGGCGGCGGCTCCATTTTCTCGCGCTCCCGCGGCCCCCGCGTAGCGCCCGGTTCGCTTCAGCCCCGGCCGAGAGACCCCCGAGACACCGCGCGCCGCCATGAATGAGGAGTACGACGTGATCGTGCTGGGCACCGGCCTCACGGTGAGGAGCAGCCGCCGCCCGCTCGCGTCTCGGGCCTGCTGCGGGCGGCCGCGCCCTGCCCCGCCCCGCCGCCCCCCCTCCGCCATCCCCCGGTTCCTGCGGCTGACCCCCTTCCCTATCTCTCACCCATCCCGGCGCTGCTGTCCTTTTGCCCGGCTATCACCTGATCCTCCCCCCCATGCAGGGTTTGAGCCCCCCCCGCCTGGGGCCCTCGGGTCTTTATTCCCTCCCCCGGGGTGTGCGCTCCCTTCCTCAGTGTCTCACCTCATTATCAGCCCGCTTTCCCCATTCAGGTGGTTTTCTTCAGCTGTCACCTGGCCATCGTAGCCCCCCCATTTCTTCCTGGGTGCTTCCCCCTGTCCTCATCTCCAATATTAGTGGGGGTCTGGTGTGTGCGACCCCCTTGGGGACCGCTGTGTGCTTTCTCCTGTCATTAATTACCACAGCACCCCCCCGGCTTCAGTCCCACCCCCACCCTGGATCCTTTCCCATTCATCTCCAGCCCAGCCTGGGATCCTCCCCCTGCTCCCCTCAGCATTACCCGGGGGGTTTGATGTGTGTGACCCCCCCTGGGTCATTTCCCCATCATTAATTCTCACAGCACCAATCCCATCCCCACCCTGCACCCTTCTCCCCATCCCGACCTGGCCCCCCGGGTGGGGTTTTGATATGATTTATATATATTTTATAACAGCTGCTCGTGTTCGGATATCCCCGCCGTTCTCAGGGGCCCCAGGAAATGCGGTTGTTTTGCGGAGGGAGGGCGTGGGGAGACTCGGACAATAAAACGCCCACGGGCATTTATTGCCTTCTATTTATTTTTTTACATTTTTATCTTGTTTTTTTCCATTCACACATCTCTTCCTCCACCCCCGTACCACAAACCTGAGGTGGCTGCAGGTCCGTACAGGGTGGAGGCAGTGGTTTTATCCCCCCCCTCTCCATCCCCATTCCCGCTCCGCCTTTGCAGCCTTCGGCTCCATCCAGCCCTGACTGCAGCAGGAGGGGGATGGGAGCCTGGCGAGCCTGTCAAATTTTTATCCCCCCCTCCAAAAAAAAAAAAAAAAAAAAAAAAAGAAAAAACCCCTTTCCTGCGATGTCGCCGCATCCCGGTGATCCCTAAGGAAAGCTGACAGCTGACGGGGGTGCGGCGCAGGGAGGGGAATGAGCCGTGCTCCGGCTTTGTCCTATTGTGGAGGATGCAGCCCGCGCTGCAGGCAGCCCTGGGGAGAAAAAAAACATGGCAGTGCTGCTGGCCGCCAGCTTGGAGGGAGGATTTCTGCTGCTTCCTGCATCCCTGCAGCTCGGGAGGATTTCTGCTGCTTCCTGCATCCCTGCAGCTCGGGAGATGCCGGGTTGCGGGTTACAAACGCCTGGAGAAAGGGGGGAAGAAAATCCAAAATGGTGAAGAGGTTTTCCTCCTTGTACAAACGGCCTTTCCTGCTTTTGTTGGCTCCTGTTGGTGGGGAAAGGTGGCTGGACAAAGGGATCTTTTTGGGGTTGGCCCGGCAGGGATTTCCCCCATTTCCCCTGGGGATGGTGATTAAATTGAAATCCTCCTGTGGTTTGGGTGCTGTGATTGATGGTCCTGCTGAGACAGGACCCCAGCGAGGGCAGAGCTGCGTTATCATCCTTCCCCCTCTTTTGGGTTTGGGAAGAAGGGGAACAAACCTGCAGCGTGGCACAAAGGAAATGGGTGAAGTGTGGGAGAGTCTGCTGCAGCTTTCCCAGTCGCTTTCATTCCTTTTCAAGGCTCTTCCTTTGAGGTGGAGGAAAAAGCTTCTTCCCTTTGATAGGGAAAGCTGGAGTCTGTCCTAAAGCCTGGCCCTGGCTCGGCAAAGCAGGGAAAGGCACTTTAGGGGAGGTGAAATCTAATGAGCTCGTAGGGAAGGGGCCTCCAATAGATCCGAGCTCCATTAAAATGTTAATTTATGCTTTAGTGTGAGCGGGGTATCAAGTTGGTGAACACAGGGCTTAATCTTAAACTGACAAATGCCAGTGTAAATTTGACAAAAGGCCTCTTGTGAAATCACTTTTAAGACAAGCTCCTGCTAATGAGCAGCAGTTGAGTTAAAAGGAATAAATTAGGGCCGTATTTAAGGTGTGCTGACCAAACTTCAGAGCCTGGGAATATCCTGGAGCACAGATTTTGCTTCTGGTGTGCCGGCTTTCCCTCTGAAATACCAATTAGGGTGGACTTGGTCTTGTCTTGAGCAGCTCATGTGGAAAAAAGAATGGAAAGCAGAGGTGCTGGTGCAGCCATCCTGGAATTGCTCAACCATCGTGGTGTCAGAGCACTGTGAGCACTCAGATGAGGCTCCAGCTGAGTTTGTACCAGCGAGGAAAACGTCCAGTTGTTGCTTCCCTTTTCCAAAGGAGCCACCATGGAAGTTCTGGTGATGTTTGTCACCTTTTCCCTCAAGGATTCTGCTGCTGGAGCCCCACCAGGCCCCTGGTGCAGCTCTGAGGTTGTGTCTGTGCTGCTGATCTGGAGGTTTTCAAGGGAAAGTTGGGTTTAAAGAGGAAGAATGAGTCGTTGGAGGCTTTGTGAAACAGCACAAATGCATCCATTGTCGTGGTCATTCTGGTTGGGTCTGTGAGTGTAAATTCCACTGGGATGGATCTGGAAGTGCAACGTGAATATTTCAGGTGTTAATCTCTTCCTCCACCAGTAATGAAGGACTAAAGGCAGCTTTAGAACTGGGATTGCTGGCACTCAAACTATTTCAGCTTTTCCTTTCTGTGTGCTAATCAGAGACCCCATTGCTGTGGCAGTGCTTAGTCCTGGGGGGAAAAATAATCCTGAATTATTGCTGCTAGAACCCCTGAGATTTGCACCAGCTGCATGGAGCACTGGGAAGTGCCAGGCCCTGCTGGATCTTCCAGCTGCCTCTTTCCTGGTGGAAATGGCTTCTCCAGGTTATTAAAACTGGAGCTTTAATAGCTTTAAGGTCCTTGTCTTAGGCTTTCCATGTGTGTCATGTGTGGCAGCTTAGGGATCATCTTCCTGCAGACCTAGTGCACAAACTGGTTTTTAATCTGGTGCGGTGGTCACAGACTGCAGAGCTCCTCGTGGCTGTGTTTTCACACCTCTCTTTTCGATTCACTGGAATTTCCCAGGTCACTGTAATTTCCACCTCTGTGCTGTGGAGGTGGCTCAGTACTTCCTCACTGGGTAATTTCAGAGCAGAGTTGTACCCAGTGACAGGCTCTGTTCTCTGCCCTCTGCACTTCCACAAAGTTCTTTCCCATGGATTTGGGGGATAATGAAATCCTCCAGTGGGTGAATGCCGTGTTCCTGCTGAGGTTTCACTCTTTGCAGACTGAACTAAGCTTCTTACCTGCCAGCTGCTCCCCGTGTTAAAGCTATTCCAATCCATCCCAAAGATCCACATTCACTTTCTGTGGGAGCAGAGGAGCCACACTCATCGGTTCAGGATGTGTTTATGGATCCATCACCGTGTGCAGTGGCATCCCCTGCTGCAGTGCGGTGTGGAGTTGATTTTGCCGTGTGTAGGATGAGCAGAGGGTCAGGTGGGATTGTCTGTGTCACATTGTCTGTGTCCCCTGCTCCAGAGGTCCCTTCCAAGCCCAGTGTGTGTCTCTGTGTGCACAGCCCGGCCCTGCCTTTCCAAGAAAGATCCTGGCCGTGCCAGAGCCGCAGCTGAAGGGATTGTGCTCGCTGCTCGGTGCCCAATCCTCCCCTCAGCGCCGTCACAGGAGCGCCGCTGGCTCCGGCTCCCTTCGGGCTGTCTGAGCCTTTCTGAGCTGCCGCCCTACTTGGAGAAAGTCCATGGGAGCCTCCCTGCTTCCCTCCGTTCCTCAAGGCCTCTCTGCCTGCACAAGCTCTGCTCAGGACCAGCTCCTGCACTCAGGGAGCAGCTGATGGTGTAAAGCAAGCATGGAAACACCGATACCTCCAAGCCTCCCCTTTTTAATTCCCACTGGATGTGCTGGTTTCTCGCTGCTTCCCCGGCCATTTGCAGCGACATGCGCGGCGCTCAGACTCTTCATTCAGCACAATGAGCTCCTGGGAGCCTCGTAACCTGAGCTGGGGGAGGCACTGCGTTGTAGTAGCAGCGTCACTGCAATTTGCATGAGGATTCTCTTGGATCTGGATACCCGGAGCTCTCCCTGCTGTGTCCTGCTGCTGCTGTCAGCAGCTGCTGCTCCCTGTTCCTGTTTGGCGCTGTGACGTTTAGAAAACACAAAAAACTGCACAGATTTGGACTCTGACGCTTCCCCTTTTTTGTTTGCAATCTGAGCTCTTCTCGGTCCTGCCCTTATCAGCACAGGCTGTTTGTTTTCCTCATCCCTGACCCAAATGACAGCGTCATACATCAAGCAATTCCTGGTCCTGCAGCCAGCACGGCATCCAAAGGAATTGCTGAGCTGAGGATAAATCCATTGTGCAGCCCGTGTGCAGAGGGAAGGGCTGGGCAGGATTTCAGTGCCTGCCTGATGGAAGGGCTGTGCAGTGAGCCTTGGGTGAAATTGCAGTGTAATAGCTGCACCTCAGGCCCCACAGCGGTGTTTAATGGGTGTAAAGGAGGAGTGAAGAGCTACTTAAGGCCTCAGATCTTCTGCTGGTGCTCACATTCACTCCAGGAGATGCTGGGAATTTGGGCAGGTGACCTGGAGAAGGGATGCATGCTCTCTCCTGGGAAGACAGAGCAAGGAATGCTTTGAAGTTAAGTGGGTGAAATCAGCTGACATCCACACCAAGGGATGGAGTTTGTGCAGCTTTTACTGGAGCTCCTGCTTGGCTTCCTTGTGGCTCAGCTCCAGCTTGGACACTTGCAGTCCTGTGCCACCATCTGGCAGAGCTGGTGAGCCAGGGCTGGGAGATGTTCCAGGGGGTTAAATCACAGGATAGAGCACGGAGTCCAAGCACAGAGCTCTGTGAGTTTAACTGGCTGGTGGTGGTGTGACAGTCGTGCCTTGGGTGTGGTTAATCATTAACCCTGCAGCCACTTTGGTGGTTACTCAGCGTTGCAGGCCTTGAGTAGTGATTTCACACGAGGTTTGGTGCAGCTCTGTCTGCTGGGAGGGTCTCTGCTTGCTCCAGATGTGGGGAAAGTAGCAGGGACCTTGTAGGATCCTTGGAAGGAGCAGCTGATGGATGGTGGAGAGCTTTTGTGGCTCACTACTCACAGTCCACGTGGTGATCATGAAGCCTTGTGGGCACCGTGCTGGAAATCTTCCATGGCTTCAGGCATCGAGTTCAGAGCGTCCTTGCTGTGTGTGAGGCAGCTCCAGCTTTGCTCCTCAGGTCCTTGGCTGGGTTCTGGTGACATCCTGGTGGGTGACAGACAGAGAAGGATTTTCCACTGCCACCTGGAAGCAGCAGCACAGCAAATCCCTGCAGCTGCAGATGTCTGACCTTCAGAACAAAACAACCCCTGAGAGCTGCTGTGGCTGGGGAAGTTGATTTTACAGCTTCCTTTGCACTGAGGATTGACTGGAGTCAGGATTTACACAAACAGTCCCCAGTGGGAAGCTGCTGGTGTTGGTGCTTTTCCTGCCTGACACCTGCCCTGCTCAGAGTGGAGCTGGGAATGAACCTCCTGCACTCCAGGGGACGGGGAAGTGACACAGGAGGAGAGTCCTGCCTGAGGTGCCTGTGGATTAAACAGGAAGGATCTCCTGGAGACTCCAATCCCTGCAGGAGGAATCCTGTCAGATGTGTCTCTCAGCAGCTGCCTGGGCCTTTCCAAACAATGAAAAAAATGTTAAAAACCATCCTGCCACCTTTGGGACCCCTCCCACTGGAGCAGGCTGCTCCAAGCCCCCTCCAGCAATCCCCAGCCATGTGAGATGTGGCTGAATAAACTGTGCTGCTGGAGGGAGCAGTAAAAGCTCCAAGATAAGCTGTCCTAAGCACACAAACATTGAAGTTTTTGTTCAGCTCTTTGGCTGGGCAATGGCAGCCGGTGCAAAGTCTGGTTTTAATGAGGGTTTAGTTGTGCAAGGCCTGAGCTGCTGCTCCAGGGGACAGAGCAAAGCAAAGCTGGGCTCATCCAGCAATGCCTTCATTTATTCCTTGTGCTGCTCTCTGAGAGAAGCTTTTGGTTATTCTGAGTGTCCCAGTGTGGCAAATATTAATTATTGGTTCTGATTGAAGTCCAGGTAAGGTTCCATCAGCTCCTGCTGCTGCTCTGTGGACATCCTTAACCTGATAGCTGGTGCCTTAGAGGACAGATTTTCCTTTGGCTCAAATGCATAGAATTCCCAAAAAAATTCCTCTGGGAATTCTGATGGTGACTCTGTAGCTCTAACCCCTTGCCCAGAGCAGAAAATAAATTTATTAAGAGATTAATCTGCCTGAATTCTGGGGTGAGGCAACTGCTGTGCTTGTTTGCAGAGGGCTGTGAGGTAGCTGAACATGCTCTGGCTTGGGGAAAAGGGGAAGGAGGAGGCTCCAGTGCAGCTGAGCTGTCCCTTTTCCCCTTTCCTTCCTGCAGGAATGCATCCTCTCCGGGATCATGTCAGTGAATGGAAAGAAAGTCCTTCACATGGATCGCAACTCTTACTATGGAGGGGAAAGTGCATCCATCACACCCCTGGAAGATGTAAGTGTGAGAGAGCCCCAGCCTCTGCTCCTTCCTGCCCACAGAAAGGGGATTTATTCCCACTCAGCCTTGGGCTGGGTTCTAATTAATGAGCTACAAAGGTTTTCCTTTGAGTGAGGAAGTTTTGTGGCACTTCCTCACCAAACACTTTGGAGTTGGTAGGTTGTGCTTGTTCCCTGCAATTCTCAGCTGGGATCTGAGCAAATCCAGAGCTGGATGTTAAAACTCTTCAGCTAATGAAATGTCATGTTAAACAGTTCATTAGGTTCATAAATTCCCAAATCCTTGGATGAGCAGAATTGCCCTGCCTGGTTCTTGCTGTAACAATTCCCTGGCTGTGTTTGTGTGTTCCAAACTCAGCCAGGAGCTGGCTCTGAAGAGCTTGTGTTCAGCCTGGAGCTGTGGGGGTGGAAAGTGTGTGCATGTGTGGGAGAAATGACACCCAGCCACATTTCCTGGACTATAACAAGTTGTGTGTTCTCTCTCCAAAGCTCTACAAAAGATTTAATCTCCCAGGAACTCCACCAGAATCCATGGGGCGGGGAAGAGACTGGAACGTGGACCTCATTCCAAAATTCCTTATGGCTAATGGTGAGTGACCCTGAGCTCCCAGATACTCCCTGAGCTGGTGCTGGGTGCTGGAATGGGACAGGAATGACAGCCCTCATCCTTGAATCTGTGTGTTCTGCTGCTGGCCTGGTCTAGACTAAATCAGGGAAGGGGTTACAGTGCAGGGCCAGCTCCCTAAAACCAGCCCTGGCTGCTGGAATCTCCTCCTGGAGCAGCAGGGCATGGATGGGTTGTGCTGGAATCTCATCCTGGAGCAGCAGGGCATGGATGGGTTGTGCTGGAATCTCCTCCTGGAGCAGCAGGGCATGGATGGTTTGTGCTGGAATCTCGTCCTAGAGCAGCAGGGCATGGATGAATTGTGCTGGAATCTCATTCTGGAGCAGCAGGGCATGGATGGGTTGTGCTGGAATCTCCTCCTGGAGCAGCAGGGCATGGATGGGTTGGGCTGGAATCTCCTCCTGGAGCAGCAGGGCATGGGTGGATTGGGCTGGAATCTCATTCTGGAGCAGCAGGGCATGGATGGTTTGTGCTGGAATCTCCTCCTGGAGCAGCAGGGCATGGATGAATTGTGCTGGAATCTCATTCTGGAGCAGCAGGGCATGGATGGGTTGTGCTGGAATCTCCTCCTGGAGCAGCAGGGCATGGATGGGTTGGGCTGGAATCTCCTCCTGGAGCAGCAGGGCATGGATGGATTGGGCTGGAATCTCCATCTGGAGCAGCAGGGCATGGATGGGTTGGGCTGGAATCTCCTCCTGGAGCAGCAGGGCATGGATGGGTTGTGCTGGAATTTCATCCTGGAGCAGCAGGGCATGGATGGATTGTGCTGGAATCTCCTCCTGGAGCAGCAGGGCATGGATGGGTTGGGCTGGAATCTCCTCCTGGAGCAGCAGGGCATGGATGGATTCTGCTGGAATCTCATCCTGAAGCAGGCATGGATGGGTTGTGCTGGAATCTCATTCTGGAGCAGCAGGGCATGGATGGGTTGTGCTGGAATCTCCTCCTGGAGCAGCAGGGCATGGATGGATTCTGCTGGAATCTCATCCTGGAGCAGCAGGGCATGGATGGATTCTGCTGGAATCTCCTCCTGGAGCAGCAGGGCATGGATGGGTTGTGCTGGAATCTCCTCCTGGAGCAGCAGGGCATGGATGGGTTGGGCTGGAATCTCCTCCTGGAGCAGCAGGGCATGGATGGATTGTGCTGGAATCTCCTCCTGGAGCAGCAGGGCATGGATGGGTTGGGCTGGAATCTCATTCTGGAGCAGCAGGGCATGGATGGGTTGGGCTGGAATCTCCTCCTGGAGCAGCAGGGCATGGATGGATTGGGCTGGAATCTCCTCCTGGAGCAGCAGGGCATGGATGGGTTGTGCTGGAATCTCCTCCTGGAGCAGCAGGGCATGGGTGGATTCTGCTGGAATCTCATTCTGGAGCAGCAGGGCATGGATGGGTTGTGCTCAGGGCTGCTGCAGTGGGAGAGCTGACAGATCCCAGCCAGGCCTTGGTTGCTTTAGTCCCAGCTTACCTTGAGCCTGCTGTGGGAATTGAGCACGGGGAAGGGTTTGCTGTGCTGGAGGAGCTGACAGATCCCAGCCAGTCCCAGCTTACCCCGAGCCTGCTGTGGGAATTGAGCACAGGGAAGGGTTTGCTGTGCTGGAGCAGCTGCTGTTCTGTGTTTGACTGTGCCACCCCCCCTGCAGGTCAGTTGGTAAAGATGCTGCTCTACACAGAAGTCACTCGTTACTTGGACTTCAAGGTGATCGAGGGCAGCTTCGTCTACAAGGGAGGGAAGATCTACAAAGTTCCTTCCACTGAGGCAGAAGCTTTGGCCTCCAGTGAGTAGCTGCACCTTTTGTGTTCTCTCTATTTGATGTCATGTCCTTGTTGGAATTGAGTGTGTGAAAAACATTGCAGGCAAATTGGAGTGACTGATTCTGACATGTGGCACCTCAAACCTTAATTGTTGCCTACTTCAATTTCACTCCTCAAATAAAACTAATGACAATGTGGTGAAATCCAGTAGGATCCAGAGGGCATTCCATGAGTCCAGACATGGGATGTGTTCAGCAGCACATCTGAAAAATCTGATACAGATTCTGAGCCTTCCTCATGATAGATATTCCTGAAGGAGTCAGGAATTCCTGCAGTTTGGCCTCAGTGGGCTCCAGGACAGGAGTGCAGGTGCTGCCTCTACCCTCACATTTCTGCAGCTCCAGTCTTGCTTCTGCAATCTGTGGAGAATTCAAGTGCAGAAACCTTGTCCAGCCTTGTGTTTGGGGTTTGAGGGACAGGACAAAGGGGAATGGCCTAAAACTGATGGAGGGCAGGGTTAGATGGGATCTTGGGAAGTGGGGAGACCCTGGAATGGAATTCTGGGAGTGACACTGGAGCTGGGAGCACCCTGGGACAGTGGGAGCTGTCCCTGCCATGGCAGGGGGGGAACTAAGGACCTTTAAGGTCCCTTCCTACCCAAACCATTCCTTGTTTGAACACTCAGTGGTTCCTACCCACTGCTGATAATGGAAAAGCCACAAAAGTCACTGATTCTGGATCCTGCTTCTGATGGATTCTCACAAAACCTTGGTGTTGAGTTCTGCCAAACCCCTGGCTCTGCTGATTCTCACAATCCCCTGGTTGTGCTGGGTTCTCCCACCCCTGGTTCTGATTCTCCCACCCCTGGCCCTGCTGATCCCCACAACCCCTGGTTCCAGGTTTAATGGGTTTGTTCGAGAAGCGCCGCTTCAGGAAGTTCCTGGTGTACGTGGCCAACTTTGACGAGAACGATTCGCGGACCTTCGAGGGCGTGGACCCCAAGAAAACCACCATGAGGGATGTGTACAAGAAGTTTGACCTGGGCCAAGATGTCATTGACTTCACAGGCCATGCCCTCGCTCTCTACAGGACTGATGAGTAAGTGGGGGGTCAGTGGCTCCCCCAAATCCCAGAATTTGGGGTTGTGATGGGATTGATTGGCTCAGTAACGCTTGTGCCACCCAGTGCTCCTAAAAGGGAACTGCCAGGAGGGTGGGGAAGGAAACGTCATGGGAAGTCAATGTTTTGCTTTGCAGAGTATTCTGCTGGAAGTGCTGCTTTGGGAAACATCCCAAATGGTGTAACTGTCCTTCCCAGCTATCTAGATCAACCCTGCCAAGAAACAATCAACAGGATTAAGCTGTACAGCGAGTCGCTGGCTCGATACGGGAAAAGCCCCTACCTGTACCCCCTGTATGGCCTTGGAGAGCTGCCCCAGGGCTTTGCAAGGTGAGACTTGGCCTTGGCTCTGGGTTTCCTCCAGTGGTGTGGGGAGCTGGGTGTGTGGAGCTGGGTGTGTGGAGCTGAGGTGGGTGTGTGGAGGTGAGGTGGGTGTGTGGAGCTGGGTGCGTAGAGCTGGATGTGTGGAGCGGAGCTGGGTGCATGGAGTCGGGTGCGTGGAGCAGAGCTGGGTGCGTGGAGCGGAGCTGGGTGCATGGAGCTGGATGCGTGGAGCTGAGCTGGATATGTGGAGCTGCATATGTGGAGCTGAGCTGGATGCGTGGAGCTGGGTGTGTGGAGCTGGATATATGGAGCTGAGCTGGATGTGTGGAGCTGGGTGTGTGGAGCTGAGCTGGATGCGTGGAGCTGGGTGTGTGGAGCTGAGCTGGACGCATGGAGCTGGGTGTGTGGAGCTGAGCTGGATGCGTGGAGCTGAGCTGGATGCGTGGAGCTGAGCTGGATGTGTGGAGCTGAGCTGGATGTGTGGAGCTGAGCTGGGTGTGTGGAGCTGAGCTGGGTGTGTGGAGCTGAGCTGGATGTGTGGAGCTGGATGCATGGAGCTGGATATGTGGAGCTGAGCTGGATGCGTGGAGCTGAGCTGGATGCGTGGAGCTGAGCTGGATGTGTGGAGCTGAGCTGGATGTGTGGAGCTGGATGTGTGGAGCTGAGCTGGATGTGTGGAGCTGGATGCATGGAGCTGGATATGTGGAGCTGAGCTGGATGCGTGGAGCTGGATGTGTGGAGCTGAGCTGGATGCATGGAGCTAGGTGTGTGGAGCTGAGCTGGATGTGTGGAGCTGGATGCGTGGAGCTGAGCTGGATGTGTGGAGCTGGATGCGTGGAGCTGGGTGTGTGGAGCTGAGCTGGATGCGTGGAGCTGAGCTGGATGCGTGGAGCTGAGCTGGATGCGTGGAGCTGAGCTGGATGCGTGGAGCTGGATGTGTGGAGCTGAGCTGGATGCATGGAGCTAGGTGTGTGGAGCTGGATGTGTGGAGCTGAGCTGGATGTGTGGAGCTGGATGCATGGAGCTGGATATGTGGAGCTGAGCTGGATGCGTGGAGCTGAGTTGGATGCGTGGAGCTGAGCTGGATGCGTGGAGCTGGATGTGTGGAGCTGGATGTGTGGAGCTGGATGTGTGGAGCTGGATGCGTGGAGCTGGATGTGTGGAGCTGGATGCGTGGAGCTGAGCTGGATGCGTGGAGCTGAGCTGGATGCGTGGAGCTGAGCTGGATGCGTGGAGCTGGATGTGTGGAGCTGAGCTGGATGCATGGAGCTAGGTGTGTGGAGCTGGATGTGTGGAGCTGAGCTGGATGTGTGGAGCTGGATATGTGGAGCTGAGCTGGATGCATGGAGCTGAGTTGGATGCGTGGAGCTGAGCTGGATGTGTGGAGCTGGATGCGTGGAGCTGGGTGTGTGGAGCTGAGCTGGATGTGTGGAGCTGGATGTGTGGAGCTGGGTGTGTGGAGCTGGATGTGTGGAGCTGAGCTGGATGTGAGAAGTCAGTGCTTGAGCTTCCAGAATGTGATGCTCCATAAAACACTGTGGTCTTTAATTTTTTTTTTTCACTTAATGGAGAGGTGGTTCCCCAGTGAGATTCTTTCTTTATGGTTTGTTCACCTCTGGCTGTGCTCAGAGATGTGTTGGCAGAGGTGTTTAAGCAGAGGATTTTGAGGGGGTTAAGCCTGAGGTGGAGTTTATCCAGTGGAGCAGACCCTGGGGTGCTGAGGGCTGTTGGGGCAGACCCTGGGGTGCTGAGGGCTGTTGGAGCAGACCCTGGGGTGCTGAGGGGCTGTTGGAGCAGACCCTGGGGTGCTCAGGGCTGTTGGAGCAGACCCTGGGGCTCAAGGCCTGTTTCTGTTGCAGGCTCAGTGCAATCTATGGAGGCACCTACATGCTCAACAAGCCCATCGAGGAGATCGTCATCGAGAACGGCAAAGTGGTCGGGGTCAAGTCTGAGGGGGAGGTACGGACCCTTCCCCCTCCCTGCCCCTCCCAGCTCTGATCTTTGGGGCTTGAGCACAGCAAATACACAAAAAACCTTTCCTGAGGGTGTTTGGGAGGCTGAAGACACAATGTCCTGATGGGCAGATGTGCTCTGGGAATAAATCAGGAATCTCGTGTCTAACCTTGTGACAGCTGGCATGTGGCCTTCCTGCAGCTCCTGCAGAAATCTGGGAGTGCTGCACTACTGCTGACTGCAGCAGGCACTCACTGCACACCTCAGGTGTCCCTTGGGGTGGGAGTGGAGCAGAGGTGCCAACCCATGCTAGAGACCAAACAAAATGATTCCTGGAAAACACGTTTTGATGTGACCTGGGTGTGATTGTGTGCCCAGGTGGCTCGCTGCAAACAGCTCATCTGCGACCCCAGCTACGTGTCAGACCGTGTGACCAAGGTGGGCCAGGTGATCCGGGTCATCTGCATCCTCAGCCACCCCATCAAGAACACCAACGACGCCAACTCGTGCCAGATCATCATTCCACAGAACCAGGTCAACCGCAAATCAGGTGTGTGCTCACAGCTCCTGCACCTGGGCTGGGCAGGGCTGCTCCTCTCTCTGGGGAATGGACACCTCCATCCCTGCCCCAGCAGCTTTGGGGTTTGGGGTGCAGCCAGCCAGGCTGAGCTTTGGTTCAGCTCACAGCACAGGGGAGCTGGGAGGAGCCTGTGGTTGGAAAATGGCGTGAGGAAGTGGGGCAGGAAGTGACCCAGACTGGCACAGGGGGTGGGGGTGGCCTGAGGGGCTGCTCAGCTGAGACAGCACTGGGAATGGCACTGGGAATGGCACTGGGACAGCTCTGGGAATGGCACTGGGACAGCACTGGGAATGGCACTGGGAATGGCACTGGGACAGCACTGGGAATGGCACTGGGACAGCACTGGGAATGGCACTGGGACAGCACTGGGAATGGCACTGGAACAGCACTGGGAATGGCACTGGGACAGCACTGGGAATGGCACTGAGACAACACTGGGAAATGGCACTGGGACAGCACTGGGACAGCTCTGGGAATGGCACTGGGACAGCACTGGGACAGCTCTGGGAATGGCACTGGGACAGCACTGGGACAGCTCTGGGAATGGCACTGGGACAGCACTGGGACAGCTCTGGGAATGGCACTGGGACAGCACTGGGACAGCTCTGGGAATGGCACTGGGAATGGCACTGGGACAGCACTGGGAATGGCACTGGGACAGCACTGGGACAGCACTGGGAATGGCACTGGGACAGCACTGGGACAGCTCTGGGAATGGCACTGGGAATGGCACTGGGACAGCACTGGGACAGCACTGGGATTGCACTGGGAATGGCACTGGGACAGCACTGGGAATGGCACTGGGACAGCACTGGGACAGCACTGGGACAGCACTGGGAATGGCACTGGAGTGCAGGAGCCAGGGTGGGAACTGAACCTGGGGATGTCCCTGTGCGGGAGATGAGAGCACAGAGGGCAAGGATGGGGCTCGCTCCAGGGTCTGTAAAGAGGGGTGGGCAGGTTTGGGGCTGAGGCTGAGGAGGTTTTTGGGATGGGGTTGAGGTTTTGGAGCTGAGGCTGAGGGGGTTTTTGGGCTGAGGCTGAGCAGGTTTGGGCTGAGATTGATCAGGTTTGGGGCTGAGCAGGTTTTGGGGCTGAGGAGGTTTTTAGGCTGAGGCTGAGGAGGTTTTTTGGGCTGAGGTTGATGTTTGGGGCTGTGGCTGAGGGATGTTTTTGGGATGGAGTTGAGGTTTTGGGGTTGAGGCTGAGCAGGGTTTGGGGCTGAGGCTGAGGGGGGTTTTAGGCTGAGGCAGAGGAGATTTGCGGCTGAGGCTGAGCAGGTTTTTGGGGCTGAGCAGGTTTTGGGGCTGAGGCTGAGGAGGTTTTTAGGCCAAGGCTGAGGAGGTTTTTTGGGCTGAGGTTGATGTTTGGGGCTGTGGCTGAGGGATGTTTTTGGGATGGAGTTGAGGTTTTGGGGTTGAGGCTGAAGGAGGTTTTTGGGATGGGGTTGAGGTTTTTGGCCTGAGTCTGAGCTGCAGCTGTGCCCTGTCCCCCCAGACATCTACGTGTGCATGATCTCCTCCGCTCACAACGTGGCGGCGCAGGGCAAGTACATCGCCATCGCCAGCACCACCGTGGAGACAGCTGAGCCTGAGAAGGAGATCAAGCCAGCCCTGGACCTGCTGGAGCCCATCGAGCAGAAGTGAGTCAGCCCAGGCAGCCCCTCTGTGCTGGGGGAGCTGGGGCTGTGTGTGCCTGGGGCTGTTCAAACTCAGCTCCCCCAGCCCAGGCAGCCTCTCCCTGTGCTGGGATCTGGGGCTGTTGATGCCCAGGCAGCCCCTCCTGTGCTGGGGGAGCTGGGGCTGTGTGTGCCTGGGGCTGTGTGTGCCTGGGGCTGTTAGTGCCCAGAGCTGTTCAAACTCAGCTCCCCTGTGCTGGGATCTGGGGCTGTTTGTACCTGGGGCTGTTCAAACTCAGCTCCCCCAACCCAGGCAGCCCCTCTGTGCTGGGGGAGCTGGGGCTGTGTGTGCCTGGACTGTTCAAACTCAGCTCCCCCAGCCCCTCCCTCTGCTGAGATCTGGGGCTGTTGGTGCCCAGAGCTGTTCAAACTCCGCTCCCCCAGCCCCTCCTGTGCTGGGATCTGGGGCTGTTGCTCCCCAGAGCTGTTCAAACTCAGCTCCCCCAGCTCTGCCCTGCCTCCTGCTGTCAGAGCATCCCGATCTTTGTGTCCCCCTGCAGGTTTGTGAGCATCAGTGACCTGTTTGCACCGACCGACCTGGGAACCGAGAGCCAGGTGAGGGAGGGCTGGGAGGGGATGGGATCCAGAGCCAGGTGAGGGAGGGGCTGGGAGGGGATGGGATCCAGAGCCAGGTGAGGGAGGGCTGGGAGGGGCTGGGATCCAGAGCCAGGTGAGGGAGGGCTGGGAGGGGCTGGGATCCAGCTCGGGGCTCCAACGCCGCCTCTGTTGCAGATCTTCATCTCGCGCACCTACGACGCCACCACCCACTTTGAGACGACGTGCGACGACATCAAGGACATCTACAAGAGGATGATGGGATCAGAGTTCGACTTTGAGGAGATGAAACGCAAGAAAAACGACATCTACGGGGAGGAGGAGCAGCAGTAATGAGAGAGAGCCTCTAATTAGGAGAGTTGAAATGGGCTAATATGAATATATAAGGAACTTAATGAACACTGTACGAAATTCAATATTGTAAGGCCTGCTTTTGTAATCCCATCTCTGAGAGATTGAAGAGTACTGCACTGGTAATGTTCCCTTTTTGGATATCATGTGTTAATTATTTCATCCTAGTAGGGCTGCTGTCCAGAATCTGGCAAATTCCTGACTGATTCCTGACTAACCTCCTAAAGGCAGACTGAACTTGTTATTATTATTATTATTATTATTATTTTTGCAGACGTAGACGTGGGTGCAGATTTGAAATAACTCATTGCCAGCTGTGTCTTACCTTGTCTTTTTAATCATTTGTAAAACATCCTTCACAACCCTGTGCTTCTGGTGAGCTCGTAGATGTGACGCTGATGTCACTCCAACCTGATATCAAGGAAAATAGAAACTGAGCACTCCATTATTGTGGACAGCATCCCTAAAAGTCTCTCCCATCAATCTTAACTCTGTGGCAAAGTTGTATCATGGACAAAGCCCACACCTATTGTAGCAGCAAATGTTGGCTTCGTTCTGGGCACAGAACTTAACCTCCACTTAAGCTTCTAAACCTGTTTACATCGGTTGGGACACAGCTGTGCCTAAGGCTCCTTTGTGTTTTAATCTTAATAAAATTGAGAGAACAAATTACAGAGCAGGCAAGATGTGGAAGTATTTTGTGTCCCCTGGCGGCCTCTCGGATGGACCAAACGGCGCTGCGGTATCGGCATGACAGAGCCTGCGCTTCTCGTGTCTCCTCAAGGCTCCAAATGATTTCTGTACTGCCAAGTAAAGCCAAATTCTGGAAACCAGCCCTGGCCTCTGGTCTGATTCACTTCAGTTCTGGGAGCAGCAGCTGCAGCCTGGGCTCCTGCAGGATCTGAGATGGGAAATCAGTTCCTGGGTCCGTGCTGCTGTCCAGGCTCTGCTGCTCTGGGCAGGGCAGGGCAGGGCAGGTGGGGCTCAGTCCCTGCTCCCTGCACCACCCCAGGGACACAGCAGTGACAATTCTGCTGAGGTGCTGCTGCCTCCTCCCTGCACCACCCCAGGGCACAGCAGTGACAATTCTGCTGCTGCCTCTTCCCTGCACCACCCCAGGGGCACAGCAGTGACAATTCTGCTTCTGCCTCCATCCTGCAGCCACCCCAGGGGCACAGCAGTGACAATTCCTGATGAGCTGCTGCTCTTCACCCTGCAGCCACCCCAGGGGCACAGCAGTGACAATTCTGCTGCTGCCTCCTTCCTGCAGCCACCCCAGGGGCACAGCAGTGACAATTCTGCTGCTGCTCTGCTGCCTCCTCCCTGCAGCCACCCCAGTGCCACAGCAGTGACAATTCTGCTGAGCTGCTGCTCTTGCAGCTCCTGGGGGGCTCAGGCAGAGCCTCCCCCAGCCCTTCCCACTCAGGAGCTGGGGCTGGAGCCCCAAAGCTGAGCTGAGCCCACCCAGGGCTCCCCTCTCCTTCCGCCCAGCCGGAGCTTCTGGCACTTCCTGCTCCTGAGCTGCTTCAGGAGCAATTCCTGAGGTGCCACTGCCAGGGACAATTCCTGAGCTGCCAGGATCAGGGACAATTCCTGAGCTGCCACTTCAGGAGCAATTCCTGAGGTGCCACTTCCAGAGGTCCCACTTCCAGCAGCACTTTCCCCCCCCAGCTGCTGTGAAGTTCCCCCCTTGCAGTGCCCACAAACCAGGCCAGACCCAGTGCAAGTGGAGAAGAAATCCTGAACTGATGCCATTATCCTTACCTGGTTCTCCCTGTGCTTATTCCATCCTTGCTGTGCTGGGATCCATCATCCAGGAGCTCACTCCTTGCTGATTCCCAACCTCTGTCCCAGCTGGAAAATCCCCTGCCCTCCCTTTCCCAGCTGGAAAACGCAGGATCCCCTCTCCAGAAAGCAGAGCTGTGTGAAACTTGGTTATTTTGGAGGTTTTATTAATCAAACTCTTTACAAAGTCGTCCTGTACACAAGGGCCCGGCAGTCTGGATTAAAAAGGAACTCCAAGGATGCCCCTGCCCCGTGGAGCTGGGCTGGGAAGGGGGCTTGGCCCTTCCCCCATAAATAAGAGTTTATTTTTTATTTGTTCCTATCCTGGCTTCCTGGGGATTGCACTGCTGGAATGGCCCAGCAGGGCTGAGCTGAAATGTAGTGTGGGCCTGGACAGCAGCAACCACCTGGAGAACGGATCTGCCCCTTCCCAACCTTCAGGGACGTTCTGGGGAATGAATTCGCTCCCCAAAAACCCTGAAACCTCTCCAGTAATTCACCTGTACCGTTAGAAAATCCTCTCCTATGTGAGGCAGGAGGGTGGGGAATGAACCCCAGGATTTGCATTTCCCACCTTTAAATAAGGTTCATGTACAGAGCTGGGACCTTCCCCACCCTGCAGCAGCCAAGATCCCTGGGACCAGTTCTGGGGATCCACTGGGATTGAGGTGGGGATCCACCAGTATTTAGGTGGGATCCACTGGGATCAGTTCTAGGGATCCACTGGGATCAGTTCTAGGGATCCACTGGGATCAGTTCTAGGGATCCACTGGGATCAATGGTGGGGATTCACTGGGATGGATGGAGGGGGATCCACTGGGATGGATGGTGGGGGATCCACTGGGATCAACGCTGGGGATCCACTGGGATGGATGGTGGGAATTCACTGGGATGGATGTGGGATCCACTGAGAACAATGCTGGGGATCCACTGGGATCAGTGGTGGAGATCCACTGGGATAGAGGTGGGGATTTACTGGGATGGATGGGGGGATCCACTGGGATCAGTTCTGGGGATCCACTGGGATCAGTGGTGGGGAATCCACTAGGATGGAGGAAGGCAGGAGGAACCCACTGGGATCACTTCTGGGGATCCACTGGGATCTATGGTGGAGATTCACTAGGATGGATGTGGGGGATCCACTGGGATCAACGCTGGGGATCCACTGGGATGGATGTGGGTGTTTACTGGGATGGATGGTGGGATCCACTGGATCAGTTCTGGGGATCCACTGGGATGGATAGGGGGATCCACTGGGATGAGTTCTGGGGATCCATCGGGATGGAGGTGGAATCCACTGGGATCACTGGTGGGATCCACTGGGATGTGGGTGATCCACTGGGATGGATGTGGGTGTTTACTGGGATGGATGGTGGGATCCACTGGGATCAGTTCTGGGGATCCACTGGGATCAATGGTGGGGATCCACAGTGATGGACGTGGGGATCCACTGGGATCAGTTCTGGGGATCCAGTGGGATGGGTGGTGGGATCCACTGGGATCAATGGTGGAGATCCACTGAGATCACTGGTGGGATTCCCTGGGATCAATGCTGGGGATCCACTGGGATCAATGGTGTGACCCACTGGGATGGATGTGGGATCCACCGGGATGGATGTGGGATCCTCTGGGATCAATGGTGGAGATCCACTGAGATCAATGCTGGGGATCCACTGGGACCAATGCTGGGATTCACTGGGATCACTGGTGGGATTCACTGGGATCACTGGTGTGATCCCCTGGGATCCCTGGTGGGCTGTGCCCCACAGGGCTGCGATGCTGAACCGGTGCCCCAGGGCCTGGGGAGGAGCCGTCCCCTCGTGTCCTCGCTTTGTCACCTGCAACAGAGACGTGGCCAGCTCAGGGCCTGCCTGCTCCCTCTGGCTGCTCCCTCTGGCTGCTCCAGCTCTGCAGGGCTCCCCCAGGGCCAGGCCTGGAGTTTTCCCCATTTTCCAGCAGTGCCAGGTGTGGATCCTGGATCCTGCTGCAGATCCCACACCCAGCCCTTGGGGACGCTCCCTGCTGTGCCACAGGATCCCTGCTGGGATCCCACACACAACCCTGAGCTGCTCCCACCCTTTTGGGACCAATCCCAAACTTTTCCCCCTTACCAGTATCTCCTTCTAAAGGGAGCAGCCACCTTCTGCAGCGTGCCCAGGAAGGTGTTGATGTCAGCCACAAGGATTCCTTTGCTTTCCAGGATCTCCCTGCTGCTGCCAGGGTTCTCTGCAAGGGGAGGAGCAGCAGCTCTGTTAATTCACACAAACCAGGCTGTTCTAAAGCTGTGGGAAATATCCCTAAATCCCCCTGTGCTTTGCCACCAGCCTCAGCCACCCACAGGCTCCAAAACCCACTGGAATTTATCAACCTCCACAATTTGTGTTTTCACCACTCCCACCTCCAACAGGGGACTCCAGCAGGAAAACAGGGATTGTTTATCCCTCCTCCATCCCCTCTGCAGCCTGGAGGGGTTTGGGGAGCCCTTAGCTGGCTGTGGGGAGCCCTCACCTGTGAGGTACACGGCGAACCTGGCGTGGATGTGCTGCAGCTGCAGCTGCTGCAGGCACTGCAGGCGCCGCGGCTCGGGCGCCGCGCCGGAATCGCAGCTGTGGAAGGGCAGCAGCTCCAGCAGCTCCTCCCCCTGGCACCACCTGAGCAGCAGCTGCTTCCTCTGGGCATTGGCATCAGCCCTGCTGGGACAGGAGCTCACTGAGAATCTCAGATTTGCTGGCAGAACTGACCCACAGGACAGCCCCAAAAGTGAAATGGCGGAGCTGGGATTGCGGGTGTGGAGTTTGAGCAGGAGTGTGCAAGCACAGGGTGGAAAAGGTTTTAGGATGGAGGCTTCAGGGTGGATGTTTTATCTTTCTTTTCCACCTTCTTCTTCATGGGTCTGGGTGGGATTTTGTAACTGGGTAGAAAAATCCACCCTGCAGAGCACAGGTGCTCAGGCACCCCCAGGAAGGAGGGAAGGGCTGGGTGAGCACTGAGAACACCCAGAGAGGTCCCAGCTGGACACAAAATGTGGCCCAGAGCTGAAATCCGTGCCCAGGTGCCTGTGGCTGCTTGGTGGGAACTGAGAATTTGGGATTTTCTGTGCTGAGTCCCAGGAGAACACCCCAAAAATGAAATGGCAGAGCTGGGATTGTGGGTGTGGGGTTTGAGTAGAAGTGTGTGATACCACAGGGTGGAAAAGATGGAATTTGAGGTTTTAGAATGTGGTAATATACAGAAAACAAGATGGGAGTTTGTCTCTTCATGAGTCTAGGTGGGATTTTGGAATTGGACAGAAAAATCCACACTGCAGACCATAAGGGGTTGGGTGTTGGGTTAAAAGTAAAAACAATTTAGGTGGCTTTTCTTAATTGGACAATTTATCCTTAAAAGGTTTTGTAAAGAGAGATAAATCTCCATTTTTAGCTTGTTAGCCTGAAGTGCTGCAGCACTCACTGTAACACAGATAAGAATTAATAAATCTGAGTCCAAACAACAAATACCATCTCACTCAGTTAATCCCAACCTGGAAAACAAAACAAAGCCCCAACATCCCCTGCCCATCCCTCCCTTACCTGAGGTCTCCTCTGAGCTTCTTGCTCTCCCTGTGGTGCAGGAGCCACCTCCACCTCCCATTCCTGTTCAGCTTCTCCAGCACCTTCACCACCTCCTGCAGCTGGCCTGGGGGGACAGAGGCAGGGGGTGATGGGGAGGGGACAGAGAGGGGACACAAGGCTCAGGACAGGTGGGAAGGGGGACCTGGGGGTCTCTGGAGCACCTCAGGGCTTTGTCAGAGTCTGTCCAAGGTGGAGACTCAGCTGCACAGGGTGGGGAGCTGGGCCATGCCCTGGTGTGGATTTTTCCCTGGAGTCTGACAGGACAAGGGCAGTTTGTCCCTGTCACCTCAAGCTGCATCTCCAAGAGCTGGCTCAGTTTTCTGTCACTTCCCACTGAGCAGCTGAAGGCAGCAGCAAGTTCAAGTTCTCCTTTTTCCATTGGATCTTGGGAAGGAATTCCTGGCTGGGATGGAATTGTCAGAGCAGCTGTGGCTGCCCCTGGATCCCTGGGAGTGCCCAAGGCCAGGCTGGAACTTGGGGATTGGAGAAACCTGGGACAGTGGGAGGTGTGGAATTTTCCTAAAGCATTCCATGGCTGAACAAACATCCTGGCAGCACCCTGCCCTGTCCTGGGCACCCTGAGCTGGGCACCAAGGTCAGACAGAGGGGTAAGAAGTAACCACTGGGAACAGGGGCAGGGGGAGCTTTGGGAACATGGCAGGGACACTGTCCTGGGTTACAAGAGAGTGTGATCAAAGGTTTCTGTTCTGTCACCATCTGTTGAGGGTGGGGCAGTGATCCTGATCTCTGGGGGAGATATTCTGCTAATGGGCATCCATTGAAACCAGCTGGGGCAGTGTTCTTTATCTCATGGGATATCTCCTGTTCATGGCCATGGTTTATAAACCAGCTGGGGCAGTGTTCTTTATCTCATGGGATATCTCCTGTTCATGGCCATGGTTTATAAACCAGCTGGGGCAGTGTTCTTTATCTTTTCACAACCCATCCTTCCTCCAGCCAGTCATTTTCTGCTCATGGTCATTGAGTGCCTGACGGGTGTCAGGCTGTACTCTGACTGTGTCAGGGTTTGGGGTTTGTTCTTTGTAGTGCTGTATTTCTATTTTAATTTCCCTAGTAAAGAACTGTTATTCTATTCCCATATCTTTGCCTGAGAGCCCCTTGATTTCAAAATTACAATAATTTGGAGGGAGGGGGTTTCCATTCTCCATTTCAGAGCTTTCTCAGCAGACACCTGTCCCCAAACCAGGACAGACACTCACCCAGGGTCACCCTGTCCAGCAGCTCCTCGTCCGACACCACGAAGCCTCCGGCCTGGAAGAGCTCCTGGAAGGTGTCCCCTGTCACATCCTGGGCATCATCCACACCAGCAAACACCACACTGGGACACAGCTTCAGCTGCAGCAGGCACGGCACCTGAGCCAGAACAGGGGTTGGGAACAGCCACAGATCCCAACACTGCCCAAACCCCACATCCCAACCCCAAAAATGGAAACATGCCCTGGGATCAGCCTGGACAGGGAATCCCAACCTCACTGCTTTGAGCTGGGCTGCTCCAGCTCTTGGAATGGATGCTGGGATGGAAGCTTGGGTACCAAAAGTATCTATTCTGTCACCATCTGTTAAACCAGCTGGGGCAGTGATCCTCATCTCCATGGGAGATATCTCCTGTTAATGGGTCAGCTGTTAAACCAGCTGGGGCAGAGTTCTTTACCTTTTCACAGCCCATCCTCCCTCCAGGAGATCTCTCCTGTTCATGGCCACTGAGTCCCAGGGCATGGCTGATAAAATTCCATCATCCCATGGGGAGATGCTCCACCCAGGGGAGGAGCCAAGCATTTCCTACCCAGATAAAATCTGAGATTTGGAACATCAGAGCAGCCTTTCCCACTGGATCCCAGAGGAAAACCAGACCCTTCCACATCATCCCTGGAGCTTCAGAGCAAACTGCACCTTGTACAGAACCACATCTGTCACTGCAGGAGGATGCAGCCACCATGGGATGGGACTGCTGCCAACACCCTGCCTGACGGGTGTCAGGTTGGATTGTGGCTCTGGCAGGGTTTGGGGTTTGTTCTGTGTAATTTTGTATTTCTATTTTAATTTCCCTAGCAGAGAATTGTTATTCCCATTTCCCTATCTTTGCCTGAGAGTTCTTTGATTTGAAAATTATAATAATTTGGAGGGAGGGGGTTTACATTCTCCATTTCAAAGAGAAGCTCCTGCCTTTCTTAGCAGACACCTGTCCCCAATCCAGGACTTACAGAGTGGATGTGGCAGGAGATGTCCTCGTTCCTGACGATCACCAGCAGCCGCTCGCCCTCCCGGCGCTGTCCCCCGCAGAAACTCAGGGGCTCTGTCCTCACAAAGCCCTGGGCCTTCAGCAGGGCCTGCAACACACAGGGGATGGATGGGGATGGCTCAGGGGACAAACTCACAGGGGATGGATGGGGATGGTTCAGGGGACAGGAGAGGCTGCCCAGGGCCATGGGGAGCCCTGGATGGGGATGGCTCAGGGGACAGGAGAGGCTGCCCAGGGCCATGGGGAGTCTGGATGGGGATGGCTCAGGGGACAGGAGAGGCTGCCCAGGGCATGGGGAGGCCCCCTCCCTGCAGGGAT
This sequence comes from Catharus ustulatus, assembly GCF_009819885.2. Lineage (NCBI taxonomy): Eukaryota > Metazoa > Chordata > Aves > Passeriformes > Turdidae > Catharus > Catharus ustulatus. Next base: position 1,647,963 of record NC_046224.1, read on the forward strand.
TTCAAAGGGGAGGTGGCACTTGGGGACAGGGGTGGCCTTGGTGGTGCTGGGAATGGTTGGACTTGAAATTAAACCTGAACTAGAGGAGTTTTAGATGGGATATTGGGAAGGAATTCCTGGCTGGGACAGAATTCCCAGAGAAGCTGTGGCTGCCCCTGGATCCCTGAAGTGCCCAAGGCCAGGCAGAGCAGCTTGGGACAGTGAGAGGTGTCCCTGCTCATGGGGTGGGATCTGGATGATCCTTAAGGTCCTTCCCACCCAAACCATTCCATGACTCTCCAATGACTCAGCCCAACCTCAATGCTGTGATTCCAACCCCTGGAATTTCAACTCCTGACTCCCAGACCCCAAACCCTCCCTGCCAGCTTGCCCGAGTTCCCCACTCCTGCCACCCCCAGCTCTCCCCTGGAGCTGCCCATCCCAACCCACACCAGCCCAGGAGCAGCTCCTACCTTCACCCTGTCGAAGAAAGGCTCCTTGCCAGTCTCCAGCAGGTAGAACATTCCGGGCCGCGCTCCGGCGGCCACGCGGCGCAGCTGGGAGCGCAGGGCCGCCACCATCCCCAGCACTGGCACCGTCCTGCTGGGCTGGCCTGTCCCAGCCTGGCCTGTCCCAGCTTCTCCCAGCACTGGGGGATCCCTCCTGGCCTCAGCCCTGCCCAGCACCACCCTCTGGAAGTGGGAATACTCGTCCAGGATGCCGGCCAGGTCCCCGCGCGGCTCGGGCACGGCGCGCTCGTGCCGCAGCTTGCCCAGGTGGAAGGGAGCCCTGGAATCCCGGCTCCTGGCCCGGGATCTGCCCCTCCTGCTGGCCCTGTGGGGCTGGAGCCCTCCTGGCCACGTGTCTGAGGGGGGAATTGTCACCTGCAAGGGGCTCCTGCTGCGCAGGGACAGCGGGAGGGTGGTGCCAGGGGGGGATGGGGATGGGGGGAAGATGCTCCTGGAGGTAGAAAAGGGAGGTTTGCCCTCCCTCAGGATTTCTTTTAGCTTATAATGGAAGCGCAGGCACTCCATGTCCAAAGTGTTCTGGGTGAGCTCCTCAAAGCTCCTCCAGGTCTCCATCAGGGACTGCACCAGGTGAGAGGCCCGGGCACGCTGGCAGCGTCTCTGGGGGTGCTGGAAATTTTCCATCCTCTCCTGGCACTGCCTGGTGACCACAAAGCTCCTGGAATCCCTGGGCATGTCCCAGCCCCAGTCCTGCTCCTGTGAGTGCAGGGAGCTCCTGGAGGAGCTGTCCTGGTTAGTCCTTGCTCCTGCAGCATCCATGGATCTCACGCTGCAGCAGCTCCTGGGGAACGAGGAGCGAGAATTCCCCTCCAAATATTCCTGCTCTGAGTCACCCAGGGAATTCTCCAAGGGATCCTCGAGGGCCTGGGGTGTGTCTTGGTGTGGGAGCACATCTGAGATCTCCTCAGCATCACTGAGCTCCAGGTTTTCTCCAGAGGGATCCCTGTGCTCATGCCATGGGGATGCTGGAATGGGAGAAGGAATTTCTCCCTGTGCCACCTCGGCACAGTCGGGATCAGGGAACGCCTGGGATCCCTCAGGGCTGTGCTCACACACGTCCCAGGGCTCCCACAGGGGACATTCCTGGTCTGGGAAAGGGGCAGGGCTGGCAGTGCTGCCTGCTTCCAGATCCTCAGGGGGGAAGGGCTCCTCTCCAGGGCTCCCTCTGGGATCTCCTGCCTGGCTCTGGGGGCTGCTGCAGCTCCGGGGGCTGCCACAGATCCTGGGGCTGCCAGAATTCCTGGGGCTGTCAGAATTCCTGGGAATGTCACAGCTCCCAGGACTGCCAGAATTCCTGGGAATGTCACAGCTCCTGGGGCTGCCACAGCTTCTGGGACTGGCAGAATTCCTGGGAATATCACAGCTCCTGGGACTGGGAGAATCCCTGGGAATGTCAAAGCTCCTGGGGCTGCCACAGCTCCTGGGACTGGCAGAATTCCTGGGAATGTCAAAGCTCCAGGGACTGTCAAAGATCCTGGGACTGCCACAATTCCTGGGGCTTCCATAATTCCTGGGGCTGCCACAGCTCCTGGGGCTGGCAGAATTCCTGGGGCTTCCATAATTCCTGGGAATGTCACAATTGCTGGGGCTTCCATAATTCCTGGGAATGTCACAACTCCTGGGACTGCCAGAGCTCCTGGGACTGCCACAGATCCTAGGACTGGCAGAATTCCCAGGGCTTCCATAATTCCTGGGAACATCACAGCTTCTGGGACTGCCACAGATCCTGGGACTGTCACAATTCTTGGAGATGTCACAGCTCTTGGGACTGCCACAGCTCCTGGGACTGCCAGAATTCCTGGGGCTTCCACAGCTCCTGGGACTGCCACAGCTGCCAGACCACTGGGAATGGTCTGGAGTGGGAGGGAGCCCCCCAGGGAGGGGTGACCCCGGCTCTGCAGCCTCCGGATCGTCCCACGGATCACCCGGAGAAGGAGGAGCAGCCCCAGGCTCTGCTGGCCCAGACTCACTCACAGGGGAGCAGGGAGCTGGGGGCTGGATCAGCTCCTGGGAGAAGCTGGGCTGGAAGGAGCCAGGCAGGCTCCAGGAAGGCTCCAGGCTGAGCTGTGCAGCTCCCCCTTCCCTGCTCGGCTTCCAGAGGCGGCACAGCACCGACTCCCGCGCCGCAGGAACGGCCCCGGCGCCGGGAGAGGCAGGGGCTGCATCTCTGGGGCTGTCTGGGATGTTCTGCTGCTGCCTGGGGAGCTCCCTGATGGCTGAGAGCTCCTCCCTGCTGGCTGGGATCTCCTCCCTGCTGGCTGGGATCTCCTCCCTGCTGGCTGAGATCTCCTCCCTGCTGGCTGGGATCTCCTCCCTGCTGGCTGAGATCTCCTCCCTGCTGGCTGAGATCTCCTCCAGGCTGGCTGAGATCTCCTCCCTGCTGGCTGAGATCTCCTCCAGGCTGGCTGGGATCTCCTCCCTGCTGGCTGGGATCTCCTCCAGGCTGGCTGAGATCTCCTCCAGGCTGGCTGGGATCTCCTCCCTGATGGCTGGGATCTCCTCCCTGCTGGCTGGGATCTCCTCCCTGCTGGCTGGGATCTCCTCCCTGCTGGCCGAGATCTCCTCCCTGCTGGCTGAGATCTCCTCCAGGCTGGCTGGGATCTCCTCCCTGATGGCTGGGATCTCCTCCCTGCTGGCTGGGATCTCCTCCCTGCTGGCTGGGATCTCCTCCCTGCTGGCCGAGATCTCCTCCCTGCTGGCTGAGATCTCCTCCAGGCTGGCTGAGATCTCCTCCCTGCTGGCTGAGATCTCCCTGCTGGCTGGGATCTCCTCCCTGCTGGCTGAGATCTGCTCCCTCCTGGCTGGGATCTCCTCCCTGCTGGCTGGGATCTCCTCCCTGCTGGCTGGGATCTCCCTGTTGGCTGAGATCTCCTCCCTGCTGGCTGAGATCTCCTCCAGGCTGGCTGAGATCTCCTCCAGGCTGGCTGAGATCTCCTCCAGGCTGGCTGAGATCTCCTCCAGGCTGGCTGAGATCTCCTCCCTGCTGGCTAGGATCTCCTCCCTGCTGGCTGGGATCTCCTCCCTGCTGGCTGGGATCTCCTCCAGGCTGGCTGGGATCTCCTCCCTGCTGGAGGAGCAGGGCTCTGATTCCAGGAGCTGATGGTGGGCAGGGATCTCTGTGTCATTCCCAGGGGAATTCTCTGCCTCGTCCTCCCTGTGCTCAGCCCCGTGGTCACCTCCGGTGTCTGTCCACTCCAAGGGGGAGTCCAGCCCATCTCCTGCTGCCATGGGCTCTTCCAGCTCCTCCCTGCAGCTGGCAGAGGGGTGTCCCTGCTGCTCTGGGTTCCCACCTTGGTTTGGCTCCTCAGCACACGGGGAATGGAGGTTGGGATCAGCCCTGCCCAGCCCGGAGCAGCTCCTGCTTGGGGATGGGGACTGGGACTGGCTGCTGTCCCTGTGCTGCTCCTCTGCAGCACTCCAGGGGTGCAGGGATCCATGGGGAGGGGACAGGCACAGCCAGCTGGAGTCTGGGGACAGGCTCAGGGTCCCTCCCTGCCCTGGGGGACACTCTGTGTTCCCAGCAGGCTCCCACTGATCCTGGATTTTCTGCTCTGAGCCGTTCTCTGTGTCTCCAGCAGGTCCTGGGCTGTCTGTGACGCTGTCAGGCTGTGCCCCCTGCACAGGGCTGGGCTCAGGGGGACACAGCAGCTCCCCACTGTCACTGTGGGGTGACCCCAGCTGGGTTGGACTGGCTGCTCCTGCCCTGTTGGTGTCAGAATCCAGCGTGGTTGGAGCATCCCAGGGATCCGGGAGCTCGTCCTGCTTTGGTGAAGTCTCCTCAGGGAAACCTCCAGGGTCAGGCCTGGCCTCGTGGGACAGAGCTGGGGAGGATGTGTGGGGGCAGGGGGATGTCACAGAGGTGGGGCTGGGCACGGGGTCCTGTTCAGGAGCCCCCAGCTGCTCTGGAGACGCCGAATTCCCCGGGTTCTGCTCGCATTCCATCTCGGCATCGCTGCTCTCGGACAGCACCAAATCCACAGCGCCCAGGAAGGAGAGCTCATCCTCCAACTCCTCCTTCTCCTCCTCCACCTCCCTCCTCTCCTCTTTTCTGGGGTGCTCAGGGGGCTCCTGGGGTTGCTCATTTTCCTCTGTGGCTCCCCCAGGCTCGGCATTTCCAGGATTTTCTTCGGAGGGCAGGGAATGGCAGGCGGGCTGTGCATCAGCTCCATCCTCAGCTCCCAGGGACTGCCCAGAGCCTCCCACTCCCTCCTCATCCTCAGGAGGGCCAGGACCACTCCCTGAGCCTTCTTCCTGCTGCTTTTCCTGCTGTTTTTCCTGCTGCTCCTCCTCTTTTTCCTGGGGTGCACAGAGGGGGTCTGTCCATGGAGCCGTGCTGGAGTTCGGGGTTTGGCTGGCGGCGTTTGCCGGGGATTTGCTGAGATCCTCGGAGGGGCTGGGGGTGATCCTGGCATCCTCCTGGGCTGGATCCTCCTGGAAAACAACCCACAGCTCCATCAAACAACCCACAGCTCCATCAAACAACCCACAGCTCCATCAAACAACCCACAGCTCCATCAAATAACCCACAGCTCCATCAAATAACCCACAGCTCCATCAAACAACCCACAGTTCCATCAAACAACCCACAGCTCCATCAAATAACCCACAGCTCCATCAAATAACCCACAGCTCCATCAAATAACCCATAGCTCCATCAAATAACCCACAGCTCCATCAAACAACCCACAGCTCCATCAAACAACCCACAGCTCCATCAAATAACCCACAGCTCCATCAAACAACCCATAGCTCCATCAAACAACCCACAGCTCCATCAAACAACCCACAGCTCCATCAAATAACCCACAGCTCCATCAAACAACCCACAGCTCCATCAAACAACCCATAGCTCCATCAAATAACCCACAGCTCCATCAAATAACCCACAGCTCCATCAAAACACTGCAGTATCTACAGTAACTTCATGACTATAAGCCACACATTACAACACAGAGTGTGATCAAAGGTTTCTGTTCTGTCACCATCTGTTGAGGGTGGGGCAGTGATCCTGATCTCTGTGGGAGATATTCTGCTAATGGGCATCCATTGAAACCAGCTGGGGCAGTGTTCTTTATCTCATGGGATATCTCCTGTTCATGGCCATGGTTTATAAACCAGCTGGGGCAGTGTTCTTTATCTCATGGGATATCTCCTGTTCATGGCCATGGTTTATAAACCAGCTGGGGCAGTGTTCTTTATCTCATGGGATATCTCCTGTTCATGGCCATGGTTTATAAACCAGCTGGGGCAGTGTTCTTTATCTCATGGGATATCTCCTGTTCATGGCCATGGTTTATAAACCAGCTGGGGCAGTGTTCTTTATCTCATGGGATATCTCCTGTTCATGGCCATGGTTTATAAACCAGCTGGGGCAGTGTTCTTTATCTCATGGGATATCTCCTGTTCATGGCCATGGTTTATAAACCAGCTGGGGCAGTGTTCTTTATCTTTTCACAACCCATCCTGCTCCTCTAAGAGGTAAATCCTGCACTTCAAAGAGGAAAATCCTGCTCTTTTAACAGGAAAATCCTGTACTTTTAACAGGAATATCCTGCTCTTTTAATAATAAAATCCTGCTCTTTTAACAGGAAAATCCCGCTCTTTTAATAATAAAATCCTACTCTTTTAACAGGAAAATCCTGCTCTTCTAAGAGGAAAATCCTGTTACTCTAAGAGGAAAATGTTGCTACTCTAACAGGAAAATCCTGCACTTTAAAGAGGAAAATCCTGCTCCTCTAAGAGGTAAATCCTACTCTTTTAACAGGAAAATCCTGCAGTTTTAACAGGAATATCCTGTTCTTTTAATAATAAAATCCTGCTCTTTAAACAGGAAAATCCAGCACTTCAAAGAGGAAAATCCCATACTTTTAACAATAAAATCCTGCACTTTTAACCATAAATCCCTGCACTTTTAACCATAAATCCCTGCACTTCTAACTATAAAATCCTGCCCTTTTCCCCATACCCCCTGCCCCTCTCCCAGCACACACTGGTTCCTGCAGCCCCAGCCCAGCTCACCGCGGTGCCGCCGCAGCCTCCCCGCGGCTCCGCAATCGCCTCCTGCTCCTCCCTGCCCTGACCCTGCAGGGCCAGGCTCTCAGGACAGCTGGTGGAGGAAGGCTCCTCCTCCTCCTCCTCCTCCTCCCCCTGCTCCCTGCAGGGCAGCTCCCCAGAGGAGGAGGACACGGTGCTGTCCACGGCGGCGGCGGCTCCGTCCGCGTCCGTCTGCGAATCCGCCGGGATTTTGTGCGCCTGGGCGGGGGGGGTGGGATCCAGGGAGCTGCTGGGGGTGGGATCCAGGGAGCTGCTGGGGGTGGGATCCAGGGAGCTGCTGGGAGTCTGGTCAGGGTCTGAGCCCGAGTCTGCAGGACACGTCTCCAGCACAAAACAATCCTGGCTGTCGTCACTGAGCTCCAGGAAAGCGCTGGAGCTGTTGATGGAGACGAATTTTTTGGGGTTGATGTGCTCCACCACTTTCCTGGAGCTGCTGAGGAGTTTGCTGGGCTGCCTGTAGAACAGAGCCACCCACGTGTGCAGGATCAGCTTCATCCCCTCCACGTCGTCTGGGAGAGCAGGGTCCCAGGGGCTGGGGAGGGAGAACAGGGAGAAGAGAGGCTGAGCCATGCCAGGCTGTCCTGGGCAGCTCCAGGGAGCACAGCTGGAATTTATCCAGAGAATTCATCCCAGAGAGCTCACAGCTGGAATGCACACATAGAATTTATCCAGAGAATTAATCTCAGGGAGCTCACACCTAGAATAAACACCTGGAATTCATCCCAGTGAATTCACACCTGGAATTCACAACTGGAATTCATTCATGGGAATTCATCTCTGGAATGCACACCTGGAATTCACACCTGGGAATGCATCCCAGGGAATTCACATCTGGAATTCATTCATGGGAATTCACACCTGGGAATTCACACCTGGAATTTATCCAGAGAATTCATCCCAGGGAGCTCACACCTGGGATGCACACCTGGGAATTCATTCATGAGAATTCACACCTGGAATTCATTAATGGGAATTCATTCCTGGAATTTATCCAGAGAATTCATCCCAGGGAACTCACACCTGAAATGCACACCTGGAATTCATTCATGGGAATTCATCCCAGGGAGCTCACACCTGGAATGCACACCTGGGAATTCACACCTGGGAATGAACACCTGGGAATTCATCTCAGGGAGCTCACACCTGGGATGCACAGCTGGGATGCACAGCTGGAAAGCACAGCTGGAATTTATCCAGAGAATTCATTCCAGGGAGCGCACAGCTGGAATGAACACCTGAAATTCATTCCTGGGAATTCACACCTGGGAATTCACACTTGGCATTCATTCATGGGAATTCACACCTGGGAATTCATCTTGGAATTTATCCAGAGAATTCATCTCAGAGAATTCACACCTGGAATTCATCCCTGGAACTCACACCTGGAACTGACACCTGGAATTCACACCTGGGAATTCATCCCAGGGAATTCACACCTGGAACTGACACCTGGAATTCACATCTGGAATTCATCCCAGGGAATTCACACCTGGGATTCAACCCTGGAATTCATCCCAGGGAGCTCACACCTGAAATTCACACCTGGAAATTCCTCCCTGGAATTCACACCTGGGAATTCACATCTGGAATTTATCCAGAGAATTCATCCCAGGGAATTCACACCTGGGATGCACACCTGGAATTCATTCCTAGACATTCACATCTGGAATTCACACCTGGAATTCATTCATGGGAATTCAGGCCTGGAACTCACACCTGGAATTCATCCAGAGAATTCATCCCTGGAATTCATCCCTGGAACTCACACCTGGAATTCAACCCTGGAATTCATCCCAGGGAGTTCACACCTGAGAATTCATCCCTGGAATTCATTCATGGGAATTCATCCTTGGGAATTCACACCTGGAATTCATCCAGAGAATTCATCCCTGGAACTCATACCTGGAATGCACACCTGGAATTCATTCATGAGAATTCACACTTGCAATGCACACCTGGGAATTCACACCTAGAATTCACACCTGGGAATTCACACCTGGGAATTCATCACTAGAATTCACCCCAGGGAACTCACACCAGGAATTCACCCCAGAGAATTCACACCTGGGAATTCATCCTTGGGAATTCAAAGCTGGAATTCACCCCTGGGAATTCATCTCTAGAAATTACACCTGGAACTCATCCCAGGGAATTCACACCTGGAATTCACCTAATTCATCCCTGGAATTCACACCTGGAATTCATTCATGGGAATTCACACCTGGAATTCATCCAGACAATTCACACCAGGGAATTCACACCTGAAATTCATTCCTGGAATTCATCTCTGGAATTCACACCTGGAACTCACACCTGGAATTCATTCCTGGGAATTCACAGCTGCAATTCACTCCAGAGAATTCATCCCAGGAATTCAAACCTGAAATTCACCTCTGGAATTCATCCCCTGGAATTCATTCCCTGGAATTCAACCCTAGAATTCATCCCTGGGAATTCATCCCTGGGATCCAGCCCTGCAGGGCTCACCCCAAGGCAGAGGGGCACAGCTCACTCTGCAGATTCCAGCTTTTCTTAGGAAAAATAAAAGCAGAGGAAATCTGAGCTGTAAATGAGGGATGGAGGAATTGGGGTCGTGGCTTTAGGCACCAATCCCAGCTGCAGAGAACAGGAATTGCAGAACCAGGGGATGGTTTGGGTGAGAAGGGACCTTAAACATCACCCAGAGCCACCCCTGCCCTGGCAGGGACAGCTCCAGTGTCCCCAGTGTCCCCAGCCTGGCCTTGGGCACTGCAGGGATTCTCTGGCAATTCCAGGAATTCCTTCCCCATTCCCTGTGTCCTGTCCCTTGTCCCCAGTCCCTCTCCAGCTCTCCTGGAGCCCCTCCATGCCCTGGAATGTTCTGGAAGCTCTCTGTAATTTTCTCTCCTCCAGCCCTGCACAATTCCCTGCCTGAGCCAGCTCTGCACAAAGGATTCTCCAGGAGAGATCTTTGCTCAATCCCCTTTTTCTCCTGCTGCTCTCAGCACACCAAAGCCATCAAGAGCTCAGGGAGCCCCAGAGCTTTTCCTGCAGGGATGCACAAACCCTTCCTGGGCACCTTCCCTCGGCAATCTGCACTTCAGGCAGCCCAGAGCCAGGGCAGGAGGAGCCCCAGGGCAGGAGGAGCCCAGCTGGGATTTCCAGCCTGGATTTCCAGGGAGCATCAAATGGGAGAGAGGAGCAGGGAGGGCAGAGCCCAAGGCCAAATCCCAGCAGGGATGGATGTGACACCAGGCTCAGTGTCCCCAGTCCCTCTGCAGCTCTCCTGGAGCCCCTTTAGGGCATGGAATGTTCTGGAAGCTCTCCCTGCATCCTTCCCTTCTCCAGGTGAGCACCCCCAGCTCTCCCAGCCTGGATCCCTGGGAACTGAGGGGTTCCAGCCCTGGTGTAGCTCCATGGATTCCTCTGGATTTGCTCCAGCTGCTGCTGTGTCCCCAGGGCTGGGCTGAGGGGACACAGGGACACAATTCCCCCTTTTCCTGCTGTGGGATCACCCCAGCACTGGGTGAATTTTTGCCTCACACCAACAAACCCAACAATTATGGCAAACAAATGAATCAACAAACCCCAGATACCCCTCCAGAGCTCACTCACCCGTGCAGGGCACGCACCACAGCCTTCTCCAGGGAATTGTTGGTGTACCTGCTGTCCAGGTGGAACTGATATTTCTCCTTCCATCTGCAGGTCACCCTGATGGAACCCCCCCAGAAATGCACTATGTGCCTCTTGGAGAATTCCTCTTTTTTCTCCTTTTTCTCTTTTCTCCTGGCAGAGCTGCTGGCAGGCTCTGAGGCAGAGCTCTGGTGCTGGAATGGCAGCACCTTCCCCACCAGGGGAACATTCCTGGAGGGGTTTTTGGAGAGGGCTGGGCCAGCACTGGGATGTCCTTTGGGATCTGAGCATTTCCTGGGCTCCTCAGGCATGGGGGAGGCGTAGGAGTGCTCAGCTGAGATGATGGAGTGGGAGGTCACCTCTGGGAACAGCTGGGTTGGGGCAGGAAGGAGAATTCCAGATGTTTTCCCCACGGGGTTGGTGCTGGCAGGGAGCTCCTGCTGCAGGGATTTGCTGCCAGAGGGGGATTTTTTGTGGTATCTGTGGTCAGAAGGTGCAGGAGGGGATTTGGGGTTTGCTTGGGGGGATGTGGGGTTGTGCTGGGAATTGGGGTTTTGCTGGGGGGATTTGGGGTCTGGTTGGGATTTGGGATCTGGTTGGGATTTGGGGCTTTGCTGGGTGTTGTGGTTTAGTTGGATATTGGGGTCTGGCTGAAGTTTGGGGTTGTGCTGGGTATTGGGGTTTTGTTGGGGGGATTTGGGGTCTGGCTGGGATTTGGGGTCTGGGTTCTGGGGGATGAAGGCAGGGATGCAGGAGCTCAGGGCCAGCTCAGCCAGCAGGTTCAGGGCATGGGGCTCACATGAATCCCCCTGCAGGGCCAAGGCAGAGCTGGGGGGGTCTGGGGCAGAACTGGGGGGATCTGGGGGGGTCAGGGTAGCACTGGGGGGCTCTGGGGCAGAACTGGGGAGGTCTGGGGCAGAACTGGGGGGCTCTGGGGGCTCTGGGGCAGAACTGGGGGGATCTGGGGGTGTCAGGGCAGCCCTTGGGGGCTCCACGCTCTGGGGTGAGGCTGAGCTGGGAGGATCCAGAGGATCTGGAAGGAAGAAAAGGGAAAAATTAATTTTAAAATCAAATTTAAATATAGATTTTAAAAGCAAAAAAGTCAGTTTTAAAAGGCAAAAATCAATTTTAAAGTTCAAATTTAAATACAGATTTTAAAAGGAAAAAATGAAGGGAAAAACTCAATTAAAAAATTCAATTTTACAGTAATTTCACGACTATAAGGCGCACTCTTTTTTTGCCGCGAAAATCCGTGCCGCGCACAACAAAATAACGAATTAGTAACAGAATCCCACAGTCGTGGAGTTCACTGGCAGGGGTTCAATTTGCAAACATTTTCACAGATTGGTGCAGCCTTTAAACACAGCCCCCGTGCTGGGGGCCTTGGCACTCCTGCCTGCCCACGGTGCTGGCTGCCGAGGCGGGGCTTGGGCTGGCTGCAGCTCGGGGTGGCTTGGGGCTGCCCCTGGTCCAGATTGGCTCGGGGTGCCCATGGTCTGGGTTGGCTCAGGGCTGCCCCTGGTTTATGTTGGCTCGGGGTTGCCCATGCTTGGGTTGGTTTGGGGCTGCCCCTGGTCTGGGATGGCTCAGGGCTGCCCCTGGTCTGGGTTGGTTTGGGGCTGCCCCTGGTCTGGGTTGGCTTCGGGTGGCCGTGGTCTGGGTTTGTTTGGGGCTGCCCCTGGTCTGGGTTGGCTCGGGGTGGCTGCAGCTGGCACTGGGCTGGCAGCTCCCTCCCTCCTTTCTCTCTGCAGCTTGCACCAGGCTGGAGCTGGTGGTAGTAGCATCTCCCTCCCTCTCTCCCCACACAATTTGTGCCAGGCCAGTGGTGGTGGCTCCCTCCCTCCCTCCCCATGTAATTTGCACCAGGCTGGAGCTGGTGGCAGCTCCCTCCCTCCCCGTGTGGCTCGCACCGGGCCAGCGGTGGCATCTCCCTCCGTCCCTCCCCGCATGGCTTGCACTGTGCTGGAGCCAATGGCACTGTGGTCAGTGCCAGGCTGGAGGCAGCAATGGCTCCCTCCCTCCTTCCCTGTGCAGCTTGTGCCGGGCCAGGGGCAGCATCTCCCTCCCTCCCTTCCTGCACAGCTCACACTGGGCTGGAACCAGCAGCTCCCTCCATCCCCACGTGGTTAGCACCAGTCTGGAGCCAGTGGTAGCAGCTCTCTCCCTCCTTCCCCACGTAGCTCGCGCCAGACCAGCGGCGGTGGCTCCCTCCATCCCCACGTGGTTAGCACCAGGCTGGAGCCAGTGGCAGCAGCTCTCTCCCTCCTTCCCTGCACGGCTTGCACCGGGCTGGAGGCAGCGGCAGTGGTGCCCTCCTTCCATCCCTCCCCATGCAGCTCGCACTGGGCTACAGCAGGCAGCAGCTCCCTCCTTCCCCACGTGGTCAGTGCCAGGCCGGAGCCAGCAGCAGCTCCCTCCTTCCCCGCGTGGTCAGCACTGGGCTAGAGCAGGCAGCAGCTCCCTCCTTCCCCACGTGGTCAGTGCCAGGCCGGAGCCAGCAGCAGCTCCCTCCTTCCCCACGTGGTCAGTGCCAGGCTGGAGCCAGCAGCAGCTCCCTCCTTCCCCACATGGTCAGTGCCAGGCCGGAGCCAGCAGCAGCTCCCTCCTTCCCCACATGGTCAGTGCCAGGCCGGAGCCAGCAGCAGCTCCCTCCTTCCCCACGTGGTCAGTGCCAGGCCGGAGCCAGCAGCAGCTCCCTCCTTCCCCACGTGGTCAGTGCCAGGCCGGAGCCAGCAGCAGCTCCCTCCTTCCCCACGTGGTCAGTGCCAGGCCAGAACCAGCAGCAGCTCCCTCCTTCCCTGCATGGTCAGCACCAGGCCGGAGCCAGCAGCAGCTCCCTCCTTCCCCACGTGGTCAGTGCCAGGCCAGAACCAGCAGCAGCTCCCTCCTTCCCTGCATGGTCAGCACCAGGCCGGAGCCACCAGCAGCTCCCTCCTTCCCCGCGTGGTCAGTGCCAGGCCAGAGCCAGCAGCAGCTCCCTCCTTCCCCACGTGGTCAGTGCCAGGCCAGAGCCAGCAGCAGCTCCCTCCTTCCCCACGTGGTCAGCACCAGGCCGGAGCCAGCAGCAGCTCCCTCCTTCCCCACGTGGTCAGTGCCAGGCCGGAGCCAGCAGCAGCTCCCTCCTTCCCCACGTGGTCAGTGCCAGGCCGGAGCCAGCAGTAGCTCCCTCCCTCCCTGTGTGGTTGCCGGGGCTGGGGGCAGCTCCATCCTTCCCCACGTGGTCAGCACTGGGCTGGAACCAGCAGCAGCTCCCTCCCTCCCTGTGTGGCTACCAGGGCTGGGGACAGCTCCCTCCTTCCCCACGTGGTCAGCACTGGGCTGGAACCAGCAGCAGCTCCCTCCCTCCCTGTGTGGCTACCAGGGCTGGGGACAGCTCCCTCCTTCCCCACGTGGTCAGCACTGGGCTGGAACCAGCAGCAGCTCCCTCCCTCCCTGTGTGGCTACCAGGGCTGGGGGCAGCTCCATCCTTCCCTCCCTCCCCATGTGGCTCCTCCCAGCCATGGCCGCCCACTCCCGTCCCCATCGCGGCTCGGCGCTCCTGCGGCACCACCCCCCATTGCAGCTCACACTTCCAGTTTGGTAAATTTCCCAACTTTGTACATTACACAAGGTCAATTTCCCAACTCTGCCCATATACAAGGTCAATTTCCCAACTTTGTACATTACACAAGGTCAATTTCCCAACTTTGCCCATATAAGGCGCACCGGACTTTAAGGCGCACTTCCGGGTTCAGGGGAAAATTTTAGTCCAAAGGTGCGGTTTATGGTTGTGAAATTACGGTAAATGTGGATTGTAAAAGGGGATAAAAGGCAATTTTAAAGGGAAAAATTGATTTTGAAATTCAAATTTAAATATAGATTTTAAAAGGGAAAAAAGGCAATTTTAAAAGGGAAAAATCGATTTTGAAATTCAAATTTAAATATAGATTTTAAAAGGAAAAATGTCAATTTTAAAGGAAAAAAAGTCAATTTTAAAAGAGAAAATTCTCAACTTTAAAGGGAAAAATCTCAATGTAAAAAGGGAAAAATCAATTTTAAAATTCAAATTTAAATATAGATTTTAAAAGGGATAAAAGTCAATTTAAAAGGCAAAATCTCAATTTTGAAATCAAATTTAAATAATGATTTTAAAAGGGAAAAAAGTCAATTTTAAAAGGAAAAATCTCAATTTTAAAGGGAAAAAATCTCAATTTTAAAAGGGAAAAATCGATTTTGAAATTCAAATTGAAATATAGATTTTAAAAGGGAAAAAAGTCAATTTTAAAAGGCAAAATCTCAGTTTTGAAATCAAATTTAAATAATGATTTTAAAAGGAAAAATGTCGATTTTAAAGGAAAAAAGTCAACTTTAAAAGGGAAAAAGTAAATTTTGAAATAAAATTTAAATATAGATTTTAAAAGGAAAAATCTCAATTTTAAAGGGAAAAATCTCAATGTAAAAAGGGAAAAATCAATTTCAAAATTCAAATTTAAATATAGATTTTAAAAGGAAAAATTTCAATTTTAAAGGAAAAAAGTCAATTTTAAGAGGGAAAAAGTAAATTTTGAAATAAAATTTAAATATAGGTTTTAAAAGGAAAAAAAGTCAATTTTAAAAGGCAAAATCTCAATTTTGAAATCAAATTTAAATAATGATTTTAAAAGGAAAAAAGTAGATTTTAAAGGAAAAAAAGTCAATTTTAAAAGGAAAAATCTCAATTTTAAAAGGAAAAAATTAAGGGAAAAACTCAATTTAAAAATTCAAATTTCAACTTAAAAAGGGAAAAACTCAACCTAAAACTTAAATTGAATTTTTCCTTCCTTAAACTGATTTTTTTTTCCTTTTTCCTCCTCCAGAGCAGCAGGAACCTCTTTGATTTTTTATTTTATTTCCTGGAATTGTGGCTGTCCTTGGACAGAAATTTCTCCCCACCTTTGCCATTCCCTTTGTTTGCTCTCCAATCCATTTCAATCCTTTTTAAATGAATTTTTTTTTTTTCTCTCACCATTCCCTGGCTGCTCCTCTGTAGTTTTGGATGTTTTGTTCTCCAGGTTTTTCTGCATTTTGGTTTTCCCTGCCTTGCTCTCAGCCACAGGAATTTTCCTTTTTTCTGGGTTTTCCTGAATTTTTGGTCTCTTTGCTTCCACTCCAGGAGCATCAGGAGCTGAAATTTCCTTCTCAGCAGATTCACTCTGGGGTTTGAGGATGATTTCTGCAGCCAGCACCTCTGCACCTGAGAAAAAAAATAAATCTAAATTTTAATTTTAAAAATTTAATTAAAATTAATTAGGAACGGGGAGGGGTGGAAGGGAAGGGGATTTAATGGTTTTAATTGTTCTTATATTGATTGAAGTGGGGAAAAGGGAAAGGAAATGAAAAAGGGAAATGGAAAAAGGGAAGGGAGAGGAAATGGAAAAAGGAAATGGAAAAAGGGAAAGGAAATGAAAAGAAGAAATGGAAATGGAGAAAGGGGAGGGAGAGGAAATGGAAAAAAGGGAAAGGAAATGAAAAAGGGAAAGGAAATGGAAAAAGGGAAATGGAAACAGGGAAATGGAAAAAGGGAAATGAAATAGAAAAAGGGAAATGGAAAAAGGGAAGGGAAAGGAAATGGCGAAAGGGAAAGGATATGGAAAAATGGAAATGGAAATGGAGAAAGGAAAATGGAAATGGAGAAAGGAAAATGGAAACAGGGAAGGGAAAGGAAATGGAAAAAAAGAAGAAGAAATGGAAAAAGGGAAATGGAAAAAGGGAAATGGAAAAATGGAAATGGAAAAAGGGAAGGGAGAGGAATTGGAAAAAAAAGAAGAAATGGAAAAGGGGAAATGGAAAAGGGGAAGGGAGAGGAAATGGAAACAAGAAAAATAAATGAAGAAAGGGAAATGGAGAAAGGGAAAGGAAATGGAAACAAGGGAAAGGAAATGGAAAAAGGGAAATGGAAAAAGGGAAATGGAAAAAGGGAAATGGAAAAAGGGAGAGGAAATGGAAAAAAAGAAGAAAAAAATGGAAAAAGGGAAATGGAAAAAGGGAAATGGAAAAAGGGAGAGGAAATGGAAAAAAAGAACAAAAAATGGAAAAAGGGGAATTGAAAAAAAGAAGAAAAAATGGAAAAAGAGAAATGGAAAAAGGGAAGGGAAAGGAAATGGAGAAAGGGAAAGGAAATGGAGAAAGGGAAATGGAAAAAGGGAGAGGAAATGGAGTAAAAGAAGAGGAAATTTAAAAAGGGAAATGGGAAGAGGGGAAAGGAAAGGAAAGGAAAGGAAAGGAAAGGAAAGGAAAGGAAAGGAAAGGAAAGGAAAGGAAAGGAAAGGAAAGGAAAGGAAAGGAAAGGAAAGGAAAGGAAAGGAAAGGAAAGGAAAGGAAAGGAAAGGAAAGGAAAGGAAAGGAAAGGAAAGGAAAGGAAAGGAAAGGAAAGGAAAGGAAAGGAAAGGAAAGGAAAGGAAAGGAAAGGAAAGGAAAGGAAAGGAAAGGAAAGGAAAGGAAAGGAAAGGAAAGGAAAGGAAAGGAAAGGAAAGGAAAGGAAAGGAAAGGAAAGGAAAGGAAAGGAAAGGAAAGGAAAGGAAAGGAAAGGAAAGGAAAGGAAAGGAAAGGAAAGGAAAGGAAAGGAAAGGAAAGGAAAGGAAAGGAAAGGAAAGGAAAGGAAAGGAAAGGAAAGGAAAGGAAAGGAAAGGAAAGGAAAGGAAAGGAAAGGAAAGGAAAGGAAAGGAAAGGAAAGGAAAGGAAAGGAAAGGAAAGGAAAGGAAAGGAAAGGAAAGGAAAGGAAAGGAAAGGAAAGGAAAGGAAAGGAAAGGAAAGGAAAGGAAAGGAAAGGAAAGGAAAGGAAAGGAAAGGAAAGGAAAGGAAAGGAAAGGAAAGGAAAGGAAAGGAAAGGAAAGGAAAGGAAAGGAAAGGAAAGGAAAGGAAAGGAAAGGAAAGGAAAGGAAAGGAAAGGAAAGGAAAGGAAAGGAAAGGAAAGGAAAGGAAAGGAAAGGAAAGGAAAGGAAAGGGGACAATCCCAATCCCATTTCCCAGCTCTCACCTCGTTTCCTGCCATGGGGCAGCTGTAGATTGGCCAACTTGAGCAGAGCCTCACTGGAGCTGCCTGTGCCTGCTGCCTTTTTGGGAGCAGCAGTTTGGTTTTTTTTCCTGGCTGTCACCCACGCCCTGCTGTCCCCATCCCCAGGCTGAGCCTGTGCCCTGCCCAGGATCCTGCTGGATTTCCTCCTGCTCTCCCTTCCCCACGGCTTGCTGGGGGAGGTGACACTTTTGGTGGCAGTGTCTGCAGCAGGGGCTGGCTCCCCTGAGGAGGAGGAAGAGGAAGAGGAGGAGGAAGAGCAGCTCCCCAGAGCTCTCCCATCAGCCCTGACACAGCCCAGAGCTGCAGCCAAGCCCAGGGTGTAAGCGCCGGGCTCGCGCAGGTAACGCCGCAGCTGGGCCAGGGAGGGCTCCAGGAATTTCTGGGGATTTTCATCTCCTTCCTCCTGAGCTGGGAGGGAGATCTGGGCAGGCTGAGAGTCCTCCTGAATTCTGGAATATTCCTGCAGGTGCTCCTGGATGTCTGTGCTGTCCCAGCAGGAGCTGGCTGCTCTCCTCAGGGCGTAGCGCAGCCCGGGCAGCACTGAGGTGATTTTCAGGGAGATTCCAGCCCTGGCACTGCCCCTCCTGCCATCCCTGGGCTCGGGCTCCACTGGCAAAGGGAAAGAAAAATCATTTAAATCCAGTTAGGAAAGGATGGGATTGTCTGGATCATTTCTGTGGGGAAGGGAGGGGAATGTTGGAGGAAAATGTTCAGGGGGATGTTCTGGATTGGGATGGAGGGAATGAGGAATTGTGGGGGGGATAAAAAAGATTTCAATAAAATTAAAACTGATCTGGGATCACTCCCATCCTGCAGGGATTCACTGAAATAAAATAAAAACTGGTCTGGGATCAGCCAGTCCCATCCTGCAGGGAATTATTTAAATAAAATAAAAACTGATCTGGGACCACCCAGCCCCATCCTGCAGGGAATTATTTCAATAAAATTAAAACTGATCTGGGATCAGCCCCATCCTGCAGGGAATCATTGAAATAAAATAAAATAAAATCTGATCTGGGATCAGCCAGTCCCATCCTGCAGGGAATAATTTAAATAAAATAAAATCTGATCTGGGATCACTCCCATCCTGCAGGGAATTATTTCAATAAAATTAAAACTGATCTGGGATCAGCCAGCCCCACCCTGCAGGGAATTATTTAAATAAAATAAAAAACTGATCTGGGATCACTCCCACCCTGCAGGGAATCATTGAAATAAAATCTAAAATCTGATCTGGGATCAGCCAGCCCCACCCTGCAGGGAATTATTTCAATAAAATAAAAACTGATCTGGGATCAGCCCCACCCTGCAGGGAATTATTAAAATAAAATAAAGACTGATCTGGGATCAGCCAGCCCCATCCTGCAGGGAATTATTTCAATAAATTAAAAATCTGATCTGGGATCAGCCATGCCCCATCCTGTCACCCCTACTCCATGAAAAGTCATTTTTTGCCACCTTCATCCTCTAAAATGTCATTTCTTATCATTCCCATCTCTCAAAAATTATTTTTTATCACCCCCATCCCCTGAAAAGTCATTTTTTTGTCATCCTCCATCTCTCAAAAAATCATTTTTATCACCCCCATCCCTCAAAAATAAAATTTCTGTCACTCCCATTCGTTTAAAAGTCCTTCTTTGTCACCCCCATCCCCTGAAAACTCATTTTTTGTCACCCCTATTCCTTTAAAATTCATTTTTTTGTCACCCCCACCATGTGCAGTGAGCCAGCAAAGCCTGGGTTAAGCTCAGCTTAAAACTTGAGCTGCAGATTTTCCCTGTCTCCTTTAAACCCTTTTGGTTGTGAGCACAAAGCTCAGCTTTGGATGAGAAGCTGGGCTTGGAGCAGGGCCTAAAACCTAAAGTCTAAGCCTAAGTCTAAGCCTAAGCCTAAGCCTAAAGCTGCTCCTACCTTGTGGGCTCAGGGCCCTGGGGGAGCTGAACAGGAACAGGGCCAGGAGGGTCCCAGGCTCCTTGGGCTCCAGCCCTGCAAACACAAAGCTTGGAGTTAAAACCAGGATTAGGCTTAAAAAAACAGGCTGGGGTTAAATAACCTGTCTCAAAAACCAGGTTTAGTTTAGGAAATCAGGTTTATTTAGGAACCAGGTTTAGTTTGAGAAACAGGTTTAGTTTAAGTTACAAGTTCTAAGTTAAGAAACCAGGTTTAATACAAGAATCAAGGTTTAGTTTGAGAAACCAGGTTTAGTTTAGGACACCAGGTTTATTTAGGACCAGACTTAGTTTGAGAAACAAGGTTTAGTTTAAGGAACAAGTTCTAGGTTAAGAAACCAGGTTTAATATAAGAAACCAGGCTCAGTTTGAGAAAGCAGGTTTAGATTGAAAAGTCAGGTTTAGTTTAGGAAATCAGGTTTAGTTTGAGAAACCAGGTTCAGTTTAAGGAACAAATTTTAGGTTAAGAAACCAAGTTTAGTTTGAGAAGCCAGGATTTGGCTAAGAAACCAGAGTCAGTTTTAGGAACAAGTTTTAGGTTAAGAAACCAGGCTCAGTTTGAGAAACCAGGTGTGGGTTAAGAAACCAGGCTTAGTTTGAGAAACCAGGTTTAGGTTCAGAAACCAGGCTTAGTTTGAGAAACCAGGCTCAGTTTGAGGAACAAGTTTTAGGTTAAGGAACCAGGTTTTGGGTTAAGAAACCAGGATTTGGTTAAGAAGCAAGCTTTGGTTCAGAAACCAGGCTCAGTTAAAGGAACCAGTTTTAGTTTGAGAAACCAGGTTCAGTTTAGGTTCCCAGGCTCAGTTTAAAGAAACCACACTCAGTTTAGGAAAGCAGGTTCAGTTTAAGAAAGCAGGCTCTGTTTAAGGAACCAGGCTCAGTTTAAGGAACAAGTTTTAGATTAAGGAACTGGTTTTAGTTTGAGAAACCAGGTTCAGTTTAAGAAATGAGGCTCAGTTTAGGTTCCCAGTCTCAGTTTGAAGAACCAGGCTCAATTTAAAGAACCAGGTTCAGTTTAGGAAGCCAGGCTCAGTTTAAAGAAACCAGGCTCAGTCTGAGAAACCAGGCTCAATTTAGGAACCAGGCTCAGTTTAGCAAACAAGGCTCAGTTTAAAGAACCAGGCTGTTTAGCAAACCAAGCTCAGTTTAGGAAACCAGGCTCAGTTTAAGGAACAAGTTTTAGATGAAAGAACCAGTTTCAGTTTGAGAAGCCAGGCTCAGTTTAGGAAACCAGGCTCAGTTTGAGAATCCAGGCTCAGTTTAGCAAACCAAGCTCAGTTTAAAGAAACAGGCTCAGTTTAAGAACAAGTTTTAGTTTGAGAAGCCAGGTTCAGTTTAGCAAACCAGGCTCAGTTTAGGCTCCCAAACCTGCATGCAGAGCAAGAATTAAACCCAACTCAGCCCAGCTAAGCCCAGCCTAGTTAAGCCCAGCCCAGCTAGGCCCAGCTTACCGTCCTCGCGCGCCAGGGCGCTGGAGGTGAGCAGGATCAGCACCCCCCGGTCCCGCAGGAATTTGATGATGGCCTGGAACAGAGAGAGAGGAATCAGACCTGGGGAGCTGCAATTAACAGGTCATTAATTAGTGGGGGGGCATTAATTGAGGGTTATTAATTAATGGAGGGTCATTAATGGAGGGTCATTCATTAATGGAGGGTCATTCATGGGGGTTCATGATCCAGCCCTGGCAGGAATTGCAGCACAAAGGGGTTCCCAGAATTCCAGGAAAACA
This sequence comes from Catharus ustulatus, assembly GCF_009819885.2. Taxonomy (NCBI): domain Eukaryota; kingdom Metazoa; phylum Chordata; class Aves; order Passeriformes; family Turdidae; genus Catharus; species Catharus ustulatus. The sequence goes on from NC_046224.1 coordinate 1,668,846, forward strand.
AAATCCCAGAATTTCAGGAAAACACAAACACAAAAATCCAGAATTCCAGAAAAACACAGAATTCCAAAATTTCAATAAAATACAAAATTCCTAAATTCCAGAATTCCAAGAAAACACAAAAATCCAGAATCCCAGGAAAACACAAAATTCCATGAAAACACAAAATTCCAGAATTCCAGAAAAACACAAAAATCCAGAATCCCAGGAAAACACAGAATCCCAGAATTCCAGGAAAACACAAACACCAAAATGCAAAATTCCAAGAAAAACACAAAATCCCAGAATCCCAGAAAAACAAAATCCCAGAATCCAAAAAAAAAAGAAAACACCAAAATCCCAGAATTCCAGAAAAACACAAAATCCCAGAAAAACCCAGAATCCAGAATTCCAAGAAAACACAAAATTCCAGAAAAACAAAATCCCAAAATTCCAGAAAAACACAAAATCCCAGAAAAACACAGAATCCAGAATTCTGGGAAAACACAAAATTCCAAGAAAACACAAAATCCCAGAATTCCATGAAAACACAAACCTCCAGAATTCCAAGAAAACATAAAATCCCAGAATTCCAGAAAAACACAAAATCCCAGAATTCCAGGAAAACACAAATTCCAAGAAAACACAGAATCCAGAATTTCAGGGAAACACAAAATCCCAGAATGCCACAGAGATACAAAATTCCAGAATTCCAGAAAAACACAGAATCCCAAAATTTCAGGAAAACACAAAATACCAGAATTCCAAGAAAACAAAAAACTCCAGAATTCCAGGAAAACTCAAAATCCCAGAATTCCAGGAAAACACAAAAATCCAGAATTCCAGGAAAACACAAAATTCCAAAAAACCACAAAAATCCAGAATCCCAGAAAAACACAAAAATCCAGAATCCTGGGAAAACAGAATTTAAAAACCCACAAAATCCCAGAATTCCAGAAAAACACAAAATCCCAGAATTCCATGGAAAACACAAAATTCCAGGAAAACACAAAATCCCAGAATTCCAGGAAAACACAAAATTCCAAGAAAACAAAAAACTCCAGAATTCCAGGAAAACAAAAATCCCAGAATTCCAGGAAAACACAAAATCCAGAATCCCATGAAAACACAAAATTCCAAGAAAACACAAAATCCCAAAATTCCATAAAAACACAAAAATCCAGAATTTCAGGAAAACACAGAATTCCAAGAAAACACAAAATTCCAGAATTCCAGAAAAACACAGAATTCCAAAATTTCAATAAAACACAAAATCCCTAAAATCCAGAATTCCAAGAAAACACAAAATCCCAGAATTCCAGGAAAACACAAGATTCCAAAATTTCAGGAAAACACTAAATTCCTAAAATCCAGAATCCTGGGAAAACACAAAATTCCAGGAAAACACAAGATCCCAGAATTCTGGGAAAACACAAGAATCCAGAATTCCATAAAAACACAAAATCCCAGAAAAACTCAAAATCCCAGAATTCCAGGAAAACACAGAATTCCAAAAAACCCACAAAACTCCCAGAATTCCAGAAAAAAAATTATCCCAGAATTCCATGAAAACACAAAATCCAGAATCCCAGGAAAACACAAACACAAAAAAAATCCTAAATTCCAGGAAAACACAAAATTCCAAGAAAACACAAAATTCCAGAATCCCAGAAAAAACCAAAATCCCACAATCCCAGGAAAACACAGAATCCCAGAATTCCAGGAAAACACAAAATCCCAGAATCCCAGGAAAACACAAAATTCCAGAATCCCAGGAAAACACAAAATTCCAGAATCCTGGGAAAACAGAATTTAAAAAAAAAATACAAAATCCCAGAATTAAAAAAAACCCACAAAATCAAAAAAACCCCACAAAACCCTAGAATTCCAGAAAAACATGAAATTCCAAAACTTCAGGAAAACAAAAATCCAGAATCCCAGGAAAACACAAAATTCCAAGAAAACACAAAATCCCAGAAAAAAAACCCACAAAATCCAGAATCCCAGGAAAACACAAACACAAAAAAAATCCTAAATTCCAGGAAAACACAAAATTCCAAGAAAACACAAAATCCAGAATCCCAGGAAAGCACAAAATTCCAGGAAAACACAAAATCCCAGAATCCTGGGAAAACAGAATCCCAAAAAACCCACAAAACTCCAGAATTCCAGAAAAAAAAATCCCAGAATCCCGTGAAAACACAAAATTCCAGAATTCCAGGAAAACAAAATCCCAGAATTCCAGGAAAACACAAAAATCCAGAATCCTGGGAAAACAGAATTCAAAAAACCCACAAAATCCCAGAATTCCAGGAAAACACAAAATTCCAAAATTTATAGAAAACACAAAATTCCAAAATTTCAGAATTCCATGAAAACACAAAGTCCCAGAATTCCAGGAAAACACAAAATTCCAAAATTTAAGGAAAATACAAAATTCCTAAATTTCAGAATTCCATGAAAACACAAAGTCCCAGAATCCCAGGAAAACACAAAAATCCAGAATTCCATAAAAACACAAAATTCCAGAAAACCAAAACCCCAAAATCCCACAAAAATCCCAAAATTCCAGAAAAACCCCAAAATTCCAAACCCTTCCCTCCCCACCCCACTCACCAAATCCTTCTCCCTGAGCTTTTCCAGCAGCTGATCCATTTTGGATTGATCCTTTCTGGAAATTTCCACCTCGTACAGACTGCAATAAACACCCTGGAAACAAACTGGGAGAGGGAAAAAAATCCAAAAAAAATTAAAAAAAAATCCAAAAAATTCAGATTTTGGGGTGAAAATTTTCATTTTTTTCCGCAAATTGGGATTTTTGCCACCCACCTTCGTTCCCTGTGTAATTTTTTTTCCCAAATGTGGCTTCTGGAAGTTTCTTCCTCAGGTCAGACAGGCCCATGACGTGTTGGATGTCCAGGTTGGGAGGGCTGGGGGGATAAAAAATTCAAATTTCAGGGTTAGGGAGAGCTGGGGGGGAATAAAATAAAATTTTCTGGGAATGGGGTAATTAGGGGATGTGGATTGGAAATGGTGGAAATGCTCAAATCTCAGCTCATGGGAGCAGAAAATTCTCAAATCTCAGATTTTGGGATTATTTAAAGTCAGGTTTAGAGCAGAAAATTCTCAAATCTCAGATTTTGGGATTATTTAAAGCCAGGTTTGGGGCAGAAAATCCTCAAATTCCAGTTCCTGGAAATTTTTAAAACCAGGTTTGGAGGATAAAATCCTCACATCTCAGTTTTTGAAAATATTTAAAACCAGGTTTGGAGGATAAAATCCTCAAATCTCAGATTTTGAGAATATTTAAAACCAGGTTTGGAGGATAAAATCCTGAAGTTTCAGTTTTTGGAAATATTTAAAGCCAGGTTTGGAGCAGAAAATTCTCAAATCTCAGCTCCTGGGAGCAGAAAATCCTGAAATTCCAGCTCATGGGAATGTTTAAAACCAGACTTAGAGCAGAAAATCCACAAATCCCAGCTCCAAACCCCTTTAGGATCTCTCAGGATCAGGACCACTCACAGCTGGGCAGGGATCCCAGAACTGCCCCAAACCCTTTTAGGATTCCCCAGGGATCCCAGGATTACCCCAAACCCCTTTAGGATTTCTCAGGAATGACCCCAAACCCCTTTGGGATTTCCCAGGGATGAGCAGCACTCAGAGCTGGGATCCCAGATTGACCCCAAACCCTTTGGGATCTCTCAGGATCCCCCTCAAACCCTTTGGGATCTCTCAGGGATGAGCAGCACTCACAGCTGGGCAGGGATCCCAGGATCCCCCCAAACCCTTTGGGATCTCTCAGGATCACCCCAAACCCTTTAGGATCTCTCAGCAATGACCCCAAACCCTTTAGGATCTCTCAGGAATCCCCCAAACCCTTTAGGATCTCTCAGGATTACCCCAAACCCTTTAGGATCTCTCAGCAATGACCCCAAACCCTTTAGGATCTCTCAGGATGACCCCAAACCCTTTAGGAATGACCCTAACCCCTTTAGGATCCCCAGGCACTCACAGCTGGGCAGGGATCCCAGACTGACCCCAAACCCTTTAGGAATGACCCCAAACCCTTTAGGATCTCTCAGGATGACCCCAAACCCTTTAGGATCTCTCAGGAATGACCCCAAACCCTTCAGGATCCCCAGGCACTCACAGCTGAGCAGGGATCCCAGACTGACCCCAAACCCTTTAGGATCTCTCAGCAATGACCCCAAACCCTTTAGGATGTCTCAGCAATGACCCCAAACCCTTTAGGATGTCTCAGGGATGACCCCAAACCCTTTAGGATGTCTCAGGGATGATGAGCAGCACTCACAGCTGCGCAGGGATCCCAGACTGACCCCAAACCCTTTAGGAATGACCCCAAACCCTTTGGGATTTCCCAGGATGACCCCAAACCCTTTTAGGATTTCCCCAGGATCACTCACAGCTGCGCAGGGATCCCGCAGCCGAAGCGCGTGCGCAGCGCGATGGGACACAGCACACGGCCCTGGATGGACAGATGGCCCCGCCACGGACAGAACCGGGCTGGGGGGAGGGGGGAAAATGGGGGAAAAATAAATGGGGGAAAGAAAAAAGGGAGGAAGGAAGGAAGGAAGAAAGAAAAGATGGAAAGAATGAAAAAAGAAAGAGAAAGAAAAAGAAAGGAAGATAAAGAAAAAAAAAGACAAAGAAAGAAAGAAAGAAAAAGAGAAAGAAAGAGAAAGAAAAAGAAAGAGAAAGAAAGAGAAAGAAAAAAGAAAGAAAGAGAAAGAGAAAGAGAGAAAGAACAAAGGAAAGAAAAAGAAAGAGAAAGAAAGAAAAACAGAAAGAAAAAGAAAAAGAAAAAGAAAAAGAAAAAGAAAGAGAAAGAAAAAGAAAGAGAAAGAAAAAGAAAGAAAGAAGAAAAGGAAGAAAAAAGGGGAAAACAAAGTGGGGGAGAAAAGGAAAGGGGAAAGAAAGAAAAGGGGAAAAGAAAAGGGGAAAAGAAAAGGGGAAAAGAAAAGGGGAAAAGAAAAGGGGAAAAGAAAAGGGGAAAAGAAGGGAGAAGAAAGGGGAAAGGGGGGAAGGGTCAGGGACAAAGCAGAGAAAAGTGTCACAAGTGCTCGGAGGAACCCAAGCACAGCCCAAAGCTAAAACCACAACACCAAAACCAACAACCACAACCCTAAAAATCCCAAACCCCAAACCCCACAATTCCAGAACCAACAAAAACCACAACTCCAAATCCAAAAACTGCAACCCCAAACCTAAAAACCACAACCCCAACTCCAAAATCACAACCTCAAACCCAACAGAAATGAGAACCCCAATCCCAAACCCAATAAAACTCACAACCCCAATCCCAAAAACCTCAACCCAAACCCACACACAACCCCAAAACCCATAACCCCACCAAAAAAAACACAACCCCAAACAAAACTCAACCCCAAAAACCACAACCCCAAAACCAGAACCCCAAACCCAACAAAAACCAAAACCCCAAACCCAAAAACTGCAACCCCAAACCTAAAAACCCCAACCCCAAAAACCACAGCCCTAAAAATCCCCAACCCCAAAACCACAACTCCAAACCCCAAAAACCAGAACCCCCAAACCCCACAACCCAAAAACCCCAAAATCCCAAACTCCACAACCCCAAACCCCACAACCCCAAACACAAAAACCTAACCCCAAAACCCAGAACCCTAAAAATCCCAAATCCTGAAACTCTAAACACCCCAAACCCCAAAAATCCCAAACCTCAAAAACCCCAAACCCCAAAAACTCCAAAACCCCAAACCCAAAACTCAAAAACTCCAAAACCCCAAACCCAAAAACCCCAAACTCCACAACCCCAAACCCCAAAGACCCCACCAACCCCAAACCCTCAAAACCCCAAAAACCCCAAACCCCAAAAACCCCCAAACCCCAAAACCCCAAACTCCAAAACCCCCAAACCCAAAACCCCAAACCCCAAATCCCCAAACCCCAAATCCCCAAATCCCAAAAACCCCAAACCCCAAAAACCCCAAAACCCCAAACCCAAAAACCCCAAAAACCCCAAACCCCAATCCCAGCAGCTCTGTCTCACCTTGGCTCTTCTGCTCCTCTCTGCACAAAAGGAACAAACAATAAATAAAATTTATTATTAATTAATTCATCAATAACAAAATCAATTTCCAATAGATCAACAGATTGATAGGTTTGTAATATGTAATCAATAATCAGAGTCAATAATAATTAATAAAATAAATATTGAGTTAATTTCAATTAATAAAATATTGAGTTAATTGTAATTAATAAAATAAATATTAAGTTAATAATTTAAAAATAAGTGCTTAATTAATTGTAATTAATAAAATAAATATTGAGTTAATTGCAATTAATAAAATAAATATTGAGTTAATTGCAATTAATAAAATAAATGTTACATGGTTGAGGAGGAAATAATTAATAAAATAAATTAATGAATGAAATATTCTGGGGTGGGATGAGGAATAAAAGAACAATCCCATAAAGGGAAATAGGGGAAATATGGGATCAGCAATAAAAGGAACAATCCCATATAGGGGAAAAGGGAAAAAGGGGAAATTTGGGATTTCCAATAAAAGGAACAATCCCATATAGGGGAAAAGGGAAATTTGGGATTTCCAATAAAAGGAACAATCCCATATAGGGGAAAAGGGAAATTTGGGATTTCCAATAAAAGGAACAATCCCATATAGGGGAAAAGAGGAAACTTGGGATTTCCAATAAAAGGAACATTTCCATATAGGAACAGAGGGGAAATTTGGGATCAGCAGTAAAAGGAACAATCCCATATAGGAAAAAAGGGGAAATTTGGGATCAGCAATAAAAGGAAATTAAAAAAGGGGAAAAGGGGAAATTTGGGATTTGCAATAAAAGGGAAAGGAAAAAAGGGGAAATTTGGGATCAGCAATTAAAGGAACAATCCCATATAGGGGAAAAGGGGAAATTTGGGATTTCCAATAAAAGGAACATTTCCATATAGGAACAGAGGGGAAATTTGGGATTAACAATAAAAGGAAAAAGGGGAAAAGAGAAATTTGGGATTTGCGATAAAAGGGAGCGTCACTGCAGGGTCACTGCAGGGTCACTGTAGGGTCACTCAGTGTCACACAGGCTCACAGATTGTCACACAGTGTCACTCAGTGTCACACACACTCCTGACAGTCTCTCCATGCCCAGCAGTTCCCCTCTTTTCCGCTTGTGGAGGTTTAGAAATTTTTCCCATTATTACGTTAAGCTGGCCAGGGTGGCTCCCCTATTAACCCTTTGAGTGCTCAGAGGAATGGCTGGGCAGGCCCTGATTTTCCTGATGGCCAAAAGGGGAGTGCTGCTTTGTCCTTCTGCAGGTGGGGGGACACTCACAGCCAGGAGAGAGGTTGTTTCTCTCCGTGGTGGGATCTGGCTCCTTGGACTGGGACTGCCAAAGCTTCCTGCTTCTGACAACTGGGACTGTCACAGTGAGCAGAGTGTTTTCCTCACCCTTCTCCCACCTGGGCCGGCGCTGCCGCCTCGCCCCCCTGCTCCTGCTCAGTTGGACTGTGCGGGCAAGGAGGGGCATCAGTGACAAAAAAGGGACTGAGACTGTTTTGTTCTGTTCTGTCACTGGTTTTTTTTGTTCTCTTTCATATAGCTGATGCTGGTTTTGTTTGTCTAGTAAATATATCAGTAAAGAACTGTTATTCCCAACCCATACCTTTTGTGCCTGCGAGTTCCTGAATTTCCTTTTCCTGGCAATACTGTCCCTTTCAACCGGGACAGATCTTGGTGCCCAACGTGGGGCAGGGTCAATGCCTGCAGCACCATCCCTATTTCCTGGAGTAGGTATCAGAGTTGTTACCCAGCTCAATCCTCCCTTATCTCTTAATGTTAAATAGGACAAGCCTATCAGTAACACCAGCCACTGTACGATATCATTAGCATTCAGAGGAAATCTGAACCCTTCAAAAACTGCTGGGGTAGACCCAAAAATTTGGGTGAGGGGTTGGGAGAAAATTTCCCCTGCTGTTATTCCCTCACAGTAGGTGCCATTATTAAAGTAATCCCAAAAACATGCATTTAGTGTGTGGTATCCCTGAATCCATGTACCCACCATCCAAAGGAAGTTAAAAATCCATTAATTCCTCACCTTATCAACCCATAAAGCAAGTTCGATAACAGTCACAGTAGCCTTAGTTACAGGGCCCATGCTTATGTAAGGGTTTGCAAATGGGAGATATACATGTATGAACACGTGCAGCCCAAACCAGATTAAACTGGACCACATGTTGCTAGCACACACAAAAAAACAATCTCAGGCAACTGAAGAACTGTTATTCCTTAACCTCGTGCCCCACGTTGGGCGCCAAGATCTGTCCTGGTTTAAAGGGACAGTATTGCCAGGAAAAGGGAATTCAGGAACTCTCAGGCAAAAAAGGTATGGGTTGGGAATAACAGTTCTTTACTGATATATTTATAAGACAAACAAAAACAACATCAGCTATATGAAAGAGAACAAAAAAAAACAATGACAGAACAGAACAGAACTCAGTCCCATTTTTCAGTCACTGATGCCCCTCCTTGCCCGCACAGTCCAACTGAGCAGGAGCAGGGCAGGGCAGGGCAGGGCAGGGCAGGGCAGCCTCTCAGTCACAGCTGCTGCAGGAGCAGGGCAGCGAGGCGGCAGCGCCGGCCCAGGTGGGAGAAGGGTGAGGAAAACACTCTGCTCACTGTGACAGTCCCAGGTCTCAGAAGCAGGAAGCTTTGGCAGTCCCAGTCCAAGGAGCCAGATCTCAGCACTGAGAGAAGCAACCTCTCTCCTAGCTGTGACAAAAGCAGCACTCCACACTCCACTTTCACTCCACACTCCCCTTTCACTCCACCTTCGGCCATCAGGAAAATCAGGGCCTGCCCAGCCATTCCTTTGAGCACTTAAAGGGTTAATAGGGGAGCCACCCTGGCCAGCTTAACGTAATAATGGGAAAAATTTCTAAACCTCCCCCAGCCCACAACACAGCGGATGTAGGGACACAGGGTCACACAGACTCATACAGGGTCACAGGGGGTCACTCAGTGTCACTCAGTGTCCTTACACTCTCTCCATGTCCCCCAGCTCCTCTCTGTCCCATCTCTCCAGCTGGATGTAGGAACACAGGCTCACACAGTGTCACACAGGGTCACACACTGTCACACAGTGTCACAGGGGGTCACTCAGTGTCACTCAGTGTCACACACTGTCACACAGTGTCCTTACACTCTCTCCATGTCCCTCATTTCCTCTCTGGCCCGTCTCTCCAGCCGGATGTAGGGACAGTGTCACACAGTGTCACACAGTGTCACACAGGGTCACACAGGGGGGTCACACAGGGGGGTCACACAGGGTCACAGATTGTCACTCAGTGTCCTTACACTCTCTCCATGTCCCCCACCTCCTCTCTTTTCCGTCTCTCCAGCCGGATGTAGGGACACAGGATCACACAGACTAACACAGTGTCACACAGTGTCACACAGGCTCACAGATTGTCACACACTGTCACACACTGTCACTCAGTGTCACTCAGTGTCCTTACAGTGTCTCCATGTCCCTCAGTTCCTCTCTTTTCCGTCTCTCCAGCCGGATGTAGGGACACAGGATCACACAGACTCACTCAGTGTCACACAGTGTCACACAGTGTCACACAGGCTCACAGATTGTCACACACTGTCACACACTGTCACTCAGTGTCACTCAGTGTCCTTACACTCTCTCCATGTCCCCCAGCTGCTCCCTTTTCTGTCTCTCCAGCCGGATGTAGGGACACAGGGTCACACAGGGTCACACAGTGTCACAGGGGGTCACACAGTATCACTCAGGCTCACACAGTGTCACACAGTGTCACGCAGACTCACACAGTGTCACTCAGTGTCACTCAGGGTCACACAGTGTCACACAGTGTCACACAGACTCACAGATTGTCACTCAGTGTCACTCAGTGTCACTCAGTGTCCTTACACTCTCTCCATGTCCCCCAGCTGCTCCCTGGGCCATCTCTCCAGCCAGATGTAGGGACACAGGATCACACAGTGTCACACAGTGTCACACACTGTCACTCAGTGTCCTTACACTCTCTCCATGTCCCCCAGCTCCTCTCTTTTCCGTCTCTCCAGCCGGATGTAGGGACACAGTGTCACACAGACTCACTCAGTGTCACACAGTGTCACAGAGGTCACACACTGTCACACAGTGTCACTCAGTGTCACACACTGTCACACAGTGTCCTTACACTCTCTCCATGTCCCCCAGCTCCTCTCTTTTCCGTCTCTCCAGCCGGATGTAGGGACAGTGTCACACAATGTCACACAGGGTCACACAGGTTCACAGAAGGTCACTCAGTGTCACACAGTGTCACACAGTGTCACACACTGTCACACAGTGTCCTTACAGTGTCTCCATGTCCCTCATTTCCTCTCTTTTCCATCTCTCCAGCCGGATGTAGGGACAGTGTCACACAGTGTCACTCAGTGTCACACAGTGTCACACACTGTCACACAGGGTCACTCAGTGTCACACAGTGTCCTTACACTCTCTCCATGTCCCCCAGCTCCTCTCTTTTCCGTCTCTCCAGCCGGATGTAGGGACAGTGTCACACAATGTCACACAGGGTCACACAGGTTCACAGAAGGTCACTCAGTGTCACACAGTGTCACACAGTGTCACACACTGTCACACAGTGTCCTTACAGTGTCTCCATGTCCCTCATTTCCTCTCTTTTCCATCTCTCCAGCCGGATGTAGGGACAGTGTCACACAGTGTCACTCAGTGTCACACAGTGTCACAGAGGTCACACACTGTCACACAGTGTCACACACTGTCACTCAGTGTCCTTACACTCTCTCCATGTCCCCCAGCTCCTCTCTTTTCCGTCTCTCCAGCCGGATGTAGGGACACGGTCACACAGACTCACTCAGTGTCACACACTGTCACAGAGGTCACACAGTGTCACAGACTGTCACAGGGGTCACACAGTGTCACTCAGTGTCACTCAGTGTCCTTACACTCTCTCCATGTCCCCCAGCTCCTCTCTTTTCCGTCTCTCCAGCCGGATGTAGGGACACGGTCACACAGACTCACTCAGTGTCACAGACTGTCACAGAGGTCACACAGTGTCACACAGTGTCACACAGTGTCACACAGTGTCACACACTGTCACTCAGTGTCACTCAGTGTCCTTACAGTGTCTCCATGTCCCCCAGCTCCTCTCTTTTCCGTCTCTCCAGCCGGATGTAGGGACACGGTCACACAGACTCCCTCAGTGTCACAGACTGTCACAGAGGTCACACAGTGTCACACAGTGTCACACAGGGTCACACAGGGTCACACAGTGTCACACAGTGTCACTCAGTGTCCTTACACTCTCTCCATGTCCCCCAGCTCCTCTCTTTTCCGTCTCTCCAGCCGGATGTAGGGACACAGGATCACACAGACTCACACAGTGTCACAGGGGGTCACACAGTGTCACACAGTGTCACACACTGTCACACAGTGTCACACAGTGTCACACAGACTCACTCAGTGTCACAGACTGTCACAGAGGTCACACACTGTCACACAGTGTCACACACTGTCACACACTGTTACACAGTGTCCTTACAGTGTCTCCATGTCCCCCAGCTCCTCTCTTTTCCGTCTCTCCAGCCGGATGTAGGGACAGTGTCACACAGACTCACTCAGTGTCACAGACTGTCACAGGGGTCACACAGTGTCACACAGTGTCACACACTGTCACTCAGTGTCACTCAGTGTCCTTACAGTGTCTCCATGTCCCTCATTTCCTCTCTTTTCCGTCTCTCCAGTCAGATGTAGGGACACAGTGTCACACAGACTCACTCAGTGTCACAGACTGTCACAGAGGTCACACAGTGTCACACAGGGTCACTCAGTGTCACTCAGTGTCACACAGTGTCCTTACACTCTCTCCATGTCCCCCAGCTGCTCTCTTTTCCGTCTCTCCAGCCGGATGTAGGGACACAGGGTCACACAGTGTCACACAGTGTCACAGACTGTCACAGGGGTCACACAGTGTCACACAGTGTCACACACTGTCACTCAGTGTCCTTACAGTGTCTCCATGTCCCCCACCTCCTCTCTTTTCCATCTCTCCAGCCGGATGTAGGGACACAGGATCACACAGACTAACACAGTGTCACACAGTGTCACACAGGCTCACAGATTGTCACACAGTGTCACACACTGTCACACACTGTCACACAGTGTCCTTACAGTGTCTCCATGTCCCCCAGCTCCTCTCTTTTCCGTCTCTCCAGCCGGATGTAGGGACACGGTCACACAGACTCACTCAGTGTCACACACTGTCACACAGTGTCACACAGTGTCACAGACTGTCACAGGGGTCACACAGTGTCACACAGTGTCCTTACACTCTCTCCATGTCCCCCAGCTCCTCTCTTTTCCGTCTCTCCAGCCGGATGTAGGGACACAGGGTCACACAGACTCACTCAGTGTCACACAGTGTCACACAGGCTCACAGATTGTCACACACTGTCACACACTGTCACACAGTGTCCTTACAGTGTCTCCATGTCCCCCAGCTGCTCCCTTTTCCGTCTCTCCAGCCGGATGTAGGGACAGACCTGCCGGGGTCTCTCGGCCGCGCCGCCCCCGCTGAGCTCGTACAGGAACAGCTGGGGACAGAGAGAAACCCCAAATCACCCTGGGGTGACACTGGGAGCACAGCACACACCCCAGAGCACACTGAAAAAGGGACAAACCCCTAAATGGGACAGATCCTAAAGGGACAGCCCTAAAAGGGACAGACCCCCAAAATGACAGTCCCATAAACCCCCCAATTTTTGCGGTTCCACCATAAAATTCCCAGGTTTTAGGGTTCCCAGTAGAATTCAAAATTTCCCATTTTTTAGGGTTCCCATCCCAGCAGAAGATGAAAAAAAAGTTTAGAATTCCCATTTTTGGGAAGTTTAGAATTCCCATTTTTGGCAAGTTGAGAATTCCCAGTTTTTAGGGTTCCCATCTCAGTAAAAGTTGAGAATTCCCAGTTTTTGGGAAGTTCCCAATTCCCATTTTTGGGAAGTTCAGAATTCCCATTTTTAGGAAAGCTGAGAATTCCCAATTTTTGGAAAGTTGAGAATTCCCAGGTTTTGGGAATTTCCCAATCCCATTTTTGGGAAGTTCCCACCCCATCTTTAGGATCTTTCTCCCCATTTTTAGGAACTTTTCCCCTCAATTTTTGGGAATTTTCCTCCCCATTTTGGGAACTCCCCAATCCCATTTTAGGGAATTTCCCCCTCTTTTTGAGAACTTTTCCCCTCCATTTTTGGGAATTTCCAATCCCCATTTTTGTGAAGTTTCCCATCCCACTTCTGGCAATTTTTCCATCCCATTTTTGGAATTTCCCACCCCATTTTTAGGAACTTTTCCCCCCCATTTTTAGGAATTCCCCCCATTTTGGGAATTTCCAATCCCATTTTTGGAATTTCCCACCCCATTTTTAGGAACTTTCCCATCCCATTTTTGTGAAGTTTCCCAATCCCATTTTGTGAACTTTCTCATTTTTTGGGAAGTTTTTTGGGAATCCCCCTCATTTTTGTGAAGTTCCCAATCCCATTTTTGGAATTTCCTAATCCCATTTTTAGGACATTTCCAGTCCCATTTTTGGGAATTTCCAATCCCATTTTTGGGAATTTTCCCACCCCATTTCTGGCAATTTTTCCATCCCATTTTTAGGGAATCCCCCCCATTTTTAGGAAGTTCCCAATCCCCATTTTTAGGAACTTTCCCATCCCATTTTGGGAATTTCCAATCCCATTTTAAGGATCTTTCCCCCCCATTTTTAGAAAGTTCCCAATCCCATTTTTAGGATTTTCCCCCCCATTTTTGTGAAGTTCCCAATCCCATTTTTGTGAAGTTTCTAATCCCAGTTTTAGGAACTTTTCCACCTCTTCTGGGAAGTTTCCAATCTCATTTTTGGGAAGTTTCCCAACCCCATTTATGGGAACTTTCCCATCCCATTTTTGGAATTTCCCAATCCCATTTTTAGGAACTTTTCCCCCCCATTTTTAGGAATTCCCCCCATTTTTAGGAAGTTTCCAATCCCATTTTTGGAATTTCCAATCCTCATTTTTGGGAATTTCCCCCATTTTTGGGAACTTTCCCAATCCCATTTTTGGGAATTTCCAATTCCATTTTTGGGAACTTTCTCCCCCCCATTTTGGGAATTTCCAATCCCATTTTTGGAATTTCCAACCCCATTTTTGGAATTTCCAATCCCATTTTTAGGAATTTCCCCCACTCCCCCATACCTGCTGGTTCCCCTCGTGGCAGTCGAACCCGGCCGTGGGGGCTCTGCTGGAGCTGGAGCTGCTCCTGATGGCTCTGACCCTGCCCTGTCCAAAAAACAAAAAAATTATAATTATTGAAATGGGATCTGACCCTGCCCTGTCCAAAAAAATAAAATTATAATTATTGAAATGGGATCTGACCCTGCCCTGTCCCAAAAAACAAAAAAATTATAATTATTGAAATGGGATCTGACCCTGCCCTGCTCCAAAATAAACCAAAATTATAATTATTGAAATGGGATCTGACCCTGCCCTGTTCCAAAAAACACCAAAATTATAATTATTGAAATGGGATCTGAGCCTGCCTTGTCCCAAAAAACAAAAAAATTATAATTATTGAAATGGTTCTGACCCTGCCCTGCTCCCAAAAAAAAACAAATTTAATAATTATTGAAATGGGATCTGACCCTGCCCTGATCCCAAAAACACCAAAATTATAATTATTGAAATGGGATCTGACCCTGCCCTGTCCCAAAAAACAAAAAAATTTTAATTATTCCTGACAGGAATTAAATATCCTGGGATATTAAATGGGATCTGGCCCTGCCCTGCTCCAAAAAAATCAAAATTTCCCAATTATTCCTGACAGGATCTGTTTCCAAAAACCATAAAATTATAATTATTTAAATGGGATCTGACCCTGTCCTGTCCCAAAAAACCAAAACTCAAAATTATTCCAATGGCTCTGACCCTGCCCTGCTCCAAAAAAAACCCCAAAATTCCAATTATTTCTGCCAGGAATGAGAATTCCTGACCATTCCCTGTCCCAAAAAATACAAAATTTCAATTATTTAAATGGGATCTGACCCTGCCCTGTCCCAAAAAAACCAAAATTCAAAATTATTCCTGCCAGGAATTGAAATTCCTGGGATATTAAATGGGATCTGACCCTTCCCTGCTCCAAAAAAATAAAAAAATTACAATTATTCTTAACAGGAATGGAAATTCCTGACCATGCCCTGTTCCCAAAAACACAAAAAATTATAATTATTCCTGCCAGGAATTAAATATCCTGGGATATTAAATGGGATCTGACCTGACCTGATCCCCAAAAAACACAAAATTCCTGAAATTCCAAATTAAAATTGGGGAAAAAAATCCCTAAAACCTCCTAAAATTCATAAAAATCAAAGGAAAAATTGGGGAAAAAAATCCTGAAATCCCAAAGTTCCTAAAAATCCAAATTAAAATTGGGAATAAAACCCCTAAAATCCCAAATTTCCTAAAATTTCAAATTAAAATTGGGAATAAAAATCCTCAAACCTCCAAAAATTCATAAAAATCCAAAGAAAAATTGGGAAAAAAATTCTTTAACATCCCAAAATTTCTGAAATAACAAATTAAAATTAGGGGGAAAAAATTCTGAAATTCCAAATTTCCTAAAAATCCAAATTAAAATTGGGAATAAAAACCCTCAAACCTCCCAAAATTCATAAAAATCCAAATTAAAATTGGAGAAAAAATCCTTAAATTCCAAAATTCCTAAAAATTCAAATTAAAATTGGGGGAAAAATCCCTAAAATCTCCTAAAATTCCTAAAAATCCAAATTAAACCTGGGGGGAAAAAATTCTCAAAAATCCCAAAAATTCATAAAAATAAAAATTAAAATTGGGAAAAAAATCTTTAAATTCCAAATTTCCTAAAAATCCAAATTAAAATTGGGAATAAAAATCCAAAAATTCCAAAATTTTTAAAAATCCAAATTAAAATTGGGAATAAAACCCCTCAAACCTCCTAAAATTCATAAAAATTCAAATTAAAATTGGGAAAAAAAATTCTTTAACATCCCAAAATTTCTGAAATTCCAAATACAAATTTAGGGAAAAAAATCCTGAAATTCCAAATTAAAAAAAAAAATCCAAATTAAAATTGGGGAAAAAAAATCTCAAATCCCAAAATTCCTAAAAATTCAATTTAAAATTTGGGGGAAAAAATCCTGAAATCCCAAAAATTCATAAAAATCGAAAATTAAAATCGGAAAAAAAATCCAAAAATTCCAAATTTCCTAAAAATCCAAATTAAAATTGGGAATAAAAACCCTCAAACCTCCTAAAATTCCTAAAAATCTAAATTAAAATTGGGAATAAAAATCCTCAAATCCCAAAAATCCAAATTAAAATTGGGAAAAAAATCCTCAAATCTTACAAAATTTCTGAAATTCCAAATACAAATTTAGGGAAAAAAAATACTGAAATTGCAAATTTAAAAAAAATCCAAATTAAAATTGGGAAAAAAATCCAAAAATTCCAAATTTCCTAAAAATCCAAATTAAAATTGGGGAAAAAAATCCTGAAATCACAAAATTCCTGAAATTCCAAGGAAAAATTAGAGGAAAAATTTTCAAATTTCCTAAAAATCCAAATTAAAATTAGGAATAAAACCCCTCAAACCTCCTAAAATTCCTAAAAATCTAAATTAAAACTGGGGGGGAAAAAATTCTCAAAAATCCCAAAAATTCATAAAAATCAAAAATTAAAATTGGAAAAAAAAAATCCAAAAATCCCAAATTTCCTAAAAATCCAAATTAAAATTGGGAATAAAAATCCTCAAACCTCCCAAAATTCATTAAAATCCAAATTAAAATTGGGAAAAAAATCCCTAAAATCTCCCAAAATTTCTGAAATTCCAAATACAAATTTAGGGAAAAAAATCCTGAAATTCCAAATTTAAAAAAAAATCCAAATTAAAATTGGGAAAAAAAATCCAAAAATTTCAAATTTCCTAAAAATCCAAATTAAAATTGGGAATAAAAACCCTCAAACCTCCTAAAATTCCTAAAAATCCAAATTAAAATTGGGGAAAAAAAATCCCTAAAATCTCCTAAAATTCCTAAAAATTCAAATTAAAATTGGAAAAAAAATCCCTAAAATCTCCCAAATTTCCTAAAAATCCAAATTAAAATTGGGAAAAAAATCCCTAAAATTCCAAATTTCCTAAAAATCCAAATTAAAATTGGGAAAAAAATCCCTCAAACCTCCTAAAATTCATAAAAATTCAAATTAAAATTGGGAAAAAAATCCAAAAATTCCAAATTTCCTAAAAATCCAAATTAAAATTGGGAAAAAAATCCCTAAAATCTCCTAAAATTCATTAAAATCCAAATTAAAATTGGGAAAAAAAATCCAAAAATTCCAAATTTCCTAAAAATCCAAATTAAAATTGGGAATAAAACCCCTCAAACCTCCCAAAATTCATAAAAATCCAAATTAAAATTGGGAATAAAACCCCTCAAACCTCCCAAAATTCATAAAAATCCAAATTAAAATTGGGAAAAAAATTCTTTAACATCCCAAAATTTCTGAAATTCCAAATACAAATTTATGGAAAAAAATCCTGAAATTCCAAATTAAAAAAAAAATCCAAATTAAAATTGGGAAAAAAATCCAAAAATTCCTAAATTCCTAAAAATCCAAATTGGAAAAAAATCCAAAAATTCAAAATTTCCTGAAAATCCAAATTAAAATTGGGAATAAAAACCCTCAAACCTCCTAAAATTCATAAAAATTCAAATTAAAATTGGAAAAAAATCCCAAAAATTCATAAAAATCCAAATTAAAATTGGAAAAAAAAATCCCTAAAATTCCTAAAAATTCAAATTAAAATTGGATTTAAAAATCCCCAAATTGCAGAAATTTTGGAGTTTGATTTTAAATTTTAATTTAATATTTTTATTTTTTTTTTACCTTGATGACTTTACAAATGACAATGTGTGCTGCCTGTCCCTGGTGCTGCAGGAAATCGGAATATTTGGAAATATAAACACCTGAAAAAAGAGAAAAAAATGGGAATTAGGTGGGAGATATTCACAGGAATTCAAAATATTGACAGGAAATTTAAAATATTTACAGGAAATTAAAAATATTCACTGGAAATTAAAAATATTCATAGGAAATATTAATGGAAAATTAAAAATATTCACAGGAAATTAAAAATATTCACAGGAAATTGGAAATATTAATGGGAAATATTCATGGAAAATTAAAAATATTCACAGGAAAATTAAAATTATTCAAGGAAAATGGGAAATATTCATGGGAAATATTAATGGGAAATTAGAAATATTCATGGAAATTTAAAATATTCACAGGAAATTTAAAATATTCCCAGGAAATTAAAAATATTCACAGGAAATTGGAAATATTAATGGGAAATATTCATGGGAAATGAAAAATATTTATGGGAAATATTCATGGAAAATTAGAAATATTCCTCAAAAAATGAGAAATATTCATGGAAAAAAGAGAAATATTCACAGGAAAATGAGAAATAATCTCCAAAAAAAAAAGAGAAATATTTCCAGGAAATGAGAAATATTCCCAGGAAATTAAAAATATTCACAGGAAATGGGAAATATTAATGGAAAATGGGAAATATTCATGGAAAATTAAAAATATTCCTCAAAAAAATGAGCAATATTCATGGAAAAAAGAGAAATATTTCCAGTTAATGAGAAATATTCACAGGAAATTAAAAATATTCAATTGGAAATATTCCCAGGAAATGAGAAATATTCATGGAAAATCAGAAATATTTCCAGGAAATTAAAAATATTTACAGGAAATGGGAAATATTCACAGGAAATGCGAAATATTCACAGGAAAATGGTGAATATTAATGGGAAATATTCATGGAAAATGAGAAATATTAATGGAAATTGGAATTATTTATGGGAAAGGAGAAATATTCACAGGAAATGGGAAATATTCATGAAAAATGAGAAATAGCCCCAGGAAATTGGAAATATTCCCCAAAAAATGAGAAATATTCATGAGAAATGAGAAATATTCATAGGAAAATGGTAAATATTAATGGGAAATATTCATTGAAAATTAGAAATATTCACAGGAAATGAGAAATATTCACAAGAAATGGGAAATATTCATGGGAAATGAAAAATATTATTGGAAAATGAAGAATATCCACAGGAAAATGAGAAATAGTCTCCAAAAAAAGAGAAATGTTCCCAGGAAAATGAGAAATATTCATAGAAAGTGAGAAATATTCACAGGAAAATGAAAATTATTCAAGGAAAATGAGAAATATTAATGGAAAATGGGAAATATTCATGGAAAATTAAAAATATTCCCAGGAAATTGCAAATATTCATGGAAAATGAGAAATATTCCTCAAAAAAATGAGAAATATTCATGGAAAAAAGAGAAATATTTCCAGGAAATGAGAAATAGTCCCAGGAAATTAAAAATATTCCCAGGAAATGAGAAATATTCATGGAAAATGAGAAATATTCGCAGGAAAATGAAAAATATACCAAGAAATTATGAAATATTCCCCAAAAAATAAGAAATATTCATAGGAAAAAGAGGAATATTCACAGAAAAATGGGAAATATTCATGGAAAATGAGAAATATTCACAGGGAATTAAAAATATTTAGAGGAAATAGGAAATATTAATGGAAAATGAGAAATATTCCCCCAAAAATGAGAAATATTCCCAGGAAATTACAAATATTCACAGGAAATTGGGAATATTCATGGAAAATGTTAATGGAAAATTAGAAATATTCATGGAAATTGAAAATATTCTTGGAAAAGGAGAAATATTCACAGGAAAATGAGAAATAGCATCCAAAAAAAGAGAAATATTCCCAGGAAATTACAAATATTAATAGAAAATTGAGAAATATTCATTTTGTGGATTTCTACAGAATAACTGGAATTTTCTGTGGATTTTTGCAGAAAAATTGGAATTTTCTGCAGAAAAAAACTGAATTTTCTGTGGGTTTTTACAGAATAAATGGAATTTTCTGTGGATTTCTACAGAATAAAATGGAAATTTCTGTGGATTTTTATAGACTAAATTGAATTTTTTGTGGATTTTTACAGAATAAATGGAATTTTCTGTGGATTTCTGCAGGATAAATTGATTTTTTTTGGTGGATTTTTGTAAAATATAAATGGAATTTTCTGCAGAATAAAATGAAATTTTTTGTGGATTTTTTCAGAATAAATTGAATTTTTTGTGGATTTTTACAGAATAAATGGAATTTTCTGTGGATTTTTGCAGAATAAATGGAATTTTCTGCAGAATAAATGGAATTTTCTGTGGATTTCTGCAGAATAAATTGATTTTTTTTGTGGATTTTTGTAAAATATAAATGGAATTTTCTGCAGAATAAAATGGAATTTTTTGTGGATTTTTACAGAATAAATGGAATTTTCTGTGGATTTTTGCAGAATAAATGGATTATTTTGTGGATTTTTGTAGAAAAAAATGGAATTTTCTGCAGAATAAATGGAATTTCCCGTGGATTTTTACAGAATAAATGGAATTTTTTTGTGGATTTTTGCAGAATAAATGGAATTTTCTGCAGGATAAATGGAATTTTTTGTGGATTTTTACAGAATAAATTGAATTTTCTGTGGATTTTTACAGAATAAATTGAATTTTCTGCAGAATAAATGGAATTTTCTGTGGAGTTTTGCAGAAAAAAATGGAATTTTCTGTAGGAAAAACAAGGAATTTTTTGTGGATTTTTACAGAATAAATTGAATTTCCTGTGGAATTTTGCACAATAAATCAGAAATTTTGGTTTTTTCAGCAGAATTTTGATTTTTAC
Organism: Catharus ustulatus; assembly: GCF_009819885.2. Lineage (NCBI taxonomy): Eukaryota > Metazoa > Chordata > Aves > Passeriformes > Turdidae > Catharus > Catharus ustulatus. The sequence continues at coordinate 1,689,721 of NC_046224.1, forward strand.
CTTGGGCTGGGTCCCCCAGGGTGGAGCTGGAGCTGGAGCTGACACGGAGCCCCCGCTCACAAACCTGCTGGGCCTGCAAAAAAATTACATATAAATTAATTTATATACATTTATTTTTATTTTTTTATTTTTATTTTAAGGATTAAGGGAAAAAAATCTGGCTGGAAAAAAAATCTCTGAGTGTGGTGGGAGCAAAATTCAATATAAAATAATTTTAATTTTTAATTTTTTTTTTAAATCTGGCTGGGAAAAAAAATCTGAGTGTGGTGGGAACAAAATTCAATATAATTTAATTTATATAAATTTATTTTTATTTTTAATTTTTTTTTTTAAATCTGGCTGGAAAAAAATCTGAGTGTGGTGGGAGCAAAATTCAATATAAATTAATTTATATCAATTTATTTTTATTTTTAATTTTTTTTTTTAAATCTGGCTGGAAAAAAAATCTGAGTGTGGTGGGAGCAAAATTAAAATTCAATATAAATTATTTTATATACATTTATTTTTATTTTTAATTTTTTTTTTAATCTGGCTGGAAAAAAATCTCTGAGTGTGGTGGGAGCAAAATTCAATATAAATTTATTTACAGTAATTTCACGAATACAAGCCGCACCAATTTGACCAAAATTTTGGTGGAAACCCGGAAGTGCGGCTAATATTCCGGGGCGGCTAATCTATTAACAAAATTCTAAAAGCTGCCAACACGGAAGTGAGAGCCCGCGGCAGCCCCAAGCCAAGCTGGAGCCCGGCCGGCCCCGGCAGAGGTGGGAAAGCCTGGCAGAGGCGGGGCCTGCAGTGTGGGGGCGGGTGGCAGAGCCTGAGCCAGCATGGCGGGGGAGCCCGGGAGAACTGGGGCTAGCAGTGCAGGGGAGCATGGCAGAAGCAGGAAGGCCGGCGGGTGGGGCTGCCTGGCAGCGGGGGAAGCCCAGCATAATCGGGGCCAGCAGCGTGGGGGAGCCCGGCGGTGCGGGGGCCTGCAGTGCCGGCCAGGGCGAGGAAACGCGGCGGCGGTGCAGACGGGAGGGGGCGGCCGGCGAGCCTGGTGGCGGCGGCGGCAGCCCTGCCGGCGGGGCGAGCGAAAGCGGCACTCGCGAAGCGCCGCCGCCGCGAGCGGAAGCGCCGCCGCCGCGAGCGGAAGCGCCGTCGCCGCGAGCGGAAGCGCCACCGCCGCTCGCGGAAGCGCCGCCGCCGCGACCGAAGCGCCGCCGCCGCGACCGAAGCGCCGCCGCCGCTCGCGGAAGCGCCGGCGCCGCGAGCGAAGCGCCGGCGCCGCGTGGCGGGCGCGGCGCTCGCGAGGCGAGGCGCGGCGCTCGCGAGGCGCGGCGCAGGGCGAGCGAAAGCGGCAGCGGGGCGAGTGAAAGCGGCAGCGGGGCGGGCGGCGAGCCCGGCGGCAGCAGCCCTGCCAGCCGGGCGAGCGAACGCGGCAGCGGGGCGGTGCTGACGGGAGAGGGGGGCCAGCGAGCCCGGCGGCGGCGGCAGCACCACCCGGCCAGCCCCGCCGAGCCGTGGCGCTGAGCTGGGCCACCCGGCCCCGTCGGCAACCATGAGCGGGCCGAGCCTGCCTGGCCCCGCCCCGAGCCAGTAAAGCCCGCTATGCCGCGATCCTGTTACTAATTGGCCAATTTGTGAAAGCTGCGCACGGATTCTCGCGACGAACGAAAGTGCGGCTAATATTCCGGGTGCGGCTTATCTATTGACAAAGACAGCAACATTGTCGAGGCACCGGGGGTGCGGCTTATAATCCGTGCGGCTTGTATTCGTGAAACTACTGTATATCAATTTTTTTAATTTTTTATTTTATTTTTTTAAATTTGGCTGGAAAAAAATCTGAGTATGGTGGGAGCAAAATTCAATATAAATTTATTTATATCAATTTATTTTAATTTTTTTTTTAAATCTGTCTGGAAAAAAAATCTGAGTGAGGTGGGAGCAAAATTCAATATAAATTAATTTATATGCATTTATTTTTATTTTTAATTTTTTTTTTTTAATCTGGCTGGAAAAAAAATCTGAGTGAGGTGGGAACAAAATTCAATATAAATTATTTTATATAAATTTATTTTTATTTTTAATTTTTTTTTTAAATCTGGTTGGAAAAAAAATCTGAGTGTGGTGGGAACAAAATTCAATATAAAATAATTTTTATTTTAAATTTTTTTTTAAATCTGGCTGGAAAAAAAATATCTGACTATGATGGGAGCAAAATTCAATATAATTTAATTTATATAAATTTATTTTTAATTTTTCTTTTTTTTTAAAAAAAATCTGGCTGGGAAAAATATCTCTGAGTGTGGTGGGAGTAAAATTCAATATAAATTATTTTATATAAATTTATTTTATTTTTAATTTTTTTTTTAAATCTGGCTGGAAAAAAATATATGAGTTTGGGAAAAGGAATTATTGAGTATTAAAATTTTAAAAAAGTGAGGTTGGAGGGGAAATAAATGAAATATTCATAGAAAATCTGAATTTAAAGGGATTTTTTTTAATGGGTTCCCTGATTTTTTACTAAATAAAATGAATAAATCAATTATTAAAATGAATTTCCAGTGGATTCCCAAATTTTCAATAAATAAAATTAATAAATTTGAATTTAAATGGAATTTCCAGTGGGAATTCTCTGATTTTCCCCAAATCCTAAAAATAAATAATCATTAAAATTGGATTTCCAGTGGATTGATTTTCTCAAAATCCTAATAATAAATCAATTATTAAATTTAATTTCCAGTGGATTCCATGATTTTCACTAAATCAAATGAATAAATTAATTATTAAAATGAATTTCCAGTGGATTCCCAAATTTTCCCCACATCCAATTAATAAATCTGAATTTAAATGGAATTTCCAATGGATTCCCAGATTTTCACTAAATAAAATTAATAAACAAATTATTAAAATTAATTTCCAGTGGATTCATTAATTTCCCCCAAATCCTAAGAATAAATAAATTAATAAATTTAATTTCCAATGGGAATTCCCAGCTTTTGGTTTTTTAAAAATCTCATTTTTGCTTTTTACAAATCCCATTTTTATTTTTTAAAAATCTCATTTTTATTTTTTACAAATCCCATTTTTATTTTTTACAAATCCTATTTTTGCTTTTTAAAAATCCCATTTTTATTTTTTCCAAATCCCATTTTTATTTTTTAAAAATCCCATTTTTGCTTTTCACAAATCATATTTTTATTTTTTAAAAATCCCATTTTTATTTTTTAAAAATCCCATTTTTGCTTTTTCCAAATCCCATTTTTATTTTTTAAAAATCCCATTTTTATTTTTTACAAATCCCATTTTTGTTTTTTACAAATCCCATTTTTATTTTTTCCTAATCCCATTTTTATTTTTTACAAATCCCATTTTTATTTTTTCCAAATCCCATTTTTATTTTTTAAAAATCCCATTTTTATTTTTTAAAAATCCCATTTTTATTTTTTAAAAATCCTATTTTTATTTTTTAAAAATCCCATTTTTGCTTTTCACAAATCCCATTTTTATTTTTTAAAAATCCCATTTTTATTTTTTCCAAATCCCATTTTTTACCTCCTCCTCCTTGGCAAAAATCAGAAATGCAAAAGTTTCCTGCAGCTCCTCCTGCCTGTACCCAGCAGCTGCCTTGGCCTTGGCAAAATCCTGAAACTGCAAAAAAAAATTGGAATTATTTTGGGTTCAGGTGATGAAAAAAATTCACAATTTTTTTTTTCAAGATTTGGTAAAAAAAAATAAAATGTGGTTTAATTATTGATCCTTAAAATTAAAAAAATTTGGATTTTTTGGTCTCAGGTGATGAAAAAAAATTCAATTTTTTTTCCAAGATTAGGGAAAAAAATAAAATGTGGTTTAATTATTGATCCATTAAAAAAAAAAAAAATTGGAATTATTTTGGGTTCAGGTGATGAAAAAAAAAATCACAATTTATTTTTATTTCAAGATTTGGTAAAAAAATTAAAATGTGGTTTTAATTATTGATCCTTAAAATTAAAAAAAATTAAAATTGGATTTTTTTTTTAATTATTCCTGATTTCCCTTATTTTAAATTCTCTCTCCCAGGGGGATTAGTCAAGATTCAGGATTTTCATTTTTTTCCAGGTTGGGAATTTGGATTTTTTGAGGATTTTTTTTCCAAATTAAATTTGAATTTTTGTTTAATCCTTGATGTTTAAATTGGAAATTTTTATTCCAAGAGCAGAGGTTGCTCTGTATGGGCAGGGAAGGGAAAGGGGAGAGGGTTAAAAATGGGAATTTGGGGGGAAAAATGGGAATTTAGGGTGAAAAATGGGAATTTGGGGGTGAAAAATGGGAATTTGGGGGTCAGAAATGGGGATTTGGGGTTAAAAATGGGAATTTGGGGGTAAAAAATGGGAATTTGGGGGTAAAAATGGGAATTTGGGGGTGAAAAATGGGAATTTGGGGATAAAAATGGGGATTTGGGGGTAAAAAATTGGAATTTGGGGGGAAAAATGGGGATTTGAGGGTAAAAAATGGGAATTTGGGGGTAAAAATGAGAATTTGGGGGTAAAAAATGGGGATTTGGGATCAAAAATGGAAATTTGGGGTTAAAAATGGGAATTTAGGGTTAAAAATGGGAATTTTGGGGTAAAAATGGGAATGGGGGATTAAAAAATGGGAATTTGGGATTAAAAAAATGGGAATTTTGGGTTAAAAATGGGAATTTGGAGGAAAAAAATGGGAATTTGAGGGTGAAAAATGGGAATTTGGGGGTGAAAAATGGGAATTTGGGAATCAAAAAATGGGGATTTGGGGGTAAAAAATGGGGATTTGGGGGTGTGAGGATCCAAAAACAGGAATGAAATATTCTAAAAGTGGGAGTGAAGGGATTTTGAAAATGGGGATGAAGGGATTTGAAAATGGGAATTAAGAGAGTCTAAAAATGGGAATGTGGGGATGGAAGGATTTGAAAATTGGGAATTAATGGATTTGAAAATTGGGAATGGATGGATTTGAAAAGTGGGAATGTGAGGATGATGGGGTTCCAGAAATGGGAATGAAAGGATTCTAAAAATGAGAATGTGGGGATTTTGAAAGTGGGAATGAAGGGATTTGAAAAGTGAGAATGAAGGGATTTGAAAATGGGAATAAAAAGGATTCTAAAAGTGGGAATGAAGGGATGTTGAAAATGAGGATAAAGGGATTTCAAAAGAGGGGGTGAAGGGATTTGAAAAATGGGAATGAAGAGATTCTGAAAGTGGGAATGTGGGGATGGAAGGATTTGAAAATGGGATGTGGGGATGGAGGGATTTTGGAAATGAGAATTAAGAGATTCCAGAAGTGGGAATGTGAGGTTGATGGGATTTGCAAAGTGGGAATGAAGGGATTTGGAAAGTGAGAATGTGAGGATGAAGGGATTTGAAAATGAGAATGAAAAGGATTCTACAAGTGGGAATGAAGGGATTTGGAAAGTGAGAATGTGAGGATTGAGGGATTTTGAAAATAGGAATGAAAAGGATTCTAAAATGGGAATGTGAGGATTTTGAAAGTGGGAATGAAAGAATTTGGAATGTGGGGATGTGGGGATAAAGGATTTTGGAAGTGGGAATTAAAGAATTCTAAATGTGGGACTGTGGGGATTCTGAAAGTGGGAATGTGGGGATTTGAAAAATGGGGAAGTGGGAATGTGAGGATTTTGAAAGTGGGAATGAAAAGATTCTAAATGTGGGACTGTGGGGATTTGGAAAGTGGGAATGTGAGGATGAAGGGATTTGAAAATGGGAATGAAAAAAATTCTAAAATGGGAATGTGGGGATTTGGAAAGTGGGAATGGATGAATTTTAAAAGTGGGAATGTGGGGATGGAGGGATTTGAAAAGTGGGGATGGAGAGATTCTAAAAATGGGGATGAAGGAATTTGAAAAGTGGGAATGGATGAATTTGAAAAGTGGAATATGGGGATGAAGGGATTTTGAAAGTGGGGATGAAAGGATTTGAAAAATGGGGATTAAGGGAGTCAAAGTGGGAATGTGGGGATGGAGGGATTTAAAAAATGGAATGTGGGGATGGAGGGATTTAAAAAATGGAATGTGGGGATGGGGGGATTTTAAAAATGGGGACAAAAGAATTCTAAAAGTGGAAATGAAATTGGGAATGTGGGAATGAAGGGTTTGAAAAGTGAGGATGAAATGATTTTGAAAGTGGGGAATGTAGGGATGATGGGATTCTAAAAATGGGAATGTGAGGATGAAGGGATGTGAAAATGGGAATGAAAAGGATTCTAAAATGGGAATGAGGGGATTTGGAAAGTGGGAATGAAGGAATTTCAAAAGTGGGAATGTGGGAATAAAATAATTTTGAAAGTGGGAATGAAGGAACTTGAAAAGTGGGGATGAAAGGATTCTGAAAGTGAAAATGAAAGAATTTGAAAAGTGGGAATGTGGGGATGAAGAGATTTGAAAAGTGAGAAAGAAGAGATTTGAAAAGTGGGAATGAAGGGATTTGAAAAGTGGGAATGAAGGGATTTTGGAAATGGGAACAAAGAGATAATTTTATTTTTCTATTTATTTTTAAATTTTTTTCCAATATAATTTTATTTTCCTATTTAATTTTTTAATTTTTTTTTTCTCCTATCTAATTAGATTTTCCTCTCCCTGAACAGCCAGCCTTACCTCAGTGAGGAGCAGCTGATTTTGCACCAGGATGGCTTTGCTGTACTGGAATCCCTGCTGGGATTGGCACTCCAGGGAGGAGCTGTGCAGCAGAGCCACTGCCCTCTGCAGCAGGGAGCTGGGTTCCTCTGAATCAACACCAAATCCTGCAGGAAAAATTCAATATTTAATTTGGGAACTGGGCTCTTCTGAATCCACAGCAAATCCTGCAGGAAAAATTCAATATTTAATATTTAATATTTAATATTTAATTTGGGAATGGGCTCTTCTGAATCAACAGCAAATCCTGCAGGAAAAGGGAAAAAAATTAAAGTTTTATATGGGAATTCATCCAAATCTGAAATTCTGGTGGCCAGCAGAAAGGAAAATAAAAATCTGGCAGAAATAAAGTCATTTATCATTCCTTGTGTCAATTTTTATTTCTCTCAGATTATTCCAGGAGAAAAAAAATTATTTCCAAACTAAGAATTTGAATTGAGAAATTTGGGAATGGCACTCAGGGAAACAGAGAAACTTGGGAATGGTGCTGGGTCTGTGGGGAAAAACTTGGGAATGAGAAACTTGGGAAACTCAAGGAAAATGAGAAATTTGGGAATGGCAACAGATCCATGTGGAAACTCAGAGAAAACTGGGAATGGCACTTGGTCTGTGGGGAAAAGTGAGGGAAGGAGAAACTTGGGAATGGCACCTGATCCAAGGGGAAAACTTGGGAATGAGAAATTTGGGGAATGAGAAACTGGCAAATGGTGCTGGATCCATGGGACAAAACTTGGGAATGAGAAACTTGGGAATAGTGCTGGAACTGTGGGGGAAAATTTGGGAATGGGGCTGGATACATGGGGAAAATTTGGGAATGGCATCAGATCCATGTGGCAAATTCTGGGAATGGCACTGGATCCATGGGGAAACTCAGGAGAAACCTGGGAATGGCATCACTGAAGTAGAAACTTGGGAATGGTGCTGGATCCATGGGGAAAAACTCAGGGAATGAGAAACTTGGGAAACTCATGGAAAATGAGAAACTTGGGAATGGCACTCACAGAAATAGAAACTTGGGAATGGTGCTGGATCCATGGGGGAAATGTCAGGGAAGGAGAAACTTGGGAATGGCACTCAGGAAATAAGAAATTTGGGAATGGTACTGGATCTGTGGGGTAAATTTGGGAATGGTACTGGATCTGTGGGGTAAACTTGGGAATGGTGCTGGATCTGTGGGGAAAAACTTGGAAATGAGAAATTTGGGAATGGCAACAGATCCATGTGGAAACTCAGAAACCTGGGAATGGCACTCACAGAAATAGAAACTTGGGAATGGCACTGGATCTGTGGGACAAAACCTGGGAATGAGAAACTTGGGAGTGAGAAACTGGGAATGGGAAACTGGGAATGAGAAATTGGGAATTAGAAATTGGGAATGAGAAATTGGGAATGAAAAACCGGGAGTGAGAAATTGGGAATGAGAAACTGGGAGTGAGAAACTGGGAATGAGAAATTGGGAAAGAAAAACTTGGGAGTGAGAAACTGGGAATGACAAACTGGGAGTGACAAACTGGGAATGAGAAACTGGGAATGAGAAACTGGGAATGAAAAACTGGGAATGACAAACTGGGAAAGAAAAACTGGGAATGAAAAACTGGGAATGAAAAACTGGGAATGAAAAACTGGGAATGAAAAACTGGGAATGAAAAACTGGGGAAAAAGAAACTGGGAGTGAGAAACTGGGAATGGGAAACTGGGAATGAGAAATTGGGAATGAGAAACTGGGAATGAAAAACTGGGAATCAGAAACTGGGAATTAAAAACCTTGGAACTTCCATGGAAGTTTGCCCAGCCCAGGAGGAAAACTCCAGGCTTTGGAAGTGCAGAATTTGCTTTTTTTTTTAATTTTTGAACCTTAAAACGTGAGCAGTGTTTCCTGCAGACACATGGATGCTGGCAAATCCTCAAAACTCCACATTGCAGCAATTTTCCTGGCTTGGAATATTTGGAATCACCATCAGGATCAGCTCTGGCATCACCACATCACACCAAATATTTGAGATAAATCCAGCTTTTTATCTTTATTTGAGTATCCAAAAAAAATCTGTTTGTGTTCTTTCCTTAGGATCATTTTTCCCAATTTTTTTTTTTTTTAGTCTAATTCCTCCCATCCCAATTTCCTTCTTTCCCTGTGGTAGATCTGCCAAAAAAAATCCAAATTCTTCCCCTGGATGATGCAGAGATTTTTCCTTTTCTCACTCCTGTTTGCTGAGGGAAAATTTGAGGAGAAAAAAAAACTTGGGAAGTTCAGGTTGGATAAAAGTTGGAGGAAAAATTTAAGGAGAAATAAAAACTTGGGAAGTTCAAGCTGCATAAAAGTTGGAGGAAAAATTAAGGGAAAATAAAAACTTGGGATGTTCAGGCTGGATTAAAGTTGGAGGAAAAATTAAAGGAGAAAAAACAACTTTGGGAGGATGAGAAGTTGGAGGAAAAATTAAGGGGAAAAAAAATCTTTAGTTGGAATTTTCTCTCTGGAAAAAGGAAATTTTTGTCCATCCCTGGCTGGACAAAGCCACATCTGCCCCACTCTGATGAAAAAATTTCCATTTAAATCCTTCCAAGAGTTTTTTTTATTTTTTGTCACCTCCCTCCTGCTCCTCTCAGCTGCTCACAAAATTCAAATTATGTTTTTTATTCCACGTTGCACACATTAATTCATCAAAATCAGCTCTTGCTGCCTTTTATCTCAGGAATTTTTACCCCAAAATCCCAATTTTGTCACCTCAGCCAGGGCTGTGGTTTCACTCAGGTGACACCTGGCTCTTCCCAAGTCACCAGCACAGAAATTTTGGCACTTGGACAACAAAAAAAAAGAACATTTTGTTTGCAAAATCAGTGATTTTCCATGGAATAAACTCCCTGAAACAGAAATTCCCTTTGGGAAAAGGGAAAAAAATCAAAACAAATTCTTCCAAACAAACCCCTGTGGATTCTGGGGAAATCACACCCTGACAATTCTCAATTAAAAAAAGCAAAGCCAAACCCTCAAATCCAAAGATTTCACAATTAGTGGGGTCTCAGCATCAAAAATAAACATTCCAGATGGGGCAAAAAATAGAATTTAGACCACCAAAAAAATCAACATTTCACTTTCTGCTCTCAAAGGGATTCTAAGCAACAAGGAATTGGTGACTTTGGGAAGTGCCAGCTCCAAGGTGGGATTTGGAAATTTGAAATAAAAAATATTGAGGGTGAAGAGTTGGGAATGGGGGATATTCAAGTTCTGCTGTTGTCAAAAAGGAACACTAAAAATAAATAAAGCCAATATACATAAAACCAATTTTACAGCCCCCTAACAGCCTCTGGTTCAAGGCATTTAATTGTAATTAATCTCAATTCTTATCAGAGGAGATAAGAGTGTCTGAAAAACTCTGATAACAATTTCTGGCTGGAAAACAAGCTCTGTGAAATCAGACATTTCATTCCCAACACAAGTTCTAGAAAAAATTCCTTCTAGAGCAGAGCAGTGATTTGCACACTCGACCACAGCAAAGCCCCCTTTTACAAAACCAAAATGAGTTTGGAGCTGCACTAAGAAATATCCCTTTTGATCAAAGACTTGGGGTGATATTTTGTTTAAAAAATTAATTTTTTTAAAATTATGTTGTGACTTGAGTAGCCCAAAAATGCAGAGCACTTCTGGATCATCACAGAACACACATTTTTTTAGGAAAAAAAAACTTTCCACGAAGCAAAGCCTATGATTCCCAACTATTTTTGTGCCATCCAACCTCCAGCTTGTTTCATCCATCCCAGATTATCCTAATTATCATTAGGAGTGGATTATTATTATTATTAGGACCTCGAGTTGCTCCAATCCAAACCTCCGTGGGATGACTGGAGGACAATCTGGGATTAGAATTGCGCAAGAGCAGAGCACAAATGGGTTTTTCTCGCCTCATAAAGCCAAATTTCAGCCCTGCAGCTGCTCCAAAGGGGGACCAAGAGGCTGGGGGAGGGATCCACGCTGGTTTTATTCCCAAATCCCACTCCTGAAGGGCATCCAAATAAAAGCACAGCGACTTTGCCAGCTCTGCCACTAGGAGAAGCCAACGTGTCCTCGGCCAGGCAGCAAATTTCAAACCCAGCTGTTCCCGACGTGTCCCAAAGCTTCCAGGAGGGAACCAGGAGCCACGAACCCTCTTTTTAACCCAGGCAAGGGCGGCAAGAAGCCGGCAAATCGTCTTTTCCCCAGGGAAAAGTGCGATGGAACAACAACCCTTTGCTTCCCAGAGAAGGGCGGCGTGGAGCCAGGAATTCCTCCCCGCTTCTCCTTAGGGAAGGGAGGGATGGAGCCGCCAATTTTTCTCTCCTTATGGAAAAACGGGATGAAGGCGGTCACCTTCCCCTCTCCTTATGGAACAGAGGGGTGGAGCCAGCAATCCGCCCCATCCCAGGGAAGGGCTGGATGGAGCCGGTCCCTTTTCCTCCCTCAGGGATGAGCAGCATGGAGCCGGTCCCCTTCCCTCCCTCAGGGAAGGGCTGGATGGAGCCGGTCCCCTTCCCTCCCTCAGGGAAGGGCAGCATGGAGCCGGTCCCCTTCCCTCCCTCAGGGAAGGGCTGGATGGAGCCGGTCCCCTTTTCCTCCCTCAGGGAAGGGCAGCATGGAGCCGATCCCCTTCCCTCCCTCAGGGAAGGGCAGCATGGAGCCGATCCCCTTCCCTCCCTCAGGGAATACCAGCATGGAGCCGATCCCCTTCCCTCCCTCAGGGAATACCAGCATGGAGCCGGTCCCCTTCCCTCCCTCAGGGAATACCAGCATGGAGCCGGTCCCCTTCCCTCCCTCAGGGATGAGCAGCATGGAGCCGGTCGCCTTTCCTTCCCTCAGGGAATACCAGCATGGAGCCGATCCCCTTGCCTCCCTCAAGAGCGGCATGGAGCCGGTCCCTTTTCATCCCTGAGGGAATACCAGCATGGAGCCGGTGGCCTTTTCCTCCCTCAGGGAAGGGCTGGATGGAGCCGGTCCCTTTTCATCCCTGAGGGAAGGGCTGGATGAAGCCGGTCCCCTTCCCTCCCTCAGGGAACGGCAGCATGGAGCCGGTCCCCTTCCCTCCCTCAGGGATAAGCAGCATGGAGCCGGTCCCCTTCCCTCCCTCAGGGAATACCAGCATGGAGCCGGTCCCCTTGCCTCCCTCAGGGATAAGCAGCATGGAGCCGGTCCCCTTCCCTCCCTCAAGAGCGGCATGGAGCCGGTCCCCTTTTCCTCCCTCAGGGATGAGCAGCATGGAGCCGGTCCCCTTCCCTCCCTCAGGGAATACCAGCATGGAGCCGGTCCCCTTCCCTCCCTCAAGAGCGGCATGGAGCCGGTCGCCTTTTCCTCCCTCAGGGAAGGGCAGCATGGAGCCGGTCCCCTTCCCTCCCTCAGGGAATACCAGCATGGAGCCGGTCCCTTTTCCTCCCTGAGGGAAGAGCAGCATGGAGCCGGTCCCCTTCCCTCCCTCAGGGATGAGCAGCATGGAGCCGGTCCCTTTTCCTCCCTGAGGGAAGAGCAGCATGGAGCTGGTGGCCTTTTCCTTCCTCAGGGAAGGGCTGGATGGAGCCGCTCGCCTTTCCCTCCCTCAAGAGCGGCATGGAGCCGGTCGCGTTTCCCTTCCTCAGGGAAGATCAGCATGGAGCCGGCCGCCTTTCCCTCTCTCAAGAGCAGCATGAAGCCGGTCGCCTTTCCCTCTCTCAAGAGCAGCATGGAGCCGGTCGCCTTTCCCTCTCTCAAGAGCAGCATGGAACCGGTCGCCTTTCCCTCTCTCAAGAGCAGCATAGAGCCGGTCGCCTTTCCCTCCCTTAAGAGCGGCATGGAGCCGGTAACCACCGCCCAACTCGCAGGCGAGATCGCGATGGAGCCTTGCCCGCCCTCACCCCCCGGCCCCGCTCACCCGTGCCCGGTTCGCCGTTCTCCCCTCGCCGTCTGTCGCCCATGGCCGGGCTCGCTCGGGGTCGTCCCTCAGGCCGCCCTCACGGCCGCCCCGCCCGGCCCCCGGCGCGGCCCCGCTAGCGGGCCGGCGGCATGAGGCGGTGCGGGGCGGCCGCCGCCATCGCCGGCCCCAGGAAGAAGGAGGAGGGGGAGAAGGGAGGGAAGGAAGGGGAGAAGGAGGGGACGAGGGGCGGGAACGGAGGGGAAAAAAACAGAAAGTGAAAACTGAACCGGAAAGACAGCGAGGGGCCGCCCGCGGGTTTTCCTCTTCCCGCGGTCACCGGGATTTGGCTGCCCGGCTTTTCCTCTTCCGTGCCGTGCCTTGGCGCTGCTCCCTCGTGAGGGAGGAGTGGGATCGGCCATCAGTGTGTGCCCTCAGTGGGGATCTTGCCACGTTGGCGCTGCTCTCTCATTGTGAAGGAGGAGCTGGCTCGGCCATAAGTGTTTGCCCTCTCTGTGGGGATCTTGCCAGGTTGGCGCTGCTCTCTCATTGTGAAGGAGGAGTGGGATCGGCCATCAGTGTGTGCCCTTAATGGGGATCTCACCACATTGGCGCTGCTCCCTCGTTGTGAAGGAGAAGCGGGATCGGCCATCAGTGTGTGCCCTTGGTGGGGATCATGCCACATTGGCGCTGCTCCCTTATTGTGAAGGAGGAGCGGGATCGGCCATCATTGTGTGCCCTCTGTGGGGATCTTGCACATTGGCGCTGCACCCTCATTGTGAGGGAGGAGCTGGATCAGCCATCAGTGTGTGCTCTCTCTGGGGATCATGCCACATGGGCGCTGCTCTCTCGTGAGGGAGGAGCGGGATCGGCCATCGTGTGCCCTTGGTGGGGATCTTGCCACGTTGGCGCTGCTCCCTTATTGTGAAGGAGGAGCTGGCTCGGCCATCAGTGTTTGCCCTCTGTGGGGATCTTGCCACATGGGCGCTGCTTTCTCGTGAGGGAGGAGCGGGATCGGCCATCAGTGTGTGCCCTCTGTGGGGATCTCGCCACATTGGCGCTGCTCCCTTATTGTGAAGGAGGAGCTGGCTCGGCCATCAATGTTTGCCCTTGGTGGGGATCTTGCCCGGTCTTGCCCTGACCTTGATCGCCTCAGCTCCTCCATGCCTGTTTTCAGCTCTTCCCGCTGCCCATTCGCTCATCCCTTCACGGCATGGGGAGAGATCCCTTTTTCTCCTCAGTCCTTGCTCCTCAGTGTTTTCCCTCTTTTGGGTCTCCCCCAATTCCTTCCCTGACCTCTTCCTACTGCCCCTTCCCTCATTATTTTCCAGCTTTGAGCTCTCATCTTGGTGCCTTCCCCAGAGCCATGTTTTGAACCTTCCCTCAGTCCCCAAACTCCTTCCCCTGTCCCCTCACATCATGGCCAGAGCTCCTTTTCTCACCTCAGTGTTTCCCCTCAGGGTTTTCCCTCAGTCCCTTGTTTAGATCTTCCCTCAGTCCATAACCCCATTTCCTCACCCCTCACATCATTCCTTGAGTCCCTTTCCTCACTTCGGACCTTCCCCATGAGGAGCAAGGACTGAGGTGAGGGGAGGCGCTCAGGGAGGAACAAGGAGAAGGGGACTGAGTGAAAATCCAAAATGAGAAACTGAGGAAAAGCTGGGCCAGAAGAGGTAAAAAATGATGGGGAAAAAACCAAAGGAAGGGGCTGAGGGGATCGGGGAAGGGATTTTAGGGGGATTGAGGGAAAGCTCTGAGGGGGAAGGACTGAGGTGAAGGAAAGGGTTTAAAGGAATGATATGAAGTAAAGAAGGAATGAGGGAAAGTGGTCTGAGGGAAGATCAAAAATGAGAAGCTGAGGAGAAACACTGGGCCAGAAAAGCTAAAAAATGATGGGGAAGTGGCTGGGGGAAGATCAAAAATGAGAAGCTGAGGAAAAACACTGGGCCAGAAAAGCTAAAAAATGACGGGAAAGGCCCTGAGGGAAGGGCCAAAATGAGGGGCTGAGGGAAAACCCTGAGGGACAAGGGCTGAGGTGAAGGAAGGTGCTCAGGGAATAATGTGAGGGATGAAGAAAAGAAGGAACAAGGAGAAGGGGACTGAGTGAAAATCCAAAATGAGAAGCTGAGGAAAAACACTGGGCCAGAAAAGCTAGAAAATTATGGGGAAGTGGCTGAGGGAAGGGCCAAATTGAGGGCCTGAGGGACAAGGACTGAGGTGAGGGATGAGGAAAAGAAGGAACAAAGAGAAGGGGACAGAGTGAAAATCCAAAATGAGAAACTGAGGAAAAACTGGGCCAGAAAAGGTAAAAAGTGATGGGGAAAAACAAAAGGAAGGGGCTGAGGGGAACGGGGAAGGGATTTTGTGGGGATTGAAGGAAGGCTCTGAAGGGGAATGACTGAGGTGAAGGAAAGGGTTTAAGGAATGATATGAGGGAAAGAAGGAATGACAAGGGGAATGAGAAAAAATGAGAAACTGAGGAAAAACACTGGGCCAGAGCAGATATAAAATGATAGGGAAAGGCAATGAGGGAAAGGAGCTGAAGGGATCAAGGAAGAGATTTTGTGGAAAGCTCTGAGGGGGAAGGACTGAGGTGAAAAAGAGATTTAAGGAGGGAAAGAAGGAATGAGAAGGGGACTGAGGGAAGATCCAAAAGAAGGAGATGAAGAAAAAGTGTGCCAGAACAGATTAAAAATGATGAGGGGATCAAGGCTCTGAGTTGCCTCACCCCAGTATTGAACCCTACACAGAACAAAAAAAAACAGATGATCATTTTTAGGCTTCACCAACTCTGCAAAAACACCAAAAGCACCTCAACAGCAAATGTCACAATCACCTTGGGAGCAGGGAACAGAGAGATCTGGGCTTGCCCAACCTCTTACACAAGAGCTGTAGGAACACCCTGTGCTGAACTGTGGGACAAAGGTTCTGTTTGGCTGGGCACTGAGCCTGGGAGGGGATTCCTCTTGGAATTCCAGGTGATTTTTGGAAAGTCTCACCTCACTGGTGCCTTGTCTTCATTTTTCTGTCTTCACTCAGAGTCAGGATTAAAAGCACAAGGTGAATTTCTTGTGTTTGGGCTTGGTTGTTGATTAAATTTTATCTAAAGTACAGAGAATTGTGCAGCAAAATGGAGCTGAATTTAGCTGGTTACAAAATTATTTAAAGCTAAACAATCCAATAGAGAATTAACATTTATATTATTTATATTTTTGACCCAATAACCAAACCTCTATGACCTGCACTGACTGTCCAACCAAAAACTGAAATCATGAAGGAGACAGAAAAAAAATCCCCCATCTTGTCCCATAGCTGTTACTACATTCTAAAAACCCCAAATTCCAAACCCTTCACCATGTGAAATCACATTTATTTAACTCCACACAGTGATTTTTTTTTTTTTCTGCAGGGGATCAGTGCCAGAAAAGCACAAAAAATTCAAAATTCACAGTCTGAATTCAGGGTTCCAGCATGGATCCATGGTGCTGCATCCATAAATAACTAAATAAAAATAGAAATAAAAATAATAATTAAAAATAATGATAATAATAATGATAATAATAATAATAATAATCCATAAATAACTAAATAATAATAATAATAAAAAATAAATAAATAAATAAATAAATTTAGGGAGAAGCTGATTGTTGATCCTTGCTGTGATGTCTCCATGCTCAGTGCCCAGGTTCTGCTTTAGATCTTTCCAGGAATGATTGGCAAACAAATTTTTTTTTTTAAAAAAAAAGAAGGAACAACAATGGGACAACTCATTTATCAGTCACTTATTACCCAAATAAGTCAGGAAATGCCCTCATGGATATTTCACCCATCCTAAGAATTTGCTACAGCAGCAGAGTGCAAAGTGCTGCTGCACAGTGAAAAAAAAAATTAAATTAGGGGGAAAAAAAGTGATTTTTTTGAGCTCCTGCTGGCAGATAAAACCTGGAATTCTTGCTGAGACAGAAATATTTTCCTGGATATCCTTTAAAGGGAAAAATCAACAATCCTGTGCGTTGATTCTGGAGATTCTGGAGCTTCTCAGATCTGCAGTCAGAACATCCAAGTGGGATCATCCAATCACTATCCCAATAAAATCCAAATTATTTTCAAGTTGGGAGCTATTTCTGCTGAGGAAAATGCAGAGTTTCACCTGACAGCTCCTTTTTTAATGCTTCAAAAAGCAAAAAATTCAAAAATATTTTATCATCAGCACTTCTGATGGACTGGATAATCCTAAAAATCATCTTAAAAATCATCCTAAAAATCATCTTAAAAACCTCCAAATTGAATTATTTTGTTAATTTTGCTGAGGATAGGAACTGGAGGGCAGAGCTCATTTTTAAATTGAATTTCTCTGTCCCTTTTTGGTGCCTCATGGGTTTTTTTTTGGGTGGTGCCAAACCCATGATGTCACCAGGCTCTGTTTTCTTGGAAACCTTGACTCATGCACTTAAATCTGAATTTAAAGAGATCATTTGGAGTTTTATCTCCCTTTTTAAAATAAAAAAATAAAATAAATTACTGCTCCATGCTGATTCTGTTGGTTCTGAAGGAGTGGGAGCTGCTGATGACATCAGGGGAAAAAACAAATAATTCAATTTATTAATTATTGACTGTGTGGGGCATCCCAGAAATTCATGGAAATTTTGGATTTCTCTGCTTTTATCTTAATTATTATCATGGATTTTTCTCCTATTTCTTTATGGAATGGTTTGAAGGGCTTTAAAAATCTCTTTATTCCAGGAATTCTTCACCTTCCACCATCCCAGGTTTGCCCTTGAACCCTTTCCAAGGATGAACCAAAATTTGGGAATTCCATCCCCACCCTCACAAATAATTTGTGACATCACAAATTTCTTTGATTTCCCAAAATTCCCTAAAATTTTGATAATTTCTCTCCCTTCCATCAATTTTTGAAGCCAATTTTGACAACAAAAAGTGATTTTTTGGAAGAAAATTTCTCCAATTTTCTCCAAAATCCATTTTCTGCTCGTGAGTTCGAGGGGATAAAAATTTGCTGCCCCCCATTTCTGCTCTGTTTTCTCTAAATTTGAGAAAATTTCTCAAAATCTGGATTATTTAAACTCAAATTTTTATTTTATTCCACCCCACTGCTGAGGTGTGAGCTTCAATTAAAAAAACTCCTTTAATCTCTAAGATCTCACAACAAATTCTGCCCAATTTAATTTTATTTAATTTTATTTTAATTTTATTTTAATTTAATTTTATTTCCCTTTAATTTTGTCACATCTACCCCCAAAAAATAAAATTAAAATCATCAAAAACACCCCATAAAAGAGAATTTTTGGGGTTTTTTTGTGGTGAATTCATGAAATTTTTCACAACTCTGATTTTTTTTTTGCTTTTTGCTTTGGTTCCTTTTTGGTTTTGGTTTTTCTTTTTTTAGCAATTTTGGTTTTCCTGTCACTTCCTTTAAAACCCAAAGTGCTGCTCCAGTGGTAACATTTCAAAAAGTTTTTGGTTTTTTAAGTCAGACCTAAAATTAAACCTGACAAAAAGCTTGAACTAAACCAAATTTATTTAAATTTATTGCTGCTTTTACAACTGTAAAACCACACAGGAAATGACTCAAAAGGTGACAAGAAATTGAGAAAATTCAAATTTTTTTTTAAGTCTCTTTTCACAAAATTTAAAAAATTTAAAGAATTAAATTTAAAAATTTAAAAAATTAAATTATTAACAATAATTCCTGTTCATTTTGCACTATAAACCTGCTGATTTTTTTAAAAAAATATTGAGTTGAAATATGAATTATTGACATGAATTATTTCTCTTTACCAGGTGCAGCCAGCAGAAAGGAGATTTTTCCAAAAGGTTTGATCCTGGTAAAAATCTTATATATAAATAATAAATAATAATAATAAAATAAATAATAATAAAATAAATAATAATAAAATAAATAATAATAAATAATAATAAAATAAATAATAATAATATATTTTGGGTGGGGAAAAAAACTAAAATTTATCCAATTCCCATTTCAACAACAATTCCAGGGATGGAGCAGCCACAATTTCTTAGGAAAAATTTCATTTTTCATCCTCAAAAATGAAAAATCCTCCAACTCTTATTGAGTTTTTTGTGGGATTATTGAATTTCCAGCTGAGCAGAAGTTTCCTAAAGGATTTATGGAATTTTATCCTCCTGCAGGGGGAAATTTGGTTTTTTTGAATCGGTGTTTTCACCAAAATTGAGATTTTTTTTCCAAATTGGAATTTTCTGGAGAAAAATGTGAATTTTTCAAGTGGATTTTAACACTGTAGAGTTTTACTTTGATTTTTTTTTTGGCTAAAAATGGGATTTTTTTTTTTTTTAAAGAATTTTTTATTCTAAGAAAATGTAAAAATGAAAGAATCCTGCAGGATCTGTGCAGCTCTTCATGGAGAGAGGAATTCCCAGTGCTCCCAGTAACATCTGTACAACATCCCAGTGCTCCCAGTAACCTCTGTACCCCATCCCAGTGCTCCCAGTAACCCCTGTACCCCATCCCAGTGCTCCCAGTAACCCCTGTACCCCATCCCAGTGCTCCCAGTAACTCCTGTACCCCATCCCAGTGCTCCCAGTAACTCCTGTACCCCATCCCAGTGCTCCCAGTAACATCTGCACCCCATCCCAGTGCTCCCAGTAACCCCTGTACCCCATCCCAGTGCTCCCAGTAACCCCTGTGCCCCATCCCAGTGCTCCCAGTAACCCCTGTACCCCATCCCAGTGCTCCCAGTAACATCTGCACCCCATCCCAGTGCTCCCAGTAACTCCTGTACCCCATCCCAGTGCTCCCAGTAACATCTGCACCCCATTCCAGTGCTCCCAGTAACCCCTGCACCCCATCCCAGTGCTCCCAGTAACCCCTGCACCCCATCCCAGTGCTCCCAGTAACCCCTGTACCCCATCCCAGTGCTCCCAGTAACTCCTGTACCCCATCCCAGTGCTCCCAGTAACCCCTGCACCCCATCCCAGTGCTCCCAGTAACCCCTGTACCCCATCCCAGTGCTCCCAGTAACCCCTGCACCCCATCCCAGTGCTCCCAGTAACCCCTGTACCCCATCCCAGTGCTCCCAGTAACCCCTGTACCCCATCCCAGTGCTCCCAGTAACATCTGCACCCCATCCCAGTGCTCCCAGTAACCCCTGTACCCCATCCCAGTGCTCCCAGTAACCCCTGTACCCCATCCCAGTGCTCCCAGTAACATCTGTACCCCATCCCAGTGCTCCCAGTAACATCTGCACCCCATTCCAGTGCTCCCAGTAACCCCTGCACCCCATCCCAGTGCTCCCAGTAACCCCTGCACCCCATCCCAGTGCTCCCAGTAACCCCTGTACCCCATCCCAGTGCTCCCAGTAACTCCTGTACCCCATCCCAGTGCTCCCAGTAACCCCTGCACCCCATCCCAGTGCTCCCAGTAACCCCTGTACCCCATCCCAGTGCTCCCAGTAACTCCTGTACCCCATCCCAGTGCTCCCAGTAACCCCTGCACCCCATCCCAGTGCTCCCAGTAACATCTGCACCCCATCCCAGTGCTCCCAGTAACCCCTGTACCCCATCCCAGTGCTCCCAGTAACTCCTGTACCCCATCCCAGTGCTCCCAGTAACCCCTGTACCCCATCCCAGTGCTCCCAGTAACCCCTGCACCCCATCCCAGTGCTCCCAGTAACCCCTGTACCCCATCCCAGTGCTCCCAGTAACATCTGCATCCCATCCCAGTGCTCCCAGTAACCCCTGTACCCCATCCCAGTGCTCCCAGTAACCCCTGTACCCCATCCCAGTGCTCCCAGTAACATCTGTACCCCATCCCAGTGCTCCCAGTAACATCTGCACCCCATCCCAGTGCTCCCAGTAACCCCTGCACCCCATCCCAGTGCTCCCAGTAACCCCTGTACCCCATCCCAGTGCTCCCAGTAACCCCTGCATCCCATCCCAGTGCTCCCAGTAACATCTGCACCCCATCCCAGTGCTCCCAGTAACATCTGTACCCCATCCCAGTGCTCCCAGTAACATCTGCACCCCATCCCAGTGCTCCCAGTAACCCCTGTACCCCATCCCAGTGCTCCCAGTAACCTCTGCACCCCATCCCAGTGCTCCCAGTAACATCTGCACCCCATCCCAGTGCTCCCAGTAACCCCTGTACCCCATCCCAGTGCTCCCAGTAACCCCTGCATCCCATCCCAGTGCTCCCAGTAACCCCTGCACCCAATCCCAGTCCCCCCAGTTCCCCCATTCCAGTGTCCCCAGTCCCCCCCCGTTCCCGCACTACAACTCCCGGCATGCCCCGCGCGGGCCGGGCCCGCCCCGCCAGGCCCCGCGCTCGGACCAGGCCGCGGCGGCGGCTCCGGGGCCGGGCCATGGAGAGCCCCGGCGGCAGCGGCTCCCTCAGGGGCGACATCAGTGCGTGCGCACCGCCAGGGGCTGGGGACACCGGGGGGAACGGGGGAGAGGGGCTGGGGACACCGGGGAGAGGGGCTGGGGACACCGGGGGGACGGGGACGGGGGCTGGGGACACCCGGGGGAACGGGGGACAGGGGCTGGGGACACCGGGGAGAGGGGCTGGGGACACCGGGCTGGGGACACCGGGGAGAGGGGCTGGGGGGCGATTTGGTGTTACAGGGTGGGTTTGGTGTCAGAGAGGTTTGGGGGGTTAAGGATGGGGTTTGGGGGTGGCAGGATGGGGTTTGGGGGTTAAAGGATGGGGTTTGGGTGTTACAGTGTGATTTTTGGGGTTAAAGAATGGTTGGGGTTTATAGGATGGGGTTTGGGGGCGGCAGGATGGTTTTTGGGGTTAAAGAGTGATTTGGGGGTTTTAGGATAGGGTGTGGGGCTTAAGGATGGAGTTTGGGGGTGGCAGGATGTTTTTTAGGGTTAAAGAATGGTTTGGGGGTTATAGGATGGGGTTTGGGGGTGGCAGGATGAGGTATGGGGGTTACAGTGTGAGTTTTGGGGTTAAAGAGTGGTTTAGGGGGTTAAGGATGGGGTTTGGAGATTATAGGATGGGGTTTGGGGATGGCAGGATGTTTTTTAGGGTTAAAGAATGGTTTGGGGTTGGCAGGATGGGGTTTGGGGGTTACAGTGAATTTTGGGGTTAAAGGATGGGGTGTGGGGGTTACAGTGTGATTTTTGGGGTTAAAGAGTGATTTGGGGGTTAAGGATGAGGTTTGGGGGTGGTAGGATGGGGTTTGGAGATTACAGGATGGTTTTGGGGTTACAGTGTGAGTTTTGGGGTTAAAGAGTGGTTTAGGGGGTTAAGGATGGGGTTTGGAGGTTATAGGATGGGGTTTGGGGGTTACAGTGTGATTTTTGGGGTTAAAGAGTGATTTGGGGTTTGTAGGATGAGATTTGGGGGGTGCAGGAGGGTTTAGGGAGCGAGTGGCCTGTGGCAAGGAAAGGAATAAGAGGATGCTCTGGAGACAGAGTCAGGACACAGGGAACGATCCCTGTCCCTCCCTGAATTCCTGATGAACGATCCCTGTCCCTCCCTGAATTCCCCAGGAACGATCCCTGTCCCTCCCTGAATTCCTGATGAACGATCCTTGTCCCTCATTAAATTCCTGATGAACGATCCCTGTCCCTCCCTGAATTCCTGATGAACGATCCTTGTCCCTCATTAAATTCCTGATGAACGATCCCTGTCCCTCCCTGAATTCCCGATGAACGATCCCTGTCCCTCATTAAATTCCTGATGAACGATCCCTGTCCCTCATTAAATTCCTGATGCTCCATGCTCCTCCATGAATCCAGAGTTTGGGAAGGGATTTTGATGTGGGCTGAGCTGTTCCTTTAATCCCAGCTCTTTTCCATGCTGCTCCATAAATCCAGAGTTTAGGGAGGGATTTAGGGAGGGATTTTTGAGTTGGGCTGAGCTGTTCCTTTGATCCCAGCTCTTTACCAGGCTCCTCCATAAATCCAGAGTTTAGGAAGGGATTTTGATGTGGGTTAAGCTGTTCCTTTAATCCCAGCTCTTTTTCCAGGCTCCTCCATAAATCCAGAGTTTAGGAAGGGATTTTCATGTGGACTGAGTTATTCCTTTAATCCCAGCTCTTTTTCCATGCTCCTTCAGTAATCCAGAGATTAGAAAGGGATTTTTTTGAGTTGAGCTGAGCTGTTCCTTTAATCCCAGCTCTTTTCCATGCTCCCCCATAAATTCAGAGTTTGGGAAGGGATTTTGATGTGAGTTAAGCTGTTCCTAAATCCCAGCTCTTTTCCATGCTCCTCCATAAATCCAGAATTTGGGAGAGGATTTTTGAGCTGGGCTGAGCTTCTCCTTAATCCCATCTCTTTTTCCAGGCTCCTCCATGAATCCAGAGTTTAAGAAGGGATTTTTGAGTTGGGCTGAGCTGTTCCTTTAATCCCAGCTCTTTTCCATGCTCCTCCAGGAATCCAGAATTTAGGAAGGGATTTAGGGAGGGATTTTTGAGTTGGGCTGAGATGTTCCTAAATCCCAGCTCTTTTCCATGCTCCTCCATAAATCCAGAGTTTAGGAAGGGATTTTTGGAGTTGGGCTGGGCTTTTCCTTGATCCCAGCTCTTTTTCATTTTCCTCCATGAATCCAGAATTTGGGAAGGGATTTTGAGTTGGGCTGAGATGTTCCTTGATCCCAGCTCTTTTCTATGCTCCTCCATGAATCCAGAATTTAGGAAGGGATTTAGGGAGGGATTTTTGAGTTGGGCTGAGATGTTCCTTGATCCCAGCTCTTTTTCCAGGCTCCTCCATAAATCCAGAATTTGGGAAGGGATTTTCATGTGGACTGAGTTATTCCTTTAATCCCAGCTCTTTTTCCATGCTCCTCCAGTAATCCAGAGTTTAGGAAGGGATTTTTGGAGTTGGGCTGAGCTTCTCCTTGATCCCAGCTCTTTTTCATTCTCCTCCATAAATCCAGAATTTGGGAAGGGATTTTGAGTTGGGCTGAGCTGTTCCTAAATCACAGCTCTTTTCCATGCTCCTCCAGGAATCCAGAATTTAGGAAGGGATTTAGGGAGGGATTTTTGAATTGGCTGAGTTGTTCCTTTAGTCCCAGCTCTTTTTCCGTGCTCCTCCATAAATCCAGAGTTTAGGAAGGGATTTTCATGTGGACTGAGTTATTCCTTTAATCCCAGCTCTTTTTCATTCTCCTCCATGAATCCAGAATTTGGGAAGGGATTTTGATGTGGGCAGAGCTGTTCCTTGATCCCAGCTCTTTTCCAGGCTCCTCCATAAATCCAGAGTTTAGGAAGGGATTTTGATGTGAGCTGAGCTGTTCCTTTAATCCCAGCTCTTTTCAATGCTCCTCCATAAATCCAGAGTTTAGGAAGGGATTTTCATGTGGACTGAGTTATTCCTTTAATCCCAGCTCTTTTTCCGTGCTCCTCCATGAATCCAGAATTTGGGAAGGGATTTTGATGTGGGTTGAGCTGTTCCTAATCCCAGCTCTTTTTCCATGCTGCTCCATAAATCCAGAGTTTAGGAAGGGATTTTTGGAGTTGGGCTGAGCTGTTCCTTGATCCCATCTCTTTTCCACGCTCCTCCATAAATCCAGAGTTTGGGAAGGGATTTTGATGTGGGCTGAGTTGTTCCTTTGATCCCAGCTCTTTTTCCATGCTCCTCCATGAATCCAGAGTTTGGGAAGGGATTTTTGAGTTGAGCTGAGCTGTTCCTTTAATCCCAGCTCTTTTTCCATGCTCCTCCATAAATCCAGAGTTTAAGGAGAGATTTTGATGTGGGTTGAGCTGTTCCTAAATCCCAGCTCTTTTTCAGGCTCCTCCATGAATCCAGAGTTTGGGAAGGGATTTTTTTGAGTTGGCTGAGCTGTTCCTTTAATCCCAGCTCTTTTCCATGCTCCTCTAAGAATCCAGAGTTTGGGAAGGGATTTTGATTTGGGCTGAGTTATTCCTTTAATCCCAGCTCTTTTTCATTCTCCTCCATAAATCCAGAGATTAGAAAGGGATTTTTTTGAGTTGGGCTGAGTTATTCCTTTAATCCCAGTTCTTTTTCCATGCTCCTCTAAGAATCCAGAGTTTAGGAAGGGATTTTTTTGAGCTGGGCTGAGTTATTCCTTTAATCCCAGCTCTTTTTCCAGGCTCCTCTAAGAATCCAGAATTTGGGAAGGGATTTTTGAGTTGGGCTGAGCTGTTCCTTTAATCCCAGCTCTTTTTCCATGCTCCTCCAGTAATCCAGAGATTAGAAAGGGATTTTTTTGAGTTGGGCTGAGTTATTCCTAAATCCCAGCTCTTTTTTCATGCTCCTCCATAAATCCAGAATTTGGGAAGAGATTTTTTGAGTTGGGCTGAGTTGTTCCTAAATCCCAGCTCTTTTCAATGCTCCTCCATGAATGCAGAGTTTGGGAAGAGATTTTGAGTTGGGCTGAGCTGTTCCTTAATCCCAGCTCTTTTTCCAGGCTCCTCCATAAATCCAGAGTTTAGGAAAGGATTTTTGAGCTGGGCTGAGCTTCTCCTTAATCCCAGCTCTTTTTCCAGGCTCCTCCATAAATCCAGAGATTAGAAAGGGATTTTTTTGAGTTGGGCTGAGCTGTTCCTTTAATCCCAGCTCTTTTCCATGCTCTTCTAAGAATCCAGAGTTTGGGAAGGGATTTTGAGTTGGGCTGAGTTATTCCTTTAATCCCAGCTCTTTTTCATTCTCCTCCATAAATCCAGAGTTTGAGAAAGCGATTTTTGAGCTGGGCTGAGCTTCTTCTTGATCCCAGCTTTTTTTCCAGGCTCTCTAAAAATCCAGAGTTTAGGAAGGGATTCTGAATTGGCTGAGCTGTTCCTAAATCCCAGCTCTTTTTCCATGCTCCCCCATAAATCCAGAATTTGGGAAGGGATTTTGAATTGGTTGAACTGTTCCTTTAATCCCAGCTATTTTTCCATGCTTCTCCATAAATCCAGAGTTTGGGAAGGGATTTTGAGTTGAGCTGAGTTATTCCTTTAATCCCAGCTCTTTTTCCAGGCTCCTCTAAGAATCCAGAATTTAGGAAGGGATTTTGATGTGGGCTGAGCTGTTCCTAGATCCCAGCTCTTTTTCCAGGCTTCTCCATGTATCCAGAATTTGGGAAGGGATTTTGATGAGGGTTGAGCTGTACATAAATCCCAGCTCTTTTTCATTTTCCTCCATGAATCCAGAGTTTGGGAGGGGATTTTCACGTGGGCTGAGTTATTCCTTTAATCCCAGATCTTTTTCCAGGCTCCTCCACAAATCCAGAGTTTAGGAAGGGATTTTTGGAGTTGGGCTGAGCTGTTCCTAAATCCCAGCTCTTTTTCCATGCTCCCCCATAAATCCAGAGTTTGGGAAGGGATTTTGATGTGGGTTGAGCTGTTCCTAAATCCCAGCTCTTTTCCATGCTCCTCCATGAATCCAGAATTTAGGAAGGGATTTAGGGAGGGATTTTTGAGTCGGGCTGAGCTGTTCATAAATCCCAGCTCTTTTTCCAGGCTCCTCCATAAATCCAGAATTTGGGAAAGGATTTTTGAGCTGGGCTGAGCTTCTCCTCAATCCCATCTCTTTTCCCATGCTCCCCACAAATCCAGAGCTCCATGCAACAATTTCTTTTGGCCCCCCACCTTTCCCCACTCCCCCCCCTTGCTCCAACCCTTCCCTGCACCATCTCCAACCACGACACACCCCCAACCCCCATCCTCCATTCCAGAACCCCCCCAGCAATGTGCCAAACCCCCATTTTTCCACACCCCCTGATGCTTTTCCCCCCTCTCCCCAGGTTTCTGGGCTGACAGGACCCCAGTGCACGAGGCTGCCAGGAGAGGGGAGATCCTGCAGCTGCAGCAGCTGATCGAGAGCGGCGCCTGCGTCAACTCCGTCACCTACGACTCCATCACCCCCCTGCACGAGGCCAGCCTCAGGGGCCAGACCCAGTGTGTCAAACTGCTGCTGGATGCAGGGGCCCAGGTGTGCATCCAGCTGGGAATTCACCTGCCCTGCTTGCTGCTGGAGCTGTGGGGGTGGGATCAGCTCTGGAGGAAAAATGGGATTTTAAATCGGGATGGACTCGCGCTGGTTTTGGGGTTTCGGTTCAGGAAGGATTTGGAGGGGTTGGAGCAAATCCAGGGAGGGGTTTGGAGAGCCAGGAAAAGCTGAGGGAGATGGGAAGGGTTTGGAAAAGCTGGGAAGGGTTTGGAGAGCCAGGAAAAGCTGAGGGAGATGAGAAGGGTTTGGAAAAGCTGGGAAGGGTTTGGAGAGCCAGGAAAAGCTGGGGGAGCTGGGAAGGGTTTGGACAAGCAGGAAAAGTTGAGGGAGATGGAAAGGATTTGGAGAACCAGGAAAAGCTGAGGGAGATGGGAAGAGTTTGGAAAATCAGGAAAAACTGGGGGAGATGGAAAGGGTTTGGAAAAGCTGAGGGAGCTGGGAAGGGTTTGGAGAGCCAGGAAAAACTGGGAAGGGGCTCAGCCTGGAGAAAAGGAGGCTCAGGGGGGACCTTGTGGCTCTGCACAAGTCCCTAAAGAAGAATTTGGGATTTTGGTGCCAGCCTGGAGCTGCACAAAGGGGAAAAGTGGGAATGAATTCCATGGAAATCAGGGAATGAAGAACAATTTGGGATTTTGGTGCCAGCCTGGTGCTGCACAAAAAAAATCAACTGGCAATAAAATCATGGAATCCTGGTCTCTACATCAGGCAGGGCAGGACAATTCCAGCCCTTTTCCACCTTCCCAGATTTCATCCTCTGCCTGCACATCCCTTGGAATCAGGGGATCAGCTTTGGGCTTGGGAGTGGAGCTGGGGAACCTGGAAAAGCTGAGGGAGATGGGAAAGGGGAGGGAGAAAAGGGGGATCAGGGGGGACCTGGGGATCTGCACAAATCCCTGAATTCCTGGAGGGATTTGGGATTTGTTCCCAGGGACAGTAGCAGAGGGAATGGCCCCAGGCTGGGTCAGGGAGGGTTAGATTGGATTTTAGGGGAAATCTCTCCATGGGAAGAGTTGTCAGGCACAGGAACTGTGCAGGGATCCCCATTGCTGCAGGGATGTCCCCGTGGAGGTGACACTGAGGACACAAATCACTGCCACTTGTACTGCCTCCAACCCCACCTTACAAACCATTCCCACCTTAGTAATGCCATGATTCCTCCTGTCCAGATCAGCTTTTCCTGTTTGATTCCACCCTCCCAGCTGAGCTTTCCCTACTGTTTTTCCATCTGATTCCACCTTTCTAGCTGAGCTTTCCCTGTTTGATTCCTCACTCCCAGCTCAGCTTTCCCAGTTTGATTCCACCTTTCCAGCTGATCTTTCCCTGCTGTTTCCCTCTTTGATTCCCTACTCCCAGCTCAGCTTTCCCTGTCTGATTCCCCACTCCCAGCTGATTTTCCCGGTTTGATTCCTCACTCCCAGCTGATTTTCCTTGTTTGATTCCACCCTCCCAGCTGATCTTTCCCAGTCTGATTCCCCACTCCCATCTCAGCTTTCCCTACCATTTCCCAGTTTCATTCCCCACTTCCAGCTGATCTTTCCCTGCCATTTCCCAGTTTCATTCCCCACTCCCATCTGATTTTCCCAGTTTGATTCCACCTTTCCAGCTGATTTTCCCTGTCTGATCCCCCTCCCAGCTGACTCTCCTGCTATTTCCAGTTATGATTCCCCACTCCCATCTGATTCTCCTGCCATTTCCCAGTTTCATTCCCCACTCCCAGCTGATTTTCCCTGTCTGATTCCACCTTTCCAGCTGATCTTTCCCAGTTTGATGCCAGCTCAGCTTTTCCCTGCCATTTCCAGTTTCATTCCCCTCCCAGCTGATTCTCCTGCCATTTCCCAGTTTGATTCCCCACTTCCAACTGATCTTTCCCTGGTGTTTCCTGCCTGATTCCCCACTCCCAGCTGATTTTCCCTGTCTGATTCCACCTTTCCAGCTGATCTTTCCCAGTTTGATTCCCCACTCCCATCTCAGCTTTCCCTGCCATTTCCCAGTTTGATTCCCCACTCCCAGCTGATTTTCCCTGTCTGATCCCCCCTCCCAGCTGACTCTCCTGCCATTCCTGGTTTGATTCCCCACTCCCACCTGATTCCCCTGCCATTTCCCAGTTTGATTCCCAACTCCCAGCTGATTTTCCCAGTGTCATTCCCCCTTCCCAGCTGATTTTTCCTTGCTGATTTTCCCTGTTTTCACCCTTCCAGCTGACTCTCCTGCCATTTCCAGTTTGATTCCCAGCTCCCAGCTGATTTTCCCTGTTTGATTCCACTTTTCCAGCTGATCTTCCCAGTTTCATCCCCCACTCCCAGCTGATTTTTCCCTATTTGTTTTCACCCTCCCAGCTGATTTTTCCCTGCCATTTCCCTGTCTGATTCCCCACTCCCAGCTGATTTTCTCTGATTCCACCTTTCCAGCTGAGCTTTCCCTGCCATTTCCCAGTTTCATTCCCCACTCCCATCTGATTTTCCCTGTTTGATTCCCCACTCCCAGCTGATCTTTCCCTGTCTGATTCCCCACTCCCATCTCAGCTTTCCCTGCCATTTCCCAGTTTGATTCCCCACTCCCAGCTGATTTTCCCAGTTTGATCCCCCCTCCCAGCTGATTCCCCTGCCATTTCCCAGTTTGATTCCCAACTCTCAGCTCATTTTCCCTGATTCCCCCTCCCAGCTGATTTTCCCAGTGTCATTCCCCCCTCCCAGCTGATTTTTCCTTGCTGATTTTCCCTGTTTTCACCCTTCCAGCTGACTCTCCTGCTGTTTCCCAGTTTCATTCCCCACTCCCATCTGTTTTTCCCTGTCTGATTCCACCTTTCCAGTTGATCTTTCCCAGTTTGATCCCATCTCAGCTTTCCCTGCCATTCCCAGTTTCATTCCCCACTCCCAGCTGATTCTCCTGCCATTTCCCAGTTTCATTCCCCACTTCCAACTGATCTTTCCCTGGTGTTTCCTGCCTGATTCCCACTCCCAGCTGATTTTCCCAGTTTCATTCCCACTCCCAGCTGATTTTCCCTGTGTGATCTCCACTCCCAGCTGATTTTCCCAGTTTGATCTCCCCTCCCAGCTGACTGTGTGCCGTTTCCCTGTCTGATTCCCTGATCTCCCCTCCCATCTGACCGTGGTGCCGTTTCGCTCCCCCTGCAGGTGGACGCGCGGAACATCGATGGCAGCACGCCGCTGTGTGACGCCTGTGCCTCGGGCAGCATCGAGTGCGTGCGGGTGCTGCTGTCGCACGGGGCCAAGGTGAACCCGCCCCTGTACACGGCCTCACCCCTGCACGAGGCCTGCATGAACGGTACCGCCATGGCAGGGCTTCCAGAACCTTCTGCTGCACCTGGGCACCTGGGGGGACAGGGGACAGGGGACAGCTCTGCTCAGCACCTGGGGGGACAGGGACAGGGACAGGGGACAGCTCTGCTCAGCACCTGGGGGGACAGGGACAGGGACAGGGGACAGCTCTGCTCAGCACCTGGGGGGACAGGGGACAGGGCTGCTGCTGCTCTGGGGAGGGGAGAGTGCACAGAGCCCAGCTCTGAGCCTGCTTTTCTCATCTCTGATCCCAGTTTTAGTGCAGGGACACTCTGATCCCATCCCTGATCCATTCCCTGATCCCAGTGCTGATCCCATCTCTGATCCCAGTTTTAGTGCAGGGACACTCTGATCCCATTGCTGATCCATTCCCTGATCCCAGTGCTGATCCCATCTCTGATCCCAGTTTTAGTGCAGGGACACCTCTGATCCTATTTCTGATCCCATCTCTGATCCCATTGCTGATCCCATATTTCCTGCAGAGACCCCTCTGACCCCATTTCTGGTCCCATATTTCCTGCAGGGACATCCCTGATCCCATCCCTGATCCCATTTTTCCTGCAGGGACACCTCTGAACCCATTTCTGATCCCATCCCTCATCCCATTTCTCATCCCATTTCTGATCCCATTTTTCCTGCAGAGATCCCATTGCTGATCCCATTGCTGATCCCATTGCTGATCCCATTGCTGATCCCATCCTTGATCCCATTGCTGATCCCATCTTTCCTGCAGGGACACCTCTGATCCTGTTTCTCATCCCATCTCTGATCCCATCTCTGATCCCATTTTTCCTGCAGAGATCCCTCTGATCCCATCCCTGATCCCATCCCTGATCCCATCCGTGATCCCATTTTTCCCTGCAGAGACCCATTTTGCCAATTTTTCCCATTTTTCCTGCAGAGACTTCTCTGATCCCATCACTGATCCCTTTTCTGATCCCATCTCTGATCCCATTTTTCCTGCAGGGACACCTCTGATCTAATTTCTCATGCCATTTCTCCTGCAGAGACCCCTCTGATCCCATTTCTGATCCCATTTTTCCCATTTTCTCCCATTTTCCCTGCAGAGATCCCTCTGATCTCATTTCTGAGTCCATTTCTGATCCTATTTTTCCATGCAGAGACCCCTCAGATCCCATTTCTGGTCCTGTTTTTCTGCAGAGACACCTCTGATCCCATTGCTGATCCCATTGCTGATCCCATATTTCCTGCAGAGACTCATCTCATCCCATTTCTCATCCCATTTCTCATCCCATTTCTCATCCCATTTCTCATCCCATTTCTCATCCCATTTCTCATCCCATTTCTCATCCCATTTCTCATCCCATTTCTCATCCCATTTCTCATCCCGTTTTCCCTGCAGAGATCCCTCTGATCCCATTTCTTATCCCATTTCTGATCCCATTTTTCCTGCAGGGACACTTCTCATCCCATTTTTATCCCATCTCTGAACCCATTTTTATCCCATTTTTCCCTGCAGAGTCCCATTTTTCCATTTTTTCCCCATTTTTCCTGCAGAGACCCCTCTGATCCCATTGCTGATCCCATCTCTGATTCTGTTCTCATCCTGTTTTTCCCATTTTTGATCCATTTTTCCTGCAGAAACCCCTCAGATCCCATTTCTACTCAGAGCCTCCATCCCATAAAATTCCTCATTTCCATCACCTCAATTCCTTAGAATTCCTTGATTCCAGCACCTCAATTCCCAGCTCAGAATTCCATAAAATTCTTCATTTCCAGCACCTCAATTCCTTAAAATTTATCCCTCCCAGCCCCCCAGGAATTTCCAGGCAGCTCCCAAAGCAGTAATTCCCATTTTCCCCAGGATTTCCCATTTCCCATTGCAATAATTCCAATTTCCCCAGCAATTTCTCATTTCCCTGTCCCCATTTACAGCAATAATTCCCATTTCCCCACCATTTCCCATTTCCCTGTCCCCATTTAGAGCAGGATTTCCCATTTTCCCAGAGCAGCAATTCCCATTTATCCATGATTTCCCATTTTCCCAGTGCAGGAATTCC
The DNA here is from genome assembly GCF_009819885.2 of Catharus ustulatus. NCBI lineage: Eukaryota > Metazoa > Chordata > Aves > Passeriformes > Turdidae > Catharus > Catharus ustulatus. The sequence goes on from NC_046224.1 coordinate 1,721,450, forward strand.
CATTTTCCCCATGATTTCCCATTTTCCCAGTGCACTAATTCCCATTTTTCCCAGCATTTCCCATTTTCCCAGTGCAGGAATTCCCATTTCCCCAGTGCATTAATTCCCATTTCCCCAGCATTTCCCATTTCCCTGTCCCCATTTACAGCAATAATTCCCATTTTCCCCCACAATTCCCATTTTCCCTGTCCCCAGACAGCTCAGAGTGCAGTAATTCCCATTTTTTCCCCCACATTTCCCATTTTCTCCCCCAGGCAGCTCAGAGTGCAGCAATTCCCATTTTCCCCATAATTTCCCATTTCCCAGTTCAATAATTCCCATTTTTCCCCCACAATTCCCATTTTCCCTGTCCCCAGGCAGCTCCCAGTGCAGTAATTCCCATTTCCCAGTGCAATAATTCCCATTTTTTCTCCCACAATTCCCCACATTTCCCTCCCCAGGCAGCTCAGAGTGCAGAATTCCCATTTCCCATTGCATTAATTCCCATTTCCCATTGCATTAATTCCCATGTTTTTTTTCCCATAATTCCCATTTCCCTCTCCCCAGGCAGCTCAGAGTGCAGAATTCCCATTTCCCATTGCAATAATTCCCATTTCCCCAGCAATTTCTCATTTCCCTGTCCCCATTTACAGCAATAATTCCCATTTTTTTCTCCATAATTCCCATTTTTTCCCCCATAATTCCCATTTCCCTCTCCCCAGGCAGCTCAGAGTGCAATAATTCCCATTTTCCCCATAATTTCCCATTTTCCCAGTTCAGTAATTCCCATTTTTCCCCACATTTCCCATTTTCCCTGTCCCCAGGCAGCTCCCAGTGCATCAATTCCCATTTCCCAGTGCAATAATTCCCATTTTTCCCCCACAATTCCCATTTCCCCTCCCCAGGCAGCTCAGAGTACATTAATTCCCATTTTTTCCCCCATAATTCCCATTTTTTCCCCCATAATTCCCATTTTTTTCTCCATAATTCCCATTTTTCCCCCACATTCCCCATTTCCCTGTCCCCAGGCAGCTCAGAGTGCATTAATTCCCATTTTTTTCTCCATAATTCCCATTTTTCCCCCCACAATTCCCATTTTTCTCTCCCCAGGCAGCTCAGAGTGCATTAATTCCCATTTTTTTCTCCACAATTCCCATATTTCCCTCCCCAGGCAGCTCAGATTGCATTAATTCCCATTTTTTTCTCCATAATTCCCATTTTTTTCTCCACAATTCCCATTTTTTCCCCATTTTTCCCCCCATTTCCCTCCCCAGGCAGCTCAGAGTGCATTAATTCCCATTTCCCATTGCAATAATTCCCATTTTTTCCCCATTTTTTCCCCATTTTTCCCTCCCCAGGCAGCTCAGAGTGCATTAATTCCCATTTCCCAGTGCAATAATTCCCATTTTTTCCCCATTTTTTCCCCATTTTTCCCCCCCCAGGCAGCTCAGAGTGTGTGCAGCTCCTCATTGATGTCGGTGCCAATCTCGAGGCTCACGATTGTCACTTTGGGACCCCCCTGCACGTGGCCTGTGCCAGGGAGCACCTGGACTGTGCCAAGCTGCTGCTGCAGGCAGGTATGGCATCCCAGATGGGAAAAAAACCTGGGAACAGCTCTGGGAGTGGGATCCTGGATTTAAATCCTGCTTGGACCCTGATTGTCCCTGCACAGACCCCTGTAATCCCATTTAAATCCCTTTTTTATCCCTTTTTTCCCTGAACAGATACCTCAAATCCCATTTTTAATCCCATTTTTACACCTTTTTTTTCCCTGCACAGACCCTTATAATCCCATTTAAATCAAATTTTTATCCCTTTTTTCCCTGTAGAGAACCCTCAGATCCCATTTTGATCCCATTTTTCCTGGGATAATTCCAATCAATCCCATTTAAATCCCTTTTTTTCCCTGCACAGACCCTTATAATCCCATTTAAATCCCATTTTTATCCCTTTTTTCCCCTGCACAGATCCCTCAGATCCCATTTTGATCTCATTTTTCCTGGGATAATCCAAATCAATCCCATTTTGATCCTTTGTGTCCCTGCAGAGACCCCTCTGACCCCATTTCTGATCCTGTTTTTATCCCATGTTTTCCCTTTGTATAAATTTCCTTTTCCCTACCCAGATTCCCATTTCCCTGGATAAATTCCCATTTCCCTGGATAAATTCCCATTTCCCTGAAAAAAATCCAATTTCCCTGGATAAATTCCCATTTCCCTGGGTAAATTCCCTTTTCCCTGTCTGGATTTCCATTTTCCTGCCTGGATTTTCTTTTCCTGCCTGGATTTCTATTCCTCTGGATAAATTCCCATTTCCTTGTATAAATTCCCTTTCCCCTGGATAAATTCCCTTTTCTCTGCCTGGATTCCTTTTTCCTTGGATAAATCCCCTTTCCCCTGAATAAATCCCCTTTTCCCTGGACAAATCCCCTTTCCACTGGCTATATTCCCATTTCCCTTGGATAAATCCACTTTTCCCTGGCCATATTCCCATTTCCCTGCCTGGATTTAATTTTCCCTGGACAAATCCCCTGGCCATATTCCCATTTCCCTGGGCATATCCCCATTTCCCTGCCCATATCCCCATTCCCCTGGATAAATCCCATTTCCCTGCTCTGATTCCCATTCCCATGGCCATATTCCAATTTCCCTGGATAAATCCCATTCCCCCATCCCAAACCCCCACCCCTGCCCTGACCCCATTCCCCTGGATGGATAAATCCCATTTCCCCTGGATAAATCCCATTCTCCTGTATAAATCCCATTCCCCTGGATAAATCTGCATTCATATCCCATTTCCCCTGGATAAATCCCATTTCCCTGCTCTGAATCCCATTCCCATGGCCATATTCCAATTCCCTTAGATAAATCCCATTCCCCTGCCCTGACCCCCATTTCCCCTGGATAAATCCCATTTCCCCATCCCCCTACCCTGACCCCTGTCTCCCCTGGATAAATCCCATTTCCCCATCCCAAACCCCATCCCCCTGCCCTGACCCCATTCCCCTGGATGGATAAATCCCCATTTCCCCTGGATAAATCCAATTCCCCTGCTCTGAATCCCATTCCCATGGCCATATTCTAATTTCCCTGGATAAATCCCCATCCCCTGCCCTGACTCCCATTTCCCTGGGTAAATCCCCTTTCCCCTGCCCATATCCCCATTCCCCTGCCCTGATTCCCTTTCTCCTGGCCATATTCCAATTCCCCTGGATAAATCCCCATTTCCCTGCCCATATCCCCATTCCCCTGGACAAATCCCCATTTCCCTGGATAAATCTCTGTTTCCCTTCCTGGAATCCCTTTTCCCTGGACAAATCCCCTTTTCCCTGCCTGGATTCCCATTTCCCTGGATAAATCCTCATTTCCCTGCCATATTCCCATTTCCCTGCCCATATTCCTATTTCCCTGCCTGGATTTAATTTTCCCTGGATAAATCCCCTTTCCCCTGGTTGGATTCCCATTTCCTTGGTTGGATTCCCATTTCCCTGGATGAATCCCCATCCATATTCCCATTTCCCTGGATAAATCCCCATTTCCCTTCCTGGAATCCCTTTTCCCTGGACAAATCCCCTTTTCCCTGCCTGGATTCCCATCCCCCTGCCCGTGTCCCCTGTCTCCCCTGGATAAATCTCCATTCCCCTGGGTAAATCCCATTTCCCTGCTCTGATTCCCATTCCCATGGCCATATTCCAATTTCCCTGGATAAATCCCCATTTCCCCTGCCCATATCCCCATTTCCCTGCCTTGATTTCCATTTCCCCTGGATAAATCCCCATTCCCTGGATAAATCCCATTTCCTCTGGATGGATAAATCCCCATTTCCCCTGGATAAATCCCCATTTCCTCTGCCCAAACCCCATCCCCCTGGCCTAACCCCATTCCCCTGGATAAATCTCCATTTCCCTTCCTGGAATCCCTTTTTCCTGGACAAATCCCCTTTCCCCTGGTTGGATTCCCATTCCCCTGCCTTGATTCTCATTTCCCTGGTTGGATCCCCATTCCCCTGCCCATATCCCCATCCCACCCCCTCACCCCTGTCTCCCCTGGATAAATCCCAATCCATATCCCCATCCCCTGCCCCCTGTCTCCCCTGGATAAATCCCATTCCCCTGGATAAATCCCATTTCTCCTTTATAAATCCCCACCCCCTCACCCCTGTCTCCCCTGGATAAATCCCAATCCATATCCCCATCCCCTGCCCCCTGTCTCCCCCAGGAGCCAACGTGAACGCTGCCAAGCTGCACGAGACCGCCCTGCACCACGCGGCGCGGGTGCGGAACGCGGCTCTGGTGGAGCTGCTGGTGCAGTTCGGGGGGAACATCTACGCCAGGGACAACCGCGGCAAGAAACCCTCGGACTACAGCTGGAGCAGCAGCGCCACCGCCACCTGCCTGCAGTACTACGAGAGTGAGCGGGGCTGGGGGTGGGACTGCGGGGACAGGGCTGGGATTGATGTGTGGGACTGCAGGGACAGGGCTGGGACTGCAGGGACAGAGCTGGGACTGTGGGGACAGGGCTGGGATTGATGTGTGAGACTGCAGGGACAGAGCTGGGACTGATGTGTGACACTGCAGGGACAGAGCTGGGACTGATGTGTGGGACTGCAGGGACAGAGCTGGGACTGTGTGAGGTGTGTGGGACTGCAGGGACAGAGCTGGGACTGTGGGGACAGAGCTGGGACTGTGGGGACAGGGCTGGGATTGATGTGTGAGACTGCAGGGACAGAGCTGGGACTGATGTGTGACACTGCAGGGACAGAGCTGGGACTGATGTGTGGGACTGCAGGGACAGAGCTGGGACTGTGTGAGGTGTGTGGGACTGCAGGGACAGAGCTGGGACTGTGGGGACAGAGCTGGGATTGATGTGTGGGACTGCGGGGACAGCTGGGATTGATGTGTGACACTGTGGGGACAGGGCTGGGACTGCGGGGACAGAGCTGGGATTGATGTGTGACACTGCAGGGACAGAGCTGGGACTGATTTATCCTGTGTGGGACTGCGGGGACAGGGCTGGGACTGCGGGGACAGGGCTGGGACTGCGGGGACAGGGCTGGGACTGCGGGGACAGGGCTGGGATTGATGTGTGGGACTGCGGGGACAGGGCTGGGATTGATGTGTGGGACTGCGGGGACAGGGCTGGGATTGCAGGGACAGAGCTGGGACTGCGGGGACAGAGCTGAGACTGTGTGAGAATGCAGGGACAGATCTGGGACTGCAGGGACAGCTCTGGTACTGTGTGGGCTGTGTGGGACTGCAGGGACAGAGCTGGGACTGTAGGGACAGAGCTGGGACTGTAGGGACAGAGCTGAGACTGATTTATCCTGTGTGGGACTGTGGGGACAGAGCTGGGACTGTAGGGACAGAGCTGAGACTGATTTATCCTGTGTGGGACTGCAGGGACAGCTCTGGGACTGATTTATCCTGTGTGGGACTGTGGGGACAGAGCTGGGACTGGGTGAGAATGCAGGGACAGAGCTGGGACTGCAGGGACAGCTCTGAGACTGTGTGAGAATGCAGGGACAGACCTGAGACTGCAGGGACAGGGCTGGGATTGATGTGTGACACTGCAGGGACAGCTCTGGGACTGTGTGAGGTGTGTGGAACTGCAGGGACAGCTCTGGGACTGCAGGGACAAGTCTGAGATTGGTTTATCCTGTGTGTGCCTGTGTGGGACTGCAGGGACAGATCTGAGACTGTAGGGACAGATCTGAGACTATAGGGACAGGTCTGGGACTGCAGGGACAGGTCTGGGACTGCAGGGGCAGCTCTGGGACTGTGTGAGGTGTGTGGAACTGCAGGGACAGCTCTGGGACTGTAGGGACAGCTCTGGGACTGCAGGGACAGAGCTGAGACTGTGTGACACTGCAGGGACAGCTCTGAGCTGTGACACTGCAGGGACAGATCTGAGCCTGTGTGACACTGCAGGGACAGCTCTGGGACTGTGTGACACTGCAGGGACAGCTCTGAGCTGTGTGACACTGCAGGGACAGATCTGAGCTGTGTGACACTGCAGGGACAGCTCTGGGACTGTGTGACACTGCAGGGACAGCTCTGAGCTGTGTGACACTGCAGGGACAGCTCTGGGACTGCTCAATCCTGTTTTATCCTGTTTTTAGCCCATTTTCCCCATTCCTGACCCCATCTCCCCATTCCTGATCCTGTTTTTCCCATTCTCTGTGTCCCTGACCCCATTCTCTCTGTCCCTGACCCCATTCTCTCTATCCCTGACCCCATTTCTCTGTCCCTGACCCCATTTCTGTGTCCCTGACCCCGTTTCTCCCATTCCTGACCCCATTCTCTGTGTCCCTGACCCCATTCTCTCTGTCCCTGACCCCATTCTCTCTGTCCCTGACCCCATTCTCTCTGTCCCTGACCCCATTCTCTCTGTCCCTGACCCCATTCTCTGTGTCCCTGACCCCATTTTCTCTGTCCCTGACCCCATTTTCTCTGTCCCTGACCCCATTTTCTCTGTCCCTGACCCCATTTCTGTGTCCCTGACCCCATTTTCTGTGTCCCTAACCCCATTTTCTGTGTCCCTGACCCCATTCTCTCTGTCCCTGACCCCATTCTCTCTGTCCCTGACCCCATTTCTCTGTCCCTGACCCCATTCTCTCTGTCCCTAACCCCATTTTCTGTGTCCCTGACCCCATTCTCTCTGTCCCTGACCCCATTCTCTCTGTCCCTGACCCCATTCTCTCTGTCCCTGACCCCATTCTCTCTGTCCCTGACCCCATTTCTCTGTCCCTGACCCCATTCTCTCTGTCCCTGACCCCATTCTCTCTGTCCCTGACCCCATTCTCTCTGTCCCTGACCCCATTTCTCTGTCCCTGACCCCATTCTCTCTGTCCCTGACCCCATTCTCTCTGTCCCTGACCCCATTTCTCCTCTCTCCCCAGAGACCCCGCTGAGCCTGGCCCAGCTGTGCAGGCTGGCCGTGCGCAGGGCGGCCGGGCAGCGCGGCCTCAGCAAAATCTCCAGGCTGGAAATTCCCCCCAGGCTCATCCAGTACCTGTCCTACAACTGAGGGAACCTGGGAACAACAGCTGGGAGTGCCGGGAAAAACATCTGGGAGTGCTGGGAAAAACATCTGGGAGTGCTGAGAAACATCTGGGAGTGCTGGAGAACATCTGGGAGTCATGAGAAACATCTGGGATTCATGGAGAACATCTGGGAGTCCTGGGAAACATCTGGGAGTGCTGGGAACAACAGCTGGGAGTCATGAGAAACATCTGGGATTCATGGAGAACATCTGGGAGTCCTGGGAAACATCTGGGAGTGCTGGGAAAAACATCTGGGATTTATGGAGAACATCTGGGATTAATGGGAAACATCTGGGATTTGTGGGGAACATCTGGGAGTCATGGGAAATATCTGGGATTAATGGAAAAACATCTGGGATTTATGGGGGAAACATCTGGGATTCATGGGAAAAACATCTGGGATTAATGGGGAACATCTGGAATTTATGAGAAACATCTGGGAGTCTTAGGAAACATCTGAGAGTCCTGGGAAACATCTGGGAGTCATGGAGAACATCTGGGATTTATGGGAAACATTTGGGATTCATGGAAAAACCCTGGGAATCCCCGGGAAAAAACTGTGGAGTTCCCAGGAAAAAAACCTGGAATTCCCAGGGAAAATCCTGGAATTCCTGGAAAAGAACCCCTGGAATTCCCAGGAAAAAATCCTGGAATTCCAGGAAAAAACCATGAAATTCCCAGGAAAAAATCCCTGGAATTCCCAGGAATAAAAACCAAAATTCCCAGGAAAAAAACCCCTGGAGTTCCCAGGAAAAAAACCCCTGGAATTCCCAGGAAAAAAACCCCTGGAATTCCTGGGAAAAAAAACCCTGGGATTCCCAGGAAAAAAACACCCTTGCAATTCCCAGGAAAAACTCTGGGAGTCTCAGGAAAACACCTGGAATTCCCTGGAAAAACTCCTGGGATTCCCAGGGAGAAAACCTGGAATTCCTGGGGGAAAAATCTGGAATTCCCAGGAAAAAAAAAAAATTGAATTCCCAGGAAAAAAAACATGAAATTCCCAGAAAAAAACTGAAATTCTCAGTAAAAAAACCCTGGAATTCCCAGAAAAAAAACCCTGAAATTCCCAGGGAACAAACCCTGGAATTCCCAGAAAAAAACCCTGAAAATCCCAGGAAAAAACCTGAAATTCCCAGGAAAAAAACCTGATATTCCCACAAAAAAAAACCCCCTGAAATTCCCAGGAAAATCCCTAAAATTCCCAAAAAAACCCCCCTGGAATTCCTGGAAACCGCTGAGGATTTCTCCTTCTCTTCTACCTCCCCATTTCCAATTTAATTTAATTTAATTTAATTTAATTTAATTTAATTGAAGCACTGCTGTAAATAGGATCTGTCAGGAATTCTGTTCTCTGGAGTTTGTGTTTGGTTTTTTTTGGGATTTCTGGGATTTTTTAGGAATTTGAGGTTGGGATTCCCCATCCTGGATTTTCCTGAATTTCCCCTGGGGGAGGGAAATGGGATCAGTGTGGGGTGGGAATTATTGCAGTGGGAATTTTGTGCTCTGCACCTCTGAGAACATTTATCCCATTTAATCCCAGTTTAATCCCATTTTATCCCATTAAAATCCCATTTCATCCCAGTTTAATCCCATTATCATCCCATTTAATCCCATTTTATCCCATTTCATATCATCCAATCCCATTTTCATCCCATTAAAATCCCATTTTTATCCCATTTTCATGCCATTTTAATCCCATTTAATCCCTTTTTATCCAATTTAATCCCATTTTCATCCCATTTAATCCAATTTTTCGCCATTTAAATCCCATTTCAATCCCATTTTCCCCCATTTAAATCCCATTTTTATCCCATTTAATCCCAGTTTAATCCCATTTTTCCCCATATTCATCCCATTTCCATCCCATTTTTCCCCATTTAAATCCCATTTTTATCCCGTTTAAATCCCAATTTCTCCCCCATTTTAATCCCATTTTTATCCCAGTTTAATCCCATTTTTTATTGCAAAGACCCCTCTGGTCCCATTTAATCCCATTTTCATCCCATTTAATCCCATTTTTATCCCAGGTTAATCCCATTTTCCCCATTTTCATCCCATTTAATCCCATTTAATCCCATTTCCATCTCATTTTATCCCCTTTGTATCCCCTTTTCATCCCATTTTTATCCCATTTAAATCCCTTTTTAATCCTATTTTTTTCCTCATTTCAATCCTATTTCATCCCATTAAAATCCCATTTTTATCCCATTTAATCCCATTTTTTCCCCATTTTCATCCCATTTCCATCCCATTTTTATCCCATTTTCCCCCATTTTATCCCATTAAATCCCATTTTTTTCCCATTTTCATCCCATTTTTCATCCCAGGTGATTCCCCATCCCAAATCCCACACTCAATCATCCTCCAGGATCCATCCCAGGTTATCCCATCTCTGGATGATCTCCCAGATCCCATCCCAGGTTATTCCTGGCTTAGATGATCCCACAGAACCCATCCCAGGTGATTCCCTGTCCCAAATCCCACACTGAATGATCCCACAGAATCCATCCCAAGGGATTCCTTTCCCAAATCCCACAAGGGATGATCGCACTGACCCCTATCCCAAATCCCACACTGAATCATCTTCCAGGATCCATCCCAGGTGATTCCCAAATCCCAGACTGGATGATCCCACAGAATCCATCCCAAGTGATTCCCTATCCCAAACCCCACAGCAGATGATCCCACAGAACTCATCCCAGGTAATTCCCTGTCCCAAATCCCACACTGGATGATGTCCCAGATCCCATTCCAGGTAATTCCTATCCCAGATGATCCCACAGAATCCATCCCAAGGGATTCCTTTCCCAAATCCCACAGCAGATGATCCCACTGACCTCTATCCCAAATCCCACACTGAATCATCCTCCAGGATCCATCCCACTTGATTCCCAAATCCCACAGCAGATGATCCCACAGGACCCATCCCAGGTTATTGCTGGTTTAGATGATCCCACAGAATCCATCCCAGGTGATTTCTATCCCAAACCCCACAGCAGATGATCCCACAGGACCCATTCCAGATAATTCCTATCCCAGTTCCCATATTAGATGATTCCAAGGTCCCATCCCAGGTGATTTCTATCCCAAATCCCACACTGGATGGTGCCCCAGATCCCATTCCAGGTAATTCCTATCCCAGATCATTCTCAGTTCCTATCCCAGGTGATTTCTATCCCAAACCCCACAGCAGATGATCCCACAGAACCCATTCCAGATAATTCCCATCCCAGTTCCCATATCAGATGATCCCAAGGTCTCATCCCAGGTGATCCCCATCCCAAATCCCACAAGGGATGATCCCACTGAGCCCTGTCCCAAATCCCACACTGGACGATCCCACAGAATCCATCCCAGGTAATTCCTATCCCAGCTGATCTCACAGAATCCATCCCAGGTGATTCCTGTCCCAAATCCCACAAGGGATGATCCCACTGACCCTGTCCCAAATCCCACACTGGATGATCCCACAGAATCCATCCCAGGTGATTCCCTGTCCCAAATCCCACAGCAGATGATCCCACAGGACCCATCCAGGTAATTCCCTGTCCCAAATCCCACAGCACATGATTCCACAGAACTCATCCCAGGTAATTCCCTGTCCCAAATCCCACACTGGATGATGTCCCAGATCCCATTCCAGGTAATTCCTATCCTGGATGATCCCATAGAATCCATCCCAGGTGATTCCTGTCCCAAATCCCACAGCAGATGATCCCACAGAACTCATCCCAGGTAATTCCCTGTCCCAAATCCCACACTGGATGATGTCCCAGATCCCATCCCAGGTAATTCCTATCCCAGATCATTCCCAGTTCCCATCCCAGGTGATTTCTATCCCAAATCCCAGACTGGATGATCCCACTGACCCTGTCCCAAATCCCACACTGAATCATCCTCCAGGATCCATCCCACATGATTCCCAAATCCCACACTGGATGATCCCACTGACCCTGTCCCAAATCCCACACTGAATCATCCTCCAGGATCCATCCCACTTGATTCCCAAATCCCACACTGGATGATCCCACTGGATCCATCCCAGATTATTCCTGGCTTAGATGATCCCACAAGACCCATCCCAAGTGATTCCCTATCCCAAATCCCACAGCAGATGATCCCACAGGACTCATCCCAGCTAATTCCTATCCCAGGTGATTCCCAGTTCCCATCCCAGGTGATTCCCAGTTCCCATCCCAGGTGATTCCCAGTTCCCATCCCAGGTGATTCCCAGTTCCCACCCCAGATTCCCCAGTTCCCACCCCAGGTGATTCCCAGTTCCCATCCCAGATTCCCCCTGTTCCCATCCCACCCCCCACACCCTGACCAAGTTTTAGGGTGGAAAATTTGGGGTCAGGGATTCTCCAAACTTCCCAGGCTCCTTGATTAATTGAATTATTACCCATTCCATGGATCCTGCAATTCCATCAGCTCCTTCTCCTCCAGAGGGACAATTTAGGGATGAGAACCTGGATTTGGGGAGTGAAATCCCCTCCTTTTCCAGTGCTGAAATAAAGGGACCATCCTGTCCATCCCAAGGGATGCTGCTGGGAATCTCCCTGAGCACCAAATTCAGGGAAAAATGGGAAAACTTCAGGATCACCGTTAGGAAAAACCATCCTGGGATAAGCAGAGTGGAAAAAACGCTCCAGAATTTAAACAACCCAAAAATAGAAAAGGGAAAAAATAAAAAGTCAAGCCTAAAAATACCAGGATGGGTTTGGATTTGGATAAATAATGCTGATTTTTTGGGAAGGACTAATTTTGGCCATTCCATCACAATAACCTGCTGTGACCCTGGAATATTTTCTGGTTGGATTTTGGTGGATTTGGGGCTGCACTCACCCCGGGAATGTGAGGAGAAGGAGCTGGGAGCGAGTGTGGGCGGGCTGGGCTCTGCCAGGACCCGCCCGGTTCTCCCGGGAAAACAACCGGGATTGCCAAAGTTCCCGGCCCCAGGGAAGGGCTGAGTGGAGGATCCGGAGCAGCTCAGCCCCGTTCGCTCGTTAGCAATGGAGTGTTAATTAGAGCCATTAAAGGGAATTTTAATTTCCAATGCTCTGATCCCATCCCAGCGCTGCCCCTCGCTGGGGGGAGCTGAGTCACGGTCGGTTTGGGATTAGGGCAGCAAAGGTGAGCCCTGCTCTGCTCAGGTTGGGATTGGGATTAGGGATAAATCCAGTTTTTCTTAGCTTGGAAAAGGGAAAAGCACCCTGAGATCTTGGGGGTGGAGACAGATTCCAAAAGGGATGAGATTTGGGATGGGGATTGGGGATAAATCCAGTTTTTCTCAGTTTGTAAAAGGGAAAACACCCTGAGATCCTGGAGTGGAGAGACATCACAAAAGGGATGAGATTTGGGATTGGGATTAGGGATAAATCCAGTTTTTCTCAGTATGGAAAAGCACCCTGAGATCCTGGGGTGGAGACAGATCCTAAAAGGGATGGGATTTGGGATGGGGATTGGGGATAAATCCAGTTTTGCTCAGTTTGTAAAAGGGAAAACACCCTGAGATCCTAGAGTGGAGAGAGATCACAAAAGGGATGAGATTTGGGATAAATCCAGTTTTTCTCAGTTTGGAAAAGCAACCTGAGATCCTGGGGGTGGAGACAGATCCTAAAAGGGATGAGATTTGGGATAGGGATTAGGGATAAATCCAGGTTTTTTTAGTTTGGAAAAGGGAAAAACACCCTGAGATCCTGGGGTGGAGAGAGATCCCAAAAGGGATGAGATTTGGGATGGGGATTGGGGATAAATCCAGCTTTGCTCAGTTTGGAAAAGGGAAAAACACACTGAGATTCTGGGGGTGGAGAGAGATCCCAAAGGGGATGAGATTTGGGATAAATCCAGTTTTTCTCAGTATGGAAAAGCATCCTGAGATCCTGGAGTGGAGACAGATCCCACAAGGGATGAGATTTGGGGTGGGGATTGGGGATAAATCCAGTTTTTCTCAGTTTGGAAAAGGGAAAACACCCTGAGATCCTGGAGTGGAGACAGATCCCACAAGGGATGAGATCTGGGATGGCCTCCAGCATCTTTCCAGCTTTCCAGAGAAGGGATGGAGTGGGAAGAGGATGGGGATGAGTTTGCTTTGAGCCTGACCAGGACGATTTCAGGGAATTGTTTTTGCAAGGATCCCAAGGAGAAGCTGAATGAAGCAGCCACCAGGATGTGGGGGGACGGTTTTTATTGGACTCAGGGATGTCAGGGAATATCCAGTGACCACTGGAATATTTATAAACACGAGACATCCCACAGGGACCCCAAATCCATCTGCAAATCCAAGGCTGGCGACGCTCCCACCGGGATCAAAGAGGGGCTGGGGACAGAACCACCACCACAACCTCTGCTCCCTATGGAAACAAATAAAAAAAAATTAAAAATAAAAAAGCACAAGATGGATTCTCCAGGAGGATGGGGCAGAGGAGGAGTTACCTGAGCAAGGCCATCACTTCTCCGTCATCATCCTCACGAACTCCTCGTAGTTGACCTGCCCGTCGTTGTTGCAGTCGGCCTCCTTGATCATCTCGTCCACCTCGTCGTCCGTCAGCTTCTCGCCCAGGTTGGTCATGACGTGGCGCAGCTCGGCCGCGCTGATGTAGCCGTTGCCGTCCTTGTCGAAGACGCGGAAGGCCTCGCGGATCTCCTCCTCGCTGTCCGTGTCCCGCATCTTCCTGGCCATCAGCGACAGGAACTCGGCGAAGTCGATGGTGCCGCTGCCGTCGGCGTCCACCTCGCCCACCATGTCCTGCAGCTCGGCCTCGCTGGGGTTCTGGCCCAGCGAGCGCATGACGGTGCCCAGCTCCTTGGTGGTGATGCAGCCGTCGCCGTCGCGGTCGAACAGGGAGAACGCTTCCTTGAACTCGGCGATCTTCTCCTCCGACAGCCGCTCGGCCATGGCGCTGCCTGCGAGCACGCGGCTCTGTCCCGGCACGCCGAGGCGCCGCGGGGAGCAGACGGAGCCTCCTCCTCCTTCCCTCCCTCCTTGGATCAGCAGGAGAGGATGGAGCCTCCTCCTTCCCTCCCTCCTTGGATCAGCAGGAGGGGATGGAGCCTCCTCCTTCCCTGGAGCAGCAGGAGGGGATGGAGCCTCCTCCTTGCCTGGAGCAGCAGGAGGGGATGGAGCCTCCTCCTTGCCTGGAGCAGCAGGAGGGGATGGAGCCTCCTCCTTGCCTGGATCAGCAGGAGGGGATGGAGCCTCCTTATTCCCTCCTTCCCTCCCTCCCTCCTTGGATTAGCAGGAGGAGGAGATGGAGCCTCCTCCTTCCTTCCCTCCTTCCTTCCCTCCTTCCCTCCCTTGGCCTCTCCCTCCTTCCCTCCTTTGGCCTCTCCCTGGATCAGCAGGAGGGGATGGAGCCTCCTCATTCCCTCCCTAGATCAGCAGGAGGAGGAGATGGAACCTCTCCTTCCCTCTTTCCCTCCCTCCCTCTCCCTGGATAAGCAGGAGGAGATGGAGCCTCCTCTTTCCTTCCCTCCTTCCCTCCCTCCCTCCCTGGATCAGGAATGGGAATGGATGTGGAGGTTTTGGGGACCCAATCCCCTCGGGCCAGGCTGGCTCTCATCCCGCTGTTCCCACAAGCCCAGATCCCAAGGACGCCCTGATGAAGGGATTGGGGCTGTGGCTCTGTGGTTTTGCTGGGGGTGGCACCGATTTCCCCGGTTTTAGGGAGGTTTGGAGCTGTACAGAGCAGTTGGAGGGGCCCCCCAGTGTCCCCAGCCCCAGGCAGTGCTGGCAGCACATCAAAGGCTCCCAGGGAGGATCCTGGGGCAGGTCCTGGCAGATCCCGGAGCTGCCGCGGCCCTGAGTCACCGCGGGGGGATCCGGGGGTGACGTGGGCTGGGCTGGGAGGGGTGTGGGGTCCTGCCCTGTTACTCAGGGCTGAGCTGAGTGTTCTCCCCATTGTAAGGCTGGGTTTACTCATCTCTTACTCAGGGAGTGAAGGAGGGGACAGTCACACATGAGGGGGGGTTTATTCATCCATCCATCCGTGGATCCCATCTCTCCATCCATGGATTTCATCCATCCATCCATCCATGGATCAAATCCATCCCTTCATCTATCCATGGATCTCATCCATCCATGGCTTCTATCCATCCATCCATGGATTCCATCCATCCCTTCCTCCATGGATCCAGTCCATCCCTTCATTTATCCATGGATCTCATCCATTCATGGATTCCATCCATCCCTTCCTCCATGGATCCAATCCATCCCTTCATTTATCCATGGATCTCATCCATTCATGGATTCCATCCATCCATCCATGGATTTCATCCATCCCTCCCTCCATGGATCCAATCCATCCCTTCATCTATCTATGGATCTCATCCATCCATGGATTCTATCCATTCATGGATCCCATCCATCCATCCATTGATCCAATCCATCCCTTCAATTCTCCATGGATCTCATCCATCCATGGATTCCATCCATCCCTCCCTCCATTGATCAAATCCATCTGTCCATTGATCCAATCCATCCATCCATCCATCCAATCCATCCATCCATCCCTCCCTCCCATCCCTCCCTCCATGGATCCATCCCACCATGGATCCCTCCCTCCCTCTCTCCTCTGTGCCCACAACAGCCCAGTGACCTTCCCCAGCCGGGTCAGGGAGCTGCAGGACCAGCAAGTTCCACAGCAGACGATAATTTGACTTTCTCAGCCACAGGAAATGGGCACCAGTTGGTCCCAGTTTAACCCAGTGAGGAATTGGAGCTGTGGGGTTTGAGAGAAGGGCACAAACCAGAACCCAGCCCACGGGACAGCTGAGGGACGCTGAGGAATGGTGGGATAAATGTGGGAGAGGAAAAAGCTCTGTGGAAAAAGCTGAGGGCGTGTGGAATTCCCAGGAGGAGCCGTGGGAGCCGTGCTGGGAACCTGTCTGGGGAGAGGTTTCGGGGAGGGGAGGCCCTGGCAGCTCCTCTTGTGCAAGAGCTGCTCCCTAATTATCTCTGATTGCCCACACTGGCTGCTCTGCTCCAGGTTTAATTAGAGCCAATCCAAACCGGGGGGAAGAGCCAAGGGGAGGAGCTGAAACAAATCCTGAGGGATCACGGGGGTTTGGAGCCTGGGAGGGTTCAGGGGTTGGTTCAAGCTGGGGGAGCGGAGTTGGGGATTTGGCTGAGGGTGGAGGGGTTGTGCTGCCCCTGGTGTGGATCAAAGCTGGAATCTGCTGCTTCCTTCCCATGGAATCCACGTGACTGGCATCCCATATCTGCATCCTATATCTGCATCCCATCCCATGGATCCCATCCCAACCCCATGACCAGCACCCATCATCATCCCATTCCATTCCCATGAGCCACATCCATCACCTCCCATCCCATTCCTTCACATCCCTGTGACCAGCACCCACCATTTCACATCCTATGGATCCCATCCCATGGCTCCCATCCCATCCCATGACCAGCACCCATCATCATCATCCCATGACCAGCACCCAGCACCTTTCATCCCATCCCATTCCATTCCCATGAGCCACATCCATCACCTCCCATCCCATTCCTTCACATCCCTGTGACAGCACCCATTGCCAGCACTCACCATATCCCATCCCACAGATCCCATCCCATCCCAGGGCTCCCATCCCATGAATCTCATCCCTTTATTCCATCCCATCCCAGGGATCCCATCCCATGAATCCCATCCCATCCCATGGATCCCATCCCTTTATCCCGTCTTGTGGATCCCCTCCCATCCCATCCCTTTATCCCCTGGATTCAATCCCATCCCAATCCCATCCCCCATTTTCAGGCTAAGGTCAAAGCCAGCCCTTGATTTTGTCAGTGCTTTAACTGCACCTCATTTATCAGGATAATTATCCCAGTAAAAGTTCCTGCTGGCCATAAACCCCCCTGATTTATGGCCTGATCCTGTTTGCAGTGGGTGGGCTGGGGGGTGGGACAGGGAAGGGGAGACCACCAGGGTGGGATGGGAGCGTTTTTGGCAGCAGAATTTCCCGGGATGTCTCCACCTGGAGCTGGAAAAGTTGTGCTTTGATGAAGGAGGGCCCCAGTAAAGCCTCACACGGAGTTTTCCAGGCTCGCTGTCTGGCTTTGAGGGGCCTAATCCAGAGAATAGGGGGGAAAATTCCCCCAGTCCAGAAGGTGAAAAGCTTCCAGTTGGATTGTCCCGAGGCAGCTCGTGCCCAGATGTGCACAGATGTGTCTGGGTTTGCAGCTGCAGACGCGGCAGGGGAGGGGTGGGAGGGGATGAATTAATGGAAAAAGAGAAAGTTGGGAGGAGGAGGAGAGGGAAACGGCTCCGCCAGGGAAAGCGCCGGGGGCCCCATCCCTGCTCCAGCCCAGACGGATCCGGGAGCGGCGCTGGGGAGGGGGAGGAACCGCCACAAATCACAAATCCCGGCAAAAACTGCACCCAGGGGCAGTGGGCAAAATGGGATTTGGGACAGGGCTGAGCCCAGAAGGGCTGAGAGGTCTCAGGGCTTTGGTGGCTCGTGGTTTAAACTTTGCTTCCGCGGAGATTCCCAAATCCAAGGGTGAACTGAAGGGCAGATCCCAAAGCCGGAGCTCAGGGGCTCTGATCCCAGATGTCACCCTGGGGAGGAGCTCTGGGATGCGGGAATTCTGCGGGAATTCTGCGGGAAGGTCCCAGCTGGACACCCTGGAGCTGGGAAGATCCAAGGCAAACACGGATCCATCCCGGGCGGAGCTGCCCCATCCCCGGGCACGGGCACGGGCACGGGCACGCTCCCGGTCCCCTGGGGATCGATCCCGGGGTGTCACAGCCCTGGAACAGGGATCGATCCCGGGGTGTCACAGCCCTGGAACAGGGATCGATCCCGGGGTGTCACAGCCCTGGAACAGGGATCGATCCCGGGGTGTCACAGCCCTGGAACGGGGATCGATCCCGGGGTCTCACAGCCCTGGGATGGGGATGGATCCCGGGGTGTCACAGCCCTGGAACAGGGATCGATCCCGGGGTGTCACAGCCCTGGAACGGGGATCGATCCCGGGGTGTCACAGCCCTGGAATGGGGATCGATCCCGGGGTGTCACAGCCCTGGGATGGGGATGGATCCCGGGGTGTCACAGCCCTGGGATGGGGATCGATCCCGGAGTGTCACAGCCCTGGAACGGGGATCGATCCCGGGGTGTCACAGCCCTGGAACGGGGATGGATCCCGGGGTGTCACAGCCCTGGGATGGGGATCGATCCCGGGGTGTCACAGCCCTGGGATGGGGGGCTCGATCCCGGGGTGTCACAGCCCTGGAACGGGGCTCGATCCCGGGGTGTCACAGCCCTGGGATGGGGGGATCGATCCCGGGGTGTCACAGCCCTGGGATGGGGGGATCGATCCCGGGGTGTCACAGCCCTGGGATGGGGTCTTGGCTCAGCAGAGAGCCGGGATTCCGCGGAATTCAGCACGGGAAGCCAGGGGAGCAGAGCAGGGCTTGTTTAGTCTGGGGAGGGAGGGCCGAGACGGCCGCACATTCCTGCTGGAGGGACGGGAACCAGCGGGAGCTGGGGAAATAATGATTGAAAGGGAATGGTTTCCAAAGGGAATGAAGGATTTTTGGCGGATTTGCTGTCGTCTGCAGGACCAGACGGAGATGGAGCCCAGCCTCACTCGGGCAGGACAAGCAGACACTCCATGGGATTTCCTCTCCCTGTGCTCCAGCAATAACTGAGGCTTTTTTTAATTTTTTTTTTTTTAACAGCCTCTCCCTGCTGGGGAAGGGCTGAATTCCCTCTGGCTCAAATCGGCTGAGCTGTGAATGCTGTCCCTAAAGCCAGAGCTGCTCCTCCCCTCCCTGGAGCCGGGACTGCTCCCCAGACACCCCACCCAAGGCCAGCCTGCAGGGTTTGGGAAAACTGGGAACACTGGATGGGTTCATCCTGCTACAACTCCCTGGAAGCTTCCTGGGGATCAGCCCAGCAGGATCCCCCTTGTCAAGGATTTAACATTTACTAAATGAGGGCATTCCTGCTGATGGGGGTGAGAATTCCCTGAGGAGATTCCATGAACTCAGCTGTGCTGTGCCCTGCCTGGACACAAAAAATCACGGCAGGAGGGCAATTTATCCAGAGCAGACCCCTCCCTCCCTCCCTCCCTCCCAGGCAGGAGCGGACGAGGCAGTGAGAGGCCATCAGGAATTTAATGAACTTGGCACCGAGCTGTACAAATTTACAGAGAAGCACACGCCGTGTCTATGTACACCCAGCCCTGCCCTGAGCCCCCAGGGACGGGCAGTGACGATCCCTGCACTCCCCAGCCTGCTCCTGGGACAGGGATCCCTGCTCCTGGCTCTGGGGACACCAGGATCCCAGTCCCCAGTCCTGGATTTCAGGATCCCAGTCCCTAATCCGGGATTTCAGGATCCCAATCCCAGATTTCAGGTGTCACACTGCAGGATTCCATTCCCTAACCCCACATTTCAGGTCACAGGGATTGCAGGACATGGCTCCCCAACCTGCATTTCAGGTGACAGATTATGGGATCCCACTCCCCAAACTTGGGTTTCAGGTGACAGGGATTGCAGGATCCTATTCTCCAATCCTGGATTGCAGGAATGGTTCCCCAGTCCCAGATTCCAGGAATGGTTCCCCAGTCCCACATTTCAGGATCTCACTCTCCAATCCTGGTGCAGGAATAGTTCTCCAATCCCAGATTTCAGGATCTCACTCCCCAATCCTGGATTTCAGGAGTGGTTCCCCAATCCTGGATTTCAGGATCCCACTCTCCAATTCTGGATTGCAGGAGTGGTTCCCCAATCCCAGATTCCAGGAATGGCTCCCCAATCCCAGATTCAGGATCCCACTCTCCAATCCCAGATTTCAGGAATGGTTCCCCAATCCCAGATTTCAGGAATGGTTCCCCAATCTTGGATTTCAGGATCTCACTCTCCAATCCTGGATTTCAGGAATAGTTCCCCAATCCCAGATTTCAGGAATGGCTGCTCCCCAATCCTGGATTTCAGGAATGGTTCTTCCCCCAATCCCAGATTTCAGGATCCCACTCTCCAATCCCAGATTCCAGGAATGGTTCCCCAATCCCAGATTTCAGGATCCCAGTCCCAGATTTCAGGGACACCCTGCTGTGCTCAGAGCTGTCACCCCTTTGCCTCCCAGGCTGCTCTGCAGCACCTTTCCCAAGCTGGATCTTTCCCTGGATTTTCCCTGGATCTTTGGAGTGCTAGAAGATGGCAGTGCTGCCACCCTGAGTATTTACAACCTTTCCTCCTCCTCTCTCTCCCCTCCAACACTTCCTCTCTACCTTTCTACCACATGCAAGAACCCCTTGGTTGCCTCCAAGTCCTGCTTCCCGTTGGGAAGTGTTTCATTTCCAAAAGGCAACAAAAATTCTACCTTCACTCCCTGCTACCCCTCTACTCACTGCTCCCCAAACCCTCCTACAACGTGCCTACAACCTTCCTACACCCTGGAGTAAAGCACTTCTCTTTCAGTAGTGTCTCCTCCCAGCCTGTGGATTGCTCTGGGGACATCATCCCCTGGAGCATGAAGGATCAAGTACTGCAAAGGAAATGCCAAGTCTGAGAAACAAAAATACAAAAATAAAAAAAACCAATCAAAGAAAACAAATAAAAAAAAAAACCCCAACCAAAATCCCAAACCCCAAACTCAAAAAAAAAAAAACCTAATAAAAAAATTAAATAGTTGGCAGGATACAAGAGTGAGACAGAGGAATGTACAAAGGACACACAGAGATCAAAGATTCCAGTAGGTGAATTGAGAGCCTGTTGAACTCGGGGTCTGTTTTTTTTTTTTTTTTAGGATTTCTCCTTTTGGATCATGCAAATCTGCAGGAATTGCCACAACCACACACCAGAGTGACTTCAGGTGCTGAGTCCTTTAAAGAACTTTTTAAAGGACTTTTTGAAGAACTTTTTAAAGAACTTTTTAAAGGACTTTTTAAAGGACTTTTGCAGCGCCCAAAATTCCACCTTTTTTCCGTCCTCCACCACAGACGTGGAAAACTCCCAGGAAGCCAAATGTGCTCTTCAGATGTGCCATGAGTGCTTTGGAAACCCCTCCAAGTGTAAAAACAGAGCCCAGTTCAACAGTAACTGCACACCATAGCTGCCATTCCAAACAAACCCAGGATCTCATCCGTGGGGCAGCCCCGAAGGCGCCCCCGGTACAAAAATGTACAAGGAATTATTTATAAATTAACAGAGTGGCACCAGGGCTCTTTTTTTTTTTTTCTCCTTACACCAATGTTTCTTTCCTCTTCCCACTGAGCTGCTTCTCCCTGGATTTTCTGTGCCCAGCTGAGGTTCTGTGGGATTTCAGCCCTTTGGTTTCCCCCGAGTCCAGGACGGAGCCGCACTCGGCCGCGCTCTCGTCCAGCTCCATGTGGGAAATCCCCGACTGGCGCCTCTGGGTTGGGATGTTGGGCACAGAGGGGTTGTTCTCCTCACACTCCTCACTCAGCTCAGGCAGCTCCTTGAGCTCTGGGGCAGGGATGTTCCTCTGGAAGGGGGCGATGGCCGTGCGGATGCAGTTCACCCACTGCTGTTTGTGGAAAACGTCGTTGGCCTGCAGCGTGTGCGACTGGCCCGGGCCCGGCTCTTGGAAACGCACTCGGAAAATGTTTTTGGCTGCAGGTAAAAAAGGGGAAAAAAAAGCACACATCAATTCTGAGCTGGCATTTTGAGATTGCATTGAAAGGGAAAACACATCAATTCTGAGCTGGCATTTTGAGATTCAATTGAAAGGGAAAACACATCAGTTCTGAGCTGGCATTTTGAGATTGCATCGGGAAGTTTGAGATCCCAACAAATCCTAAAATTCAAAGATGTTTTCCAACCCGAGCGCCATGGGGGAGTGGGATCAGCAGGGATGTGCTGATTGGATCCTTACCTTTATCAGAATTGCCAAAAGCCCCTCGGAAGGAGCCCCCCATTTTGACATCCCCATCCTGCAGGTCCTCCAGGAGCAGCTCCTGCACAGGGATGGGCTGGCGGTACACCTGGAACGCCTGCCGCTCGTTGCGGCTCACCGGCCGCGTCAGCACCAGGATCTCTTGGAACAGGAACACGTAGAGTTTCTGCAAGGGAAAATATAAAACATTCCAGCACTCACTGGCTGCTCCATGAGCTCACATGTGGGGGTTCAAGGCCACCTTATCTGCAGTTTCACCATCATAATTTTCAGTCTCCAAGGTCTGACACACAGCAGGATTACATCAGCAGCTTTATTGTTTTATTTTATTGATTATTTTAGTGATTCCCTAGAAAGGGAATGATGATTCCCAGACAGGCACAGGAGGATTAGGAGCCTTAGATTAGATTATCTTTCCTGAGAACATGGAATGACTCGTGTGCAGCAGTAGAAGGGCCAATTAGACAAAAAACAACAACAAGCCAAATCAACAAAGCAAACACGAGGAGATTTGAGGTTGACATCAGGACAAAAGGCAGCAAAGCCTGGAGCAGGGGGTGGGAGATAAACTCCAGCTCAAAACCAAACAGGTTTTTGCAGGAACCTTTTGTTTGGAAGAGCCAGGGCTCCTAATGGGGAATGCCAGAGCACCTGGAAGTAAACAGTGGCAGGAAATCCCTGTGGATGGGGAGCACTTTCTCTGGGCATTCTGTGCTAATGATTTTCCAGCTTCCCAAAGCTGTCAGCAGGAAACTTTCCCTTACACCCCAAAATGAGGTTGCTGTAAGGGATTTTTTATCCAGTATCTAAACTATCCCTAAGGATGGAGGGCTCCAAACCAGCTCTGAGGGAAGGTTTGAGAATTAATGAGTGCAAAAGGAGGGACTCACGTGTCCGTTTTTGTTCTTCAGCTCCCCGTGGCACAGTAAGGCTTTGCTGCCCTCAATCCTTGGATCCTTCTGCTTCTCATCCAGGTATTCCAGCTTGTCAATGTAATACTGGCACTCAGACTCGCCCTTCTTCAGGTTGATATCAGAGAGGACTCCTTGGATTATGGAGATCTGAAAACCCAAATGATTAGGAGGGATTAACAAACCCTGGGTGACCTCTGCTCCTGCTCCTTCCCAACTCCAAAGGCTGCAAGCCACATCCTCACTTTCCCTGTCAGAGATCTCAAAAAAAAACCCCAAACCAATGAGGATTACTCACAGCTTCCTCCAGGATGTGGATGTCAGGGTGGTCTTTGGGAGTGTGCCTGAGGATCTCCTTGAGGAGCAGGGGGTATTTGACCAGGCGGCTCCGGGGGATGTCCAGGAAGCTCCACAGGTCCAGCTTGCGGCTGAAGGGAGACTCCAGGCAGCGCTGCAGGAAATCCTGCACTCTCCTGTCCTGCTTCTTCTGATCCAGCAGGGCTTTGGCTGCCAGCTGATTGCTGCAGTAGCCTTTGTAGGCGTGGAGTCGGGGTAGCTGCAGGGAACAGAGATTTGGGAGTCAGATTCCCTGTGGGAACAGCAGATGTCACTCACACGGCAAACTCGGGGAGAGCTACAGCCCTCACTGGGGTGTTTCCCAATAATGAAGGTAAGTGGGGATCCTGTGAGGATGAGCACATGGAGCTCCCAGTGTTAGGATCCTATGAGGAGGATGAGCACATGGAGCCCATGGAGCTCCTAATGATTGGATTCTGTGAGGAGGATGAGCACATGGAGCTGCCAGTGTTTGGATCTTGAGGATGAGCACAGGGAGCCCATGCAGCTCCCAGTGTTTGGATCATGAGGAGGATGAGGATGAGCACATGGAGCTGCCAGTGTTTGGATCCTGTGAAAATGAGGATGAGCACATGGAGCCCATGGAGCTCCCAGTGTTTGGATCCTGTGAGGAGGATGAGGATGAGCACACAGAGCCCATGGAGCTCCCAATGTTTGAATCCTGTGAAAATGAGGATGAGCACAGGGAGCCCATGGAGCTCCCAATGTTTGGATCCTGTGATGAGGATGAGCACAGGGAGCCCATGGAGCTCCCAATGACTGGATTCTGTGATGAGGATGAGGATATGGAGCCCATGGAGCTCTCAGTGTTTGGATCCTGAGGATGATGAGCACATGGAGCCCATGGAGCTCCCAGTGTTTGGATCCTGTGAAAATGAGGATGAGCACAGGGAGCCCATGGAGCTCCCAATGACTGGATTCTGTGATGAGGATGAGGATATGGAGCCCATGGAGCTCTCAGTGTTTGGATCTTGAGGATGAGCACATGGAGCCCATGCAGCTCCCAGTGTTTGGGATTAGCAGGGATAGCCCTCCTGAAATCACACTGGAACAGAGTCCAGCAGACACAGACACTCCAACCCTCAATCAGCAAATCATTCCAAGTCTCTGGGGTGAAATCAGGGCCCATTGTTTTCAGCATTGCCAGGATTTCCCTTCCAATCTTTTTTTCCAGAGCTTTGCAGCTTCTGCCTTTAAACCTTCTCTAAGCTCAGTTTTATCCCACTGACTCCAAGTTCTGAACTCACCCACTTCACAAGGATGGGCCCAATCTGCTCCACTGTTCCATCTGGTTTCGTTGCTTCCCCCAAACTTGCCAGTAAGTCTGGAATGGAAAGACAAAAAGAGGAATTGCAGCAATGCCCCAGGGAGTAACAGGAGAAAGCAGAGAGGTTAAATCCCAGCCAGCACAAACCCCCCAGCTGCTCTTACCTTCGTGCAGAGGAATGTAGGAATCCAAGTCCCCAAAAATGTGGGTGAGCTCCTCCTCAGACATGATGGAGAGTTTCAGCATGGGATCATGGTAGGCCTGTCAAATAAAACAGATTCAAAGATATTCAAATGTGCCAAGCCCCAAAGCTGATGATTTAAACTGAAGGGATTTATCAGGTGAAAGAAGTGGAGGTAACAGAAAGAGTGACACTGATTTGATGCTAAAAGATTCACTCTGAAGTAGGGAGGACTTCAATGAGAGGGATTTTCCTGTCTGCACAATCCTTTTATGGCTGGGTTTGGTGCAATCACAGCAGTGCTCACATCAGTTTTCTGGGCCAGCTTTCAGACTGGGGTTCTGGGGCTGATAAAGCTCCCACATCACGTTTGCAGGTACAAAAATCCCTCATTATTCCCTGGAATGACTGCAGGAAAAATCCCCACTCACCTTCCTGGCCAGCTTCAGGTCTTCAATCAGGTCCTGCTCTCCCCTGGACATTTCATAGATGGCCTGGGAAGGAGGGGAGAAAGCATCCAGAGTTATTTGAATCCCAGAAAGAGCCTTGATGAACAGCCTGCCCTGAACAGCCCCTTGGCCACCCCACCTGGGCATGACAGCCCTGAGTAAATCTGCTTTCCTAGCCCTGAGAAAGCAGCTTTGCTTCCAACTGTGTGAAAGCCCTGATGGCCCCTGCACGAGCCAAATTAAATATTAGAGCCTTTTAAATCACTGCTTTGAACCAGGCAAGGCAGCAAACACAAAACCCCCGAAACCGCAGAGGTCAAATCCCAGGCGGCTTCCGGCGGCTCCTGTGCTGTCTCCAGAAGATTTGGCCAAGAACTCCAGGAAAAAGGCAAGCCAAGGCCTTGCTGCTTGCTTGGCTTCCAACCAATTGTCAGGATTTTTAGGAGAAAGACAGCTGGCTCTGTGAGGAACCTGAGGTTGGGGCAGCTGCAGAGCAGCCAGCGGGGCCCGGATTTCAGGAATGCCGTGGAAAGTTTGGCATCTCCAAAGGGTCACACTGGATTCCAGAGTGGAATCCTGCTTTTCCCATGGCTGATGCAGACATCAATCTCAGCTTTAGGTGCCCAGGAGATGCAGCCCCTCCCTAAAGGCTGTCACTCCTTTCCCAGCAGGGAAGGGACAAAAGGCTGCTCTGTGCTGCTGCTCCCAATCCCGTTTCCCATGGGCAGTTACCTCCTGGCGTTTGATTTCTTTGGTGCTCAGGGATTCCTTGGTGTTGACATCCAACATTTCAGACCAAAGGACACTGCTCCTTCTCTTAGGGGGGGTAGGAGCAGCAGATCTGCTGCAGGACTTCTGGGCACAGCCAGGGGATTTGCTGTCGCTGCGAAGGGTGAACGACTGCAGGCATTTAAAAAAATTAATTAAGAATATTAAAAACAAATGTGAAGCCAACATTTCAAAAGTACTATCCACAGCACTCCCAATCCTTCATCCTTGTCTGGCAGGAAAACACACCCAGACACTTTTCCTCAGATAAAGGAAAGCTTTAATCAAGCTTGGCAAGGTTTTCCATGCCCCTCTCCCTGCACTGATCCACTGGGGAAGGCAAAGCTTGGGGTTACTTCCAAGCCATGAAGGAAATAAATAAACAAGGAGCAGAACTCATGGAGAGGTTAATCTGAAGGCACTGAACCTTGCCCTGCTGTTTTGCAGACGTGCTGTTATCTGCAGGTGTGAGCAGAGCTCCTTGGCAAACAGTGCTGGCAGCAGGGGCAGCTCCCATCACGCTGCAGCACAGGGCACTCCAGCAGCTCTTTATCTTTATTTGCTTTTATTTACTGCTGAAACTGTTTACACAGCACTTTATACCTGAGGGAGCACTCTTCAATCCCATAAAAGGTCACTGGGAGACACTCCAAAATCCCACAGGGTGCCTTTTTTACCCCAGCCAAGCAATCCCTACCCTCATCTGCAGCTTTTTTACCCCAGCCAAGCAATCCCTGCCCACATCTGCAGCTTTAGCTCTGTTTTACCCCAGCCAATCAATCCCTGCCCACAGCTGCAGCTTTTCCTCTGTTTCACCCCAGCCAAGTAATCCCTGTTCACAGTTGCAGTTTTAGCTCTGTTTTACCCCAGCCCAAATCTGCAGCTTTTCCTCTGTTTTACCCCAGCCAATCAATCCCTGCCCTCATCTGCAGCTTTTCCTCTGTTTTACCCCAGCCAAGCAATCCCTGCCCTCATCTGCAGCTTTTCCTTTTTTTACCCCAATCAATCCCTGCCCTCATCTGCAGCTTTTCCTTTTTTTACCCCAGCCAATCAATCCCTGCCCTCATCTGCAGCTTTTCCTCTGTTTTACCCCAGCCAAGCAATCCCTGCCCTCATCTGCAGCTTTTCCTTTTTTTACCCCAGCCAAGCAATCCCTCCTCTCATCTGCAGCTTTAGCTCTGTTTTACCCCAGCCCAAATCTGCAGCTTTTCCTGTTTTACCCCAGCCAATCAATCCCTGCCCTCATCTGCAGCTTTTGCTGTTTTACCCCAGCCAAGCAATCCCTGCCCACAGCTGCAGTTTTAGCTCTGTTTTACCCCAGCCAATCAATCCCTGCCCACAGCTGCAGCTCTGTTTTTACCTGGATTGTCTGCCCAAAACGTCGAACTGCCCCATTTCTGACAGGAGAGATCAGGTTTGCCAGGGAGGTGACTCGCGCTAAAGGCCGGACCCGTTTCGTGCTTGGCTCCTGCAAAGCAAGCCCAGAACAAATTGTCCTGGCTGTGCCTCCCTTGGAAACTTCTCAGCACAAACCCACTTAAGGAGTGGCAAACACAGCAAGGAAGAGTGTTTGGAGGCAGTTATTCATCTTCAAGGCTATAAATATTTGTCTGAACTTTAAGGCTGCAATTAAACTGCAGAGGTTTTTGCCCAGAGTTAAAAGAGGTGAGAGAACATCAGTGAGAATTCAAAATAGGGCTCCAGCAGGGACTGTTATGCTTTGAACAGAAATAGATTAAAGTGTTCTCTGACACTCTGTGGCAGCTAAAGATGGAGCTGGGGTGTGCTGCTCCATTTTCTCATCTTTTCCTCTGGAGAAAGAATGTGTTTTTCCATTTTATTTTGGAGAGCAGAGCAGCAGTGGGGGCCCAGCAACCAGCAAACCACCACAAGCTCAACATTCCTGTGAGGGACAGATAAAGCTGAAATCCCTCACTTTGCAAAGTTTCCTCCTCCTGGCCCTCCCCCACCCCTGCAATCGGTGTCATTTTTCTTACACGTTGTTTAGATTTGAAAATTGGAGCTTCTGCTTTTCCCCACCGCTAATCCCTGCCGGGAGCTCAAGTCTGTCCCGACCCAAACGCTGCCAAGAAAGAGGAAACGCCCCTGGAAAGCTCCTGCTGCTTCAGTTTGTTGGCAACTTGATGTTGTTTGAGGTGAAAAATATTGTGTGGTGAGGGCTGGGCAGGAAAGGTGTGCAAGATGGGCTCTGAGTTAAGGCTTGGAAAAGGCGGCAGGATTGTCCTGGTGCTCCTCAAACATCTGGCACAGGCTTGGATGTGACTCATCCTCATGAGACAGCTCAGCACGGAGCTCAGGGCAGGACAGGGAAGCAGCCCCAGTTTGGGTTCAGCTCGGCTAAAATTGGTGAATTATTGCTGAAGTTCAAAAGGCAGAGGTTGTTGAGGGTGAGCTCTGGGCTGTTTCCATCCCCAGCACAGCTCAGTGGGCAAACCCTTCGCTCAGAAGTGACAAATGTTGAAAACAAAACTTAAAAAAAAAAAAAACCAAAAAAGGGGAATAGGAACACACAGAGCTGGAAAAGCTGTGTGTGTTTAAGATCTGATTTCAGCAACTCGACCCCAGCAGCGGCCCTGCCCACGGTGTTGGGCAATAAAGGAGCAGGAGGAGGAGGAGGAGGTGAGCTCACCCTGAGCTCAGCCTTCAAACTTGCAGGGGGGGGTGAACATGAAAAGAAACAATTTATGAACCGTGCAGGAAGAAAAAAAGCTCTTGGCACAGCACCAAGCTGTGCTGGAAAGGTTTGGGGAATGTCAGAGTTAAGAGGGAACCATAAAAAAGGGGAAAAGCTGTGAGAGTGTCCTCATCATGGGATGCTCTGCTGGGTTTAAGTGGGACACCAGGAACTCCAAGTGGGACACCAGGAAAAGGATGGAAAGTCAGGCCAGGCTCAGAGACAACAAGGAAGGTTTAATTTGCTGCAGATGTTTCTGGGTGGCAGAAAAGGGATGTATTTACTTCTACAAAATC
This sequence comes from Catharus ustulatus, assembly GCF_009819885.2. Classification (NCBI taxonomy): domain Eukaryota; kingdom Metazoa; phylum Chordata; class Aves; order Passeriformes; family Turdidae; genus Catharus; species Catharus ustulatus. Next base: position 1,750,262 of record NC_046224.1, read on the forward strand.
ATCTATCAGTGCAGGAGGATAAATAAAGGGACATGAGCCAGGAGAGGCTTAAGAAAGTGCAGGACTGAAGCAGGGAACACGCAGACACAAAGCCACCCACGGCTCCGGCAAGGCCAGGGATAAAAATAGCCTGGAGAAGCAGAATGTGACACTGAAAATGAAAAGCAAGAAAGCTCAAGGCTTGGGGAGGCTCCAGCAGGTCACTGGTGAAGGGGGAGCGCTGCAGATATCCAGTGACAGAGCTGGGAGCTTGTGGGAATGTGGGAATGAGGGAATGTGGGAATGAGGGAATGTGGGAATGAGGGAATGTGGGAATGCCTTCCCAGCACATCTGTGCCCGGCTGAAGTGACACGTGCACGTGCCCAAGGCGCAGCAATTCCTGAATTCAGCTCAGCAATAAATTAAAAAAAATTCCCACTTTGTGTCTGAGCGCTCCTCAGACACGGCTCGACTGCCAAAAAATCCCATCTGGTTGTTCCTGAGGATCTCTGATGGAGCAGGGAGGAGGAAAATCCAAGCCTGTGCTGGGGAACTCCCCCCTGGCTGAGCTCGGGGTCACGACTGCCCGCTGTAAGCCGAGACTGCGGATAACTCGGGCTCAGGAGGGGTTTTTTTTTAGCTCTGTACTTGCAAACAATGAGTCTCCTGTCTCCACGCCGTCTTCCTTACAGGAGCCGGATTACAAAAAAGCCTGGGAGGTTTCTGTAACAATCCAGGGGTGTTACAGCACTCGCTAATAATTAAAACCCCGGCGGGGTCAACAGCTCCATCAGGAATTATTATTTTTTCAGAGAACTCTTTATTACAAGTGAATTAATACATCACGAGCACAGCCACTAAAGCTAATTTTGTGCCAGGCGAGATTTCACACTCCTGAAATTCCTCCAAGTGCTTTAAGTGCAGGTTAACTCATTAAGGTTGCACCTTGCTGGAATGAAAACCAGGCTGTACTTTTGAGCAAGGTTTTTTTTTTTTTTGTTCAGCAGCACGCCTCCAACCTTTCCCCCGTGCTGGGTAATAATTAGTGGTTTTTACAAGGATCCCTTACTGGAGAGCAATTGCTACGTGCCACACGCAATTCCACACCAGCCTCACACAAACACGGTGACCAATGGCAAAACCACGCATGGAAAAAAAAAATAAAAACCAAACCAAAACTCTTCCTACCGAGCCAATTCAGCAAAAAGGGGATTTCAGTATTTCAGCCAGCAGCCTGAATAATTCCTGCCAGAAACCACCTCGATGTAAAGTGAACCAGACCCTTCCCAAATCCAAGGTGTGCTGATAGCTCCAGCTCAGAATTGTTGGCTCAGGGGAATTCAGAATTACAGAATTAAATGCGATTTACTCCCCTGCCAGAGCTCTGCTTTTTGTTATTCCCCCCCCAACATCTGGTTTCCCTTTTGCACAATGAGATTGCCCAAGTTTGGCTGTTGCAAACCCGGGTTGGTGACTCGGCTCAAACCCCAGCCGTGTCTGGAGACGCCTTTTTGTTTTTTTTTTTTTTATTTAAAACTTTTCCACCTCATCAGAGCAATAAACCCAGCCCAAGGCGGCCGGGCCCTACCTGGCTGCTGAACTTTTGCTCCTGTCGCAGCAGGAGGGTTGGGAAATGCAATCAGTGCCATAAAAAATAACAATACTTTAATCAAACAAACCCCAGCAAGGGATTTTCTCCGGTTTAAGCAGCAAACAAGCACCTAATTAGGAAAAATCCTGTCAGTGGAACGAGTGCTGTGGGTTTTTTAATGGATATAGGTATTTTTAAATAAAAACAAACGAATTTGAAAGGAAAAGCCACCTGAGGAGAGCGGGATCAGGTGAAGCACCGAAATTAGTTTTGGCTCACTTTACAGAACTTATGAGCTTAAATACCTATACATAATGCGCATAAAATATCTATTAAAATGATACATACATATACACGGACCTACACATATATACAGTTTTTAAAATCGCTGGGTGAGGCGCTAGATCGGTTCTGTTAGCTTGGTCCCATTCTTTGGGGGGCTATGAGCTTACACCAACAGTATATACATATATAATATATATATATATATATAAAAGACACGTATACATAAAGGTGAATTTAAAATACACAGCGTTTTTTAAGGCGGGGAGAGAGCGGTTACCCCGCTCTGTGCTCGACTCGCCGCCTCCCCTCAGACACGGAGAGCGGGGGAAGCTGAGGGGGCTCCCCGTCCCCACTCTCCCCTCAAATAAATAAATAAATGAATAATTCCCTTTTTTCCCCTCTGCAGCCCCTCCCGCTCACCTCCTGCTCCCTGAAGTGCTGGTTCTGCGCGTCGATGACCCGGATAGTCCTTTTGATGGGCAGCAGCCCGCCCAGCTCGTCGTGCGCCACCATGGCCGCGGGTGGCCCGAAGCTCCCTCAGCCCGCGCTCATCGCGCTCTGAGCCCGGCGCGCGCCGCGCCCCCGACCTCACCGCAGGGGGCGGGGCCAATGAGTAAACCACGCCCACTCAATGACAAACCACGCCCACTCACTACAGAACCAACATTCGCAATACTAAACCACGCCCACTCGGCGCCAAGCCACGCCCACTCAGTGCTAGGCCACGCCCCCCACGCCGGGGCACTGCGGATCCTCCCCGAGCCCCAAATTCTTCCAAACTTGTCCCCAAAAAAACTCCCAAAAAACTCCCCAAAATCCCTCTTCTCGTTCCTGTGAGTGCTGTGTGCAGCTCTGGGCCCCTCAGGACAGGGGGAGGGATGTGAGGGTGGCTCAGGGTGTGGAGCGTCTCCGTGCCCAGCAGAGGCTCAGGGGACAAGGACCCCACCCAAAGGAGATCCCAAATTATGGATCAGGGATCAGCACCCAAAGGATGAGCAGGGGCTGTTCCAGGGGACAGGGACCCCATCCATGGGATCAGCACCCAAAGGATGAGCAGGGGCTGATCCCAGGAATTGCCCTTGGATAGGGCAGAGAGCAGAGAGGGGCTGGAGGCTCCTCCCTGGGGACATTCCAGAGCCACCTGGACACTTCCCTGTGCTCTGGGATGGCCCTGCTGGAGCAGGGAGTGGCACCAGTGACCCCCTGAGGTCCTTTCCAGCCCCACTTATCCCGGGATTCTGTGAAAAACGGGACCTCCAAGATTCTGCTGCGAGGAGGGCAGAGATCCCACAAAGCCAAGCATATATTTGGATTTTTTCCCCCATTTTTAGAGCTTTTTCCTGGCACTTTACAGCGTGGCGAGACAACCTCCTCCTAACAGCGGCTCTCCTTGCCAAGGAGAGTAAATTTTGTTTTTTTTTTTAAATAATTCTTGTCTAGACCTGTGCTTTTAAGTCTGCTCTGAGCTTTTTAAAGTTGTGCTGGCAGAGCTGTGGGGCTGGGCTGAGCCTCTCCCCCTGCTCTCCCAGGGGAGCCTGTCCCGGCAGGCCCTGCTGGAGCTGCCTTTGGATTTGCTGTTTGTTTGTTCAAGTCCTTTTTTATTCCTGGCACCGGTGCAAATGTCTGAAATGAAAGCTTTCTGTGCTGGTAAAAATAAACTGGAGTTGATTTGGCTGCCTACCTGTGCTTCAAGGGGAGAAATTTGGGGTGGGTTCCAGGAGAAGGTTTGCAAACAGAGTTTGAATTTCAGAGTCAGGAGGAGGAGAAGAAAAAGGAAAACCCTGCTGTCCCCTCCCCTGGAGTTTTTAATTTTTGCCTTTGTTTGCTTCTCTCAGCAAATCTGCAGCCACTTAACCTCTGCCATGCAAGAAATTCTCAGAAATTCAGGATACACTGAGTTTCCACTCGCTGCAGGGACAGACTGTGACTCTTTCAGACACAAAAATGCTTCCCTGGATTACTGAAATCTGCTATTTTTAACACCAAAGTGATGCTGACTCAGGGGAGGAGCAGACAAACTCTCCCTTGAATTGCTCTTTTTTGTTTTTTACAATATCAAACTCATTTCTCCTCAAATCCAAGTTTAAACCTCGTTAAACTCGACCTAAAGATTCAGGATTCATTTCTTTCCTGGAATATTTGGGGAGTATTTAGGGAAGGTAAAATCCATCCTTGAATATTTGGGAATATTTAAAAAAATTCAAGGATGGATTTTACCATTTCAGGAATATTTAAGAGAGGTAAAATCTACACTGGAACATTATGGGAATATTTAGGAAAAATGAAATCCATCCTTGAACATTTCAGGAATATTTGGGAAAGGTAAAATCCACCCTGGAATATTTGGGGATTTTTAGAAAAGGTAAAATCCATCCTTGAACATTGCAGGAATCTTTAGGGAAGGTAAAATCTACCTGGAACATTTTGGGAATATTTAAAAAAGGTAAAATCTATCCTTGAACATTTCAGGAATATTTAAAAAAGGTAAAATCCACCTGGAACATTTGGGAATATTTAAAAAAGGTAAAATCCATCTTTGAACATTTCAGGAATATTTAAGAAGGTAAAATCCATCCTTGAACATTTGGGAATATTTAAAAAAGGTAAAATCCACCTGGAACATTTGGGAATATTTATAAAAGCTAAAATCCATTTCTTTCCAGGGAGATGGAGAAAAGCCAAGTAAAGCAGGGGAGGTGCAGCAGAGTCACACCAAGGTGACACCAAAACTCCTGCCAGCAGCTCCAGGAGTGATGTCCCTGTGCCAAAGCTGCTCCTGCTCCCTCTGAGCTGTTTGGGTGTGACTGTCCTGGGGCAATCCTCGGGATCCCTGCCTGTGACACCTGGGGAGGTGACAAACCCTGGTGATGCAAGGGAGGGTGAGGTCATGGAGAGGAAACGTTCCTGGCCTGAAGGGACAGAGCTCCAGGGTTTGTGTCCTGGGAATGGAGAGGGGAGGGCAAGGCCACCCATCCCTGAGAGCAACCAGCCTGGAGTGGCATCTGTGCTGTCACCAACAGCACTGGGGCAAAACCCAGCCTGAGGGATGGAGATAAACACCAAATATCCATCCTGAGGGATGGAGATAAACACCAAATATCCATCCTGAGGGATGGAGATAAACATCAAATATCCATCCTGAGGGATGGAGATACACACCAAATATCCATCCTGAGGGATGGAGATAAACACCAAATATCCAGCCTGAGGGATGGAGATAAACACCAAATATCCAGCCTGAGGGATGGAGATAAACACCAAATATCCATCCTGAGGGATGGAGATAAACACCAAATATCCATCCTGAGGGATGGACATGGTCATAAACCCATCCTGAGGGATGGAGATAAACACCAAATATCCATCCTGAGGGATGGACACATCACAAACCCATCCTGAGGGATGGAGAGAGCACCATGAACCCAACCAAGGGATGGACACGGCCACAAACCCATCCTGAGGGATGGACACAGTCAAAACCCATCCTGAGGGATGGAGAGGAGCACCATGAACCCATCCTGAGGGATGGACATGAGCACCATAAATCCATCCCAAGTGATGAACACCAGAAATCCATCTTGAGTGATGACATGAGCACCATAAATCCATCCTAAGATAAACACCACAAACCCATCCTGAGTGGTGGAAAGCACCATAAACCCATCCCAGGGATGGACATGAGCACCATAAACCCATCCCTAGTGATGGACTCATCCCAAGGGATGAAGATAAACACCACAAACACATCCTGAGTAGTGGAGATCACCACAAACCCACCCCAAGGGGTGGACCGTGAGCACCATAAATCACCAAAAATCCATCCTGAGTGGTGGAAATCACCATAAATCCACCCCAAGGGAGGAGATGAGCACCACAAACCCATCCCTAGTGATAATCACCACAAATCCACCCTAAGGGGTGGACAAGAGCACCATAAACCCATCCTGAGTGGTGGAGATCACCATAAACCCATCCCAAGGGATGAAGACAAACAGCACAAACACATCCTGAGTAGTGGAGATCACCACAAACCCACCCCAAGGGATGGAGATAAACACCACAAACTCATCTCTAGTGATAATCACCACAAATCCACCCCAAGGGGTGGACATGAGCACCTTAAACTCATCCCAGGGGATGGGAATGATCACCATAAACCCATCCCAAGGATGGAGATGAGAACCATAAATCCATCCCAAGGATGGAGATGATCACCATAAATCCATCCTGAGTGGTGGAGATCACCATAAACCCATCCCAGGGATGGACATGAGCACCACAAATCCATCCCAAGGGATGGACAGGAGCACCACAAACCCATCCCTAGTGATAATCACCACAAATCCACCCTAAGGGGTGGACAAGAGCACCACAAACCCATCCTGAGTGGTGGTGATCACCATAAACCCATCCCAAGGGATGAAGACAAACACCACAAACCCATCCTGAGTGGTGGAGATCACCATAAACCCACCCCAAGGCATGGAGATAAACACCACAAACTCATCTCTAGTGATAATCACCACAAATCCACCCCAAGGGGTGGACAAGAGCACCTTAAATCCATCCCAAGGATGGAGATGGTCACCATAAATCCATCCCAAGGATGGACAGGAGCACCACAAACCCATCCCTAGTGATGATCACCATAAATCCACCAAGGGGTGGACAAGAGCACCATAAATCCATCCTGAGTGGTGGAGATCACCATAAACCAATCCCAGGGATGGACATGATCACCATAAACCCATCCCTAGTGATAATCTGATACCTCCACGTTCCTCACCTACCTCTGCTCCACTCCTGCCAGGGAAAAGGGAACATTTTCAAATTTCCTAAAATCCATTGGGGTGCAAATCCATCCTGAACAAAGCTGTGGAACTTGGGAAGCCTCAGAGAAAAGCCCAAATATGGGAAAAGGAAGGAACAAGGAAGTGGATGAATGGATTTCCTATAAACCCTGTACAGTAATTTCATGATTATAAGCTGCACATTACAATACAGGGTGTGATCAAAGGTTTCTGTTCTGTCACCATTTGTTGAGGGTGGGGCAGTGATCCTGATCTCTGTGGGAGATATTCTGCTAATGGGCATCCATTGAAACCAGCTGGGGCAGTGTTCTTTATCTCATGGGATATCTCCTGTTCATGGCCATGGTTTATAAACCAGCTGGGGCAGTGTTCTTTATCTCATGGGATATCTCCTGTTCATGGCCATGGTTTATAAACCAGCTGGGGCAGTGTTCTTTATCTCATGGGATATCTCCTGTTCATGGCCATGGTTTATAAACCAGCTGGGGCAGTGTTCTTTATCTCATGGGATATCTCCTGTTCATGGCCATGGTTTATAAACCAGCTGGGGCAGTGTTCTTTATCTTTTCACAACCCATCCTTCCTCCAGCCAGTCATTTTCTGCTCATGGCCATTGAGTCCCACTGTGGCACTGATAAAATTACTGCATCCCATTGGGAGTTGCTCCAGCCAGGGGGAAGAGCCCAACATTTCTTACCAAGATAAAAACAGAGGGTTTGGGACACTAAGGGAGCCCCTTTCTCCACTGGACTCCAGAGGAAAACCGGATTTCTCCACATCCCCACTGGAGCTTCAGAGGGAAACTGCACCTTGTACAGGAGCACTGCTCCAACTGAGCCACATCTGTCACTGCAGGAGGATGCAGCCACCATGGGATGGGACTGCTGCCAACATCCTGCCTGACGGGTGTCAGGCTGTACTCTGACTGTGTCAGGGTTTGGGGTTTGTTCTTTGTAGTGCTGTATTTCTATTTTAATTTCCCTAGTACAGAACTGTTATTCCTAATTCCCATATCTTTGCCTGAGAGCCCCTTGATTTCAAAATTATAATAATTTGGAGGGAGGGGGTTTACATTCTCCATTTCAAAGAGAAGCTCCTGCCTTTCTCAGCACACACCTGTCCTCCAAACTAAAACAGCAACTTTTCCTCCTTTGTCCATATATAAACCACACCTGATTAAAAGCCACACTTTGGGTTCAGACCAAAATTTTAATCAAAATGGTGCAGCTTATAATGGTGAAATTACTGTAATCCCAGCTTCCCTCCAGCTCAGGACACATCCCAGAGATGTCCCTGTCCCTCCAGGAGCTCAGGAATGCCAGCCATGGACACCAGACCAGTTCTTCCTGCTCTCCACAACATTCCTGCCCTGCATTCTCATGGAGATTTTCACTGCCAGGAGTAAAATCTCTCAGTGATTCCCTCCTGTTATCAAATCAGGGAGCTGGGAGGAGTTGGGCTGACAGGGAATCAGCCAAGCCTCAGCTCTGGGATTCCATTCCCACACAGTTGTTTGATTCCTGGAAGTGCTGCCAGCAAATAAAAAATCCTCTCAGTTTGTTCATCCAATAAATCTGAGATTAACCAAGGATGAATTCTGAAGAAAACACACATTCAAATTCCAGAATTCCAGCGTGCTGATGGATGATTTTAGGGATTAAAACGCTGGTTGTTGAAGCCACCAAAGTGTGGCCATGCAGGAATGTTGTCCCCAGGGTGGACACACACCTGATCCTGCTTTTTCTCTTGGAGAAACTCAAGGAAATGAGGTGCTGGAGCAGCAGGAAGACAAAAAAAATCCCAGCAAAATTGGGATTTTGAGCCCATCATGAGATGGAGAATCCTTCCAATCCCAAGAATTCCCAGGAAACTTTGGGATTGTTTGATCCCAAATGCAAAAGCCAGGAATCAAAGCTCTCAGAGAGGATTGGAAGGAGAAGCCTGGGCAGTTTTCCCAGTTTTTTTTTTCCCAGATCCTGGAATCTCTGGATTCAATCCCATCAAAGCAAGAACCTGTTTTAATCCCCTGGGGATTTAATTCCATGGGGGAAAAGGAAATCTCCAATCCATCCCCATTCCCAGGCTGAAATTGTGTTTTCTGGGAATTGCAGCCACCCAAAGATCCCTCCCCAGCTATTTCCACTGGGATATTTTTAGTGGATGGGATAAATATGATTTTCCACTCTGGGTGTTTGCCCCAAAGTGAGGGTGTTTACTGGCCATGAGCTTGTTTAACATTCCACTCCTGGATATTTATATTGCCAGCCAAATTCAGAGCAGGATTCTGGAAAATGAGCAACAGAGACCATTGGGTCATCCAAAAACTTTGGGAGCTGCTCTGGAATCCAATTTTTTTTTTTTTTTTTTTTTTTTTTTTTTTTTTTTTTTTTGGGATGCTGGGAGCTGATTATAATTAGCAGCCATTCAACTCCTGTAAACAACCCCCAAAAATCAACTCTGATTTTACTGAAACCCATCCTTGGGAATCTTTAGAAAAGGTAAAATCCATCCTTGAAAATTGGGAATATTTAGGAAAGGTAAAATCCATCCTTGAACATTTTAGGAATATTTAGGAAAGGTAAAATTAATCTTTGAATATTTGGGAATATTTAGGAAATGTAAAATCCATCCTTGAACATTTTAGGAATATTTAGGAAAGGTAAAATTCATCTTTGAACATTTGGGAATATTTAGGAAAGGTAAAATTAATCTTTGAATATTTGGGAATATTTAGGAAAGGTAAAATCCACCCTTGAGTATTTTGGGAATATTTAGGAAAGGTAAAATTCATCCTTGAACAATTTTGGAATATTTAAAAAAGGTAAAATCCACCCTGGAACATTTTGGGAATATTTAAGAAAGATAAAATCCACCCTTGAATATTTTGGGAATATTTAAGAAAGATAAAATCCATCTTTGAATATTTTGGGAATATTTAAAAAAGGTAAAATCCATCCTTGAATATTTAGGAGGAATCAGAAGATTTTTAGGAGGAATGAGAAGGTTTTTAGGAGGAATTGAGAGGATTTTGGGAAGAATTTGACAGTTTTGGGAGGAATAACAAAGATTTTTGGGAGGAGTGAGAAGATTTTTTAGGAGAAATGAAAGTTTTTGGGAGAAATGAGAAGGTTTTGGGGAGGAATGAAAATTTTTAGGAGGAATGAGAAAATTTTTTAAGAGGAATGAGAAGGTTTGGGGAAAATGAGAAGGTTTTGGGGTGGAATAACAAAGTTTTTTTGGGAGAAATGAGAAGATTTTGGGAGAAATGTGAATATTTTTAGGAGAAATGAGAATATTTTTAGGAAGAATTAAAAGGTTTTGAGAGAATACAGAAGGTTTTGCTTTTTCTCCTCTCTCCTCTTTTTTAAAACTCATTTTCCACATTCAAAATAAACTTAAATCAGTGTTTTCTCCCAGAAATTGGAAATTTGGGCTGAAATCCTCCCCCAGGGAGGAGAAAACATCACCCAAAATGAGATTTTTGGGGTTTTTTTTGCTGGTTTTGCCTGGGGGGATGGAGCCTGCCCTGTGTTTATTGAGTTGCTAACAACCATCCAAATCCACACCCTTCAAAAAAAACAGCTCCAGCTTCCTGCCTGAGTCACCGTGCCCTGGGGGAGGGACAGGAGCAGCCCCAAACTCACCTGAAATGCAGAAAAATCTGAATTTACTGCTCTTCAATCCTAAATTTGTTATAGTTAAATATGGGGGAGATTTGGGATCAATAACAGCCCCAAACTCACCTGAAATGCAGGAATTGGAGCAGGAAAATCTGAATTTCCTGCCTTCCAATCCCAAATTTCTTACAGTTAAATATGGGGGAGATTTGGGATCAATAACAGCCCCAAACTCACCTGAAATGCAGCAATTAAAGCAGAAAATCTGAATTTACTGTCCTTCAATCCTAAATTTGTTACAGTTAAATATGGGGGAGATTTGGGATCACAAACAGCCCCAAATTTATCTGAAATGCAGGAATTGAAGCAGGAAATCTGAATTTACTGCTCTTCAATCCTAAATTTGTTATAGTTAAATGTGGGAGAGATTTGGGATCAACAAACATCCCCAAATTTATCTGAAATGCAGGAATTAGAGCAGAAAATCTGAATTTACTGTCCTTCAATCCTAAATTTGTTATAGTTAAATATGGGGGAGATTTAGGATCACAAACATCCCAAATTTATCTGAAATGCAGGAATTGGAGCAGGAAAATCTGAATTTCCTGCCCTCCAATCTTAAATTTTTTATAGTGAATTATGGGGGAGATTTGGGATCAATAACATCCCAAACTCACCTGAAATGCAGGAATTAAAGCAGGAAAATCTGAATTTACTGTCCTTCAATCCTAAATTTGTTACAGTGAATTATGGGGGAGATTTGGGGTCATAAACAGCCCCAAATTTATCTGAAATGCAGGAATTGGAGCAGAAAATCTGAATTTCCTGTCCTTCAATCCTAAATTTGTTACAGTTAAATATGGGGAGATTTGGGGTCAATAACAGCCCAAAATTTATCTGAAATGCAGGAATTGGAGCAGGAAAATCTGAATTTACTGTCCTTCAATCCTAAATTTGTTAAAGTCAATCATGGGGATCAATAACAGCCCTAAACTCACCTGAAATGCAGGAATTGGAGTAGGAAAATCTGAATTTACTGTCCTTCAATCCTAAATTTGTTATAGTTAAATATGGGGGAGATTTGGGATCAATAACAGCCCCAAATTTATCTGAAATGCAGGAATTAGAGCAGAAAATCTGAATTTCCTGCCCTCCATTCCCAAGTTTTTATACTTAAATATGGGGGAGATTTGGGATCACAAACATCCCCAAATTTATCTGAAATGCAGAAATTAGAGCAGAAAATCTGAATTTCCTGACTTTCAATCCTAAATTTGTTATAGTTAAATATGGGGAAGATTTGGGATCAATAACAGCCCCAAACTCACCTGAAATGCAGCAATTAAAGCAGGAAAATCTGAATTTCCTGCCCTTCAATCCTAAATTTGTTAAAGTCAATCATGGAGATCAATAACAGCCCCAAACTCACCTGAAATGCAGCAATTAAAGCAGAAAATCTGAATTTCCTGACTTTCAATCCTAAATTTGTTATAGTTAAATATGGGAGAGATTTGGGGTCAATAACAGCCCCAAACTCACCTGAAATGCAGCATTTGGAGCAGGAAAATCTGAATTTATTGCTCTTCAATCCTAAATTTGTTATAGTTAAATGTGGGGAGATTTGGGGTCAATAACAGCCCAAAATTTATCTGAAATGCAGGAATTGGAGCAGGAAAATCTGAATTTACTGTCCTTCAATCCTAAATTTGTTAAAGTCAATCATGGGGATCAATAACAGCCCTAAACTCACCTGAAATGCAGGAATTGGAGCAGGAAAATCTGAATTTCCTGTCCTTCAATCCTAAATTTGTTATAGTGAATTATGGGGGAGATTTGGGATCAATAACAGCCCCAAACTCACCTGAAATGCAGCAATTAAAGCAGAAAATCTGAATTTATTGCTCTTCAATCCTAAATTTGTTATAGTTAAATGTGGGGGAGATTTGGGATCACAAACATCCCAAACTCACCTGAAATGCAGCAATTAAAGCAGGAAAATCTGAATTTCCTGCCCTCCAATCCCATGTTTGCTAGAGCCAGTCATGGGGATCACAAACAGCCCCACACCCTAATCCATAAAATAGAATTCAGGATAAATCATCCGGAGGAAATAAATAATTCAGCATAAAGAATTCAGAAGAAATAATAAAAAATATATAATTCAGAAGAAATAATCCATAATATGTAATTCAGGATAAAGAATTCAGAAGAAATAATCCAGAATATATAATACAAAATACAGAATTCAGAATAAATAATCCAGAAAAAAAATAATCCATTATAAATAATTGAAGGATAAATAACTCAGAAAAAATAATCCAGAATATATAACTAAGAAATAATCCATAAATAAATAATTGAGGATAAATAATCCAGAATATATAATTAAGGAACAATACAGAAGAAGTAAATAATTCAGGATAAAGAATTCAGAAGAAATAATCCAGAATATATAACTAAGAAATAATCCATAATAAATAATTGAGGATAAATAATCCAGAATCTATAATTAAGAAATAATTCAGAAGAAATAATCCATAATAAATAATCCATTATAAATAATTCAGGATAACTAACTCAGAAGAAATAATCCAGAATATATAACTAAGAAATAATCAATAATAAATAAATGAGGATAAATAATTGAGGATAAATAATTAATAATATAGAATTAAGAAATAATCCAGAAGAAATAAAGAATTCAGGATAAAGAATTCAGAGGAAATAATCCAGAATATATAATACAAAATATAGAATTCAGAATAAATAATCCAGAAGAAATACTCCATTATAAATAAGTCAGGATAAATAACTCATAAGAAATAATCCAGAATATATAACTAAGAAATAATCCATAATAAATAACCCATAATAAAAAATCCATGATAAATAATCGAAGATAAATAATCCATAATATATAATTAAGAAATAATCCAGAAGAAATAAATAATTCAGGATAAAGAATTTAGAAGAAATAATCCAAAATATATAATTAAGAAGAAATAATCCAGAATATATAATTAAGAAATAATCCATTATAAATAATCTATGATAAATAATTCATAATATATAATTAAGGAATAATCCAGAAGAAATAAACAATTCAGGATAAAAAATTCAGAAGAAATAATCCAAAATACAGAATTCAGAAGAAATAATCCATAATAAATAATTGAGGATAAATAACTCAGAAGAAATAATCCAGAATATATAACTAAGAAATAATCCATAAATAAATAATTGAGGATAAATAATCCAAAATATATAATTGAGGAATAATCCAGAAGAAATAAATAATTCAGGATAAAGAATTCAGAAGAAATAATCCAAAATATATAATCCATAATAAATAATCCAGGATAAATAATTTAGGATAAATAATTTAGGATAAATTATTGAGGATAAATAATTGAGGATAAATAATCCATAATACATAATTCAGAAATAATCCAGGATAAATAAACAATTCAGGACAAATAATTCATTCAGCAGGATGAGGTCACACAGGAAATGCCCCAGCAGCCAACTGCTTTTAATCTCAGCCTAATGAGCCTTAAACCTGGCTTAGCTAAGCCTCACCTAAGGAGGTGTTAGACAGGAAAATCCCTTTTTTCTCTTCCCTCGTTCTCCAAAGGATCAGGATGGACAGATGGACAGTGGGAAGGGTTTTCCCTCTGAAAAGCTTTTCCCACCTGAGCTCTGTGAGCTGCTTTAGGCCCAGCTCTGTGATCCCCTTTAGGCCCAGCTCTGTTTAGTCCCAGCTCTGTGAGCCGCTTTAGGCCCAGCTCTGTGATCCACTTTAGTCCCAGCTCTGTGATCCCCTTTAGTCCCAGCTCTGTAAAACCCTTTAGACCCAGCTCTGTGATCCCCTTTAGTCCCAGCTCTGTGAACCCCTTTAGTCCCAGCTCTGTTTAGTCCCAGCTCTGTGATCCCCTTTAGGCCCAGCTCTGTGATCCCTTTAAGCCCAGCTCTGTGATCCCCTTTAGTCCCAGCTCTGTGAACCCCTTTAGTCCCAGCTCTGTGAACCCCTTTAGGCCCAGCTCTGTTTAGTCCCAGCTCTGTGAATCCCTTTAGGCCCAGCTCTGTGATCCCCTTTAGGCCCAGCTCTGTTTAGTCCCAGCTCTGTGAACCCCTTTAGGCCCAGCTCTGTGATCCCCTTTAGTCCCAGCTCTGTGATCCCCTTTAGTCCCAGCTCTGTGATCCCCTTTAGTCCCAGCTCTGTGATCCCCTTTAGTCCCAGCTCTGTGATCCCCTTTAGGCCCAGCTCTGTTTAGTCCCAGCTCTGTGATCCCCTTTAGGCCCAGCTCTGTTTAGTCCCAGCTCTGTGAATCCCTTTAGGCCCAGCTCTGTGATCCCCTTTAGTCCCAGCTCTGTTTAGTCCCAGCTCTGTGATCCCTTTAAGCCCAGCTCTGTGATCCCCTTTAGTCCCAGCTCTGTGAACCCCTTTAGTCCCAGCTCTGTGAACCCCTTTAGGCCCAGCTCTGTTTAGTCCCAGCTCTGTGAACCCCTTTAGTCCCAGCTCTGTTTAGTCCCAGCTCTGTGATCCCTTTAGTCCCAGCTCTGTGAACCCCTTTAGTCCCAGCTCTGTGAACCCCTTTAGTCCCAGCTCTGTTTAGTCCCAGCTCTGTGATCCCCTTTAGGCCCAGCTCTGTGATCCCTTTAAGCCCAGCTCTGTGATCCCCTTTAGTCCCAGCTCTGTGAACCCCTTTAGTCCCAGCTCTGTGAACCCCTTTAGGCCCAGCTCTGTTTAGTCCCAGCTCTGTGAATCCCTTTAGGCCCAGCTCTGTAAAACCCTTTAGTCCCAGCTCTGTGATCCCCTTTAGGCCCAGCTCTGTGATCCCCTTTAGTCCCAGCTCTGTGAACCCCTTTAGGCCCAGCTCTGTTTAGTCCCAGCTCTGTGAATCCCTTTAGGCCCAGCTCTGTAAAACCCTTTAGTCCCAGCTCTGTGAACCCCTTTAGGCCCAGCTCTGTTTAGTCCCAGCTCTGTGATCCCCTTTAGGCCCAGCTCTGTTTAGTCCCAGCTCTGTGAACCCCTTTAGGCCCAGCTCTGTGATCCCCTTTAGTCCCAGCTCTGTGATCCCCTTTAGTCCCAGCTCTGTGATCCCCTTTAGTCCCAGCTCTGTGATCCCCTTTAGTCCCAGCTCTGTGATCCCCTTTAGGCCCAGCTCTGTTTAGTCCCAGCTCTGTGATCCCCTTTAGGCCCAGCTCTGTGATCCCTTTAAGCCCAGCTCTGTGATCCCCTTTAGTCCCAGCTCTGTGAACCCCTTTAGTCCCAGCTCTGTGAACCCCTTTAGGCCCAGCTCTGTGATCCCCTTTAGGCCCAGCTCTGTTTAGTCCCAGCTCTGTGAACCCCTTTAGGCCCAGCTCTGTGATCCCCTTTAGTCCCAGCTCTGTGATCCCCTTTAGTCCCAGCTCTGTGATCCCCTTTAGGCCCAGCTCTGTTTAGTCCCAGCTCTGTGATCCCCTTTAGTCCCAGCTCTGTGATCCCCTTTAGGCCCAGCTCTGTTTAGTCCCAGCTCTGTGAACCCCTTTAGGCCCAGCTCTGTTTAGTCCCAGCTCTGTGAACCCCTTTAGTCCCAGCTCTGTTTAGTCCCAGCTCTGTGAACCCCTTTAGTCCCAGCTCTGTAAAACCCTTTAGTCCCAGCTCTGTAAAACCCTTTAGTCCCAGCTCTGTTTAGTCCCAGCTCTGTGATCCCCTTTAGGCCCAGCTCTGTTTAGTCCCAGCTCTGTGATCCCCTTTAGTCCCAGCTCTGTTTAGGCCCAGCTCTGTGATCCCTTTAGTCCCAGCTCTGTGATCCCCTTTAGTCCCAGCTCTGTTTAGTCCCAGCTCTGTGATCCCTTTAGTCCCAGCTCTGTGAACCCCTTTAGGCCCAGCTCTGTTTAGTCCCAGCTCTGTAAAACCCTTTAGTCCCAGCTTTGTGATCCCCTTTAGTCCCAGCTCTGTTTAGTCCCAGTTCTGTGAACCCCTTTAGTCCCAGCTCTGTGATCCCCTTTAGTCCCAGCTCTGTGATCCCCTTTAGTCCCAGCTCTGTTTAGTCCCAGCTCTGTGATCCCCTTTAGGCCCAGCTCTGTGATCCCCTTTAGTCCCAGCTCTGTGATCCCCTTTAGTCCCAGCTCTGTTTAGTCCCAGCTCTGTGATCCCCTTTAGTCCCAGCTCTGTGATCCCCTTTAGGCCCAGCTCTGTTTAGTCCCAGCTCTGTGAACCCCTTTAGTCCCAGCTCTGTTTAGTCCCAGCTCTGTGATCCCCTTTAGGCCCAGCTCTGTTTAGTCCCAGCTCTGTGATCCCCTTTAGTCCCAGCTCTGTTTAGGCCCAGCTCTGTAAAACCCTTTAGTCCCAGCTCTGTGATCCCCTTTAGTCCCAGCTCTGTTTAGTCCCAGCTCTGTAAAACCCTTTAGTCCCAGCTTTGTGATCCCCTTTAGTCCCAGCTCTGTTTAGTCCCAGTTCTGTGAACCCCTTTAGTCCCAGCTCTGTGATCCCCTTTAGTCCCAGCTCTGTTTAGTCCCAGCTCTGTGATCCCCTTTAGTCCCAGCTCTGTGATCCCCTTTAGGCCCAGCTCTGTTTAGTCCCAGCTCTGTGAACCCCTTTAGGCCCAGCTCTGTTTAGTCCCAGCTCTGTTTAGTCCCAGCTCTGTTTAGTCCCAGCTCTGTTTAGTCCCAGCTCTGTGAATCCCTTTAGGCCCAGCTCTGTGAATCCCTTTAGGCCCAGCTCTGTGAATCCCTTTAGGCCCAGCTCTGTGATCCCCTTTAGGCCCAGCTCTGTTTAGTCCCAGCTGTGTGATCCCTGTAGTCCCAGCTCTGTGATCCCCTTTAGTCCCAGCTCTGTTTAGTCCCAGCTCTGTGAATCCCTTTAGTCCCAGCTCTGTGAACCCCTTTAGGCCCAGCTCTGTTTAGTCCCAGCTCTGTTTAGTCCCATCTCTGTGTCCCCTTTAGTCCCAGCTCTGTTTAGTCCCAGCTCTGTGAACTCCTTTAGTCCCAGCTCTGTTTAGTCCCAGCTCTGTGAATCCCTTTAGGCCCAGCTCTGTAAAACCCTTTAGTCCCAGCTCTGTGATCCCCTTTAGGCCCAGCTCTGTTTAGTCCCAGCTCTGTAGATCCCTTTAAGCCCAGCTCTGTTTAGTCCCAGCTCTGTGATCCCCTTTAGTCCCAGCTCTGTTTAGTCCCAGCTCTGTTTAGTCCCAGCTCTGTGAACCCCTTTAGGCCCAGCTCTGTTTAGTCCCAGCTCTGTAGATCCCTTTAAGCCCAGCTCTGTTTAGGCCCAGCTCTGTGAACCCCTTTAGGCCCAGCTCTGTTTAGTCCCAGCTCTGTGATCCCCTTTAGGCCCAGCTCTGTTTAGTCCCAGCTCTGTGATCCCCTTTAGTCCCAGCTCTGTTTAGTCCCAGCTCTGTGATCCCCTTTAGGCCCAGCTCTGTGATCCCCTTTAGGCCCAGCTCTGTGATCCCCTTTAGTCCCAGCTCTGTGATCCCCTTTAGGCCCAGCTCTGTGAACCCTTTAGGGCCCAGCTCTGTTTAGGCCCAGCTCTGTTTAGTCCCAGCTCTGTGATCCCCTTTAGTCCCAGCTCTGTTTAGGCCCAGCTCTGTTTAGTCCCAGCTCTGTTTAGTCCCAGCTCTGTGATCCCCTTTAGTCCCAGCTCTGTGATCCCCTTTAGTCCCAGTTCTGTTTAGTCCCAGCTCTGTGATCCCCTTTAGTCCCAGCTCTGTAAAACCCTTTAGTCCCAGCTCCGTGATCCCCTTTAGGCCCAGCTCTGTGAACCCCTTTAGGCCCAGCTCTGTTTAGTCCCAGCTCTGTGATCCCCTTTAGTCCCAGCTCTGTGATCCCCTTTAGGCCCAGCTCTGTGAACCCCTTTAGGCCCAGCTCTGTGAACCCCTTTAGGCCCAGCACTATGAACCCCTTTAGTCCCAGCTCTGTTTAGTCCCAGCTCTGTGATCCCCTTTAGGCCCAGCTCTGTTTAGTCTCAGCTCTGTGAACCCCTTTAGTCCCAGCTCTGTGAACCCCTTTAGTCCCAGCTCTGTAAAACCCTTTAGTCCCAGCTCTGTTTAGTCCCAGCTCTGTGATCCCCTTTAGGCCCAGCTCTGTTTAGTCCCAGCTCTGTGATCCCCTTTAGTCCCAGCTCTGTTTAGTCCCAGCTCTGTGATCCCCTTTAGGCCCAGCTCTGTGATCCCCTTTAGTCCCAGCTCTGTGATCCCCTTTAGTCCCAGCTCTGTTTAGTCCCAGCTCTGTGATCCCCTTTAGTCCCAGCTCTGTGAACCCCTTTAGTCCCAGCTCTGTGAACCCCTTTAGTCCCAGCTCTGTAAAACCCTTTAGTTCCAGCTCTGTTTAGTCCCAGCTCTGTGATCCCCTTTAGGCCCAGCTCTGTTTAGTCTCAGCTCTGTGAACCCCTTTAGTCCCAGCTCTGTGAACCCCTTTAGTCCCAGCTCTGTAAAACCCTTTAGTTCCAGCTCTGTTTAGGCCCAGCTCTGTGATCCCCTTTAGTCCCAGCTCTGTGAATCCCTTTAGGCCCAGCTCTGTGATCCCCTTTAGGCCCAGCTCTGTGATCCCCTTTAGTCCCAGCTCTGTGATCCCCTTTAGGCCCAGCTCTGTTTAGTCCCAGCTCTGTGAACCCCTTTAGTCCCAGCTCTGTGATCCCCTTTAGGCCCAGCTCTGTTTAGTCCCAGCTCTGTGATCCCCTTTAGTCCCAGCTCTGTTTAGGCCCAGCTCTGTAAAACCCTTTAGTCCCAGCTCTGTGATCCCCTTTAGTCCCAGCTCTGTTTAGTCCCAGCTCTGTGAATCCCTTTAGTCCCAGCTCTGTGATCCCCTTTAGTCCCAGCTCTGTGAACCCCTTTAGGCCCAGCTCTGTTTAGTCCCAGCTCTGTAAAACCCTTTAGTCCCAGCTTTGTGATCCCCTTTAGTCCCAGCTCTGTTTAGTCCCAGTTCTGTGAACCCCTTTAGTCCCAGCTCTGTGATCCCCTTTAGTCCCAGCTCTGTGATCCCCTTTAGTCCCAGCTCTGTTTAGTCCCAGCTCTGTGAACCCCTTTAGTCCCAGCTCTGTTTAGTCCCAGCTCTGTGATCCCCTTTAGGCCCAGCTCTGTTTAGTCCCAGCTCTGTGATCCCCTTTAGTCCCAGCTCTGTTTAGGCCCAGCTCTGTAAAACCCTTTAGTCCCAGCTCTGTGATCCCCTTTAGTCCCAGCTCTGTTTAGTCCCAGCTCTGTGAATCCCTTTAGTCCCAGCTCTGTGATCCCCTTTAGTCCCAGCTCTGTGAACCCCTTTAGGCCCAGCTCTGTTTAGTCCCAGCTCTGTAAAACCCTTTAGTCCCAGCTTTGTGATCCCCTTTAGTCCCAGCTCTGTTTAGTCCCAGTTCTGTGAACCCCTTTAGTCCCAGCTCTGTGATCCCCTTTAGTCCCAGCTCTGTTTAGTCCCAGCTCTGTGATCCCCTTTAGTCCCAGCTCTGTGATCCCCTTTAGGCCCAGCTCTGTTTAGTCCCAGCTCTGTGAACCCCTTTAGGCCCAGCTCTGTTTAGTCCCAGCTCTGTTTAGTCCCAGCTCTGTTTAGTCCCAGCTCTGTTTAGTCCCAGCTCTGTGAATCCCTTTAGGCCCAGCTCTGTGAATCCCTTTAGGCCCAGCTCTGTGAATCCCTTTAGGCCCAGCTCTGTGATCCCCTTTAGGCCCAGCTCTGTTTAGTCCCAGCTGTGTGATCCCTTTAGTCCCAGCTCTGTGATCCCCTTTAGTCCCAGCTCTGTTTAGTCCCAGCTCTGTGAATCCCTTTAGTCCCAGCTCTGTGAACCCCTTTAGGCCCAGCTCTGTTTAGTCCCAGCTCTGTTTAGTCCCATCTCTGTGTCCCCTTTAGTCCCAGCTCTGTTTAGTCCCAGCTCTGTGAACTCCTTTAGTCCCAGCTCTGTTTAGTCCCAGCTCTGTGAATCCCTTTAGGCCCAGCTCTGTAAAACCCTTTAGTCCCAGCTCTGTGATCCCCTTTAGGCCCAGCTCTGTTTAGTCCCAGCTCTGTAGATCCCTTTAAGCCCAGCTCTGTTTAGTCCCAGCTCTGTGATCCCCTTTAGTCCCAGCTCTGTTTAGTCCCAGCTCTGTTTAGTCCCAGCTCTGTGAACCCCTTTAGGCCCAGCTCTGTTTAGTCCCAGCTCTGTAGATCCCTTTAAGCCCAGCTCTGTTTAGGCCCAGCTCTGTGAACCCCTTTAGGCCCAGCTCTGTTTAGTCCCAGCTCTGTGATCCCCTTTAGGCCCAGCTCTGTTTAGTCCCAGCTCTGTGATCCCCTTTAGTCCCAGCTCTGTTTAGTCCCAGCTCTGTGATCCCCTTTAGGCCCAGCTCTGTGATCCCCTTTAGGCCCAGCTCTGTGATCCCCTTTAGTCCCAGCTCTGTGATCCCCTTTAGGCCCAGCTCTGTGAACCCCTTTAGGCCCAGCTCTGTTTAGGCCCAGCTCTGTTTAGTCCCAGCTCTGTGATCCCCTTTAGTCCCAGCTCTGTTTAGGCCCAGCTCTGTTTAGTCCCAGCTCTGTTTAGTCCCAGCTCTGTGATCCCCTTTAGTCCCAGCTCTGTGATCCCCTTTAGTCCCAGTTCTGTTTAGTCCCAGCTCTGTGATCCCCTTTAGTCCCAGCTCTGTAAAACCCTTTAGTCCCAGCTCCGTGATCCCCTTTAGGCCCAGCTCTGTGAACCCCTTTAGGCCCAGCTCTGTTTAGTCCCAGCTCTGTGATCCCCTTTAGTCCCAGCTCTGTGATCCCCTTTAGGCCCAGCTCTGTGAACCCCTTTAGGCCCAGCTCTGTGAACCCCTTTAGGCCCAGCACTATGAACCCCTTTAGTCCCAGCTCTGTTTAGTCCCAGCTCTGTGATCCCCTTTAGGCCCAGCTCTGTTTAGTCTCAGCTCTGTGAACCCCTTTAGTCCCAGCTCTGTGAACCCCTTTAGTCCCAGCTCTGTAAAACCCTTTAGTCCCAGCTCTGTTTAGTCCCAGCTCTGTGATCCCCTTTAGGCCCAGCTCTGTTTAGTCCCAGCTCTGTGATCCCCTTTAGTCCCAGCTCTGTTTAGTCCCAGCTCTGTGATCCCCTTTAGGCCCAGCTCTGTGATCCCCTTTAGGCCCAGCTCTGTGATCCCCTTTAGTCCCAGCTCTGTGATCCCCTTTAGGCCCAGCTCTGTGAACCCCTTTAGGCCCAGCTCTGTTTAGGCCCAGCTCTGTTTAGTCCCAGCTCTGTGATCCCCTTTAGTCCCAGCTCTGTTTAGGCCCAGCTCTGTTTAGTCCCAGCTCTGTTTAGTCCCAGCTCTGTGATCCCCTTTAGTCCCAGCTCTGTGATCCCCTTTAGTCCCAGTTCTGTTTAGTCCCAGCTCTGTGATCCCCTTTAGTCCCAGCTCTGTAAAACCCTTTAGTCCCAGCTCCGTGATCCCCTTTAGGCCCAGCTCTGTGAACCCCTTTAGGCCCAGCTCTGTTTAGTCCCAGCTCTGTGATCCCCTTTAGTCCCAGCTCTGTGATCCCCTTTAGGCCCAGCTCTGTGAACCCCTTTAGGCCCAGCTCTGTGAACCCCTTTAGGCCCAGCACTATGAACCCCTTTAGTCCCAGCTCTGTTTAGTCCCAGCTCTGTGATCCCCTTTAGGCCCAGCTCTGTTTAGTCTCAGCTCTGTGAACCCCTTTAGTCCCAGCTCTGTGAACCCCTTTAGTCCCAGCTCTGTAAAACCCTTTAGTTCCAGCTCTGTTTAGTCCCAGCTCTGTGATCCCCTTTAGGCCCAGCTCTGTTTAGTCTCAGCTCTGTGAACCCCTTTAGTCCCAGCTCTGTGAACCCCTTTAGTCCCAGCTCTGTAAAACCCTTTAGTTCCAGCTCTGTTTAGGCCCAGCTCTGTGATCCCCTTTAGTCCCAGCTCTGTGAATCCCTTTAGGCCCAGCTCTGTGATCCCCTTTAGGCCCAGCTCTGTGATCCCCTTTAGTCCCAGCTCTGTGATCCCCTTTAGTCCCAGCTCTGTTTAGTCCCAGCTCTGTGATCCCCTTTAGGCCCAGCTCTGTTTAGTCCCAGCTCTGTAGATCCCTTTAAGCCCAGCTTTCAGGACATTTCCAGCCCAGCTCTTCTCACCCCCTCCAGGCTCTGAAATCCAACACAGATCACGCTGCAAGTGCCTTCCCCACCTTCACAAAGCTGCTGTGGTGGATAAAACTCATTTATTTCACCCTAAAAATCAGATTTTGTGTGTAAAACTAATTTATTTCACCCTAAAAATCAGATTTTGTGTGTAAAACTCACTTATTTCACCCTAAAAAAATCTGGTTTTGTGGGTAAAACTAATTTATTTCACCCTAAAAAAATCAGATTTTGTGGATAAAACTCATTTATTTCACCCTAAAAATCTGTTTTTGTGAGCAAAACTAATTTATTTCAATCTAAAAAATCTGTTTTTGTGGGTAAAACTCATTTATTTCACCCTAAAAAAATCTGATTTTGTGGATAAAACTCATTTATTTCAGGAGCAAACCCAGCTGGGCACGGCCCAAAACTCAAACCACACAAACCACAGCCCCCAGCAGGAACTGCCAATTGGAAATGCTGTCAATTCATTATTTAAGTGTTGTAAATTCATTTTTTAGGTGCTGTAAATTTAAAATAATTTTTTAGGTGCTGTAAATTCACTTTTAGGTGCTTAAATTAATTTTCAGGTGTTGTAAATTCATTTTTTAGTGCTGTAAATTCATTTTCAGGTGCTGTA
The DNA here is from genome assembly GCF_009819885.2 of Catharus ustulatus. NCBI lineage: Eukaryota > Metazoa > Chordata > Aves > Passeriformes > Turdidae > Catharus > Catharus ustulatus. Next base: position 1,773,205 of record NC_046224.1, read on the forward strand.
AATTCATTTTTTTGGGTGCTGTAAATTCATTTTTGGGTGCTGTAAATTAATTTTTAGGTTCTGTAAATCCATTTTTGGGTGCTGTAAATTCATTTTTGGGTGCTGTAAATTCATTTTTAGGTGCTGTAAATTCATTTTTGGGTGCTGTAAATTCATTTTTAGGTGATGTAAATTCATTTTTGGGTGCTGTAAATTCATTATTTAAGTGCTGTAAATCCATATTTTTGGGTGCTGTAAATTCATTATTTAGGCACTGTAAATTCATTTTTAAGTGCTGTAAATTCATTTTTTAGTGCTGTAAATTCATTTTTAGGTGCTGTAAATTCATTTTTAGGTGCTTAAATTAATTTTCAGGTGTTGTAAATTTATTTTTAGGTGCTGTAAATTCATTTTTTTGGGTGCTATAAATTCATTTTTAGGTGCTTAAATTAATTTTCAGGTGCTGTAAATCCATTTTTAGGTTCTGTAAATTCATTTTTTAGATGCTGTAAATCCATATTTTTGGGTGCTGTAAATTCATTTTTTGGGTGCTGTAAATTCATTTTTAGGTGCTGAAAATTCATTTTTAGTGCTGTAAATTCATTTTTTGGTGCTGTAAATTCATTATTTAAGTGCTGTAAATTCATTTTTTAGATGCTGTAAATCCATATTTTTGGGTGCTGTAAATTCATTTTTAGTGCTATAAATTCATTTTTAGGTGCTGTAAATTCATTTTCAGGTGCTGTAAATTCATTTTCAGGTGCTGTAAATTCATTTTTGGGTGCTGTAAATTCATTTTTTAGTGCTATAAATTCATTTTTTAGTGCTATAAATTCATTTTTAGGTGCTGTAAATTCACTTTTAGGTGCTTAAATTAATTTTCAGGTGTTGTAAATTTATTTTTGGGTGCTGTAAATTCATTTTTTAGTGCTGTAAATTCATTTTTTTGGGTGCTGTAAATTCATTATTTAGGCACTGTAAATTCATTTTTGGGTGCTGTAAATTCTTTTTTTTTTAGTGCTGTAAATTAATTTTTTGGGTGCTGTAAATTCATTTTTGGGTGCTGTAAATTCATATTTTGGTGCTGTAAATTCATTATTTAAGTGCTGTAAATTCATTTTTTAGTGCTGTAAATTCATTTTTAGGTTCTGTAAATTCATTTTTTGGTGCTGTAAATTCATTTTTTGGGTGCTGTAAATTCATTTTTGGGTGCTGTAAATTCATTTTTAGGTTCTGTAAATTCATTTTTTAGTGCTGTAAATTCATTTTTGGGTGCTGTAAATTCATTTTTTGGGTGCTGTAAATTCATTTTTTAGTGCTGTAAATTCATTATCTAAGTGCTATAAATTCATTTTTGGGTGTTGTAAATTCATTTTTTAGTGCTATAAATTCATTTTTAGGTGCTGTAAATTCATTTTCAGGTGCTGTAAATTCATTTTTGGGTGCTGTAAATTCATTTTTAGTGCTGTAAATTCATTTTTTGGTGCTGTAAATTCATTTTTTAGTGCTGTAAATTCATTTTTTAGTGCTGTAAATTCATTTTTTAGGTGCTGTAAATTCATTTTTAGGTGCTTAAATTAATTTTCAGGTGCTGTAAATTTATTTTTAGGTGCTGTAAATTCATTTTTTGGTGCTGTAAATTCACTTTTAGGTGCTGTAAATTCATTTTTTAGATGCTGTAAATCCATATTTTTGGGCGCTGTAAATCCATATTTTTGGGCACTGTAAATTAATTTTTTGGGCACTGTAAATTCATTTTTTGGGTGCTGTAAATTCATTTTTAGGTGCTGAAAATTCATTTTTAGGTGCTGTAAATTCATTTTTAAGTGCTATAAATTCATTTTTTAGTGCTGTAAATTCATTTTTAGGTGCTATAAATTCATTTTCAGGTGCTGTAAATTCATTTTTTAGTGCTGTAAATTCATTATTTAAGTGCTGTAAATTCATTTTCTGTACCTTGAAGTCGAGGCTGCTCAGGCTGACGACGTCGTCGTCCTTCTCTCGGCGCTTCCTCTTCTGTAAAAAACCAGAAATGAGGAGTTTGGGCTCAGAAATTGAATTTTAAATACAGAAATTGAATTTTAAATAAAGAAATCTGCAGAGATTTAATTTTTTTAAACCCCCAGCTAAGTGTAGAAACACAAAAATTAAAAGTTGAACGCAATTCAATTCAGTGATTTGGGATTTATTGAAAATAAAATATTTATTTAAAATAAAAAATATTAAAAAAAAATTTAAAATTAAATAAAATATATAAATAAAAATATTTATTTAAAAGAAATAATTAAAATAAATAAATAAAAATATTTATTTAAAATAAAATCCTGGAAAATTTGGATTAAAAAGGATTTTAAAAACCAACCTGTCTCAACTATCCCAGTGGCCTTGGACATTGCAGGGATACAGAAATTCTGGATTTATTTTATTTTTATTTTATTTTAATTTATTTTTATTATATTTTATTTTATTTTTATGTTATTTTATTATTTCATTTTATTTTTAAAATATATTTTTACTATTTTATTTTTATTTCATTTTAATGTTCTTTAATTTTATTTTATTTTAATGTTATTTTATTATTCTATTTTATTTTTAAAATTTATTTTTATTTTATTATATTATTTGATTTTGTTATTTTATTTGATTTTGTTATTTTATTTAAATTTTATTTTATTTTAATGTTATTTTATTATTCTATTTTATTTTTTAAATTTATTTTTATTTTATTTTAATTTTAATGTTATTTTATTATTTTATTTTTAAAATTTATTTTTATTTTATTATATTATTTTATTTTGTTATTTTATTTTATTATTTTATTTAAATTTTATTTTATTTTAATGTTATTTTATTATTTTATTTTATTTTTAAAATTTTTTTATTTTATTTTATTTTAATGTTATTTTATTATTTTATTTTATTTTTAAAATTTATTTTTATTTTATTATATTATTTTATTTTGTTATTTTATTTTATTTTGTTATTTTATTTTATATAATTATTTTATTTTAATTTTATTTTGTTATTTTATTTTATTTTGTTATTTTATTTTATATAATTATTTTATTTTAATTTTATTTTAATGTTATTTTATTTTATTATTTTATTTCCTTTTCCCAAAATTATTAAAGTGGAAAATTTCCCTTCTTAGAGCATCCAAATCCTGTGGAAAAATTTCAATTTCCCAAAATTTTTAAAGTGAGAAATTTTCCTTTTCCCAGCCTCCAGATCCTGTGGAAAAATTTCTTTTTTCCCAAAATTATTAAAGTGGAAAATTTCCCTTCTCACAGCCCCAAAATTGTGTGAAAAAAATTTATTTTTTTTCCAAATTTATGAAAACCTCAGATCCAATTCAGGGCCTTTGGAGAGCAGAAATTTTTAAAACCAAATATTGCTCAGGAAGGAAAATAAAAATATTTTGGGATTTTCTTTCAGGAGCTGAAAATGGAATTTCAAGGAATTCTGAGGGAATTCTTTGGAAGTAAAATTCAATTTTTCCAAGAATTTGTGGTTTTTGGAACAGGGAATTTTCCAGGTTTGAGGATGGGACCAAAAATTTCCTTCTCCACACCAATAAAATCCGGATTTTTTTGCATTTAAGGAATTAAAAAAACATCATTTTGTTTTATTTCAAGGCTAAAACACATCAGAAAAATCAGGAATTCAGTCAGGAAAAGTGGCCAGGATTTCCTGGGTGCAAAAAGCAGGGAAAACCCAGCAATTATTCCAAGGAAAATGTTGATTTTTTCCCCTTCTTTTCTAGAGTTTTCACATCTGGATTCCTGATTTCCCTTTCACATCTGGATTCCTGGTTAGCATGCACATCTGGATTCTTGATTTTACTTCACATCTGGATTTTTGATTTTATTTCACCTCTGGATTTCTGATTTCCCCCTCCACATCTGGATTCCTGAGGGCCCTTCACATCTGGATTCCTGATTGTCCCTAACATCTGGATTCCTGATTGTCCCTAACATCTGGATTACTGATTTTTCCTTCACATCTGGAATCCTGTTTCCTCAATCACATCTGGATTTCTGATTTCCCCTGCACCTCTGGATTTCTGATTTTTTCTTCACATCTGGATTTCTGATTTCCCCTTTACATCTGAATTTCTGATTTCCCCTTTACATCTGGATTCCTGATTTACTTTCACCTCTGGATTTCTGATTTCCCCTTAACATCTGGATTCCTGATTGACTTGCACATCTGGATTTTTGATTTTATTTCACCTCTGGATTTCTGATGTCCCTCCACCTCTGGATTTCTGATTGTCCCTTCACATCTGGATTTCTGATTGCCTTTCACCTCTGGATTTTTGATTTTATTTCACATCTGGATTTCTGATTGTCCCCTCACATCTGGATTCCTGAATTCCCTTCACCTCTGGATTCCTGATCTCCCAATCACATCTCGATTCTTGAATGCCCTTAACATCTGGATTCCTGAATTCCCTTCACCTCTGGAATCCTGATTGCCCTTCACATCTGGATTCCTGATGTTTCCTTCACATCTGGATTCCTGTTTCCTCAATCACATCTGGATTCCTGAATTCCCTTCACATCTGGATTCTTGATTTTCCCTTCACCTCTGGAATCCTGATTGCCCTTCACATCTGGATTTCTGATTGTACTCTCAACTCTGGATTCCTGATTTCCTTTTACATCTGAATTTCTGGCTTCCCCTTCACATCTGGATTCCTGATTTACTTTCACCTCTGGATTTCTGATTTTCCCTGCACATCTGGATTTCTGCTGTTCCCTGCACATCTGGATCCCTGATTGCCCTTCACATCTGGATTTCTGAATTCCCCTTCACATCTGGATTTCTGATTTTCCCTGCACATCTGGATTACTGATTTCCTGTCATATCTGGATTCCTAATTTTCTTTCACATCTGGATTTCTGACTGTCCTTTCACATCTGGATCCCTGATTGCCCTTCACATCTGGATTCCTGATTGCCCAATCACATCTGGAATCCTGATTTCCTTTCACATCTGGATCCCTGATTTCCCTTTACCTCCAGATTCCTGATTTTTTTCTTCACCTCTGGATTTCTGAATTCCCTTCACATCTGGATTCCTGATTGTCCCTCCACATCTGGATTTCTGATTTCCCTTCACCTCTGGATTTCTGATTTCCCTTCACATCTGGATTTCTGCTTTTCCAGCTGTTCACTCACCAGGGTGAAATCCCAGTGTGGGCCTGGAGTCAGGAATGTGAAGGAGCTGCCTCTCCTCAGAGGGTACCTGGGAGCAGAAAAACAAAGAAGAAATTATTATTGTTACTATTATTATTATTATTATTGTATTATTTTCCAAGACTGCTGCAGAATTGATCAATTCAATTTATTATTATTACATTATTATTATTATTATTATTTTCCTAGACTGCTGCAGAATGGATAAATTAAATTATTATTACTATTAATATCCTAGAATGCTGCAGAATTGATCAATTCAATTTATTATTATTACTCTATTATTATCATTATTATTAATAATAATATCATATACTGCTGTAGAATTGATCAGTTACAATTATTATTATTACTATTACTATTATTACTTTATTATTATTTTTATTATTTTTCTAGACTGCTGCAGAATTGATAAATTCCATTATTATTATTATTATTACTACTATTACTATATTGTTATTATTATTTTCCTAGACTGCTGCAGAATTGATAAATTCAATTTATTTTTATTATTATTATTATTATTGTCCTAGACTGCTGCAGAATTTATCAATTCAATTATTATTATTATTATTATTTTTATTATTATTATTTTCCTAGACTGCTGCAGAATTTCTCAATTCCATCATTATTGTTATTATTATTATTTTCCTAGACTGCTGCAGAATTGATAAATACCATTTATTATTATTATTATTATTATTATTATTATTATTATTATTATTATTATTATTATCCTAGACTGCTGCAGAATTGATAAATCCCATTATTATTATTATTATTATTATTATTTTCCTAAACTCTGCAGAATTGACCAATTCCATTTATTTTCCAGCCAAGACAAGAAATGCTGGAATTATTTTAGGAAACAGGAAATCAAAGAATTGCTAAAATTTGCAATTTTGGATTCAAAATCCTGATTTTCTACCAAAAAAAAAAAAAGAGAGCTCTGTGCCAAACTTCCCACTGGGAATTGCAGGAAAAATTATTTTTGATCTCGAATTAAAATTAAAAAAAGGGAGATACAACAGCAGAAAGGAAATAATAATAATAATAATAATAATAATAATAATAATAATAATAATAATAATAATAATAATAATTTTCATTTTTCCAAGCCCAGCAGAACCTGGAAACCACAGGAGGCTGAAAAACCACTCAAAGAAAATCCCAATCATCAATATCAGAATGACAGAACCATGAAAAAAAACAGGAGGAATGATCATGAGAGGAATTAATTTGGGAATTTTTTTTTGTTGGAGGGAGGAGGTTCAAAACTCCTCACAGGAAATTTTGGTTTTGCTGGAAAGAAATTTCTCCACCTCCAACTGACCTCAAATCTGAATTTTGTCCTTTGGTCAGTTAATAATTCCCAGGAGAAGTGTGGAATATTGGAATTTAAAATTCCCTTCCAAGGTTGATTTTCTGCTACACCAGAGCCAGTTCCAGACCTGCTGCTCTTTATTTAGAGAACACCAGGATGAGGAAAGGGAGGGAAGCTGGAAAATTGGGAAAGGCTCCAGGAGAGCTGGAGGGGGATTGGGGACAAGGGACAGGACCCAGGGAATGGGGAAAGGGGAGATTGGGGAAGGAATTGCTGGAATTGCCAGAGAATCCCTGGATCCCTGCAGTGGCCAAGGAAGGATTGGAGCAGCCTGGGATGCTGGGAGGTGTCCCTGCCATGAGCTTGGAGCTCCCTGGCCAGGCAAGGCAGGCCAGGATTGTGGGATTCAGGACACTCAGAATCCATGCAGAGGGATTGGGATGGAAAGTGGGGATAGAAAAGAGAGGCCCAGGGAAGGGAGAGCCTTGATGGTTTGCTGAGATTGCAAGGGAAGGCCCTGGATGCATCAATTGCTTGGAGAGGAGATGGATCCAATGTCAGGTTCTGGAGAGCTGGGAATTGCCAGGCTGGAGAAGGGAAGGATGCAGGGAGAGCTTCCAGAACATTCCAGGGGCTGGAGGGGCTCCAGGAGAGCTGGAGAGGGATTGGGGACAAGGGACAGGACACAGGGAATGGGGAAAGGAATTCCTGGAATTGCCAGAGAATCCCTGCAGTGTCCCAGGCCAGGTTGGGGACACTGGGGACACTGGAGCTGTCCCTGCCAGGGCAGGGGTGGCTCTGGGTGATGTTCAAGGCCCTTCCAGCCCCTCCTGCCACTGATGCTCTGAGCTCCATGCCTTCATGGCCTGCTGGCTTTTCTCAGGAGCCCGGATTTCTGGGTTATTTATGAAGCACTGTGGCAGTTCCAGATGGGCTGTGCAGCTGCAGAGTTATCCCAGAGTGAGTTATTCCAGAATTATTCCAGAATGATCTCAGTTACCCCAGAGTTATCCCAGAATTATCCCAGAATTATTCCAGAATTTTCTCAGAGTTAGCCCAGAATTATCTCAGTTACCCCAGAGTTATCCCAGAGTTATCCCAGAATTATCTCAGTTACCCCAGTTATTCCAGAGTTATTCCAGAGTTATCCCAGAATTATCCCAGAGTTATCCCAGAATTATTCCAGAATTATCTCAGAGTTATCTCAGTTACCCCAGAGTTATTCCAGTTATTCCAGAGTTATTCCAGAATTATCCCAGAGTTATCCCAGAATTATCCCAGAGTTATCCCAGAATTATCCCAGAGTTATCCCAGAGTTATCTCAGTTACCCCAGAGTTATTCCAGAATTATCCCAGAGTTATCCCAGAATTATTCCAGAATTATCCCAGAGTTATCCCAGAGTTATCCCAGAATTATCCCAGAGTTATCCCAGAATTATTCCAGAATTATCCCAGAGTTATCCCAGAGTTATCCCAGAATTATTCCAGAATTATCTGAGTTATCTCAGTTACCCCAGAGTTATTCCATAATTATCCCACAGTTATCCCAGAATTATTCCAGAATTATCCCAGTTATTCCATAATTATCCCAGAGTTATCCCAGAATTATTCCAGAATTATCCCAGAGTTATCCCAGAATTATCTCAGTTACCCCAGTTATCCCAGAATTATTCCAGAATTATCCCAGAGTTATCCCAGAATTATCTCAGTTACCCCAGTTATTCCAGAGTTATTCCAGAATTATCCCAGAGTTATCCCAGAATTATTCCAGAATTATCTCAGAGTTATCTCAGTTACCCCAGAGTTATTCCATAATTATCCCAGAGTTATCCCAGAATTATCCCAGAATTATTCCAGAGTTATCCCAGAGTGAGTTATTCCAGAATTATCCCAGTTACCCCCAGAATTATCCCAGAATTATCCCAGAGTTATCCCAGAATTATTCCAGAATTATCTCAGAGTTATCTCAGTTACCCCAGAGTTATTCCACAATTATCCCACAGTTATCCCAGAATTATTCCAGAATTATCCCAGAGTTATCCCAGAATTATCTCAGTTACCCCAGTTATTCCAGAGTTATTCCAGAGTTATTCCAGAATTATCCCAGAATTATTCCAGAATTATCTGAGTTATCTCAGTTACCCCAGAGTTGTTCCAGAGTTATTCCATAATTATCCCAGAGTTATCCCAGAATTATCCCAGAATTATTCCAGAGTTATCCCAGAGTGAGTTATTCCAGAATTATCCCAGTTACCCCCAGAATTGTCCCAGAATTATCCCAGAATCACCCCAGAGTTATCCCAGAATTATCCCAGTTACCCCAGAATTATCCCAGAATTATTTCTGAATTATCACAGAATTATCCCAGAATTATTTCTGAATTATCACAGAATTATCCCAGAATTATTTCTGAATTATCACAGAATTATCCCAGAATTATTTCTGAATTATCACAGAATTATCCCAGAATTATTTCTGAATTATCCCAGAATTATCCCAGAGCTATCCCAGCTCCAGGACTCCACGTGGAGCCTCTCCTGCTGCCAGTGCCAGTGTTTGTGGGGCTGGCACAGAAATGATTTCCCTGCAATAACAATCCCACAGGGATTAAGGACCTCTGTGATCTGCTTCATGTCACTGCTGAGCTGCTCTGCATCAAACTTTGGAATAACCTGGGCAGCTGGAAAGGGATTGGGATGGGGAAAAGAGGAGCCTGGAATGTCCTTTTGTCATTTTGGGATGAGAAAAAAAGAGGAAAAAAGGAGTCTTGAGTGTCCTTTTTTCCACTATTAGGATGGGGAAAAGAGGAGTCTTGAGTGTCCTTTTTTCCACTTTTGGGGTGAGGAAAAAAGGAGGAATAAAGAAGCCTGGAATGTCTTTTTTCCATGAGGGTGATTATTCTGGGATATCAGGGCTTGTTTCATCTCCTTAGGGATTATCTCTAGGGATATCCCAAATGGCTTTTCCCATAAAATGATCCCAAATCCGATGTTCTCTCTGGAATTCCAGGAGAAAAGAACAAAATGATGGCAATTCCAGGAAAGTCCAGGCACTTCTGATCCCTGTTCAGCTCCTGCTGGAAAGCTGAGCCTGCTGCAATTCCTAAATTGGAATTTAATTTTTCAAAGCACATTTCCAGAGAGCCACCCAGTATTCTTATTTAATCCTAATTTAATTAGGATTCCACTTGAACTCCAGCCTGAGTTCACCAACACCATTCAGTAAAATTGAAATCTTGAATTCTTGTGTCTTGCTTTGAGATATTTCCAACCTCTGCCAATTGAGATTTTCCCCTGGAGCTTTGCAAGATAAGGAATTGTGACAAGCCCAGCCTAAGTGCCCTGAGTCAGGCTTTGTTTGCTCACAGCTTGGGAGGCCTCTTCAGCAGCCAAAACCTCTGGGTGTTGTGGAAATATCAACTTTAACAAGTTGAAAATCTTTTTTTTTTTTTTCTTTTTCCCTGCAGACAAGCTTGAAATTAAAATTCAAAAATTCTTTGTGGAGCTTTCTTGTTCTTATCATTCCAAGCAGGATTGTTTGGGGGGAGAAAAAAAAATCCTGATTTTAATTTATTCCTAAAACTGGTTTATATTTAAGAGCCTCTTGCTCTGAAAACACCAAGAAAAAGAAAAAAAAAGGAGGTTGGAAGTCAGAGTTGAAGGAAACACAAAATTGCTGCCCAGCCTGAAGAATTTATTTTGGAACTTCCAAGAAAATCCAGAGTCCTGCCAGATGAAAACATTTCTGCAGTTTCCTGGAGAAGTCATCAAAAAGAAGGGAAAAAAGGGGGCAGGCTGTGGAGTGATGCTGACTGGGCAGTGCTGATTTACAGGAAAAAGGCAGAAAAATGAGAAATAAATGAGAGTTTGCTCTGCTCTGCCTCACCCTCTGACTGATGGAAGCTCTTTGTGGTTTTTTTTTTTTTTGCATTCTTGCTGACCCCAAAATCTTTCTTAAAACCAAACAGCAAAAATCAAGGTCCAAAAATCTTGTGAGCAACACAAGACTGGATAGAAAAATTTGCTTTTTTTGACAAATGGCTTTAAGATTTGAGCTGTTCCTGCAGTGAATAAATCACCAACCTCCACTGGAAGTGCCAGGACAAATTTGGCCAAGTGCTGAGTGCTCCCATGGATCCTGGCAGGAGGATCTGCTGTTTATCCAGGGAAGGTGGGGAACAATGAGAGTTTCCTGCCCTGCTCTCAGAGCTGCCCACTCTCCTTTATCAATCCCTTATCTATTCATTCCCCACACTTCCTCTCTTCACCTCCTCTGCTATGTTGCCAAACGGGTTTTGCCTTCAGGGTTTCTCTCTCCCTTGGAAATCCAACTGCAATTCTTGCTTTTAAGGTTCCAAATATTCCCTGTGGATCAGCAGCATGGCAATCTCTATTTGAACAGAAAGGTTTTTTCTCTTGGCAGTGTCAGGATTTGTTGGGAGGAAAGCCTGGAACATTTCATTTCTTGAAGCAAACAGAGGGTACCAAAACAGAAATGTTTGTTCTTTTCTGCACACCCTGAGTTTGGAGGGATTTGTTTTGCCTCGATGTTTTACATCTCCAAACTTTATTTTTGTGCCTTGCCATGACCCTGAACTCCTTCATCGCTCTGGGGTGTAAATCATCCTGCCCTCATTAACCCTTTGTGCTCCTGCTGAGACCAGGCTGTGGTTCTGCCTCAAACCCAGAAATCTGCTCTGACACAACCTGAGCCTGTCTGGGTGACAGTGACACAGCAGAGATGTCCCAGCAGAGCCATGAACTGCAGCTGGACACTTTGTTTTGCTCTCCTCAGATCCTCAAACATTCCAGGCAGGCCACTCTGAGCTCTCCCATCCATCACAGAGTGTTTGGAGCAGTGCTCAGCTCTGCTTCTCCTCATGTTGATTTGTGCAGGGAAAACTTGCAGGATGCTCCCAGGTCCTTTAACTGACCTTTAACTGAGCTGGGCTGAGCTCAGAGCCCAGCCAGGGACACCCCTGAGCCATCCTGAGTCACCTTGAGCACGGGAATCCAGGAATGAACACCCAGGAATGCACGTGGGGCTGGGCAGGTGACTCAGCAGGGACACAAAACCAGCCCAGGGCTGCTGGCACTGCTCAGGGCTGGATGGGACCTCAGTGTCATCATCATCATCATCATCATCATCTGCATCATCTCTGCTTCCTCTCTTCTCACCTGACTCCTCTAATTAGATGAGGAATTCATGGAATGATTTGGGTGGGAAAAGACCTCAGAGCTCATCCAGTTCCAATTCCATGGCAGGGACAGCTCCAGTGTCCCCAGTGTCCCCAACCTGGCTTTGGGCACTGCAGGGATCCAGGGATTCTCTGGCAATTCCAGGAATTCCTTCCCCAATCTCCCCTTTCCCCATTCCCTGTCTCCTGTCCCTTGTCCTCAGTCCCTCTCCAGCTCTCCTGGAGCCCCTCCAGGCCCTGGAATGTTCTGGAAGCTCTTCCTGGATCCTTCTCTTCCACTTTTTTTGACATTTCCAGGGATCCAGGGGCAGCCACAACCTCAATTCCAGGGTCTCACCACCCTCACAGTAAAGAATTGATATTTAACCTGATATTTAACCTAAATTTTCCCTTTAATTTGTACCTAACAACTTGTGATGCCTCAGAGCACCCCCAACTCTCCCCTCCCCAAACTCCCACCTCCACCCACGGCTTTTTTTGGAATATGGAACAAACTCTCCTCCCCACACAGGCAGAGAACTCCATTCCCCAAGCAGAGAGAGGACTGTGGCAATAACCCATCACTGGAAAGAGGAAAACTTTCTCCTGGAATGAGAGAGAAATGAAAGGTGCTGAGGGCAGGAGCACCACTCTGTGAGTAAGCACATTGCCAGGATCTGCAGGAGCTGTTTGTGCTCTGCTTTCCAGCCTCTGGTGCAAACACCAGCAGCAGGAGGAGGGCAGGGCTGAGGAAGAAGTGATGCAGCTGCTGCCAAAATATTTTGCTCCTCAGCAGCCATGCAGGGTCTGTCCTTGCTGCAGGAGCAGAGCCCAGGATCCCAAAATCCCCCAAAGCACAAATTTGGGTGGTGCAGGAGCAGGAGATGCAGAGCCCAGGATCCCAAAAATCTCACAAAGCTGGATCCCAAAAGTTCCAAAAGCACAAATCTGGGTGCTGCAGGAGCAGCCCTGCCCCAGGAGATGCAGAGTTCAAGATCCCAAAATCTCCCAAAGTTGGATCCCAAAAGTTACTGAAGCACAAATTTGGGTGCTGCAGGAGAAGGAGATGCAGAGCTCAGAATCCCAAAAAATTTGGGTGCTGCAAGAGATGCAGAGCTCAGAATCCCAAAAAATTTGGGTGCTGCAGGAGCAGCCCTGGCTCAGGAGATGCAGAGCCCAGGATCCCAAAAGCTCCCAAAACACAAATTTGGGTGGTGCAGGAGATGCAAAGCCCAGAGTCCCAAAATTTCCCAAAGCTGAATCCCAAAAGTTCCCAAAGCACAAATTTGGGTGCTGCAGGGACAGGAGATGCAGAGGCCAGGATCCCCCAATTCCCAAGGCTCAAATTTGGGTGCTACAGGAGCAGGAGATGCAGAGCCCAGAATCCCAAAAGCTCCCAAAGCTGGATCCCAAAAGCTCCCAAAGCACAAATTTGGGTGGTGCAGGAGCAGGAGATGCAGAGCTCAGAATCCCAAAAAATTTGGGTGCTGCAGGAGCAGCCCTGGCCCAGGAGATGCAAAGCCCAGGATCCCAAAATTTCCCAAAGTTGGATCCCAAAAGTTACTGAAGCAGAAATTTGGGTGCTGCAGGAGCAGAGCCCAGGATCCCAAAAGCTCCCAAAGCACAAATTTGGGTGCTGCAGGAGCAGGAGATGCAGAGGCCAGGATCCCCCAATTCCCAAGGCTCAAATTTGGGTGCTGCAGGAGCAGAGCCCAGGATCCCCAATTCCTAAAGCACAAATGTGGGTGCTGCAGGAGCAGGAGATGCAGAGCCCAGGATCCCCAAATCCCCCAAAGCACAAATTTTGGTGCTGCAGGAGCAGAACCCAGGGTCCCAAAATTTCCTAAAGCACAAATTTGGGTGCTGCACGAGCAGGAGATGCAGAGCCCAGGATCCCAAAATCTCCCAAAGCTGGATCCCAGAAGTTCCTGAAGCATAAATTTGGGTGCTGCAGGGACAGGAGATGCAGAGCTCAGAATCCCAAAAAATTTGGGTGCTGCAGGGACAGGAGATGCAGATCCCAGGATCCCAAAAGTTCCCAAAGCACAAATTTTAGTGCTACAGGAGCAGGAGATGCAGAGCTCAGAATCCCAAAATCTCACAAAGCTGGATCCCCAAATCCCCCAAAGCACAAATTTGGGTGCTGCAGGGACAGGAGATGCAGATCCCAGGACCCCCAATCCCCCAAAACACAAATTTGGGTGCTGCAGGAGCACACCCCAGGACCCCCAATCCCCCAAATCACCAACCTGGCTGCACCAGGCCCTTGTCACTCAGCCCTGAACGAGGAGCTCGGGGCTAATCCCGCTCATTAAAGCCCAGCACAGAAATAAAACCCCGTGGCCAGCAGCACATGCCAGAGCTCAGCTCCCCTTTTCCAGCCTGGGGCTGATCTCATCGCTCACCCCCGGCTGGCAGCAGCTGCCCAGGCTCTCCTGTCACTCTCCTGTCACTCCTGCAGGACGGTGACACCTCCAGCCAAGCATCTGAAGCTGCCCCGAGGCGCCTCTCTTGTTGGCTGAGGCTCAGATTTAAGCAATTGGCTTTTAGGTGAAATCAATCTCGGTTAACTCCTGAAATTTCTAGACATAACGTTCATAAATCCATTTTTGCCTCACTGGCTCGTGTCATCCTAGCTGGACATTGATAGCAGGTACTTGGAGAGGCTTAGAATAAAGCCTGACTAAAGATTACTCAAAATAGTCCTTCAGCAATTTTAGTGCCAAGGTCAGCAGGGAGCTCTGTGGGCTGGAAAAGCCACCAGCAGTAGAAGGAAAATCAAAAATAAATTAAAAATAAAAAGATTTGTTGATGTTAGAAAATGCTGTGAAGGAAGGTTGAGGAATCTGGAGTGGATTCAAGGAAGAAAGAGAAAGAAAAGTTGGGAACAGAAATCCCTCCAGGAGAGTCCCACAGAGATAAAGGAGATAAAGGAATTTTCACAGATCTCTCAGGATGTTTCATGAACCACTGACCCTTCCAAATTCACTTTACCTGACTTTTCTTCACCCCACAAACCCATCCTCCATGAGAACATTTCATTTTTCACCATTTCCAGCTGGAAATTTCAACATCCCTGAGCCCCTTCCCCTGTGCTCCCTATTTTGGGCATTCCCTGGGGATGGTCAGAGGAATTCCAAGTGCCCAAAAACCCTGGGAGCCAAGCAGGACCAGGCTGCTGCAAATCCAGACATCTATTTTGAGTTCTTGTGAGAACCCAATAAATATCAGGAGTTATCACAAGAGAACTCACACTGAGTGCTGACAGACACAAATTCCCCCTTTTTTAGCTCAGATTTAAAATCCACTTTAAAATTCAGTGGGACTGAGGTGGAGGAGGTCAAATAAATTTTTTATTTTTTTTCCTGTGGTGGGAACACCTCAAAGAAACAACTGAGCTGCCAAAAATGATCCTGGTGGCATCAGGATGAGACTGGACAAGGGATAAATTTGTCAGGGAAAACTACAAACATCAACCTTGTCCTGTTTAGCACCTGGGGCAGCAGGGCTATAAAAAGCTGCCCTGCATTGCTGAGGGGGATTAGCATTTATCCCACGGCAGAAAAAAAAAAAAAAATAAAATAGAAACGGGGCAGGAGAAAAGTCTGGGAATCCTGGAGGAGAAAAATGGAGCTGGAAGGAATAAAGGAGAAAAGAGCAGGAGGCAGGAAATGGCTGCAGGGTGGAGCTGGGGATTGTGATGTCTGTTAATTTAAGGGTAAAATGGGAGAGAAGCAGGGTGCTAAAGCAGCACCGAGTGACTTCATGTTTGAAATATTTCAACATTACAAGGAGCTGGAGGTGTACTTTGCTCTGACAAAAGAGTTTGTTTAATGCTTTTACTTTTCTAGGCACAGTTCCTTTCATCCTGCTCTTGCTAAATGTAAAAATAAAAAGTAAACAAAAGTAAATTTGGAGCTGATAGGGCAGGCAGGGACCTGGCTCAGGTCACAGAGCCACGAGAGCTCCTTTGCTCTGTTTGTTTTAATTCATTTCATTGTGCTCAGGCAAGATAAATTCCCTTTCTTCAGGCTGCTTTAACCTTGAAGCACCTCATTTCTCCAGCACTTTGGAGATTTCCTGGGTTCCCTTCAGTTTGGGATGAACCTGCACTCACAGAACCCCAAAAAAAGCAAAAATAAAATTTTCTCAGCCCTCCCTGCTCCTCTGTGTGTGTTTGGATACATCTTGATTTTCCTGTGACCTTCCTCTCGTTCCTAGTGGGAAAACAAGAGAGGAAAATCGGTTCTGCAATGATTTGGAAAGTCCTGGATGAATTTTCCAGTCTGAGATCTCTTCTTTCCTCCTAATGTACACAAGGATGTTGGGAGGGATCAGATCAGACTCAAATTCTCCTTGTGGGGATGAAATTCTTTTTTCACAATGATTTGGAAAGTCCTGGATGAATTTTCCAGCTTGAGATCCCTTCCCTGCTCCTGATCTGACCAATTTGCACATGGATGTTGGGAGGGATCAGATCAGACTCAAATTCTCCTTGTGGGGATGAAAATCTCTTTTTTTTCCCAATGATTTGGAAAGTCCTGGATGAATTTTCCAGCTTGAGATCCCTTCCCTGTTCCTAATCTGCCCAATTTGCACATGGATGGTGGTACAGACCAGGTCAGGCTCAAATTCTCAAATTCAAATTTTGTGGGGATGAAAATCTTGGCTATTATTTGGTGATCTGCCCAGAAACAGAGAAGGGACAAAGCAATAAAAGGAGGAAAAAAAGAACAACCTCTCCTTCCTGATGGGGAAGCAAGAGAGGAAAATCAGCTCTGCAATGATTTGGAAAGTCCTGAATGAATTTTCCAGTCTGAGATCCCTTCTTTCCTCTTAATGTACACATAGATGGTGGCAGGGATCAGGTTTGACTCAAATTCTCCTTGTGGGGATGAAAATCTCTTTTTTCCCAATGATTTGGAAAGTCCTGGATGAATTTTCCACTCTGAGATCCCTTCTTTTCTCCTAATGCAGACATGGATGGAGGTAGAGACCAGGTCAGGCTCAAATTCTCCTTGTGGGGATGAAAATCTCTTTTTTTTCCCAATGATTTGGAAAGTCCTGGATGAATTTTCCAGCTTGAAATCCCTTCCCTGCTCCTGATCTGACCAATTTGCACATGGATGGAGGTAGGGATCAGGTCAGGCTCAAATTCTCAAATTCAAATTTTGTGGGGATGAAAATCTTAGACATTATTTGGTGATTTGCCCAGGAGCAGAGAAGGGACAAAGCAATAAAAGGAGGAAAAAAAGAACCTCCTCTCCTTCCTGATGGGGAAGCAAGAGAGGAAAATCAGTTCTGCAATGATTTGGGAAGTCCTGGATGAATTTTCCACTCTGAGATCCCTTCTTTTCTCCAAATGTACACATGGATGTTGGGAGGGATCAGGTTTGACTCAAATTCTCCTTGTGGGAATGAAAATATTTTTTTTCCCAATGATTTGGAAAGTCCTGGATGAATTTTCCACTCTGAGATCCCTTCTTTTCTCCTAATGTACACATAGATGGTTACAGGGATCAGGTCAGGCTCAAATTCTCCTTGTGGGGATGAAAATCTTTTTTTTCCCAATGATTTGGAAAGTCCTGGATGAATTTTCCAGCTTGAGATCCCTTCCCTGCTCCTAATGCAGACATGGATGGTGGGAGGGATCAGGTTTGACTCAAATTCTCCTTGTGGGGATGAAAATCTCTTTTTTCCCAATGATTTGGAAAGTCCTGGATGAATTTTCCAGTCTGAGATCCCTTCTTTTCTCCTAATATACACATAGATAGTGGCAGGGATCAGGTTTGACTCAAATTCTCCTTGTGGGGATGAAAATCTTGGACATTATTTGGTTGTGTATCTGTGGAGGTTTTGGAGGCAGGAGATATAGAACAAAGAAAAAAAAAAGACTTGCAAGGAGGGAAAATAAATAAATAAAAGAGCTTGAAAGTCAGACAAAACAAGAGTGAGGGATTAAGAGGAGCAGGAAAATGCAGTTAGTGCAGCAGACAAGGAACTGCTGCCTCCAGGGATGGAGCCTGGCAGGGAAAAGCAGCTCAGGGGCCAAGGCAGAAAACACAAAAAAAGGAGAGTTCAGAGCCTCTCTCATCTCTTTCCATGGCAGAAATATAAATACACCTGAAGTTTGTTTGCAAGGTTTTAATCAGAGAGTAATAAAGAAGTTTTATTAAAGTCTGACAGTAATTTCCAGTTCTTACAACAAACAAACCAACCACCCACACACAAAATAAATCCCCCAGTGCAGGGGGGAAAAGCAGATTTTATTTTATTTTTTTTTTAAGAGGAGAAAGTCTGCTAGACATGGCCACAGGAAAAGCATTATTAAATCTCCCTCAGCTCAGGCAGTGGTTGCTCACGTTCAGGAGAACATTCCTGGACAGTGAGGAGCAGGAAAATGAGTCTGTCTGTTTTAGAGATTATTCACAGGCACACAAAGAAAAGGGATTTCGGTTGGAGAACAAGCTCAGAGCTGCCCCCTGATGTGGGTGAGGGACAGAGCAACAGGGAGCAAGGAGAGAATCACCCAAAAATCCAAATTGATTATGTAAAAGCTAGAGGGGGGGTTAGGAATTCAACACTATGCCAGGAATTCAGTGATATCCAAGGAAATCAGCATTATCCCAGAATTCAGTAATATCTAAAGAATTCAGTAATATCCAAGGAATTCAGCACTATCCCAGAACTCAGCACTATCCCAGAACTCAGCAATATCAAAGGAATTCAGTAATATCCAAAGAATTCAGCAATGTCCCAGAATTCAGCAATATCCCAGAACTCAACAATATCTCAGGAATTCAGCACAATCCCAGAATTCAGCATTATCCCAGAATTCAGCACTATCCCAGAATTCAGCACTATCCCAGAACTCAGCACTATCCCAGAACTCAGCATTATCCCAGAACTCAGCAATATCCCAGAATTCATCACTATCCCAGAATTCAGCACTATCCCAGGAATTCATTAATATCTAAAGAACTCAGGATTATTCCAGAATTCAGCACTAGCCCAGGAATTCAGCATTATCCCAGAATTCAGCACTATCCCAGAATTCAGCATTATCCCAGAATTCAGCACTATCCCAGAATTCAGCAATATCCCAGAATTCAGCATTATCCCAGTATTCAGCACTATCCCAGAACTCAGCACTATCCCAAAACTCAGCATTATCCCAGAGTTCAGCACTATCCCAGAATTCAGCACTATCCCAGAACTCAGGATTATTCCAGAATTCAGAATTATCCCAGAATTCAGCATTATCTCAGAACTCAGCACTATTCAAGAATTCAGCATTTTCCCAGAACTCAGAATTATCCCAGAATTCAGAATTATCCCAGAATTCAGCACTATCCCAGAATTCAGCACTATCCCAGAATTCAGCATTATCCCAGAATTCAGAATTATCCCAGAACTCAGCACTGTCCCAGGAATTCATTAATATCTAAAGAATTCAGTAATATCCAAGGAATTCAACATTATCCCAGATTTCAGCACTACCCCAGGAATTCAGTAATATCTAAAGAACTCAGCACAGTGCAAAGTCCAGTGCACAAACCACAAGGTCATTTGTGAAGCAATCTGAGTGCAAATCATTAATTAATTCTCTCATTAATGTTTAGTGCTCTGGGTAATGTTTTTCAACCAGTTCAGAATAAAATGATTTGGGCTTGGATGGGATCTGAAAAAATTCCTCCAATTCCATGGCAGGGGCACCTCCCTCCATCCCAGCCTTGGATATTCCAGGGAAGCCACAGGGTTTTAAGGGACACAACTGGAATTAAAAACAAAAATCACTCCTAGAAATTAAATCAAGAGGAAAATCTCTTTAAAGCTCAGTTTTAACTAAGCCAAGCTCTGGAACTGCCCAGACATGGAGCTGTTCCAAAGTCTGCAAACCTTGCTGGGTGTGTGGGAGGGGAAAAAAAAAAAATCCCTTTAATTGCAGCTTGATGCAATCAACTCTTGTGGTCTCTGTGATGCTGGGGATGAACAGACTCAAAGCACCCAGAAAACTTTTGCTCAAAAATGAGGGCACAGGTGAGGAACACTCCCAGCCCACCCACGTGCTCTGAGATCCTTCACCTGCTTCCTTTTTTTGTTTTTTGTTTTTTTTTTTTTCCCTCCCCAAGTGACCTTGGAGTTGCAAAGGTTCAGGAAAGGGACATTAAAAAAATTTAAATTAAATTTCAGGATATTGAAAACCAGGCTGGAGGTGTTCCTTAAAATCCTTTGGGGTTTTCCAACCCAAATCTTTGTGTGATTCCAGAAATATTAATTCAGTGCAAAAAAAAAAAAAAAAATCACCTTGAAGTATTTAAGGAATTATTTCCTTTCAGCTCAGTAAAATAAAATTAATCCCAACTGGTTAATTATTGGAAATATGAAATATTTCACTCAGAGCAGGAGTGAAATTCCAACAGTGGGGTCAGAACTGAAAGGAAAAATTTTGATTCCCAATGCAGTGGTGACACCTAGAGGGGAGGGAAGGAAATTTCAGGAAAGGAAATTTCAGGAAAGGAAATTTACCTTTTTTTGAGAACCATTTAGCATGGCTACTTTTTGTGTTTGCATTTAGAGCATGCATGTTTTTTAATTTTTTTAAAATTTTTTTTTATATTTTTTTAAAATCATTTTTTAATTTGGGAGGTGGTTTTGGCTTTTTGCAGCTGGTGACTGTTGATAATTGTTGTGTCAGCTGTAGGGTTTTTATTACACATTTATGGGCTGTTATTTTAATTAAGTGGGCAGTCTAAGTATATTATTTTTTAAAAATGTATGTTTAACATTTGCTATTAGAAAAAAACCCCTTAAATTCCTTCAGAAAAGCTATTTTAACACTACACACACAGCATTTATTTTAATAATTGTGAAAAACCACAACTCCTCTTTTTTTTTGCTGATTTTTTTTGCTGATTTTTTTTGCTGATTTTTGCTGGGTTTTCCTGAATTTTTTATTCTTTTGCTGATTTTTTGTTGATTTTTGCTGATTTTTCTTCTGATATTTTGGTGATATTTTGCTGGGGTTTGCTGATTTTTTTTCCCCAACATTTTTCTGGTTTTTGCTATTTTTTGCTGATTTTTTTGCTGATTTCTTTGCCAATATTTTTCTGATTTTCACTGATTTTTTTTCTGATTTTTTGCTAATATTTTTCTGGTTTTCACTCCACCCATGGAGGCTTTTTTGGGTTTTTTTTTAAGCTTTTTAAAGCTGTTTCTCCTGGGAATTACCTGCTAAAACCTGCAGGAAAATTGGGGCTGGATCTTTTCCTCCACCTCCACACCTGCATTTGCAATTCCAAAGAGATTTTTTGGCTCCACGCCTTTGTTTTGTTGTTCAGTCTGGGATTTTTTTTCTTTGGTTTCATCAAAATAAAAGGGAGCAGAGAATCACCCAAATGGGGCAGGACCTGGCAGTGTTTGATTTTATAAAATGCGCTTTGTATTTTCAAAGCATAAATCCTTTTTATTTTATTTTTTGAGCATTTCTTGACAAGCACAGGGTGCTGTTAAAAGGGAAAAAAAAAAATCTCCTTGTCCACCAGGGATTCATTCAAACACCTAAGGGTCAGGGCTGGAATTACAGTAATTTCACAATTATAAGCTGCACCATTTTGACTAAAATTTTGGTCTGAACCCAAAGTGCTGCTTGTAATCAGGTGTGGTTTATATATGGACAAAGAATGAAAAGTTGCTGTTTTAGTTTGGAGGACAGGTGTGTGCTGAGAAAGGCAGGAGCTTCTCTTTGAAATGGAGAATGGAAACCCCCTCCCTCCAAATTATTATCATTTTGAAATCAAGGGGCTCTCAGGCAAAGATATGGGAATTAGGAATAACAGTTCTGTACTAGGGAAATTAAAATAGAAATACAGCACTACAAAGAACAAACCCCAAACCCTGACACCCATGGAGATAAAGAACACTGCCCCAGCTGGTTTATAAACCATGGCCATGAACAGGAGATATCCCATGAGATAAAGAACACTGCCCCAGCTGGTTTATAAACCATGGCCATGAACAGGAGATATCCCATGAGATAAAGAACACTGCCCCAGCTGGTTTCAATGGATGCCCATTAGCAGAATATCTCCCACAGAGATCAGGATCACTGCCCCACCCTCAGCAGATGGTGACAGAACAGAAACCTTTGATCACACTCTGTGTTGTAACCTGCAGCTTATAATCGTGAAATTACTGTAATAGGAATTTTTTTTTTTTTCCCTCACTCTTAAAATGACTGGGAGAGCCTCACCTCACTTGAATTTCTGGGCACACTTCAAAGGAAACCAAAATAAAATTGCTGTGATCAAGCCTTGCCCTCCTGTCCAGTCCCAGCTGCAGCTGAAGGTTTGGGCAGATAATGAATGATAATTAATAACTGGGCAGATAACTAATAATAAATTCCAATTAAAGCAGCACCTTTAATGAGGTGTTTCCCTCCTCAGCAGGATGTGGGACCACCACAATTTCTTGGCATTCCAGCTCTGGAGAAACCCTGGAATTATTTTTCTTTTTCTCTCTCATAGCAAAAGGGTTGAAATTCCCCAGCTGAACCAACCAAGGTGTAAAATTGAAATTAAAATAATTTAGAAATGTAAATATTCCATTAAAGTGCAGCTGCTTTCCAGGAATTTGTATAAAATATGGGAATAGAAAAGTTTAAACTTAATGAGCTTTTCATAAGTGACCCTTTGTTATCCAAATAATTTCTGGGAATAATTCTAATTTCCATATATTATTGTTTTATCTCTGCTGTGCTTTCTTGGGCATTTGGAAAATTTCCTTGGATTTTTGTGGATGATGCTCCCCAGATCCCAAATTTCCTGCTGTTCCCTCAGTGAGAGCAGAGAGGCAGGAATGAAATGCAAAATACTGACAGGAAAAGGAAGGAAAAAGAGGAAAAAAACCCCCAGAAAATGCAAAAAGTGATGGAAGTTAAATAGGGGTGAAATTTTCCCAGCATCCAGAGGGGAAATTCTGTAAATCAAATTGCCTGGAACTTGAAGTTAATCCATTTTTAGGGAAAAATCATGGAATATTCTGGTGAAATCAGAGAATTTACTGGGAATTTTGCCATCAGTTCCTCTGGACTTGCTTTTATATCTCAGCTTGTTTTAAAAGATTTATTTTATTTTTTTTTTGGTGAAAACCTCACCCAAGAAAAGAAAAACAAATCAGGAAATGAAACAGTGACAGCAACTTCTGAGTAAAAAATATCTGTAAAATGGGGATGGCTCCACATTTATAATTTTGAGATCTAAACTCTGGGTTTTTTTTTACCAGGATTCCACTCTAATTTCTGAATTTCCAGTCCCTGGCTCCCAAATTTATTCCCATCATCCACTAGAACTGCCAAGAAATCCCATTTCCATCATTAGCATCTCTCACAAGCTAGAAATAAATAAATAAAAATAAATAAAAAATAAATAAAAAATAAATCTTTGAAATTATCACCCCCAATTCTCCAGCAAAGATCAACCCTTATTGAGGAATTAATTTATCAAATTAAGCCAAAGATTGAGGAAATCTTTCTTTTCAACCAATAAAAATTTCCTTATCCTGAATATTTTAAAAAAATATCTTGGAGGCTGTCACTTCTCAACCCCTCAGAAATTTGCTCAGCAAAGTTATTTTCCATTTTGCTGTGTTGATGCACAGGAGTTTAAACCCCTTCAAAGAGGCCAAGCACCAGGGACTGATGGAATATTTTAAATTTTTAATTTTCAATGCTGTTGTGAAGCTGATCCTGATGATTGGAGGTGCTGTCCTCTCATTCCCAGAGGGATAAAATTCAATTTTTATAATTCCTTTGTAGGGATTGAGTGCAGGGCTGTTGTTTCTGGAGTTGAGCAGAGGATTAAATAAACAAAACCAGCTGAACTCAGCTCAGTGTTTGGTTTAGCCAGGCTTGTCTCTCTGGGTTATTCCTGATTTAAAATCAGGAAAATTTCTGCACACTTTCTCAGCAATGCATAGATAAAATAATTCACATTATCAGGTATTTTCTGCACCCTCCAGCTCATTTTCTTTGCAATCCATAGATAAAATAATTCACATTATCAGATATTCCAAGAGATTTGAGATCAGAATGAGATCTGTGTAAACTTTTGTCAGCTCTGGTTTGGGAACATCTCTGAGCTCCATTCCTGTCTGAGCAGAAATGTTTATTTTATAAAAAAAGATTTTAACAACCTGCCTCAAACACCAGGAGAGCAACACCCAGTTTATAAATTCAGCAACTTTTTATTAATAATTTCTGCAGCTCCTCCCTAGGAAAATGTTTTTTTTATTTCACTGAAGGGCTCATCCTTATTTTTGGACATTCTAAATCCATCCCTTTTTTGATGTTTCCCATTCTGCAAAGATGAGCTTGCCCTGAAAATATTAATTTAAAAATTTAAAAAAATTAGAGCAGCACAAACTGGAGGATGTTGAGGATAATGATTTGTGAGGGGAGATAATTATTTCCTATTCTGGTTTACAAGACAATAATGAGAAGTCTCTCATCAGCAGAAAAATAATTAAAAGCTTGGTGTTGAGATAATCAACATTTACACTGAGGGGTGAAAGGTTTTTTTTGGGTTTTAATCACTGCCTGCTGCTGCAGCATGGTTTAAAAATTAGATTGTACATGTTGGTTTTTTTTCTTTTATCTTTATCTCATCTTTCCTATAAGAAAATTCGTTTTCCCAGCATTTCCATCACTGAGAAAAACAAATTGCACTGGGGATAGAAGAGATTCCACCAGCATTTCACCATCAAAAGGACAAGAAATGATCCTTCAGCTTGGATTATTAATTGTGCCTGTTCATTAATTCACACATCTTGACAAAAAATTTTTATCCAGGAATTTTTATTATCCAGCAAAAATGTCCAGTTTGGGTGAACTTTGATGTGATAATGGCAAGGAGAAGCCCTGGAGAACAGAACTTTAATCCCAACCAAAATCAAGAGCAAACAAACATTGCAGGCAGCAAAGCCAGAATTGAGAAGAAAAGCAAAAAAAGAATCAAAAGCAGTGTTGGGTCAGTGGCCAACAAACTTTGAATGGGAGAAATCAAAGCAAATTGAATTTATTGCAGCTTGGGCAGGTGATCAGGGGAGGGTTGGAAAAGGTTTTTTTTGAAATGTGTCATTGAGGATTTTCTTGAGGTGCCTGATTAAAGCTGGTGTGATGAGAAAAAAAATTCCTGGCTGCTGCTGTTCCAGAAATAAAGCTCTGCCTGACAGAATTCCTGCATGGAGGGACAAATTTGGACACCTAAAATCTGCAATGAAGCATCTCAAACCTGCCAGAATTCTAAGGATTTCTGGGAAAAAAAGATCAGGAAAAATCCAGAAACAATTCAGCCTAAAAAACTGAAAAATCCCTAAAAATTTGCACCAAGAAATGCTAAAATCTCCCCAAAAAATTGCACTAAAAATGGCCAAAAACGTCCTAAAAGTGGCCAAAAACATCCTAAAAATGGTCAAAACCATCCTAAAATCTGCCCTGAAACACCTCAAACCTGCCAAAATTCCAAGGGTTTCTGGGAAAAAAAATCCAGAAACAATTCAACCTAAAAACCCCCCAAAAATCTCTTAAAATTCGCACTAGGAAACAGTAAAAATCTCTGAAAAAATGGCACTAGAAATGGTCTAAATCATCCTAAAAACTGCACTGAAACACCTCAAACCTGCCAAAATTCCAAGGATTTCTGGGAAAAATATCAGGAAAAATCCAGAAACAATTCAGCCTAAAAACCTGAAAAATCCCTAAAAATTTGCACCAAGAAATGCTAAAATCTCAAAAAAAATTGCACTAAAAGTGGCCAAAAACATCCTAAAAATGGCCAAAACCATCCTAAAATCTGCCCTGAAACACCTCAAACCTGCCAAAATTCCAAGGGTTTCTGAGAAAAAAATCAAGAAAAAAATCCAGAAACAATTCAACCTAAAAACCCGCCAAAAATCTCTTAAAATTCGCACTAGGAAACGGTAAAAATCTCTGAAAAAATGGCACTAGAAATGGTCTAAATCATCCTAAAAACTGCACTGAAACACCTCAAACCTGCTAAAATTCTAAGGATTTCTGGGAAGAAGTATCAGGAAAAAATCCAGAAACAATTCAGCCTAAAAAAACGAAAATTCCCTAAAAATTTGCACCAAGAAATGCTAAAATCTCAAAAAAAATTGCACTAAAAATGGCCAAAACCATCCTAAAAACTGCACTGAAACACCCCAAAATGGCCCCAAACTCCTGCCCTATTCCAGGAATTTCTGAGAAAAAAAAATGGAAGAACAGGTGGAAAAAAAATCCAAGGGAAATCCAACTTAAAATGGCGGAAAAGCAAGAAGAAGGAAAAGGAAAAAAAAAGAAAAAGTGGCTTTGGGGACAGGAGAGAGGCCTCAACTTTATTTCCCTCAGAAATCTTCACCTGGATTCACCTCCAGATTAGAAAAAACAGGAAGTTTGGAACAAGATTAGAGAGCAAACAAACAAATCCCCAAATAAATGGGGTTTTATCTGTCCCAGATAAAAGTTTTTATCAATTTTAAATCCCCAAATAAATGGAGATTAATTTGTTTCAGATAAAAGTTTTTGTCAGTTTTAAATCCCCAAATAAATATTTTTTTTTTTTTCTGTCCCAGAGAAAAGTTTTTGCCTTTTTTTGTCATCTCCTTGCAGCTGGAGTTAGGGGTGGGGAAAGGTTGAGAGAAAAACCCTCATCCACCTGTGCTGTTAGATACTGGGAAAAAAAAAAAAATCTGGAAAAAGAGAGAACGTTCCCGTGGGAAAGCAATTTTTTATTTTTCCTTCTCTGGAGAGCTCCTTCTCACTTGTGAACCTGAAACCTGATCTAAGAGCTGCAGGGGGTAAAAAGAAATTACAGTAATTTCACGACCATAAGGCACACCGGACTATAAGATGCACTTTTTTTTTGCCGCGAAGATCCGTGCTGCGCGCAACAAAGTAATGAATTGGTAACAGAAAACCGCGATTGTGGAGTTTACTGGCAGGTGCAAAATCTGGAAACATTTTTCATAGATTGGTGTAGTCTTTAAACACAGCCCCAGGCGTCCTCCCCATGCAGTGGGCCCTGGCACTCCCACCCACCCCTGGTGCCGGCTGGCGTGGCTCAGAGCAGCCGCGGGGCCGCCTCACCCTTGTAGCTCCTTGCTGCCGCGGTGCTGTTCCCCCTCACAGCTCCGCCATGCCGATCCCTCGCTTGGCTCGGCGCTCCTGCTGTGCCGTTCCCTCGCTCGGCTCGGCGCTCCTGCTGTGCCGTTCCCTCGCTTGGCTTGGTGCTCCTGCCGTGCCGCCTGTCCCTCACTGGGCTCGGCGCTCCTGCCGTGCCGCTTGTCCCTCACTGGGCTCGGCGCTCCTGCCGTGCCGCCTGTCCCTCACTGGGCTCGGCGCTCCTGCCGTGCCGTCCCCTCTCTCGGCTCAGCGCTCCAGCCGTGCCATTCCCTTGCTCGGGTCGGTGTTCCTGCCATGCTGCCTGTCCCTCACTCGGCTCAGCACTGCTGCCATGCCACCTGTCTCTCACTCGGCTCGGCGCTCCTGCCGTGCCATTCCCCCTCACGGCTCCGTTGTGCCGCCGTGCTGTTCCCCCTCGCGGCTTTATTGTGCCGCCGTGCTGTTCCCCCTCGCGGCTTTATTGTGCCGCCATGCTGTTCTCCCTCGCGGCTCCGCGGAGCCGGTCTGCCGCCTGTCCCTCGCTTGGCTGCACCGCCATTTTCCCGCGGCCGCAGGGGCTGCGCCGCCACCGCCACCATTTTCCTGCAGCCGGTGGCGCTTCGCTCCTCTCGTGGCCAGCGGCTCCTCGTTCCCCCCCACCCAGTGGCCAGGGACGGCAGTAGCTCCCTCCCTCCCCACGCGGCTCCTGCCGGCTGTGGCCGCCTGCTCCCGTGGCACTGCCCCCCCCATTGTGGCTCGCACTTCCGGGGTGGTAAATATCGCAACTTTGCACATCAGATAAGGCGCACCGGACTGTAAGGCGCACTTCCGGGTTCGGGGGAAAATTTTAGTCAAAAGGGTGCGGCTTATAGTCGTGAAATTACTGTTAAAAAAACTCCAATAAACAACAACAAAAAAAAACCAACCCAAAAAACCAACAACAAAAAAACCAACCAAGAAACATAAATAGCAAATGAGAAGATGTGAAAAGCATCCCCAGCTCAAGCATTCCCTGTTTGTAACTGCCTGAAGTCTCTGTCTCCTCCCTTTTTAGCCACCACAAACAAATTCCCTGTCCCTTCCCCAGCTCCCTTTCTCTTTTGGGAGCATCAGGAATCCTCCAGCAGGAGTGAAATGTGATGCTTGAAAAAAAATCCCCTCACTGAAACAGAACATTCCAGACTCCCTGAGAATCCAAGGCTAATAATAAATGAAGAAAAAAAAAAAAACCCACTTAAAATCCAACTGTTTCTGGATTTTTATCAATTTTTTAAATTAAAAAAAACCAAACAAAACACCCCTCTGTCACTCTGTCCTAATTGCCCAACAGCTGCAAGGATTAAACAATTTAAATTTTGTTGTTTGGGAAGCAAACAGCTCAAATGGTGCCAGTTGGGATTTGGGAGATCCCATCTGGATACTGGGAGCAGCTCTGGGGTTCCCAGTACAAGGAGCAGCAACTGGAGCACAAAAATGCTCAGGATTAAAAAAGGGACTGAGAGCAGGGGGCTCAAACTGGGAGAGGGAAAAAGGGGATTTTTTAAAGGAAAGGCAAAAAAAAAAAGGGAGTTTTTTAAGGAAAGGCAAAAAAAAGGGATTTTTTTAAAGGTAAGGGAAAAAAAAGAGGATTTTTTTTTAAAGGTAAGGGGAAAAAAAAGAGGATTTTTTTAAAGGAAAGGCAAAAAAAAGGGAATTTTTTAAAGGAAAGGCAAAATAAAAGGGGATTTTTTTAAGGAAAGGCAAAAAAATGTTGGTTTTTTTTTTTTTTTTTAAGGAAAGGCCAAAAAAGGGATTTAAGTGCTGTCCACACAATCTAAAAAGGAGCTAAAACCAGAAACAGACCCTTCCACATGCACAAGCTGCAGCATGGAAAATTTCCAGTAAATACAAGGAGAATTCTCCCCCAGTGAGTGTGATCAAGCTGTGAAGGGTAAGAAAATCCCTGTCCATGGATTTTTTTTTAGAACTCACCCAACCAAAGCCAAGCTGACCTAAATTTGAAGTTAGGCTGGACATCTCCAGTTAAACTTTTTCATTATTTTCAACAACAGCAGCATCTCGAGTTGCTCTGCATCACCAGACCACAGAGGTGCTGAGTATCTCCATTAATTCCTTTTTAGTTTTAGCCCAATTTCCCACACAAACAAACCTCACCCAGGAATGCTCGACCATCCCAAACTACCAAAGCCTTCAATTAAACTCTGCTTTTCAAAGTGTGTTAATTAGGCAGCTCCAATTTGATTTTTTCAACAGAGTTTCTATGAAATAATTTATTTTCCAAAGCCTGTTAAACCCTTCTACCACAATGCTTGCACAACCCAAGCTCCTCAATGTTTACTTGGCTTTTAGCACCTAATTAAGAAAGTTTTCCAGGTTTCAAAACACTCCACTCACCTTCCTCGCTCTCATTTCCATGGAAAAACGGGGCTGGAGGAGAAGCAGGAGCATCTCTCAGCCCTCCAAGCCAAGCTGGGATGCAAAGGTTGATCCCTGATCACACCCAGGAATAAATTGCTGTCCAAACACAGCATTGAGAGGTGGAAACTCTCGGTGCTGAGGGAACTAAAGCCACTTTTGTCAGATATAAAAGGTTTCCACATTACCTGCACGTTTAGAGAAGTAATTTCCTGACTTTGAAGGCAACAGAAAACCCCAAGTCTCTGATCTGTGTGTCAAACCTCTTTAAATTCCAAACACGTTCTGGGGTCAACACAAACAAGACGAACTGAACTTCAGTGTAAATTATTTCACAAGTTTCTATCTCCTAAGTTTCATATCACAGAACAACAGACATCTCAGACAGGGGTTTAAAAATCAGAGTGAAGGCAGAGGTGGATTTTGGAGAGGGGAGATGATCCAGTGCCCTGCCCAGAGGAGCTGTGGCTGCTCCTGGGATCCCTGAAATGTCCAAGGCCACCCTGGGAGAGTGGGAAGTGTCACTAGATGATCCTTAAGGATCATTCCAACCTTTTAAATGCCGTGATAGGAGCAGCTACAACCCCCCTCCTCACTAGGCAGGGAATGCTGTTACACCCTGAGAAAAGAAGCGTCCATCTCATGAGGCAGAAAGGCAAAGGATTCTTTCTCCCACAGCCCTCAGGAGAGGAATTTCCCTGGAAAATCCCCTCACAGCCGGCCGGGGGTTTCCTTCCCAGGGCTCCTCTGAGGGTCACCCTCAGCCCCTCACGGGGGGATCGCGACTCCTACCGGCTGCAGGAGGCGGCCACACCGGGGGTGCCGCCGGCGGGCGGCGAGATGCTGGCCCTGCTCCGTCTCCGCCCAGGGGGTTTCGGTCCCAGGGGCTCTGCCTCCATGGGGATGGACACCGGGAGCGGGGTTGGCAGCAGCGGCGCCTCAGCCGGGGACAAATGGCGGCGGCAGCGGTTTGAAAATGGCGGCGCTGGCGGCGGTGGCCAATCAGGGGCCGTGGTGGCGGTGCTGGCCAATCAGAAACCGCGGGGGCGGAGCTGGCCAGTCAGGAGCCGCGGGGGCGGAGCTGGCCAGTCAGGAGCCGCGGGGGCGGTGCTGGCCAATCAGGAGCCGTGGTGGCGGTGCTGACCAATCAGGAGCCGAGGGGGCGTGGCCAGAGGGCGGTGCTCACTGTGAGGGGGCGGCGGGCGCAGCGCCCCCTGGCGGAGCGTTCTGTGGGGAAACTGAGGCGCAGCGCGGCCATGGCCGTCCGTACTCTGGTATTACCGGGAATGGCGGGGTTACTGGGGCTGCAGGAGGCCTCGGACACCATCGAGTCCAGCCTGTGGCCGAGCACCGCTTTGTCAACCACGTCCAGTCGTTCCTTAAACATCTCCAGGGATGATGAGCCCACCACTGCCTTAGGCAGCCCATTCCAATGCTTCACAACCTTTTCCATGAAGGAATTATCCCAAAATCCACCCTGGCCCAGCCTGAGGCCGTTCCCTCTCCTCCTGTCCCTGGAGCAGATACCAAATCCCCCTCAGTGATCCCACAAGGGCCCCCCTGAACCTCCTTTTCTCCAGGCTGAGCCCCTTTCCCATCTCCCTCAGCTTTTCCTTCTTCTCCAAACCCTTCCCATCTCCCTCAGCTTTTCCTGGTTCTCCAAACCCTTCCCAGCTCCCTCAGCTTTTCCTGCTTCTCCAAACCCTTCCCATCTCCCTCAGCTTTTCCTGGCCCTCCAAATCCTTCTCATCTCCCTCAGCTTTTCCAGGTTCCCCAGCTCCACTCCCAAGCCCAAAGCTGATCCCCTGATTCCAAGGAATGTGCAGGTAGAGGATGAAATCTGGGAAGGTGGAAAAGGGCTGGAACTGTCCTGCCCTGCCTGATGTAGAGACCAGGATTCCATGATTTTATTGCCAATTGATTTTTTTTGTGCAGCACCAAAATCCCAAATTGTTCTTCAGGGACTTGTGCAGAGCCACCAGGTCCCCCCTGAGCCTCCTTTTCTCCAGGCTGAGCCCCTTCCCAGCTCCCCCAGCCCCTTCCCAGCTCCATTCCCTGGCCACTCTCCATCCCCTCCAGGTCCTTCCTGAGCTGAGGAGCTCAGAACTGACCCCAAATCCCAGCACAGGGCACAGTCACTTCCCTAACCCTGCTGGCCACTCCATTCCTGCTAAAATCCAGGTGCCATCCTGGGCACATCTGGATTCACATCCAGCTGCTGTCACAGCACCCCCAGGGCCTTTCCCAGCTTTGCAGGACAAAAAGCAGAACCTGGCCCTTGGTGTTGTTGAAAATGCAATCCATCCATCCATCCATCCATCCATCCATCATCCATCCATCCATCCATCCATCATCCATCCATCCATCATCCATCCATCCATCCATCCATCCATCCATCATCCATCCATCATCCATCATCCATCCATCCATCCATCCATCATCCATCCATCCATCATCCATCATCCATCCATCCATCCATCTCCCATCCATCCATTATCCATCCATCATCCATCCATCATCCATCCATCCATCATCCATCATCCATCATCCATCCATCCATTATCCATCCATCCATCCATCCATCCATCATCCATCCATCCATCATCCATCCATCATCCATCCATTATCCATCCATCCATCCATCCATCCATTATCCATCCATCCATCCATCCATCCATCCATCCATCCATCCATCCATTATCCATCCATCATCCATCCATCCATCCATCATCCATCCATCCATCCATCATCCATCCATCATCCATCCATCCATCCATCATCCATCCATCCATCATCCATCCATCCATCCATCCATCCATCATCCATCCATCCATCATCCATCCATCCATCCATCCATCATCCATCCATCCATCATCCATCCATCATCCATCCATCATCCATCCATCATCCATCCATCCATCCATCCATCCATCCATCCATCCATCCATCCATCCATCCATCCATCCATCCATCATCCATCCATCCATCCATCATCCATCCATCCATCATCCATCCATCCATCCATCATCCATCCATCCATCATCCATCCATCCATCCATCCATCCCTGATCACTGAGGGCTGTGTTGGGTGAGGTTAGGCTGGATTTTAGGAAAAGATTCTTCCTGGGAAGGGGAGCAACAGCCTCACCCAGTCTGAAAGAGGCAAAAAATCAGCAAAATTTTGGAGGAGGAACAACTCCTTCCTAAAAAAATAAAATAATAAAAAAACCCACCTCAGAAATCAGCTCAAATCCCACAAATTTACCTCAGTCTCCTCTCTCAAAACACACCCAAAGGATTGAAATCCTGAGCTGTGCACAAACCCACGGCCTAAACTAATTTTGTGGTGAGGTTTTTAAATCTGATAGAGCTGGAAAAAAAGCAGCTGCTTTATCCAGACAGAGCAGCAAATCCCCAAACCCTGCCTTGAAAAGCCATCAGCAGCCCCTGCTGCTCCTCCCACCCCACACCAGGGTCAAGTGGTGCTTCCAGCAAAGCTTGGGGTGAATTTTTTGGATACTCTCAGCTGAGGAGATCATCTGGAAATCTGTCCCACTTGGCTGAGGTTTGGATTTTCCTCCATTTCAGCCTTTTCCATCTGAAAAGTGGCAGGGATGAGGAGGGGATGGGGTCTGTCCCCTGCTTATAAATTGGAAATATCTCCTCTGGAGTACAAACTTTGCCAAATTTAGTGAAAATAAAAAATTAAAAATCTCTTTTTAACAGCTCTGACACCTCACTTCTGGAACAGACTTTTACACTTGATCAGGTTCATCAGCTTGAGCTCAACTTTCTGGGCAGCAAATTCTTTGAAACGCATTAAATTCTTTTCAAAACCCATTAAAAACCCCCACATGTGCACAAAGCATTTTAGGTTTAAAAAAAAAAAAAATCCCAAATGGGTTCTTCAGAGGTACAAAACCCCCAAGCTGAGCTGTTGAGGTGGGACTTTGGTTCAGATGAGATGTTCCCTCTTCAGGCTGCCAAAAAACTGCACACAGCCAGATGTGAGAGTGAGGGTTTAAAGGAAGGAATTTGTGGGATTTGTGAGGATTTTAGAAGGAATTTGTGCTTTTTTTTGGGAAAAATCATCCATTGAGATGGGGGAGGAAGCATTCCTGGGGCACCAGGTGTGCCAGAGGACTCAGCCTGGAAATGATGCCAAAGAAAAGAGAATTAATTTTACTTTTTTTTATTCCAATCCACTTTTTCTCCCCCCCAGCCAAATTCCTTCCTCCTTCCCAATCCTGCTCAGCTCAGACCTGCCTTGGCTGCATCCTGATTTCTGCATCATCCATTCCCAAATTGCTGTGTCCTCCTGGAATCTGCAACCAAATTTCCAAGGAATTTCCAAAGCTGCTGTTCTCTGCATTCAGCTGAGGTGTGAATTCTGGGATTTGGGATTTGGAAATGTCCTTTGTGCCTGTGGGATCATCCTTTGGGAGGTCAGCAGGGCAAAGCAGAGCCCAGGATGGGATTTCCAGGGCTGTTTCTCTTGGATCTTTTTTTAAAATTATTATTATTTTAAAAAACTTTTAATTTTTTTATTTTTAGGAGCTGTTTCTCCTCCAAGATTTTGCTGATTTTTTGCCTCTTTTGGAGGTATCCCATTTTTGCTTGGACATTCTTAAATCCCATTTTTATTTGGATATTCCCAATCCAATTTTTGCTTGGATATTCCCATTTTTACATGGGTATTCCCAATCCCATTTTCCATGGAAATTCCCAATCTCATTTTTATGTGGGTATTCCAATCCCATTTTTGCTTGGATATTCCCAATTCCATTTTTATGTGGATATTTCCAATCATGTTTTTGCTTGGATATTCCGAATTCCATTTTTAATTGGATATTTCCAATCCCATTTTTATTTGGGTATTTCCAATCCCATTTTTACACAGATATTCCCAATCCCATTTTTATGTGGATATTCCCAATCCCATTTTTGCTTGGATTGTCCCAATTTCATTTTTACTTGGATACTTCCAAATTTCATTTTTAATTGGATATTCCCAATCCCATTTTAATGTGGATATTCCCAATCCCATTTTTGCTTGGATATTCCCAATCCCATTTTTATGTGGATATTTCCAATCGTGTTTTTGCTTGGATATTCCAAATTTCATTTTTAATTGGATATTCCCAATCTCATTTTTAATTGGATATTCCCAATCTCATTTTTATTTGGATATTTCCAATCCCATTTTTACACAGATATTCCCAATCCCATTTTTGCTTGGATATTCCCAATTTCATTTTTACTTGGATGCTTCCAAATCCCATTTTTATTTGGATATTCCCAATCCCATTTTTAATTGGATAGTCCCAATCCCATTTTTAATGTGGATATTTCCAATCCCATTTTTAACTGGATATTCTCAATTCCATTTTTAACTGGATATTCTCAATTCCATTTTAAATTGGATATTCTCAATCCCATTTTTAATTGGATATTCCCAATCTCATTTTTGCTTGGATACTTTGAATCCTATTTTTAATTGGATATTCCTAATTTCATTTTTACTTGGATATTCCCAATTTTATTTTACTTAGATATTGCCAAATCCCATTTTTATGTGGATATTTCCCAATCCCATTTTTTCATGGATATTTCCACATCCAGACAGGTGGGAAGGAAAATTCTCATGAAGGAATTTAAATCCATTTTTTCTCCAAATTATTTTACAAGGAACATTTAAAAAATGCATTAAAATTATTTTTTTCATTCTTTTATCATTTAAAAATAATTTGATCATTCTTTATAATTTTATCATCAGGATAAAATTCATTTTTTTCCCACTGTTCTTTGCAGGATAATAAAGAAAAATCAAAATTCCAGCTGATGCCAAATGCTTTGTTTTAAAATAGATTTTGATAAATTTATAATTATTATTAAATTAATGGTGTTGGTTATTTTTTTGTGGCAAGGTTAATTGTTTTTATTTTGGGAGTGCAACCACTGCTGGATGTGTTTGCAGGGGAAGTTTGGCTGAAGGAAAATGTGCAAAAATCAGAAAAAAAATTAGGAAGAATCAGGAAAAAAACCAGGGAAAATCAGCAAAATATTGGCAGAAAAATCACCCCAAAAACCAGCAAAAAGTTGGCAAAAATCAGAAAAAAATCAGCAAAAAAAAATCAGCAAAAAAAAATCAGCAAAAAAAAAGTGAACATCAGAAAAATATTGGCAAAAAATCAAGCAAAAAATAAGCAAAACCCAGAAAAAAAATCGGCAAAAAATCGGCAAAAAATTCAACAAAAAAATTCAACAAAAGATAGTAAAAATCAGAAAAATACTGGCAAAAAAATCAGCAAAAATCAGCAACATATTGGCAAAATATCTGCAAAAAATCAGGGAAAAAACCCAGAAAAAAAATCAGACAAAATCAGCAAAAAGTCAGCAAAAGAATCAGCAAAAAATGGCAAAAACCAGAAAAATACTGGCAAAATATCAGCAACAATCAGCAATATATTGGCAAAATATCGGCCAAGAATCAGCAAAAAATCAGCAAAAGAATCAGCAAAAATGAGCAAAACCCAGAAAAAAACCAGAAAAAACTCAGGAAAAAAATCAGAAAAAATCAGCAAATCCCAGCAAATTATCAGCAAAAAATCAGCAAAAAATCAGCAAAAAATCAGCAAAAAATTCTGCAAAAATCAGTGAAAACCAGAAAAATGTTGGCAAAAAATCAGCAAAAAAATCAGCAAAAAATCAGCAAAAATAGTGAAAACCAGAAAAATATCGGCAAAAAAAAAATCAGCAAAAATCAGCAAACCTCAGCAAAATATCACCAAACTAACAGAAAAAAAATCAGTAAAAGTCAACAAAAAATCAGTAAAGGAATTAACAAAATTAAGGAAAACCCAGCAAAAAATGAGCCAAAAAAATTCAGAAAACATTTCAGCAAAAATCCGTGAAAATCAGAAAAATACTGGCAAAAAATCAGCAAAAATTAGCAAAAAATCAGCAAAAATCAGATAAATAGTGACAAAAAAACCAGCAAAAAAACCAGCAAAAAATGGCAAAAATCAGAAAAATAGTGGCAAAAAATCTGCAATAAATTGGCAAAATATCTGCAAAAAAAGTCAGGAAAAATCAACAAAAATAATCTGCAACAAAATCAGCAAAAAAAAAAAAAATCAGCAAAGAACCCAACAAAAATCAGCAAAACCCAGCAAAAAATCAGGAAAAAAATCAGAAAAAAATATCAGCAAAATAAGTGGATTTCCAAAGGATTGGTTGGATCAAAAATTTGATTTCCCTTGGGAAAGGCTGAATTTGAGGTTGAAGATCCCTGGGATTGTTCCAGCACAGAACTCACTTGAAAAGACACCAAATGCCTTTGGGGGGATGGCAAATGGGCAGATTTCCTTCCCAGGAAAAACCCCAAAGGAACAAAGAGAGGGGGATTTGGGGGAAATTCCCATGAAATGGAGATTTGAGCAGGTGAAAAATTCAACCTGGGAGCAAATTATTGGAATTGCACTTTGGAGGTGCCTGAATCCCAATTTTTTCAGCTCAGGAAAAAAAAAGAACCCTGAAAAAAAAAAAAATTAAATTACAGTAATTTCACGATTATAAGCCGCACGTCCGGGTGTCGGCACCTGTCTTGGGTTACAACACAGAGTGTGATCAAAGGTTTCTGTTCTGTCACCATCTGTTGAGGGTGGGGCAGTGATCCTGATCTCTGTGGGAGATATTCTGCTAATGGGCATCCATTGAAACCAGCTGGGGCAGTGTTCTTTATCTTTTCACAACCCATCCTTCCTCCAGCCAGTCATTTTCTGCTCATGGCCATTGAGTCCCACTGTGGGACAGATAAAATTACAGTAATTTCATGATTATAAGCTGCACCATTTTGACTAAAATTTTGGTCCGATCCCAAAGTGTGGCTTATAATCAGGTGTGGTTTATATATGGACAAAGAAGGAAAAGTTGCTGTTTTAGTTTGGAGGACAGGTGTGTGCTGAGAAAGGCAGGAGCCTCTCTTTGAAATGGAGAATGGAAACCCCCTCCCTCCAAATTATTATAATTTTGAAATCAAGGGGCTCTCAGGCAAAGATTTGGGAATAGGAATAACAGTTCTTTGTCCATATATAAACCACACCTGATTATAAGCTGCACTTCCAGGTTCACACCAAAATTTTAGTCAAAATGGTGCAGCTTATAATCATGAAATTACTGTAAATTATTTTCTCAGTGCTGAAATCTTTTGATTTTAAAGAAAATTGACTTTTCCAAGCAGTTCCTCAGTTCCTGATGAGTCCTGCCCCAAATTCACCTCCACATCCAGAACATTTTGGGACACCCTGTGGGGTCAGGACTGACCCCAGGGGACAAAGCAGCAGCTGGAGGTGACAGCAGGGGCAGTGGGGAGGGATTTGGGATATTTGGGATGTGGGAAGGAGGCAGCAGCTGTGAGGTCTGGCTATAAAAAGTTCTGTGTTGGGGGTGGGCACTGCTTGATTCTGTTCTAAATCTGGAGCTGAAATCCCACCCAGCCTCCACCAGCTCCAGAAATTCCCTCTTTTTCCTTCCCATACCCCACAAAAAAACCAAAAAATCCTTCCCATATCCTCCAAAAACACCAAAACATCCCAAAATTTTTGGACTTGAGGTTGTCCAAAAGACATCACTTGGTGAAGAAATCACTGAAATTCTTCATTTTTTATTTTCTCCAAGGAAGGTTCTCTCTGCCACCACCAGCTCCAGAAATTCCCTTTTTTCCTTCCTGTATTCCCCCAAAAATCCCAAAATTTTGGACTTGGGTTTGTCCAAAAGACATCACTTGATAAAGAAATCACTGAAATTCTTCATTTTTTATTTTCTCCAGAAAAGCTGAAATCCCCACCCAGGTTCTCTCTGTCACTACCAGCTCCAGAAATTCCCTTTTTTCCTTCCCATATTCCCAAAAAAACCAAAAAAAAAATCCCAAATTTTGGACTTGGGGGAATTGCTGGAACCAAGGAAAATTAGGGAATTTTTAATGGGATGTAAAGTGGTGAATGAGGGGAATTGTTGGAATTTACCAAAGAAAATTTGGGGAATTTTTAATGGGAAATAAAGAGGTGAATGAGGGGAATTTTTGGATGAACCAAAGAAAATTTGGGAATTCTTCCAACTTTTTTTTTAAACTAAAAAAATCAACTTTCAAATAAAAACCACACAAAACTTTTCCAACTTATTTTTTATACTAAAAAATCAACTTTCAAATAAAACCACTTAAAAAAAAGGCCACACAAAACTTTTCCAACTTCTTTTTATACTAAAAAATCAAATTTCAAGTAAAACCCTTAAAAAATCAAAACACACAAAACTTTTCCAACTTCTCTTTTAAACTAAAAAAAAATCAACTTTCAAATAAAACCTTTAAAAAAACCTTTTCCAACTTCTTTTTTAAAACTAAAAAAAATCAGCTTTCAAATAAAACCCCTTAAAATTTTTTTTCCAACTTATTTTTTAAACTAAATAATCAACTTTCAAATAAAACCTTAAAAAAAAGCAAAAAAAGAAAAAAAAACCTCCAAAAAAGCAAAAAAAAAAACCCAAAAAATTCACATTGCACTGCCTGAATCCTGCAAGCTTGGTGGGATTTAATCCCCATTTTTTTTAATTTTAATTTTATTTTTTTTAGGGGATGGAAGGAAAAGGAGCTCTGCTCCTTTAAGCTTGCAGAAACTTTTTGAAAATTCAGGTGGAGCCAGGATTTCCTGGGCTATAAAGTTGCAGGGAGAGGCAGAGGCAGCAGCTGCTCTGCTCAGACCTTTCCCAGCCTCACCATGGTAAGAATTTCAAAATTTCCAATATCCCCCACTTTTATTTTATTTTAAATTTATTTTTCAAAATTCTCTCTGAGCTCAGAATTCCCTCTTCTTTTTTATTTTTTTTTTTTTTCTCTTTTCTCCAGGGGATTTTGAATTTCCAGCAGCTCTGCTGTGGGTTATTGATTCAGGGTTTGCTCCTTATAAGGGAAAAATGAGGGATGTGCTGGGAATTGTTGCAGTGGCCTCTTGGTGCTTTTTCTTTCTTTTTATTTTTTCTTTTTGCAGGTCTGCAGGCTTAAAAAGTTTGTTAAAAGTTAGGAATTTTTATTTTTTTTATTGTTTGTGTAGGACCAGTAAATTTCCCTCAATTAATTATGGATTAAAATTAAATTTTTTAATCCATCTGTCTCCCTTTTCTTAAAATTTTAACTTAATGTGCTGCAACAAGCACAACCTTTAGGAGTTATCTTTTTTTTTTTTTTTTTTCCTTAGGAATGAGCTGCCATGTTGCCTTTGTCTGCTCTAAACCCTTGGGATTAGATTTGAAATGGATAAAAATCCCCCTTTTCCATGTAGTTTTTTCATGGAATCCCTGCTCCAAAACATTTGCAGCTGGGGAACTGAAGTGGATTGAGCTGGGGACTTAAAAAAACAAAAAATCTGCAAAAATCTGATTTTTTTTGGCTGAAACTTTTTGGCAAAGAGGATCCCAACTGACACTTTTTCTTTTTTTTTCTTTTTTTTTTTTTTTTGTGTGTGGATGCAAAGGAGCAACTTGTTGGGAAAAAAAAAAAACAACCTGGTTGCAAATGGGAGAAAACTTCAAAGTGGCTCCCAGGGATTTGGCTTTGAACTTTTCCTTTAGTCTGCAGATTTCTGGTCTGGCCTGGCCATAAAAGTGTTAAATATTTACATGGTGTTCCCAATGGGAAAATCAGCTGGACAACAATAGCCAGAGTCTGCAAAAACCACTTCAGCTGGATGCAAATGTTGGGAAGATCCCAAAAAAACCCTCTGGAATATTTTACAGGAGGGGAAAACCTCCAATAAACCGCTGAGCTTTTTTTTTTTTTCCTTCCAGCAGCTCTGACTTTCTCTGTTTTATTTTTCCATTCCTTTGTTCTCTTTCCCTGAGCTCTGGCAAATTCCAGTGCTCCCAGTGCAGCAGGTGCTGGGAATGGGGATTTGGGAGTGGAGCAGCTGTCCCAGGGAAGAGCTGGGAAGCTGAGCAGGGAAATCTGGGATGGGGAATTATTGAAACCACGCTGCTGGCAGGGCTGGGCTGGGGCAGCCAGCATTGTCCACATAGTGCAGGTGGCAGCTGGAGCTGAGGGGTGGGAGCAGGGCAGTCCTGAGCCCAGCGGGAATGGGATCCCAATATTCCCAGTGTGAAGGGCGTCCCAGCAGTCCCTGATCCCAGTGGGAATGGGATCCCAATATTCCCTGATCCCAGTGTGAAGGGGGTCCCAACAGTCCCTGATCCCAGCAGGAATGGGATCCCAATATTCCCTGAGCCCAGTGGGAATGGGATCCCAGCAGTCCCTGATCCCAGCAGGAATGGGATCCCAACAGTCCCTGATCCCAGTGGGAATGGGAGCCCTGATCCCAGTGGGAATGGGATCCCAATATTCCCTGATCCCAGCAGGTATGGGATCCTGGCAATCCCTGATCCCAGCAGGTATGGGATCCCGGCAATCCCTGATCCCAGTGGGAATGGGATCCCGGCAATCCCTGATCCCAGTGGGAATGGGATCCCAACAGTCCCAGATCCCAGTGGGAATGGGATCCCTGATCCCAGTGGGAATGGGATCCCAACAGTCCCAGATCCCAGTGGGAATGGGATCCCTGATCCCAGCGGGAATGGGATCCCAATATTCCCTGATCCCAGTGGGAATGGGATCCCAATATTCCCAGTGTGAAGGGGGTCCCAATATTCCCTGATCCCAGTGGGAATGGGATCCCGGCAATCCCTGATCCCAGTGGGAATGGGATCCTGGCAGTCCCTGATCCCAGCAGGAATGGGATCCCAATATTCCCTGATCCCAGTGGGAATGGGATCCCAGCAATCCCTGATCCCAGTAGGTATGGGATCTCAACAGTCCCTGATTCCAGTGGGAATAGGATCCCAATGTTCCCTGATCCCAGCAGGAATGGGATCCTGGCAATCTCTGAACCCAGCAGGTATGGGATCTCAACAATCCCTGATCCCAATAGTCCCTGATCCCAGTGGGAATGGGATCATGGCAATCCCTGATCCCAACAATCCCTAATCCCAGTGGGAATGGAATCCTGGCAATCCCTAATCCCAGCATGAATGGGATCCTGGCAGTTCTAGATCCCAATACTCCCTGATCCCAGGAGGAAGGGGATCCCAGTATTCCCAGATCCCAATATTCCCTGATCCCAGCAGGAATGGGATCCCAATATTCCCTGATCCCAGCAGGAGTGGGATCCCAACAATAACTGGTCCCAGTGGGAATGGGATCATGGCAATATCTGATCCAAATATTCCCTGATCCCAGTGGGAATGGGATCCCAATATTCCCAGATCTCAATAGTCCCTGATCCCAGCAGGAATGGGATCGTGGCAGTCCCTGATCCCAGCAGGAATGGGATCCCAGTAGCTCCTTATCCTGGCAATCCCTGATCCCAACAGTCCCTGATCCCAGCAGGAATGGGATCCTGGCAATCCCTGATCCCAGCAGGAACAGGATCATGACAATCCCTGATCCCAGCAGCTGCTTATACCAACAATC
The DNA here is from genome assembly GCF_009819885.2 of Catharus ustulatus. Classification (NCBI taxonomy): domain Eukaryota; kingdom Metazoa; phylum Chordata; class Aves; order Passeriformes; family Turdidae; genus Catharus; species Catharus ustulatus. The sequence continues at coordinate 1,814,977 of NC_046224.1, forward strand.
CTTGATCCTGATCTCAGTAGCTCCTTATCCCAAAAATCCTTCATTCCAGCAGCTCCTGATCCCAGCAGGAATGGGATCCCAGCAGCTCCTTTTCCTGATAATCCTCTTGATTCCACCAACCCCCTGATCCCAGCATTTCCTGCTCCAACCCTGGATCCCAGCAGCTCCTGATCCCAACAATCCCTGATCCCAGCAGCCTCCACACCCCACAGAGCTGGGGCTCTCACCCTCGCTGGGATTTGGGGCTGTTCAGGCAGCTCTGGGTTGGTGTCCCCATGTCCCAGGAACCATCCAGTCCTGCCTGGCTCTGTCCTGGCAGCGTGGGATGGCAAAACCTTGGCACATCCATGCTGGGAGAAGGAGATGGAGCAGTTCCATTTCCCTGCCACCAGTGCCTGGTACCCTGGGGTGTGCAGCTGGAATCTTCTGGAGACTCCTGGGCACTTTGGGTGGGTGTGCACTTCCCTGGAGATTTGGGATCTGCTGATCCCACCACCCCTCTCTAAGCTGGGCTTAGCTGTGGAGAGCCCAGCTTGGTGAGATGAGGTGAGACCTGAGCCAAGCTGCCACAAAAGATGGGATCAGCTGCACTGCTTGTCCTTTCCAGGTGGGATCTGCTCCCTTTTCCTGCCACCCCTTGGGAAGCAGCACTGCAATAATTGGGATTTTTGGGATCTGGGGCAGCAGGCTGTGCCCTGGCTTTGATAATTGGGATTTTTGGGATGTGGGGCAGCAGGCTGTGCCCTGGCTTTGATAGTTGGGATCTGGGGCAGGAGGCTGTGCCCTGACTTTGATAATTGGGATTTTTGGGATGTGGGGCAGCAGGCTGTGCCCTGACTTTGATAATTGGGATTTTTGGGATCTGGGGCAGGAGGCTGTGCCCTGGCTTTGATAATTGGGATTTTTGGGATGTGGGGCAGCAGGCTGTGCCCTGGCTTTGATAATTGGGATTTTTGGGATTTTTGGGGCAGCAGACTGTGCCCTGGCCTTGATAATTGGGATTTTTGGGATGTGGGGCAGCAGGCTGTGCCCTGGCTTTGATCTTGGCGTGCTGGAAGCAGCAGATGCCAATTACCCAGGGAAGCATCACCAAAAGTACCTCGGGGAGGCTCCAGGAGACGCCGGTGCCTGAGGAGCCTCCCTGGAGCCACAGGCTGCTGGGAGTGACCTGGATAAACCCTGGATAAATCAGGGAGTCAGCTCTGCCCTGGGGCAATCCCTGTGTTCTCCGGCTTCTTTCCTCTGTGACTCCAGCTTGGCTCAGCTTTTCCAAGCTTGGCTTCTCCCTGAGCTTTTATCCTTGGGGTCAAGAGCCTGGAGCTGCTGTTGCTGATTCCCATCAGGATGTGGGATTGGAGCTGGTGCTGCTCAGCTGCTTCCTGCCCCAGCATGGAGCAGCAGCTCCTCCCTTCCTCCTTCCCTGGGCTGGGAGAGCTTTTTCTGGGAATGCTGATCCCAGTTTGATCCCAATTTAATCCCAGCTCTAGCTCTGGGCACCACCTGTTTCCCTCACCATGGCTCTGAGGTGAGCTGTGTGGGTTGGAACTCCTGATCCTAACGCACAGGATGTGTGAAATTCCCAATTTTCCTTTTCCAGAGGGAGTGCATCTCCATCCACATCGGGCAGGCCGGGGTGCAGATGGGCAATGCCTGCTGGGAGCTGTACTGCCTGGAGCATGGCATCCAGGCTGATGGCACCATTCCTGCCTCCAAGCAGCTGAAATCCATGGATCCCAACTCTGAGCAAGTGGATTCCTCCTTTGAGACCTTCTTCTGTGAGACAGCATCTGGCAAACACGTGCCCCGGGCAGTGTTCATAGACCTGGAGCCCACAGTCATTGGTAAAACTGGGATTTTGTCCTTGATCCAGCTTTAATCCAGAATTCCCAACCCCTTTTCCATGAAATCCTGTTGTTCCCACTGCTCTGCTCTGGTTAAATGTCCCCAGCCATTGGAAGCAGACAGAATTTACACTTCCAAAGCAGTGCCAAACCTGTGAGTTTTCTTTGTTCCCTCCTTTTGGGACCTTCAGCAGGTGGAAAATGACCTGGATTTGCCAGCCCTTGGTGGTCCTGGCCCCAGTTCCACCATCCCATGGCCAGATGTGGCACATCTGCTTCTGATGCCACCCAAAAAGTGGGGTGCCACACATTCCATGGGTTTGTGGGACCTGGCTGTGCTGTTTGGCCAACTTCATCCTGGAGATATTTCCCAACCTGATGGATTCCAAAAGATTCTCACTTCCCCTTCCAACTCCCTTGGGGATCTCTGAGTGTTTGTGCACCTCAATTTGAGGTGTCTTCCTAGAAAATAATTATTATTTTTATTTTGGAAATCCAAATCCAGCCACCTGCTCCTGCCTTCCAGGCTTCTCCTCCTATCTTTCCATCTGGGATGTGACTCATTAGTTCTAATTAAAGGATTGCAGACTTTTGTTTGGGTTCTGTCTAATTTTCAGACACCTCATTAAAGTATTAAGTGGAGAACTGAACGAGTGAGCCAGGAGATTGTGGGATGTGTCCAAGTTGGGATGGAGTGGATTAAAAAACCCTCTGGGGCTGGGCCAGGTTGGTTTGTTTGTTTTTTTAAATTTGCCTAAACTAGGACAAATTTTTGGCGCCCAATTGTAGGGCAAGAGAAAGTGGAAAAAACTTCTTTCTAATAATGTTGTTTGAATTTATAATGTCTCTGGGGGTGGAGGCCTGCTTGTATTTTTGCTCTTTAGGGTTTTTTGAGGTCTTAATACCTCTATGGTCCTTGGGTTTATTTTCTCACCCTGAAATAGCTCCGGTGTTTTCAGTTTCTGTAGCAGAGGGGCAGTGACCAGAATATCCATCGGGCTGGGCTTGGTTGTAATGGCTTGTAGGAGGTTTATAAAGATGCTGGAGTCTGTTCCAGGAATGTATGGTTCATGGTTATGGTTATGTGCCCAGTTTGTTAGAGGAGAAGCAGGGGATGAGGCTTTTCAGCCTTTGTTTTCCTTCGTCTCCCCTGAATTTTTTCCATCCCTATTAGAGTGTGTTCAGTTTCCCCTGACTGCTAAAGAGACCATCTTTCTGCTGTTCAATCTAGTAACCTTGCTTTATACAGTCTGCAGCTTCTATAGGATAAGAGCTGAGATTTCTAGAGGGACTGATGGGACTCCTGATTTAGGAGTAGAGCCAAGTGTGAGGAATCCTGAGTGGTGTGGGAAATGGGAGCATATGGGTCAAATCTTGAAGGAATTTTCTGACCCTATAGTCTGGGACTTTCCCACTGAACAAATTCAGAACCTAGATGAGGTGGCAAAGTACCTGAAAGAGAAATGCCATGATAACTCCAAGGAGGAAAAGATCATTGCGGTGAGCTGGTCCCTGGCATATGCTTATCGCACCCTGCTAGATACTGTAGGGCAGCAGGCAGAGGAAAGGGCACAGGGAGATAAATCAGCCACTATCCCAGTCACTCAGGCTGCAGCCAACACCCCAGGCTCAAGGCCAGCAGCTAAACTAGACAGTAAGCCTCAACCAATGGCTGTTGCTACTAGCACGAGAAGTGGGAAGTCCACAGACAAGACCAATCGACCAGCGGATGATGATGATGATGAGGATGCAGGAGAAGGACCCTCAGTGCCTCCTGACATAAAACCAGGAGTCAAAGCAACTGGTACAAGATCAGAGGCCAATATTGAGTCCTTTTCCCTAAAGGACCTCCATGGTCTAAGAAAGGATTACACTCGACGACCTGATGAGTCTATAATTAGTTGGTTGGCCCGTCTTTGGGATGCTGCAGGCGAGGCTACAATTCTGGACGGCACTGAAGCGAGGCATTTGGGATCCCTGTCACATGATCCTGTCATCGACCAAGGAATGATGAGGGGGACTAACCCTCACAGCCTCTGGGCACGGGTCCTGGACAGTGTAGCACAAAGATACCTGTGTGCAGACGATCTCTATATGCAGCAGACACCGTGGAAGACTATAGAGCAAGGGATCCAACGCCTGAGAGAAATGGCAGTGGCAGAGATTATCTTCTCAGATGACATAACAACTAGGAATCCAGACTTGGTACCATGTACATCTGTGATGTGGCGAAAACTTGTGCGACTTGGGCCACATGAATACGCTTCTGCTTTGGCAATAATGAAGAGGGATGAGACCGTGCTCGATATGGCAAAGAAGCTCCGAGCATATGCAGATGCTGTACATGGTCCAACACATGCCAGAATCGCAGCTGTGGAAACACGTCTGCAGAAATTAGAAGACAAGATAGAGGAGAATCATAAGAGACTCAGGGATGAGATTAAGGAGGACCTTCTCCAAATCTCGGCTGCACCAATTAGAGGCCCTGGTATCCAACGCAGACGTTCCCCCGATGGGGAGAGAAGGTACACCCCACGGGCTGAGCTGTGGTTCTTCCTGCGTGATTGTGGAGAAAACATGAGGAGATGGGATGGAAAATCTACTGCTGCTCTGGCACAACGAGTGCGTGAATTGAAGGAAGGCAAGACTCAAAGAGGAAATTCCACCAAAAGGAGAGCAGCTCCAGTTGCCCGTAGCTAAATTGCCAAGTATAATGATGATGATGACATGTCCGATCCCCTTGAAGGAACCTCCAAGACATGTGCCCAAGGGAAGAAGGATAAACAGGCTTAGAGGGGCCCTGCCTCTAGCCAGGGTGAGGTGAGGGAAAATCGTGTTTTCTGGAATGTGTGGATTCGTTGGCCTGGCACATGGGAACCACAAAAGTATAAAACTTTGGTTGATACTGGTGCACAATGTGCATTAGTCCCATCAAGATATGTGGGGGCAGAATCTGTCTCTATTGCTGGTGTGACAGGTGGATCACAGGACTTCACCTTGGTGGAAGCTGAAGTGAGTCTGACTGGAAAGGAATGGAAAAAACACCCTATTGTGACTGGCCCAGAGGCCCCATGCATTTTAGGCATAGATTACCTCCAAAGGGGGTGTTTTAAAGACCCAAAAGGATTCAGGTGGGCATTTGGGATAGCAGATGTGGTGACAGAGAGCATCCAGCAATTGAACACCTTACCTGGACTGTCTGAGAACCCAACTACAGTAGGACTTCTGAAGGGAGAAGAGCAAAAAGTACCAATTGCCACTTCCACAGTGCATCGCCGACAATATAGAACAACTCGAGATGCTGTAGTTCCCATCCATAAGATGATCCGAGAGCTGGAGAACCAAGGGGTGGTCAGCAAAACTCACTCACCCTTCAACAGCCCCATCTGGCCTGTGTGTAAATCTGAAGGGGAATGGAGATTGGCAGTAGATTATCGAGCGTTGAATGAAGTGACTCCACCACTTAGTGCTGCTGTGCTGGACATGCTGGAACTGCAGTACGAGCTGGAATCCAAGGCAGCAATGTGGTATGCCACTATTGATATCACAAATGCATTTTTCTCCATTCCCCTGGCAGCAGAATCCAGTTTACCTTTACATGGAGGGGTGTGCAGTACACCTGGAATTGTCTGCCCCAGGGGTGGAAACACAGTCCTACCATCTGTCATGGACTGATCCAGGCTGCACTAGAAAAGGGTGAGGCTCCAGAACATCTACAATGTATTGATGACATCGTTGTGTGGGGGAACACAGCAGCAGAAGTGTTTGAGAAAGGAGAGAAAATCATCCGAATCCTCCTGGAAACCAGCTTTGCCATCAAGAAGAGTAAAGTTAAGGGACCTGCTCGAGAGATCCAGTTCCTGGGAGTGAAGTGGCAAGATGGACGGCGTCAGATTCCTACTGATGTCATTGACAAAATCACAACTATGTCCCCACCAACCAATAAGGAGATACAAGCTTTCCTAGGTGCTATAGGTTTTTGGAGGATGCACATTCCTGAGTACAGTCAGATTGTGTGCCCTCTTTACATGGTTACCTGCAATAAGAACGATTTCCACTGGGGCCCTGAGCAGCAACAAGTTTTTGCCCAGATAAAGCAAGAAATTGCTCATGCTGTAGCCCTTGGCCCAGTCAGGACAGGACCAGATGTAAAGAATGTGCTCTACTCTGCAGCTGGGAGCCATGGTTTGTCCTGGAGCCTGTGGCAGAAGGCGCCTGGAGAGACTCGAGGCCGACCTCTGGGATTCTGGAGTCAGAGCTACAGAGGGTCTGAAGGTAACTACACCCCAACAGAGAAGGAGACCTTGGCCGCCTATGAAGGAGTCCAAGCTGGCTCAGAAGTGATTGGGACAGAAACACAACTCCTCCTGGCACCCCGACTACCAGTGCTGGGGTGGATGTTCAGAGGAAAGGTTCCCTCCACCCACCATGCCACCAGTGCTACATGGAGCAAGTGGATTGCCCTCATCACACAGCGCGCCCGGATTGGAAAACTGAATCGCCCTGGGATTTTGGAAGTAATTACAAATTGGCCCGAAGGTGAAAGTTTTGGTGTCACAGATGAGGAACAAGAACCAGTGACAGGGGCTGAAGAAGCTCCACCATACAACCAACTGCTGGCAGAGGAAACACATTACACTTTATTCACCGACGGTTCCTGTCGCATTGTAGGGATGAATCGGAGGTGGAAAGCAGCCGTATGGAGCCCCACACGACGGGTCGCAGAGACCACTGAAGGAGAGGGTGGATCAAGTCAATTCGCTGAACTCAAAGCCATTCAGCTTGCCCTAGACATTGCAGAAAGAGAGAAGTGGCCAAAGCTTTATCTGTACACTGATTCCTGGATGGTAGCCAATGCTTTGTGGGGATGGCTGGAGAGATGGAAAGAGGCGAACTGGCAGCGTAGAGGAAAACCAGTTTGGGCTGCTGAAGAATGGAAAGACATCGCTACCCGGTTAGAGAAACTACCTGTGAAGGTTCGCCATGTAGATGCCCATGTCCCCAGAAGCAGAGCTAATGAGGAGCAGCAAAACAATCAGAAGGTAGATCAGGCTGCAAAGATAGGGGTGTCAAAGATAGACCTCGATTGGGACCACAAGGGAGAATTGTTCCTAGCACGATGGGCCCATGATGCCTCAGGTCATTAGGGTAGAGATGCCACCTATAAGTGGGCACGAGACCGAGGGGTGGATCTAACCATGGACAGTATCTCTCAGGTTATCCATGACTGTGAGACGTGTGCTGCCATCAAACAGGCCAAGCGGGTGAAGCCCCTCTGGTATGGTGGGTGATGGTCCAAGTACAAGTACGGGGAGGCCTGGCAGATTGACTACATCACACTGCCTCAGACCCGCCAAGGCAAGTGCTACGTGCTGACCATGGTGGAAGCCACCACGGGGTGGTTGGAAACCTACCCTGTGCCTCACGCCACTGCTCGGAACACCATCCTGGGCCTTGAGAAACAGGTCCTTTGGAGGCATGGCACCCCTGAGAGAATTGAGTCAGACAATGGGACTCATTTCAAGAACAGCCTCATAAACAGCTGGGCTAGGGAACATGGCATCGAGTGGGTGTACCACATCCCTTACCATGCACCAGCTGCAGGTAAAGTGGAAAGGTACAATGGATTGTTGAAAACCACTTTAAAAGCATTGGGTGGGGGTTCTTTTAAAAACTGGGAGCAACATTTAGCAAAGGCCACCTGGTTAGTTAACACTCGAGGCTCCACCAACCGAGCAGGTCCTGCCCAGTCTGAGTCCCTTCATATAATAGAGGGAGATAAAGTCCCAGTGGTCCATGTCAGAGGTTTGTTAGGAAAGACAGTATGGATAAATTCTGCCTTAAGTACAGATAAACCCATCCATGGGATTGTTTTTGCTCGAGGACCAGGTTGTGTGTGGTGAGTAATGCAGAGAGATGGAACAACACGATGTGTACCTCAGGGAGATCTGATTGTGGGGTGAGACAAATATGATTGTTGTTGAATGTTACTACCATTGTCTGTAAACTAGATCACACAGGCATGAGATGGAAGTATTTAACTGATGAGGTTTTACATGGTGTTTAGTAGTGGACTCACGATGTGGAGATAAGGGGTGGAATGTCCTGGGACCCAGGACACTCCGTCACGCTTTTCACCCAGAACTTTTCTGTGTGTGTCCTAACTCATGAAACCACATTAATTTAGGATTTCACGGTAGGTGTAGGTGAAGCTGGAGTTCTGTAGGACCTCACCTATGTGAGTTTATTCCCACAACCCTTCCCTAACCATGTCCTGCTGAACATCCCATGGATTTTTTTCCTCCGTCACACTTTTCACCCAGAACTTTTCTGTGTGTTCTGCTCTCCCTGATTTCTCCTCCTGGTGCAGATGAGATCAGGACTGGGACCTACCACGGGCTCTTCCACCCAGAGCAGCTCATCAGTGGCAAGGAAGATGCTGCCAACAACTACGCCCGTGGCCACTACACCATCGGCAAGGAGATCATCGACACCGTGCTCAGCAGGATCCGGAAAATGGTGAGGGACAACACCCTGCTTTGGGTTCAAATAACATCACTTTGCTTGGGGTGCAAGTCTTCAAATAAAAATTAGCTTTAGGTGAGGTCTAGGGGTTGTTGCTGCTGTTGGGATTTGGTTTGGGAATGCTCCAAGTGTGTGTTTGTCCTAAAAGCGGAGAATTGTTGTTAAAACCGGGTTTAACTCGGTGAGGGCTCTAAGCAGAATTTTGTACTTGGGATAAATATCCCAGTCCTTACAGGGGTGAGTATAACTTGGGATGGTTATCCAAATCCTTGAAGAGATAAGTATTCATTATTGGGGTAGTTATCCCAGTCCTTACAGGAATAAATATCCAATATTATTGGGATAGTTATCCCAGTTCTTAAAGAGATAAAAATCCATAATTGGGATAATTATCCCAGTCTTGAAAGGGATAATAAATATCCAATATTCTTGGGATAGTTATCCCAGTTCTTAAATGGATAAGTACCCATTTTCTTGGGATATTTATCCCAGTTCTTAAAGAGATAAATATCCATTATTGGGATAGCTGTCCCAGTCCTTACAGGGATAAATTCTTGGGATAGTTCTTCCAGTCCTTACAGGGATGAATGTCCGTTTTCTTGGGATAGTTGTTCCAATCCTTTAAGGGAAAAATATCTGTTTTCTTGAAATAATTATCCCAGTCCTTACAGCGATAAATAATATCCCATTATTTCCTTACAGGGGAAAATATCAATTTTCTTGGAATAATTATCCCAGTCCTTACAGGGATAAATATCCAATATTATTGGGATAGTTACCCCAGTTCTTAAATGGATAAGTACAGATTTTCTTGGGATATTTACCCCAGTTCTTAGAGAAATAAATATCCATTTTCTTGGGATAGTTTCCCAATCCTTTAAGGGAAAAATGTCTGTTTTCTTGAGATAATTATCCCAGTCTTTGCAGGGACAAATATCCAATATTCTTGGGGTAGTTATTCCAGTCCTTGGGATAAACATCCATTTCCTTGGGATCATTATCCCAGTCCTTGCAGGGATAAATATCAGTTTTCTTGGGATATTTATCCCTATCCTTACAGGGATAAATGTCCCTTTTCTTGGGATAGTTGTTCCAATCCTTTAAGGGAAAAAATATCTGTTTTCTTGAGATAATTATCCCAGTCCTTACAGGGATAAATATCCAATATTCTTGGGATAGTAATCCCAGTTCTTAAATGGATAAGTACCCATTTTCTTGGGATGTTTACCCCAGTTCTTAAAGAGATAAATATCAATTTTCTTGGGGTAGTTATCCCAGTTTTCTTGGGATAGTTATTCCAGTCCTGAAAGGGATAAATATCCAATATTCTTGGGGTAGTTATCCCAGTCCTTACAGGGATAGATATCCATTTGCTTGGAATAGTTATCCTAGTATTTTTGGGGTAGTTATCTCAATTCTTACAGGGATAAATATCCAATATTCTTGGGATAGTTTTCTGGTTCTTGGGATAAATATTCAATGTTCTTGGGATAGTTATCCCAGTTCTGAAAGGGATAAATATCCAATGTTCTTGGGATAGTTATCCCAGTCCTTACAGGGATCAATATCCAGTGTTCTTGGGATCAATACCCAGTGTTCTTGGGATAGTTTTTGTCCTTTGGATCAATACCTAGTGTTCTTGGGATCAATATGCAGTGTTCTTGGGATGGTTTTTTGTCCTTTGGATCAATATGCAGTGTTCTTGGGATGGTTTTTGTCCTTGGGATCAATACCCAGTGTTGCTGCAGGCTGACCAGTGCAGTGGGCTCCAAGGCTTCCTGGTGTTCCACAGCTTCGGAGGAGGCACCGGCTCCGGCTTCACCTCGCTGCTGATGGAGCGGCTCTCCGTGGAGTACAGCAAGAAATCCAAGCTGGAATTCTCGGTGTACCCGGCCCCTCAGGTGTCCACAGCCGTGGTGGAGCCCTACAACTCCATCCTGACCACCCACACCACGCTGGAGCACTCGGACTGCTCCTTCATGGTGGACAACGAGGCCATCTACGACATCTGCCACCGCAACCTGGACATCGAGCGCCCCACCTACACCAACCTCAACAGGCTGATCGGGCAGATCGTGTCCTCGGTCACGGCCTCGCTGCGCTTCAACGGCGCCCTCAACGTGGACCTGATCGAGTTCCAGACCAACCTGGTGCCCTACCCGCGCATCCACTTCCCGCTCACCACCTACGCGCCCATCGTGTCGACCGAGAAGGCGTACCACGAGCAGCTCTCTGTGCCGGAGATCACCAACGCCTGCTTCGAGTTCTCCAACCAGATGGTCAAGTGCGACCCCCGCCGCGGCAAGTACATGGCGTGCTGCCTGCTCTACCGCGGCGACGTGGTGCCCAAGGACGTCAACGCCGCCATCGCCGCCATCAAGACGCGCCGCTCCATCCAGTTCGTGGATTGGTGCCCCACTGGTTTCAAGGTGGGGATCAACTACCAGCCGCCCACGGTGGTGCCAGGAGGGGACCTGGCCAAGGTGCAGAGGGCTGTGTGCATGCTGAGCAACACCACGGCCATCGCCGAGGCCTGGGCGCGCCTGGACCACAAGTTTGACCTGATGTACGCCAAGCGCGCCTTCGTGCACTGGTACGTGGGGGAGGGCATGGAGGAGGGGGAGTTCTCCGAGGCCAGGGAGGATCTGGCAGCCCTGGAGAAGGATTATGAGGAGGTTGGAAGGGACTCAGCAGATGGAGAGGAGGAGGAGGGTGATGAGGATGAGTATTGACAAACTTGTGTTGGCCATCAGAAACACGGGGATGCTGAATGCTGGTCAGAATCCAACTACATGAACCCTACATGTGCTTCTTTTGCATTTATTTTTTACCATTTTACATTTATTTTTCACCACTTTACATTTATTTTACCACTTACAGCAAGGCTGGTAATATTTTACTCCAATCCCCTATTAACCAACACATAGACCAACTTTTACACTTCCACTCAGTAAAATCTTATTTCCCATTGAATCTTGCAGTCAGAACTTTGTTTCCTCCTTCTCAGGCTGCATTCACTGATTAAATCCATTACCCACATCCAGTCTTGACCTCAGCTGGAATCCAAACTTCTGTCCCCAATTCCAATTTGGAGGTGCCCAAGGACCAGCCTGGACCTCGATGTTTGATGTATTAAACCTCCCCTGCTTGCATAGTCTGGGCTCACAGAGCTCCTCCTTAGCCTGGGTGTCTTGAGCTTTATCCCACTGCTGTTTCTTGATGAGTGATGCTGAGTCAGGCCTAATTTAAGCCTGACATCCTGCCTAGCTGGGTTCCTAATGCAGGCAGTGCTGCCTGCTTTGGCTGGAATGGCAAACTCTTGCTCTGGCTTTTTCTTGTTGAAAGCACTTTGGAATTAGAAATGCACCTGTAAACTTCTGTGCAAATGGCTTTTTGTATATGAATAAAGAGGTTTGTTTTTTTTTTGGATTCACCCAGGGTGGTTTTGTGGGGAGATGTCCTGAGGAGAAGAGCAAATGCTGATCAGGGTGTGCTGTGAGAGAGTCATCAACCCTAATTAGTGCTGTGGGGGAAGTGCCTTGTATCCTGTGGGAATTTCTGTCTGGAGCTGCATGCTCAGGGAATTCCATGTCTGGGGTCAGGGAGTCATTTTTGAGTAGGGGGGATCCCTTTGTGGTGGGGTTTGGCCTCCTCTCACCATTTCTGGTGAAGCTCAGCTGGTGTCTGAGCAAATCCTGGTGGCTGGGGGAGTGCTGAGGATTTGGGAAATATTCCCAAAGCAGGGAAATCCAGCCAGGAATGGGGAGAGAGAGGAGGTGGAATGATCCCAAAAACTCTTTGGTGACCCCAAAACTCCAGGAATGGTGACAGCAGGATGGAGGTGACACCCTGGGAAGGTCCAGGTCCCTTGAGCCACCCCAAAATTGTCACCCCAAACCCTCCATCCCTTATTGTCCACTGAGAAGATTCCAGGTGCAGCCAGGAATGGGGACAAGGAAGGGAACTGTGTCTGATATTTGGGGCAGGAGGTGGAAAATGATCCCGAAAACTCCTTGGTGACCCCAAAACTCCAGGAGTGGTGACAGCAGGATGGAGGTGACCCCCTGGGAAGGTCCAGGTCCCTTGAGCCACCCCAAAATTGTCACCCCAGATCCTGAGAAGATTCCAGGTCCAACCAGGAATGGGGACAGGGAAAGGGGGCTGTGTCTGATATTTGGGACAGGAGGTGGAAAATTATCCCAAAAACTCTTTGGTGACCCCAAAACTCCAGGAGGGGTGACAGCAGGATTGAGGTGACCCCCTGGGAAGGTCCAGGTCCCCTGAGCCACCCCAAAATTGTCACCCCAAACCCTGAGAAGATTCCAGGTGCAGCCAGGAATGGGGACAGGGAGGGAGGGGAGCTGTGTCCTGGGGATGGAATCACCCTGGGATTTTTGGGGGAATCCCAGAGCTTTTGGGGAGCTGGGACCTGCAATTCTCTCCACAGGAGCTGAACCCTCATGGAGTGACTTCAGCTTTGTTTTCCTGAGCTGGGAATGGCAAAGCTGCTCCTGTAGCATTCCAGCCTCTGGAATGTTCCCATCCACCATTCTCAATTCCCTTTTATTCAGAGTTACTTTGTGCTGACAGTGAATCCTCCAGAACATTTTGTTAAATTGTTCTAATTAAGTCATTAATTCAGTGCTTGAATTTGGATTTAATTTCTTAATTTAGAGTTTAAAACCTTTGAACTGTTGATGAGGGAGCTCAGTTTGATTAAGGAATTCCATGGCCAGATCTCCCTTATTCCCTTTATCCATTCCCAACCTCCACACAGCTCATTTTGGTTTATTTTTACTTTCAGCTTGCTCCAATTTAGGTTTTATTTTGCTTTTTCCCTGAGCTTTACCCATCCAGTAAAATCTGCAGGCTGAGCTTTGCCAAGGAGCTTTGTCACACTTTTGCTTTTAGATTAAATCCACTTTTTCCAGCAATTCCCTAAGGAATCTTTAAACCTCTCATTCCTGTTAAAGCAATCCCCGTCCTGCTGCCAGGGCTGGAAATTTTACAGGAACTGAGATGGGAATTCCAGTGCTCAGCCTCCTCTAAAAGCTCCCTGAAAAAATTTCCTCCCTCTGCTGCTGATCCCAGACGTGATGCAAGAATCCCTGGAAGCTGCAAAGGGAAAAGGGGATTGAGCTGAGCTCTGCCTTTCCCTGCATTGCTGCAGGGGCTCTGGATCCAGGGAAAGCAGCTGGGCAGGAGAGGAAAAAAAGGGAATCCAGGGAAAAAGAAAAGGAAAAAATTCAAGGGAAAAAAGCTGGATCGGGCTGGAATTGGATATTTCCAATCTCATTTTTAGGTGGATATTTCCAATCCCATTGTTATGTGGATATTTCTAATGTGGATATTCCCAATCCCATTTTTAGGTGGATATTTCCAATCCCATTGTGTGGATATCCCCAATCCCATTTTCCATGGATATCCCCAATCCTGTTTTTATGTGGCTATTCCCAATCCCATTTTTTTCATGGATATTTCCAATCCCGTTTTTAGGTGGATACTTCCGATCCCATTTTATGTGGCTATTCCCAATCCCATTTTTACATGGCTATCCCCAATCCCATTTTCAGATGGATATTCCCCCATCCCATTTTTCTGTGGCTATTCCCCAATCCCATTTTCCCATGACTATCCCCAATCCCATTTTCCTATGGTTATTCCCAATCCCATTTTTCCGTGGATACTCCCATCCCCAATCCCATTTTTCCATGACTATCCCCAATCCCATATTCCATGGATATCCCCAATCCCATTTTTCTGTGACTATTCCCCAATCCCATTTTCCCATGACTATCCCCAATCCCATTTTCCTATGGTTATTCCCAATCCCATTTTTCCGTGGATACTCCCATCCCCAATCCCATTTTTCCATGACTATCCCCAATCCCATATTCCATGGATATCCCCAATCCTATTTTTCTGTGGCTATCCCATCCCCAATCCCATTTTTCCATGAATATTCCCAATCCCATTTTTCTGTGGCTATCCCGTCCTCAATCCCATTTTTCCATGGATATCCCCAATCCCATTTTCCATGAATATTCCCAATCCCATTTTTATGTGGCTATCCCCAATCCCATTTTCCATGAATATTCCCAATCCCATTTTTCCTGGCTGCCTCAGGAATGTTTAACTGCCCTGAGGGCAGGATTTAGATCCTGGACTGAAATCCCAAATTTCCCTGTCCCATCCCTCACTGGAGCTGGGAGATGCCAGGAGCTGCCTCACCTCCAGCTTTTCCTTGGAGCATTCCCAGGAGGGGGAATGAACTTTTTCCCTGCCTCCTTCCAGCAGGTTGAGGAGCTGGGAAAAACCTCTTTAATTAAAAAGTGATTCATTGTCAGCATTCATTTTCTGCTTGTCCTTTGGCTGGAAGTGGGAATCCCAGCTCCAGAAAATCCCAAACCCTCTGGATCACTGGGGACTGAACTCTTCTGGAATGAACTCTCCTGGAATGAATTCTCCTGGAATTGTTTGTTGGGTGGGGACACAAGGACACAGAAATGTGTCCCCTCCTGCTGCTGGAGTTCTGGGAATGCCTGGAGGGGCTCTGAAGGATTTTCCACCTGCAAATCCATGGAGTCTGGAATTTTCTTGGCTTTTAAATCCTCACTCAGTACTGGTTTCCCTGTAACATCCATCAGCATCTCCTGTGAATCCAGGAAAATTATTTTTTTGGGGGGGCGAAATAGATTTTTAAATGAATTTATTTAAAGGATAAAACTCATTTTCCAAACTTCCCTTGCAACCTTCAGGGCTGGGAATGGGGAAAAAAAATCCTGGAATTCCTGGGGAGGAGCAGGACTTGCTGGGTGAGCAACTGGCTTGGGATCATGGGATGGTTCTTCCAGCACTGGATCCATGAAAATTTGGATTGTGGCAGCTCCAGCCCTTTGAACCCAAATTATCCTGAATTTTGAATCCTCTTCCTCCCTGACCCCAAACCATGGATAATGAGAAGCCAAAACCTTCCCCATGGAGCTGCATCCCACTTCCAGAGGGAATGAGGGACCTTCCCTGAAACAGGGATAAAAATTCCACCAGAGATGTGGGATATCCTGGAACCCTGGAAAAGCTCTGGGAGAGGAGATAAAGCCAGGACTGAAGTCACCAGTGAGACCAATCCCATTGCAATGGTTTTATTTTCCATGCAAAACAGACAAAATCAAGGAATTCATGGATATGAGGTGTCCTAGAGGCTGGAAAAAGGAACTTTAAAACTTTATCCAGATTTAGGATGTGGAAATGATTAAACCTTGTGGTTTGGTCCCTTTGGACATTCCTGGTCTGAACCAAACCTTGGGACAAAACTTGGAGGGTTTGGATCATCTGAGGAAAGCAGGAAATTGGGAAAAATCCTTAAAAACTGGTTGGGAAGGGGATGGATGAAGAATCAAAGGAAAAGCTCGTGGAGCAGATCCCATCCAGCAGCCACTGGAGCTGGGATTTGGGGAGGGTCTCACCCTGCTCTGGATTTTCCAGCTCCTCTCCATGTGGAATTCCCTGCAAATCCATCCCATTCCTTGTCCTGGTCACTGCTGGGAATTACTTTGGGTTTTCCCAGCCAAAAAAACCCCATGGATGTGAACGTGGCTGTATTCCCAAAATGCTGGGAAAGGATTTTTGGAATTCCTCCCTCAGTTGGGGCTGGATCCTCCTCGATCCCAGGATGGAATTTGGGATTCTGTGTCCTTGGGAATGCCTGAACTCTTGCAGCATCACTGGTTTGCTCTGAGGGGAGTGAAAAAAGTGGGGAAAAAACCTTGGAATGTTGGAAGCTGGAGCAGGAAAAGGAGGAGGAGGGGATTCTTGGAGGCATGGGGGAAGGATTTGGGATGGGCGGATGGGATCCAGCAGAGGGAAGGATTTGGGATCAGCTGGATAGGATCCAGCACATGGAAGGATTTGGGATCATCTGGATGGGATCCAGCAGAGGAAGGATTTGGGATGGGCTGGATGGGATGGGCTGGATGGGATCAATTGGATGGGATCCAGCACAGGGAAGGATTTGGGATGGGCTGGATGGGATCCAGCACAGGGAAGGATTTGGGATCAACTGGATAGGATCCAGCACATGGAAGGATTTGGGATGGGTTGGATGGGATCCAGTGAGGGAAGGATTTGGGATCAGCTGGGATCCAGCACAGGGAAGGATTTGGGATGGGCTGGATGGGATCCAGCACAGGGAATTATTTGGGATGGGCTGGATGGGATCCAGCAGAGGGAAGGATTTGGGATCAGCTGGGATCCTGCACAGGGAAGGATTTGGGATCAGCTGGGATCCAGCAGAGGGAAGGATTTGGGATCAGCTGGGATCCTGCACATGGAAGGATTTGGGATGGGCTGGACAATGAGGACAATGCCCAGGTCCTGCTGGCTGAGAATTTTCTGGGTGATCAAAATCCATAAAATCCAAGATTCCAGCGGGTTGCAATGGGAAAAGATCCCCCTGTGCACCCCAGGAGGTCATTGTCCCTCTGGTGCCTCTCCAGGACATTTCCAACCCTTGGTGTCCCACCTGGAATATCCCCGTGGCCACGCCCTGGATGGGCCAAATTTCTTCCCCAAATTTCTCCCCACCTCCCCAGCCTGCTGCACACAGGGATGAAGAGGTGGAATTTCAGAGGAGGGAAAAGTTTAGAGGAAGGGATCAACGTTCCAAGGGGAAGGCTGGGAGTGTAGGGGCTGGGAGAGAGAGGGATGAGCACGGGTGGTCTGTGGATGGAAAACTGAAGCTGGGGCAGGTGGAAAACTGAGATGGAGCAGTGGGAAAGTGGGAAGGGACAGGTGGGAATTGATGGGGGGACACAGGGTGGGTTGGGAGCAACCACGGAGCTCCCTGGGGATCCAAACCCAGCTGAGGCCATCGGGGACACCGGGGCTGAGCGGGGTCACCCTGGCCAGGACCCATCAGGGGACATGGGGTGACCCTGGCCAGGATCCATCTGGGGACACTGTGGGGTCACCCTGGCCAGGATTCATCAGGGACATGGGGTGGCCCTGGCCAGGACCCATCTGGGGACATCATGGGGTGACCCTGGCCAGGACCCATCTGGGGACTCCATGGGGTGACCCTGGCCAGGACCCATCTGGGGACACCGTGGGGTGGCCCTGGCCAGAACCCAGCAGGGCCATGGGGTGGGAGGTTGATGCTGGAGGTGCTGGTGACAAATTCAGGCAAAACCCAGGAGGAGGAACTCGGAAATCCCTTTGGTTGTCCCTTTTCCCTCCCCATGGCTCGGTGGCTGTGACAGGGACAGCTGGTGGAGGTTTGGGAGGGCCGTGCTGGGGACGAGGCTGAGCTGGGGGAGGTTTTGGAATCCCTGTACACCCAATAGAGCCAGAGATGGAACAACAAAGCATTGGAAACTCCAGAGATCGCAGCTTTAATCAGGAACCTTCCCGCGTGACGCGTCCCCCGTGCCCTGCTGGGGACAGGAACCATTCCCTGCGCGTGGAAATGTCCGGAAAAGGAACGGAGGAGAGCGGGGAGGAGAGAAGGGGAGGACAAGGGACATGGGTGTGAGGTGGCTCGATGGGTCAAAACCAGACAGCGCTGATGCCACACCCGGCCATCAGCCCCTTCTGGAGGTGGCCCAGTCACTTCCTCCGCCCGATCTGGGCCATCAGGTGGGCGTTGGCGGCCGCCTTGGCCCGCAAGTTCTTGGCCTTGGCGATGTTGAAGAGGATGTTCATGATGTTGGTGGGGACGTCGAGGGACAGCGTGACCTTGGTGCGCCGGTCGCTCTTGGCCCGGTTCTGGTGGCTCTTGCCCTTCCCCTGTGCCTGGGACACCTGT
The DNA here is from genome assembly GCF_009819885.2 of Catharus ustulatus. Classification (NCBI taxonomy): domain Eukaryota; kingdom Metazoa; phylum Chordata; class Aves; order Passeriformes; family Turdidae; genus Catharus; species Catharus ustulatus. The sequence continues at coordinate 1,833,145 of NC_046224.1, forward strand.
TTGTAGTGGCCATCCCCTGGGAATGTCCTTTTCCCCAGATCTTCCTCCCCTTCCTCCTCCTCCTCGGACACCTCCTCCAGGGACGGCGCCTCGGAGCCGCGCTTCTCCAGGACGGCGTTTTCCTCGGGACGGATCCTCCGCGCCTCGGCCAGCGCGGCGTTGAGGCAGCTGAAGACGGAGGCGGCGCTGGACAGGCTCAGGGCGCGGCCGGTGCCGGCGGCTCCCAGCAGGACCAGCAGGAGCAGCAGCCTGGGCTGGGACATGGCGGGGGCCTGGCCGTGGGGACAGCGAGGGTGAGCTTCCCGTGGAGCTGGGGCGATCCAGCCGCATCCCATCCCTTCCCAATCCCACTGAGTCACCTCCCAGGACAGGTGGGAATGAGTTTGCGTGGGATGTGACCCCCAGCCCTGGGTTTGGGGTGCTGGTGGGAAGGGGGATGGCCAGGGAGCTCTGCTTCCATGGATCTTCCATGGAGAGAAGGATTTGGCTTTTGCTTCCATGGATCTTCCATAGAGAGAAGGATTTGGCTTTTGCTTCCATGGATCTTCCATGGAGAGAAGGATTTGGCTCTTTGCTTCAATGGAGCGTCCATGGAAATTCCATGGAGATGAGGGTTTGGCCTTTCCTTCATGGAACTTCCATGGAGCTTCCATGAGAGAAGGATTTGGCTTTTGCATCCATGGATCTTCCATGGAGAGAAGGATTTGGCCTTTACTTCCATGGAATTTCCATGGAGAGAAGGATTTGGCTTTTGCTTCCATGGAGCTTCCACAGAACTTCTATGGAGGTGAGGGTTTGGCTTTTCCTTCATGGAACTTCCACGGAGGAAAAGATTGGCCTTTGCTTCATGGAGCTTCCATGGAACTTTAATGAGAGATGGATTTGGCTTTTCCTTCACGGAATTTCCATGGAGGAAAGGATTGGGCCTTTGCTCCATGGAGCATCCATGGAACTTCTATGGAACTTCCATGGAAAGGAGGATTTGGCCTTTCCTTCATGGAACTTCCACAGAACTTCCACGGAGAGGGGGATTTGCCCTTTCCTTCATGGAACTTCCATGGAGCTTCCATGAGAGGAAGATTTGGTTTTTCCTTCATGGAATTTCCATGGGGCATCCATGGAGCTTCCATGGAGAGAATGATTTGGTCTTTACTTCCATGGAATATCCATGGAGAGAAGGATTTGGCTTTTTGCTTCCATGGAATTTCCATGGAGAGAAGGATTTGGCCTTTGCTTCCATGGAATTTCTATGGAGGTGAGGATTTGGCCTTTCCTTCGTGGAACTTCCATGGAACTTCCATGAGAGGAGGATTTGGCCTTTCCTTCATGGAACATCCATGGAATTTCCACGAGAGGAGGATTTGACCTTTCCTTCATGGACATTTTCCTTCATGGAATTTTCATGGAGAGAAGGATTTGACCTTTGCTTTATGGAATTTCCATGGATTTGGCCTTTCCTTCCCCCTGGCTGCTGCTGGGGGGATCCCCATGGATCCCTCTGCCCCTCCTTGGGACGCCCCAGGTGCCAAAGGTGACATTCCCTGTGCCCTGAGATGTTCCTCAAGCCATTCCCACCTCCCTCATTCCCTAAAAAATGTGGGAATGATGACCCTGTGTCCAAACCCTCCAGGGCTGCTCCATCCCCAGGTTCCTCCTACTCTAAATATGGCCATTTTTGGCCATTTTTGGTCATTTTTGGCCATTTTTTGTCTTTTTTTTGGGTCTTTTTGCCCCATTTCTGGTGGCTCTAAATCCCTGGATAACTCTCCTGCTCCACAAACCCTTCCCATCTCCCTTTATCCCCACCTGGCCTCTCCAAAAAGCCACCCAGGGTTTTCCATGGGGCTTTTTTCCCATTCCCAGGATGGAAAAATGTCCCCAACCATCCCCAAGGCTGTGAGTGCTCTCCAAGCACCTGGGATCCTGCTGGAAATCCCAAAAACCTGGAATCCTGTTGGAAATCCCAAAAACCTGGAATCCTCTTGGAAACCCCCAAAACCTGAAATCTTGCTGGCAGTCCCAAAACCCTGGAATCCTGCTGGAAATCCCAAAACCTGGAATTTGCTGGCATTCCCCAAACCCTTGGAATCCTGCTGGCATTCCCAAAAATCTGGGATTCTGCTGGCAGTCCCAAACCCCTGGGATTCTGTTGGAAATCCCAAAAACCTGGAATTCTGCAGGAAAATCCCCAAACCTGGAATCCTGATGAAAATCCCAAACCCCTGGGATCCCGCTGGAAATCCCAAAACCTGGAATTTGCTGGTAATCCCAAAAATCTGGGATCCCACTGGAATTCCCAAAAACCTGAAATCCTGTTGGAAATCCCCAAAACCTGGAATTTTCTGGTAAAACCAAACCCCTGGGATCCTGCTGGAAATCCCAAAAACCTGGAATCCTGCTGGCATTCCCAAAAACCTGGAATTCTGCAGGAAAACCCCAAAACCTGGAATTTGCTGGTATTCCCAAAAACCTGAAATCCTGCTGGCAGTCCCACAACCCTGGGATTCTGCTGGAATTCCAAAAACCCTGAAATCCTGCTGGAAATCCCAAACCCCTGGAATTTTCTGGCATTCCCAAAAATCTGGGATCTCACTGGAAATCCCAAAACCCTGGAGTTTGCTGGCATTCCCAATCCCCTGGAATCCTGCTGAAAATCCCAAAAACCTGGGATCCTGCTGAAAATCCCTAAAACCTGGAATTTGCTGGCAATCCCAAAACTCTGGGATCCTGCTGGAAATCCCAAAAACCTGAAATCCTACAAGAAATCCCAAAAACCCGAGATTCCGCTGTCATTCCCAGTCTCCTGGCCCCATCTTGTGGCCAGCGGCTCTCACGGCAATTCCTGCCCGGGGAAAATCCCCCGGGATTTTGGGGGCTGGAATTCCCTCCTGGATTTTGGGGGCTGGAATTCCATCCTGGATTTTGGGGGCTGGAATTCCGTCCTGGATTTTGGGGGCTGGAATTCCATCCTGAATTTTGGGGTTCGTTCCCATTCCCTTTGCTGCTCCTCAGAGTGGGAATTTTGGGAATTTTTATCCCCTTAATTCTTCCTTTTCCATCCCTTGGAGAGGGAATTTTGGGAAGTTTTATCCCCTAAATTCTGTTTTTTTGCCATTCCTTGGAGAGGAAATTTTGGGAAGATGTCCTTTAATTTGCCCTTTGCTGTTCCTCAGAGTGGGAATTTTGGGCAGCTTTATCCCTTTAATTCTTCCTTTTCCATCCCTTGGAGAGGGAAATTTGGGAAGTTTTATTCCCATTAACTCTGCACTTTATTGTCCAAAAGGGGGAAATCTGGGAAGTTTTATCCCCTAAATTCTTCCCTTTTCCATCTCTTGGAGAGGGAATTTTGGGAAGATCTCTTCTCCTTAAATTTGCCTTTTGCTGTTCCTCAGAGTGGGAATTTTGGGTGGGTTCATTCCCTTAATTCTGCTCTTTGCTGTCCATGGAAAAGAGGAGAGCTTTGGGAAGTTTCATCCTTTAACTCTCCCATTTTCCATCTCCCCAAGGGGAGATTTTCCCCTTCCAAAATCCTTTCCTCGGGGAATTTGAGGGAGCTGCTCCATTTCCACTTCTGTGCCTCCCAAAATCCACAGAACTCCCCAAAAATCCACAGAGCTCCCCAAAATTCCATCCCCTCCGCCCTTCCCTGGATCCAGATGTGAGAGGAGCAGCTGTGGAATTCCAGGGAAAGTTTTTCCTGCAGGATCAAGGAAGGAAAACCCTTCCCACACGGGATCCTTTGAGACCCAAACTCTCCTTTTGGGGCACATTTGGTCATTTAAACACGAGAACATCCCAGCATTTAATTTTTCTTGGAAAAAAGTGGGTGGAGATTTGGGATTTTTCCATGTGATCCAAGCCTGACACTCCCGAAGGATTTAGGGTGAAGATTTTTCCCACCCTAAAATTCCCTTTTTTTTTTTTTTCCCCAGCTCTGTTTCACCTCCCTCCCCCTTCAACAAATTTCAGGATGGGATGCTCGGGGTGTGAATTTAGGGATTGGGAAGTGGGAAATTCTCCAAAATCCCTTCCCGAGCCGGCAAAGCTCCTGGAAGAGCCCCGGGATGTTCCCGTCCGGAATTTCGGAGCAGCATCTTCACCCCTGACTGAATCCAGCTCCTTTTCCTGGCATTTTTTCCAGCTTTTCCTGCTCCACAAAACTCCGGGAATCTCAACTGAGCTGAGGGAAAAATCCATCCACACCCATCCCTGCTCCCCACGGGGATGGATGTAAAAATCAAAGCGAAAAAAAAGCAAAGAAAAGCTGATTTTTAATTTTTTTTTTGGGGGAGAATTCGGTTTATTTTTACCGGTGGGGGGAGGGTTTGTGCTCCAACGCTCCAGGAAGTTTTTATGGAGCAGCAAAAAAAGCTGGAATTGGGGTTAAAAAGCGGGAAAAGGAGAAAAAATAAATAAAAAAAGAAGATTTGAGGAAATGAGAATGAAACCGCGCTGCCGCAGGGAGCCGCTCCCCCCGCCGGGAATTGCTGCCACAGCCGGGAATGTTTTCCAGGAATTTTCTCGGGATGCTGCCGAGCCTCCAGGAGCGATGGAGAAAAGAGAAAAAAAATCTGGAAAATCAGGATTTGGGATTTGCTGCCTCTCCCCGGTAGAGACGGAGCCGCGATTTTCCCCGTTCCGAAGTAAGTCTGGGATAAAAGTGGGATGGGACCTTCTTCAACTCCGCTTTTCCCGCTGGGAATTGCCAAAAAAAAAATGGGAGAGAATTCCCAAAAATCCTGGGAATGGCTCGGAGCTGCCGGTGCCTCGCTCTGCTCCCCATCCCCGCAGGGAATTTTTTCCCTTTTCCCAACATTTCCCAATCCTCCCTTCCAGAATCGCTGGAATAATCCAAAATATTTATTTTTCTTAGGAGTGAGAGCGAAGGGAATTTTGAATCCTTTGATATCCAAATATCTTTCATTGCTTTTCCCTACCTTGCCTAAAAAAATCCACCCTGGAATGTGATTTTCCCAAGGAATATTTCAAGTTTCTGCAGGTTGGGGGAATAAATAAAATCCAGGCACTCACCTGCTTCTCCTGGATGTTGGGATGGGAAGGATTTTCCGTGGAATCACTGCCGGGAAAGAGGCATCAGGAGCCTTTCCCAACTTCTCCTCCCTGCCTGTTCCCTGGTTTTTTAATATATATATATATATATTTAATTTTTTTTTTTTTTCAGGGACTGGGATTTTTTTTTCCTCTCTCTGGAAACCTTTCCCCCCTCCCTGGTGTATTTATAAAAAAATCCGGGATCACGGGGTTAGAGTCGTAATTCCAGACGTGGAGCCTTGGCTTGGGAATGATTTCATTAAAATGAGATCACAGCGAGCCGGCGACGTCACGGAGCCTCTCCCGATCCGCAGGGAAATAAAAAAACCGGGAAAGGAGGAGGGGGAAAGACGTCGGATCCCAAAAATCTGGGAAGAGTCACCCCAAAGTGGGGCTGGCGTCAGTGCCGGGATTTTGTAGGATCACGCACGGTTTTGCCCCCGGGGTTTTTTGGGGGCAGGGATGTTGGAATTCCAAGGTTTTCCCTGTTCTTGGGGTTGGTGTTATCCCAATAAATGGGGTTTTGTTCCCAGAGTGGGGATTTTGGGGGGTTTTCCCCTTTTTTTCCCCATTTCTAGGGGATTTTCTCTTCCCATTCATGCAGGGAAAGCTCTGGGAAATGGAAATTTTGGGAAAACTTCTCCCAGGATTTGTTAGCTCAGTCCCGGGAAGAGGATGGGAAGGATGAGGGGGGAAAACTCCAAGTCCCTAAAATTCCAGCAGGATTCACTTGGATCATCCCAAAACAGCAGCCAGGTGCAAAAAAAATCCCAGTTTGGCCTCCCAGCACTGGACTGGTCCCAGGAGAGGAAACTCCTGGAATCCCCCAAGGATTGGGAGCAGAGGGGGATGGGGATGGAGAGTTGGGAATGGGGATGGGGATTTGGGATCAGGGTGGAGATTTGGGAAAAAGGATCAGAGTGGAGATTTGGGAACAGGGATGAAGATTTGGGAACAAGGATCAGAATGAAGATTTGGGAACAGGGATCAGGATAGAGATTGGGAACAGGATGGAGATTTGGGAATGGGGATGGGCATTTGGGAACAGGGTGGAGATTTGGGATCAGAGATCAGGGATGGAGATTGGGAACAGGATGGAGATTTGGGAATGGGGATGGAGATTTGGGAATGGGGATTTGTGAGAAGGGATCACGGTGGAGATTTGGGATCAAGTTGGAGATTTGGGAACAGAGATGGGGATTTGAGATCAGGATGGGGATTTGGGATCAGGGATGGGGATTTGGGAACAAGGATGGAGATTTGGGAACAGAGATGGAGATTTGGGAACAGGATGGAGATTTGGGATCAGGGATGGAGATTTGGGAACAGAAATGGAGATTTGGGAATGGGGATTTGGGAACAAGGATCAGGGATGGAAATTTGAGATTAGGGTGGAGATTTGGGAAAAGGTATCAGGGTGGGGATTTGGGAGTGGGAATGGGGATTTGGGAACAGGGAGCAGGGATAGAGATTTGGGATCAGGGATCAGTATGGAGAATTGGGAACAGGGATGGAGATTTGGGAATGGGGATTTGTGAGAAGGGATCAGGGTGGAGGTTTGGGATCAAGTTGGAGATTTGGGAACAGAGATGGAGATTTGGGATCAGGGATGGAGATTTGGAAACAAGGATCAAGATGGAGATTTGGGAATGGGGATAGGGATTTGGGAATGGGGATTTGGGACCTGGGATGGAGATTTGGGAACAGGGATCAGAGTGGAGATTTGGGAACAGGGTGGAGATTTGGGAACAGAGATGGAGATTTGGGATCAGGATGAAGATTTGGGATCACGGTGCAGATTTGGGAATGGGGATGCAGATTTGGGATCAGGGTGGAGATTTGGGATCAGGGATGGAGATTTGGGATCAAGGTGGAGATTTGGGATCAGGATGGAGATTTGGGAACAGGGATGGAGATTTGGGATCGGGGATCAAGGTGGAGATTTCGGAACAGGGATGGAAAGCTGGGATCAGGATGGAGATTTGGGAGCAGGGATCAGGATGGGGATTTGGGAACAGGGATGGGGATTTGGGATCAAGGTGGAGATTTGGGATCAGGATGGGGATTTGGGAACAGGGATGGGGATTTGGGATCAGGGTGGAGACTTGGGAGCAGGGAGCAGGATGGAGATTTGGGATCAGGGTGGAGATTTGGGAACAGGGATTTTTCCTTGGGATCCAAGGAAAACCTCAGCTCCCTCCAGAGGGTCCCACCATGGATTTGTGGCTCGGCTGGAATCTCCTGGAGGCTCCAGGACAGAATTATCCCAAATTCCTTTCTGAAACTTCCTTGGAAAAGGAACTGCCGAGCTGGAGGGGAGCAGATTTCCCTGGGAATGAGACAAATCCTGCAGAAAATGGGGAAAATCCCACAGAACCTCGGGGTGGGCTCTGATTTAGGGTGGGGCGATCTTCCCAAGGAGCCAAAATTTTGGGAATTCCTGGATGAGAATCCAAGACCTGAGCTGGGAGCTTCCCTTTGCCTCCAAACTTTGGGAATTCTGCCCAATCAGGATCAACCTCTCCAGCAATTCCTTCCTTTCCCACCTCAGTTTGGAGTTTCCTGGAATGAGATTTTGGTTTCCTTCCTTCCCTGAGGCCTGGATGGGAATTTTTTTCTCAAATATTTGGAATTTTGGAGCAGTTTCTGGGAAAGAAAACTTCAACACAAGGAGCTGGGAGGGAAAAATCCATTTTTTTTCCAAGGATCAGGGCACGGGACTGAGAGACTTTTCCATCTCTGCATCTGACCCTGAGGTGTTTTCCTGAATTTTATTCCCCCATAAATTTATTTTCCCACAAAATGCTGTGCTGGGGAGGGAAAATCTCCTTGTGGGAGGCAAATCCACGCTCCAGACATGGAATTTTCATGGTGGTTTTACTAAGGAAAAATAGAGAAGGCAGAAAAAAAAGAAGGAATTTCCTGGTTCATCCCTTGAAAAGCAAATACGATTTTTTTTTTAATTCCCCACCAGAGAGGAGAATTTGCTGCAGGAAAAATTGCATTTCCAAGGGGAAAATTCCAGAAAAGCATCCCTAGGGAAGGAGGGAGCACCCACAGGACAGGGAGGGCTCAAATTTCCCAAAAGTTTCCCTGAAAAGTCCCAGATTTTTGAAAATTCATATGAGGAGCATTCCCACACATCCCTGAAATTCTGGAGGATCTGGAACCTTTTTTTCTTTTTTTCTTTTTTTTTTTTTTTCTTTTATTTTTCTTTTTTTATTTTTCCTTTATTTTCTTTTTTTCCTTTTTCTTTTTTTTCTCTTTTTCTTTTTTTCTTCTTTATTCTTTTTCTTTCTCCTTTTTTTCTTTTTTCTTTTTTCTTTTTTCTTTTTTCTTTTTTCTTTTTTCTTTTTTCTTTTTTCTTTTTTCCTTTATCTTTTTTCTTTCTTTTCCCTTTTTCCTTTTCCCTTTATTTCCTTTTCCCTTTTTCCCTCCTCCCCTTTCCTGGGACCTGAATTTCCAGCAGTGAATCATTCCATTCAAATTCCATCTCCACAAAATCCAGGATTTGGGCTCATTCCACCCCTGGGATTTTGAAAACCAAAATAAAAATTCCCAAATCCCAGAAGTTTTGCTGGGCCCAGGAAATCCCAGCACCAGAATTCCATGGATGGACTGAGGGGAAAAAGGGATTTTTCCACTTGGCTTTGTCCCTTTTCCCTCAGATTTTAGGATTCAATTTGAATTTTCCAGGCTGTGGAAAGAAATTCCCAATTTCCCTAAAATCCTGCAGCAAACCCTCCCTGTGATTTAGGGGATTTATGGGATTTCTCTCCCTTAGAATCCCAAATTTTGGGGTGATTTTCACTCCTTCCAACACCTCAAATCCATAAAATTTTCCCAAGGTGGCCAAATATTGGAAAACTCCATCCAAAGGGAAGAGAAAAACTGGGAATACAAATTCCTGAATAATTATTTTGCCTTTTTTGCACCTTTTTCCCCCTTTTCCGAGGGGATTTAAGTGTTTCATCTTCCTGGGAATTAATTAAATTCCTTCAATTAATTAATTAATTAAATTAATTAAAGCTTGGAGCTCTGGATGTCAGGAAAGCTGCTTGGGATGAACTGGATTTGGGATATTCTGAAAATTCCCAAAAATCTCTTGGGCCAAACCCAAAAATCCAACTCCACCAGCAGTTCCTGGAATTAAATTTGGGTTTTGCTGCTTTCCCTCCAAAGGAAGAACAGGAAAAAATTGGTGGAAGAGGAAAAACAATCCCAAATCCCCCAAATTTTCCTGGAATGTTTGTGTTTCTTCCCCTCTGTTCCATCTCACACTCGTTTTCCAAAGGGATTTTTGCACCTCCCTGGAAATGGAGGCAAAATTCCTGCTTGGAAGGGAAAAAAAATCCAGGAAAATGTGAAGGGAGCCTGGATCCTCCCCCAGACTCTGGGAATTTTCCCTGATTTTTGTGTCCCAATGGAAAATCTGTTTTTATCCCAAGGATCTGAGTCTGAGGGGAGCTGCTCCTGCTTTTCCTGCATCCAGGTTTGGGATCAGATCCCACTGCTGGGGCTGGGAAAGGCTGGGAAAAAAGGATTGGGGATTTGGGAATGGGGATTTGGGAATGGGAATTTGGGAACAGGAACAGGAATTTGGGAATGGGGATTTGGGAACTGGGATGGGGACTGGGGAATAGGGTTGGGGATTGGGGATTTTGGGAACAGGAACAGGGATTTGGGAACAGGGGTGGAGATTTAGGAACAGGAAGGGGGATATGGGAATGGGGATTTGGGAATGGGGATGGGGATTTGGGAACAGGGAGGGGACAGGGATTTAGGAACAGGGAGAGGATATGAATTTGGGAACTGGAATGGGGATTTGGGAAGAGGGACAGAGATGGAGATTTGGGAATGGGGATGAGGATTTGGGAACTGGGTGGGGATTTGGGAACAGGGATGGAGATTTAGGAACAGGGATGGGGATTTTGGAACAGGAATGGGGATTTAGGAACAGGGATGGAGATTTAGGAACAGGAACAGGAATGGGGATTTAGGAACAGGGAGAGGATGTGAATATGGGAACAGGAGTGGGGATTTGGGAACAGAGATGAGGATTTGGGAACTGGGATGAGGATTTGAGAACAGGGGTGGGGATTTGGGAACAGGGGTGGGGATTTGGGAACAGGAACAGGGATTTGGTAACAGGAACAGGGATTTAGGAACAGGGAGAGGATGTGGATTTGGGAACAGGGGTGGGGATTTGGGAACAGGGGTGGGGATTTCACCCCCAAAGGATGGCAGGATGTGCATGGCAGGAAAATCTCTGGAGAGGATGGAGGGAGCCACGGAGGCTTTTCCAAGATTGAGGCCGGGTTGGATGAGGCTCACCCAAACCTGGGATATGGGAGTGTCCCTGCTTTGGGATGAGCCTTAAGATCCTTTCCAAACAAACCATTCCAGGATTAAATCCATTAACAGCACCTTTAATTGCTCCCACCATAAAACCCCACACCCAACGAGCCCAGCTCCAGCTGGGAACACCAGCAGGGATTTCCAGAGCTGCTTCTCCACCTGGCAGGGTTTTGTCAGCTCCTTCCCAAGGGATCCAATCCAAGCTCCAGCGCATCCAGGGGGTGCTGGGTGAGGCCGTTTCAGGGCTGCCTCATTTTCCAATTACCAAATTATCCCAAGCCAGCCTCTCCTCCCTCTCCATCCCCGCTCCTTTGTCGGGGTTGCTTAGGAACGGCGCGGACGGCGGAGCCGCGGCCGGGAGAGGTCCAAGGTTCCCTGGATGGAGGCTCCAGGAATCCTCTCCTGGAAAGGGGCTGGGAATGCTCCTAAATCCATGGATTTGCATCAGAGTGAAGCCACAAATCCCATCCAAACCCCCCTTTATTCCCAAATTCCATGAGGATTTTTGAGCTTTAAATCCCAGATTTGCATCGCTCAGTTTTGCTTTTCCCAAGGGTCTTTCTCCAAAGGATGTTTAGGAATTTTCTGGTTTCTCCCCCCAATCCCACACTGAAATAATCCCAAGGAACTCAGTGGGGCTGACCTGACATTTCCAGGGTTCCATTCCCGGAATGTTTTGGCCCTGCCCAAATCCATAGGGAACATTTGATAAATCCAAGAGGGATTAAAAAAAAAAATTCCAGTTCTCAATTTCTCCAAGATTTCTCTGATGGGAATTTGAGCTGGGTTTAACCACTGAGCTCAACCTTAGTCCTGCCTAGAGTCCCTCTTACTGGATTTCCAAAATCTGCAGTTCCAAGCTCCTCCAGGAATTGGAAGTGGCATTTTTTTGGGAAAAGCCTGGTTTGGATCCCTGTGTTTTTCTTGGAGATTTTGGGATGGCTCCTTTTAACCTTCCCAGAGAATTCCCAAGTGGAGGAGGAGGTGGAAATTCCTAAAGACCACAAGAATTCCCAAATGGAGAAGAAGCTGGCAATTCCTAAAGGCCCCAGAGAATTCCCAAGTGGAAGAGGTGAGAATTCCTAAAAGCTCCAGGGAATTCCTAAACGCTCCAGGGAATTTAGGACCCGGCCAAAAGGGACCCACCCACCTGATCCAGCTGGAAAAACAGATATTCCCACTTTTCTCTGCCATTCCCAAGGTTTCCTTCTTCCAGGTGAATAATCCAGAACTCCACAGAATTGAGACGCTTTTATTTTACAAAAATAAAATTCGGGAATTGGTGCCACCTGGTTTGGCTCAGGAATTCTGCCCTTCCCATCCTTTTTCCTGAGCATCCAGAGGTTTCCCTCTCTTCATCCCATAATTCCAATTTTCTTTTTTTCCCAACATCTTCATGTTTGTTTTTTCTTGTCCATCCTGGAGGCTTTGGATCCTCCCAATCCCTTTGGATTTAAATGAAGCACTTGGAGCTGCTCATCTCCCTGTGCCTGCTTTGGGAGAAAAGAGGGAAGGGGGAACAATGGGAATTTCAGAAATTGGCTGCAGTTTGGGCTCCCTCTTGGAATTCCCAAGCTCACAATGGCTCACACCATGGGATTGTCCCATCCCACATCCATAAAAATCAAATATCCCAATCCTGGCTCTGTCTAGGATCAGCCAGGAAAAATGGGCCCATGGAGGACTCAGGAATCTGTCTTGGATTGGGATTAATCCCATTCCCAGTGGTTCTTTCTTCCCACAAACTCTGCTGGAGCTGCTTTGTGAAGTTCCCAGTGGCTCCTAAAGCAAATTCCCCCTGGAAAAAAATTAGGCAGGAGGAGCTGCTCTCATTTCCTGGTGCTGCTGGGCCTGGATTTCAAACCCTTGGAGTGATTCCCAAAATTATGGATCTGAGCTTTCAATTCCTCTCTCTTTTAAAAGTTTCCTTCAAACCCAGAGCAGATGAACCTCACCAGAGATTTTTTTTTTTTTTTTTTTAAATGGATTGTGGAGAATTCTGGTTTAGTCCTGGGGTGTTAATCCAGACCTAAACTGGTCTAGGCAAGACTGCAAGTTCTGCCTGGAGATGCCAGAGTGTGCTTGGATGGAACATTCCAGGCTTTTGAGGGCACAAATCCCCAAATTCCTGCCAGTTTCAGTGTTTGGAAAGCGCAGAAGGTGTCCAGAAATATCAGGACCTGTTCCTGCTCTGGAAAATCCTGGATAGGTTTTCATAATCTGGAAAACCCTGGATGGATTTCCTGCTCTGGAAAATCCTGGATGGGATTTCCTGGTCTCAAAAATCCTGCATGGGATTTCCCACTCTGCAAAATCCTGGATGGGATTTCCTGCTCTGGAAAATCCTGGATGGATTTCCTGCTCTAGAAAATCCTGGATAGGTTTTCATGCTCCAGAAAATCCTGGATGGGATTTCCTGCTGTGGAAAATCTTGTATGGGATTTCCTGCTGTGGAAAATCCTGAATGAGATTTCCTGGTGTCAAAAATCCTGGATGGATTTCCTGCTGTGGAAAATCTTGTATGGGATTTCCTGCTGTGGAAAATCCTGGGTGAGATTTCCTGCTGTGGAAAATCCTGGGTGAGATTTCCTGCTGTGGAAAATCCTGGGTGGGATTTCCTGCTCTGGAAAATACTGAATGAGATTTCCTGGTCTCAAAAATCCTGGATGGATTTCCTGGTTTCAAAAATCCTGGATGGATTTCCTGGTCTCAAAAATCCTGGATGAATTTTCCTGCTGTGGAAAATCCTGGATGGCATTTCCCATTCTGGAAAATCCTGGGTGGGATTTCCTGCTCTGGAAAATCCTGGATGGATTTCCCATTCTGGAAAACCCTGAATGAGATTTCCTGTTCTGGAAAATCCTGGATGGATTTCCTGCTCTGCAAAATCTTGGATGGATTTTCCTGCTCTGGAAAATCCTGGGTGGGATTTCCTGCTCTGGAAAATCCTGGATGGGTTTTCTTGGTCTCAAAAATCCTGGATGGATTTCCTGCTCTGCAAAATCCCGGATGGGATTTCTTGCTCTGGGTTTCTGCTCCTGCCTGGGGGAAGAGGGGATCTGGGGGATTTCCAGCCTTACCCGTGGAGCTCTGGCAGCGCCGCTCGCATTCCCGCCGGGATGGGAAGCGGTTGCTGTTCCCTCGGCAGCCCCCGAACAGGAAGGGCCGGCAGGAATTCGTGGGGCTGTGGAAGTACCAGAGCAGGGAATGGTGCTGGCAGGAGCCCTCATCCATGGGCTGCAGGCACAGGGCTGCAGGAAAACACCACACATTCCCCATGGGCTGGATCCGGGTGGGAAAACACCCCCAAAACCATCCAGGGGTTGGATCCAGGTGGGAAAACGCTCCCACAACAATCCAGGGGTTGGATTTACTCCAGAAAATATCCCATAACCATCCAGGGGTTGGATTTACTCTGGAAAATATCCCAAAACCATGCAGGGGTTGGATCCGGGTGGGAAAAGGCCACACTTTGGAAAACAACCCCATAACCATACATAGGTTGGATCCCACAGTGGACAAAGGAGGGAATCCCAGCAGATTCCCAAAGGGGACAAAGGGGACATCCAGGAGTGGATTCCCATATTGGAAAAAATGGGAACATTCAGCACTGGATTCCCATAATGGAAAAAAGGGAACATTCAGCACTGGATTCTCATATTGGAAAAATGGGGCTATACAGGAGTGGATTCTCAATAATGGAAAAATGGGAACATTCAGCACTAGATTCCCATAATGGAATAATGGGGATATCCAGGAATGGATTCCCATCATGGACAAAGGAGGGAATTCGTGTGGATTGCCATAGTGGACAAACCAGGAGTGGATTCCCAGAGGGGACAAAGGGGATATCCAGGAGTGGATTCCTAATAATGGAAAAATGGGAACATTCAGCACTGGATTCCCATCATGGAAAAATGGGGATATCCAGGAGTGGATTCCCATACTGGACAAAGGAGGGAATTTGAGTGGATTCGCACAGTGGATAAATCCAGGAGTGGATTCCCAGAGGGAACCAAGGGGGAAATCCAGCTCTGGATTCCCGGTGTGGGATGAGCTCCGTGTTGCTCCATCGTCCATCCCTGCAATTCCCCCCATGGTGACCCTTGCCCTTTCCTAAGGGAAGGTTGAACCCTGGATTCGGGGTGGGATATTTTCACAGGAATGTTTGCATCCAGGGAATTCCAGGAGGATCCTCCCAGTGTGTTTTCCTGGATCAAAACCCTCTCTGGTTCCCTCACCACCAGCTCAGACCCAGCTGCTTTAAGCCGAGCCCAAACTGAGTTTTAACCTCGTGTAACTCCTTCAGTGCCACATCCCTCCATCCCAAGGCCAAGCAACTCTTCCCACCTGGGAAGTGACTTCCCTAAATGCCACTTCATTCCCTGATTTTCACCTGGTAATTGGCTGTCAGCTTCTGCCTGAGAGGTTCCCGTTGTCTGCCGTGCCCGGGCTGGGGAGGAGGAAAAAAAAACCAAGGAAATCACACGGAATGAAGGCGTGCAAACAAATTATCCTGCATTTAAATAAAGATCCTTGGAGCCTGCCGTGGCTAACGAGTTCTCCTAATAAATGTCACGGAGCAACCGGCCACGGGAGCGAGGAACCGGCGGCAATAAAACCCTTAATGGTGTTAAACAACTCCGTGGGAAAGGTTGGGCGTTCGTCAGAGAAAATGGAAGTGTTTGTGGCTGTTTGTTGGAGATAAATGTCAGGCTGGAGCTGGGAAAGCCGGGAGCGATTGGAATCTGGCGGCAATAACAGAATCCTGTTAAGGTTTGGAGCCGCTGCGCGCTCGTCACTTAGCACGGGGATTTATGAGCCCTCCTGCCTCAGCCCCGGCTTTTAATGGGATTGTTGGCTGCTGCTGTGATTCAATAACACCTGGAATGTCCCATCCATCTGATCCCGGGGCTTAAATCGAGTTTAGATCCAGATGGGAGACGCTGACGTCCGGCACAGACGTTGGAGAGCACCCGGAGTGAGCGGGGTTGGGGTTTGGTTCTAGCTTGGCTGGATTTTTTGGGATGTGTTCATTCCTTACATGGGGCCATCACCAATGGGTTGGACTGAAAACCCTTCCTTAAACCTCTTCCCAAAGCTCTCCATCCTGGAGAATCATGAAATCATGGAATATGAGCTTGGAATTGAATGTTCTCCAACGGATGGAATTGGGAATTTCATCCCAAACCATTCCATGTCCCAAATTGGAAGGGTCTGTAAAAACCCTGGAGTCCAAATCCCTGTTGGACTCCTTGGTCTGGAATTGGGTGATATTTCAGGCTTTTCTATCCCAAACCATTCCATGTCCCAAACTGGAAATTATCAATAAAGACCACTGAGTCCAACTCTCTGTTGGAATCCCTGCCTTGGAATTGGGAGATCCTTAAGGTCCCTTCCATTCCATGTCCCAAATTGGAAGGGTCTGTAAAAACCTTGGAATCCAAATCCCCATTGGATTTCTTGGCCTGGAATTGGATGATTTTTCAGACTCTTCCATCCCAAACCATTCATTCCATGTCTCAAGTTGGAAAGGAAGTTGTAAAAATCCTGGAATCCAAATCCCTGTTGGACTCCTTGGTCTGGAATTGGATGATTTTTAAGGCTCTTCCATCCCAAACCATCCCACATCCCAAGCTGGAAGGTGTTGGAAGGATCATGGAGTCCAAATCCCTCTCAGACTGGAATTTGGGGCATTGAGACCTCCCCTACAGGATATTTTTGGGGTGACAAGGAGGATTTAATGGCAGTGTTTGATTGAGTTTAATTAAGCCTCAAACCCCCAGGCTGGAAAACCATTCCACTGCTCCATCCCCCTAATTCGGAAGAAATTCCCAAACTTGCATCCCATAATAAACCCCCACACCTATAAACTGCAGGACAACACCACAGCTGATTTTGGGGTGTAAAGGTGACAACATTGGGGTGTCTTGCTCAGTGTAATGGGATTTTTAATTTATTTGGAATTATTTTTATGGTTGTGCCATCCAGAAAAAAAATATTTTTCTCCTCCTCCTGGTGACAAAATCTGAGCATCTTCATTTGCTGAATTAGAAGAAATTATCCCAAATTCTCCTCCTTTTTAATCCTTCCCTGAAGTTTGGATTTTGAGGAATCCTGCCACAAATTGTTCCACAATCCCTCCATTTCCCCCTGTCCTGTTTTCCTTCTCTCCCACAAATCCAGATGGAAATCCTGATGAGGAAATCAGTAGGGCTCTTCCAGAGTCTTTCCCTCATGGAAAACACAAATAGGAACAGATCCAACTGTTTTTCCCTGAGTTTTAAGCCCTGGTTTTACCCTTTATTAAAATGTTCATGAGGCCCTGGACAGAAATAGTTTGGGATGAGTGTTTGGTCTCAGAGATGCCATTTCTGCCTGGCTGGAAGTTTTACTGGAATTTGCCAAGGATGTGGTGGGAAAAAATGGGACAAAATCATTCTGGAAATGGCTGCCTCCTCCCAGCCTTTTAAAGGATCCCTTTGGAAGGTTGGGATCACCACTGACCCCATGAATATTTAGGTTTTCCTCATCATCAGCTAATGTAATCTCCAAAAGTGTGGGAACCCTCACTGGGAATCCCATCCCTGCCTCTTTCCTGCCAAGGATGTGATGGGAAAAATGGGGCAAAATAATTCTGGAAATGGCTGCCTCCTCCCAGCTTTTAAAGGAATCCTTTGGAAGGTTGGGATCACCACTGATCCCATGAATATTTAGGTTTTCCTCACCATCAGCTCTGTGTCATCTCCAAGAGCATGGAAGCCCTCATTGGAAATTCCATCCCTGCCTCGTTCCTGCCCAATTCCAGGGAAGAGGATTTATCCCCAGGTCCAGGGGATGTTCCAGAGGGTTCCATGGCTGGAAAGGTGGGAAGGGGGCAGCAGAACTCACCTGCAGTGAGGGGAGGTGGCTCCAAGGAGAGCTTCACCACAGTCTCCAACGCAGCCTTGCCGTGAGTTGTGCCAACATTTTCTTCCTGATTTCCGCCGTTCCCGGTGTATTCCCAAGGCTGGGAATTCCCTTGGAGCTGCCTGTGGACTTCCAGACCTGTGGATTGAGCGTCACTGAGGATGGATCTGGTCTTTTGGGGTCTCCAGGCTCTGTGGATTGTTGGTTTTGAGGGTTCCATGAGTCCTGGGGTTCATCCCAGGCATGGTTTGGGATGGCGGAGCAATCCCGGGATTTTGAGGGCAGGGATTGGGATTTCTGTGGGTTCAGCTTTGAAAACTGGGAGTCAGGGAGGGATTTGATTTGAGACTTCCAGATGCCCCTCTGATCCCTCAGATTCCTCTCCGGAAAACCCATCCCTCCCCAAACCTGGATCCAAAAGCTGTTGGTGATCCAACATTTTCTGCGCTGAATCCCAGAAAAAAAAAACATTTATTCATTTATTCCTAAAAACAACTTCTCACTTGCAGTTTCAGGCTGCTTTGGGGCAAGGAGAAGATCCTTTCCTGCATGAATTCCCAGCCTTACCCTTTTCCATGGAAATCTTCCCAACTCACCTCCACAACCTGCAGGCAGAAGAGACAGGGAAGAGTTTGTTTGCTACTTTTATTTTTCCAACATAAATAAGATTTTTTTAAAGGAAATAATTATTTTTATGGATTATTTTTCACCCCTTTCTCCTCCTTTTCAAGGATCCAGATGTTTCCTATCAACTCCAGTGGGGGTAAACTTTAAAATTTTCCATATCTATAGGGAAAGCCCAGGGAATGGGGCAGGAAGGTTCTGCTGGATCTCAAATAAATGGATTTCTGCAGGGCAAGGAAAGCAAGATCCCAGAAAGTTTCAGTATTGGGATTCTGGGAAAAAAAATCCCAAATTTTCAAAAATTTTGTTTTGCTGGATCTCAACTAAATGGATTTCTTCAGGGCAAGGAAAGCAAGAGCCCAGAAAGTTTCAATATTGGGATTCTGGGATAAAACCATCCCAAATGTTTAAAAATTTTGTTTGCCTGGATCTGAAATAAATGGATTTCTGCAGGGCAAGGAAAGCAAGACCCCAAAAACTTTCAGTGTTGAGATTTTGGGATTCTGGGATAAAACCATCCCAAATTTTAAAATATTTTTTTTGTTTTGTGCTAGTGGTAGAAAGGAGAATTTGTGCTGTGGGAGAGGAGAATTTTGTGCCAAGAAATGCCACAAAAAAACAGGAATTAAAAAATTCAGCGAGCTCCAAGCTTCCCACCGTGACCCAATCCACGAAAGGAAATTTGGGAAGGATTTACTGACAAAACCAAACGGGAAGAGAGAGGGGGGTTAAGGGATAAAAATGAGGAGTTCCAGGAAGTCAGGAATCTGCAGGGCCTGGAATTCCACGCTCCTGGAGAGGGACCCAGCTGTCCCTCTGCTAATGGGTGACATTTGGACGTGTGCTGGCACGGAAACCGCTCCAATTTAGCTACTGGCAGGGTCACCACGGGGCCAACTCACCACAAATCCCTCTCATTTCGCTCCTGAGCACTTCCTTCACCTCTTCCTCCTGTGCCAGAGGGGGAAAAGGGAATTTAGGGGTGAATTCCAACCCTGGCACCTTGTCCCATTGAGGTGGAGCTGCCTCGATTGGGGTGTGACCAGAGCAGAGATTTGGTGTCATGGGGTTCAAGGTTTGTGGTTCATTCCCCCTAAAAATTCCTGATTTTTCTGCAGCCAGCTCCTCTGGCCCCAAGGAATTGGTATCCCAACCCTTGTCACACCTCAAACCTGGGCTGGCTTTCCAAGGAGTATCCCCACCCTCCTGGAATTGTCCCCTCAAGGTGGAGCCACCTTGTTTTGGGTGCAGAGATTTGGTGTGACGGTGAGTTCTGTGCAAGATTTGTGGCTCATTCCCCCTAGAAATTCCTGATTTTTCTGCAGCCAGCTCCTCTGGCCACAAGGAATGGGATCCCAACCTCTGTCACACCTCAAACCTGGGCTGGCTTTCCAAGGAGTGTCCCCACCCTTCTGGAATTGTCCCCTCGAGATGGAGCCACCTCATTTTGGGTGCAGAGATTTGGTGTCATGAGGTTCAAGGTTTGTGGTTCATTCCCTCTGGAAATTCCTGATTTTTCTGCAGCCAGCTCCTCTGGCCACAAGGAATGGGATCCCAACCCCTGTCACACCTCAAACCTGGGCTGGCTTTCCAAGGAGTGTCCCCACCCTCCTGGAATTGTCCCCAAAGCCATGATCTCCCAAACTTCCCTGAGCTCTGAAAAGCCAAATTATCCCTTTGGGGTGGAGTTGTGGGAGCACCTTGGATGATTTTGGAGCTGCACCCCCTCCTGCTTCCTCTGCCTCTTTCCCAGCCAACGCTGCTCCCCAAGGAATGAGATTTCCAATCTCATGGATTTGGAGCCCATCCTTCATCCCTGGGACAGTCAACAGCCACTGATCCCACTGGGAATCTTCCCTGTGTGGATGGACTTCCCATCCCCTCTTATCCTTCTTGGGAGTCTGAATTTTGGGGAGCTGGAATTTTCAGCAGCCCAAATTTAGGAGATCCTTTCCCACAACGCCCTTGCTAAAATTAATCCTGCTTGGAAAATTAATCCACACCCTGGAAAAATGGAAATATTGTGGCAGTCAAGTGGCACAAAATCCAGGATGATGGAGGAATTGGGAATGAGGGGAAAGATGAGGGATGGAAAACCTGCCCTAAGGGACTTTAGGCCTGGCTTTGCAAAGCCCAGCTCTGCTCCCACCTCGCTCTCTGCCTCATTTCCCAGATATTCTCGCAGCAGATCCATTTCTCATCATTTCCCTCCTCCCCTCAGCCTCTCAGGGCCGATTTTCTCCATTTTCCCCCCCGTAATGGGAAATGATTTTGGGAGGAAGCACTCACGGAAAGGCCTGGCTCTCCCTTGGCTCCTTTCTGCCCGGCCGGGCCATTTTCCCCCTGTTCAAAACACTCGGATCATTACCAAATCTCCAGAGATTGCCCATTAAATTAGTGCTCCTTAGGGATGAGAGCTGGTCAGGGAGATGGGCAAAAAGCCTCACGTGATTTCCTATAAATTTTAGGGAAATCTAAACCACCTCAGGCCTCATTCAGATCCCAGATTTTTTTGGGAGCTCTGCCCCATCCCAACAATGTGGATTTTAACACCTTAAGTCAGGTTTAACACTGGTCTGGCCTGCACAGAATTTTTGGGAAGTGGAGCTGCAATTCCAGTGCTGGAAAAAATGGGAAAACCAGGAGATGCTGAGTTTTGTCAGCAAGGGATAAAAACACCCTGACAGATTTGCCACTCAGAGCTGCTGGAAACTGGATTTGTGGATTAAGGGTGCTCAAAAATATTAAAGGACAAGGAGCACAAGAAGGATGATCCCAATTAAAGCTGGTAGGGTCATTTTTCTCAATCCATGCTCACTTCCAGTGCCAGGAAAAATCACATTATCCACCAGCAGCACATGGAGTTACAGCAGGGCCACTCCTGACCCTGAAATCCCTTGGGACATTGGGATTTGAAACAAGTTGGGATTGGGATCTGAAGCAATTCTCTGCTGAGTATTAATTTGGCATTAATTACTGATTATTGTTTAATTCCTGCTCTGCCTCGAGGATGTGCTGATCCAAAGTTTGATGTTTTCCCAAAGGAATCCTCCCCCAGCTGGAAATTCTGGCAGCACTGCCTGTGTGCAACGCCTGGAATTTGGGATTCCAACATCTCTGCTCTTGTTGGAGAGCTGAGAAACAAAACCTGGAGGATCCAAGGCTCATCCAAGCCCAGTTTGGAATGTTGGGATCCCAGCTGGATCATTCCCATACTGACCACTTCTCCTTTGGGCCCATCCATGCCTGGGGGGCCCTGGAGGCAGAGCTGGGATCTCCCTCTTTTCCCTGGAGGACCCTGGAGAGGAAAAGGAGAGTTCAGCCAGCACTTCAGAGATATCCTGTTGGAGTCAGCGAGCCAGGTCTCTCTCTGGATTCTTCAGAGAGAAATCAGAGTGCAGGGATTGAATTAAAGGTTTTGGATGGGTTGGAGTGTGTTAAGTCACTCACACATACAGTAGAGGTGTAAGTTTGAGTTTTAGCATAAGTCAGTCAGTTTTAGTGTGAGCTGCAGCGCTTTTAGAGAGTGAAAGGTCCAGAGTAGAACAAGTTCTAGTGAAGGTTAACAAACACACTGATGTTTTCAGTGCAGCCTCCAGAAGCTCAGTTTGAGACAGTGCTTAGACAAAATAGAACTCCAGTGAGAATATTGCTGACATTTTTCAGATCCTATACGTGGTTTATACGTATTTTAACATGTTGAGAAATCAGAATTCTAATAGGTTAAGAGGTAGTGGTTTGAATTTACATGTTAGCTTGTTGGAAAAGTCCTATATACGATTATGTATTGGGGAGAGTTAGTGCTGTATGCCATTGATTTTTGCCTTTTGCTTTTGCCATTGCTTTTTGCCTTTTGCTTTTTTGCCTTTTGCTTTTGCCACAGCTTTTTGCCTTTTGCTTTTTGCCTTTTGCTTTTGCCACAGCTTTTTGCCTTTTGCTTTTTGCCTTTTGCTTTTTTGCCTTTTGCTTTTGCCACAGCTTTTTGCCTTTTGCTTTTTGCTTTTGCCACAACTTTTTGCCTTTTGCTTTCTGCCATTGCCTTTTGCCTTTTGCTTTTTGCCTTTTGCTTTTTGCTTTTGCCACAGCTTTTTGCCTTTTGCTTTTGCCATTGCTTTTTGACTTTTGCCTTTTGCTATTGCTTTTTGCTTTTTGCCACCACTCTGCCGTGCCTGCAGTGTCTCCACCACCCCAGAAGAAGATCAGAGCTCTGACAGCAACACCAGGACACCAGGGACAGCTCCTGTTTTTCTTTGGGACTTTATGTTAAAACTTAGATGGATTTTGATGTCTGTGACTGTGCCTTTGATGCTCTTTTACAATAAATAACCTTTTTAGCTGCTGTAATAATTTAGACATAACCCAGCACGAAGGGAGCACCAGGAATTAACCTCACAATATCCCACATTTCTTTGGGATTTTCCACCTAAATCCCAACCTGGCCATCAGCAGGAGACACCCAGGATGGGATCAGCCCTCTGGAATTTTTTCCCTCTGTCCCAACCCCACAAGCCATTCCTGGAGTTTCTCCTTTAATTCCAGGAGAAGCCAAGGAGCAGTGTGGGAGGAAAAAGTGGCACCTCACAGCCTGTCTTTAATCAGTGTCCAAAAAAAAAAAAAGCCATTTATTATCCCAGACAGGCTTTTCTGGGCTCGCTAATAACATCAAAAATTCCAGCCTTTTAAAATATCCATGAGGGAATCTTGTACCTTTCGGCTCCCTCCTCCCTCCTGTCATTCCTTTGATTTATTTTTCATGGCAAGGCACAGCCTGGGGAGCAAGAAAAGGAAGAATAATTTTGTTTCCATGGGTTGGAGAGGGATTTAATCCATATTTTATTGTTCTGGAAGGACCTTTTCCCACCTTCTTCCTATAAGCACCCTTCAAAATTCCTTTTAAAGATCCCTGTTACACTCCCAGCATTTTTATTCAGTGACTTCAAGCTATTATTTTTAAGGAAGATGTTGATTTCCAGAGGTATTTTCCAGGTAAAATTCAGCTTCCATCAGGCAAATTAGCAGGGAGAAAATCCAAGTCTCTTTGGGGGGAGAAAAAAGAATATTTTGAGGGAAAAAAGGAAATATTTGGGGGGAAAAAAAGGAAAAATTAAAGTTGATTTTGTGATAAAAGTGTTGATTAAAGAGATCCAGAAAAAAAAAATATTGGGAATTGCTGGATGTGGGTTGAGTTCATCCTTTCTGCTCTGCATCCCTCTGTTCTTGCCTTAAATTAATTTTATTTTTTGTGGATTCTATGGGATCACACATGTTTTATTCTTTCTGAAGAGCAGCCTCGTGTTCTGATCATCTAATTAATTACTTAATTAATTAAAACATCACTTTTCATGTGGAATTAGCCAAAATCCTGTCAATATTTGATCCTGATGGAGCTGATGTGGTATAAAAGTTGTAAATATTTTGATTTTTTGAGAAAAAAAGTAGGAAAATTCTGCTGGAATGAGGTGAAATAGAGATTTTTTTAGAACCATCCATGTCAGAATTCCTGCAAAGATCTGCAGGATAAGGAGACCTTGGAGATCCAGACTCATTCAGATTTTCCCAGAAAATTTGGAATTGTCCCAAATTCCATCCTCCAAAATCCAAATTATTGCCATCATTGCCAGGAATCAAGCAGGGCTTATGGATAAAATTTGGTTTTTCAGGTTATTTCCTTCCAACTTTTCTTTTATTCTTGGATCTTCCAGATAATTTTTGAATTCTTTAATCCAAGCCTGAAACTCTCCCAGCAAAACCACTGAGGGAATTTTAATTTCCAGCCTTTTTTTCACTTTGGAAATTTCTTTTTTTCTTGAAGAAAACTTCCAGGGCAGGGTGATCCTGCTCATGGATGGAATTAAAATCTCATTTACCAGGATTTTTTTTCCCCCCTGTGTTTGTAAAGGTGCCCAGCGTGACTGGAATGCAAAAATATTAATTAAAGACGGGAGCCTTGGCATCCTGATCCTGGGATAATTAACAACTTGATGTCCTAAACACTTGGAATTATCTCTCCATGGAGAGGTCAAATCTTCCCCTGAGGAGATGGGGAAGGAGGGGAGGGAAGGGGAGGGAAAATATCCAGGAGGAAATTAGAGGGAGGTGAAACATGAGGATAGAGATGCCAAGGGAAGAGGGAATTGGGAGAGGAGGGAGGGGGGGACATGGGGACAATTCAGGGGTCTTGGGTCGCACCAGGGTGTCCAGGTGTGCATCCCTGGGGGCTGGGGATCTGCTGGGATTCCTGTGGGATTCAGGATTTGTGGGATCTGGGACCTGTGAGATTCAGGATTTGTGAGATTCAGGATCTGTGAGATTCAGGATCTGTGGGATTCCTGTGGGATTCTGGATCTGTGGGATTCAGGATCTTCTGGGATTCCTGTGGGATTCAGGACCTGTGAAATTTGGGACCTGTGAGATTCAGGATCTGTGGGATTCAAGATCTGTGGGATTCAAGATCTATGGGATTCCTGTGAGATTCAAGATTTGTGAAATTCAGGATCTGCTGGGATTTGGGATCTGCTGGATTCCTGTGGGATTCAGGATCTGTGGGATTCCTGTGAGATTCAGGATTTGTGGGATTCAGAATCTGCTGGAATTCCTGTGGGATTCAGGATTTGTGGGATTCGTGTGGGATTCCTGTCAGATTCAGGATCTGCTGGGATTCAGGACCTGTGGGATTCCTGTGGGATTTTGGATCTATGGGATTCTGGACCTGGGGGATTCAGGACCTGCTGAGATTTGGGACCTGTGAGATTCAGGATTTGTGAGATTCAGGATCTGTGGGATTCCTGTGGGATTCTGGATCTGTGGGATTCCAGACCTGCTGGGATTCCTGTGGGATTCAGGATCTATGGGATTCCTGTGGGATTCAGGACCTGTGGGATTCCTGTGGGATTCAGGACCTGCTGAGATTCCTGTGGGATTCAGGATCTCTGGGATTCCTGTGGGATTCCTGTGGGATTCAGGACATGTGGGATTCTGGATCTCTGGTTTTCCTGTGGGGTTCAGGACCTGTGGGATTCCTGTGGGATTCCGGATCTCTGAGATTCCTGTGGGATTCAGGACCTGTGGGGTTCAGGACCTGCTGCTCATCTGTGGGATTCTGGATCTCTGGGATTCCTGTGGGATTCCTGTGGGGTTCAGACCTGTGGGATTCCGGATCTCTGCTCACCTGTGGGCCTGGCTCTCCCTGTGGCCCTTGAGCTCCAGCTGCTCCAGCCCCTCCAGGTTTCCCAGGCCATCCCGGTTGTCCTTTGAATCCTCCCAGTCCAGGAACTCCCTTGGCTCCCTGGGAATCACAGGGAATGCAGGGATGGGGCAGCCAAACTTCATCCAAACCCTTCCATGGCATTGGGAATATGGGAACACCCTCCACGTTCCTCTGCTCTCCACCTTTCCTTGTCCAGACATGGATTTTCCATCCAACCACTCCCAAGAATTCCTAAATTCCCAGCTCAGAACCTAAACAGAATCCTGGGAAAAAGCCAGCAAAGAGGAAAATCCCAAACCTATAAATTTCCCACTCATCTTCACCACTGAGCTTTCTTCCCAGGGCTGCTGGAACAGAAAATATTCCCATGAAACCCAGCAGAAGGAAAAATCCAACACTCAGCAGTGGTGGAAAAGAAATTTGTGGGAGAGGAGAAGATCAAGAGAGAAATGGAATGAGAATTCCCTGGGAATGATCTCCAAGCCTCCAACCCGAGACTTCAGGAGGTGTTTGACCATCAGGGAATGAGGAGCAGGTTTGGTATCAATAAAATCCTTTAAGATCCCAAATCCATTGGAGACTGGAATGCCTGAGGGGGTGGAAAATGCCAAGAGATTTGATGGAGGCTGCTGAGATTGTGTTTGGTGTTTTTATGGGTTTTTTTTCCCCTTAAAAATTGACTTTTTAAACAGAAATCCTGATTTTTTTCCCCCTATGGAAAAGTACAAATTTAGGAGGTTTTTTTTGTTGGGTTTTTTCTTTTGGTGGGGCTTTTTCGGGGTTTTTTTTGGTTTTTTTTTGTTTTGTTTTGTTTTGGGTTTTTTTTTGTTTTTTTTTTTTTAAGGAATAAAGCAGGAAATGAAGGAATGCTGAGAAGGAAAATTGGTGGGGAGTGATCCAGGTGGGAATTCCTCAGGGGGATGAGAACAGAATTTGGGATTGGCCTGGAGACCTTTCCCATTTCCCATCCCACAGCCTGATCCAGGGATTTACCCCGGGAATGGAGGTGCTATAACTCTGCCAGTGAATCCCAGCCCCTCTGGAGGCTTTTCCCCACACTAAATTGGGATTTTATCCATGGACAGAGGTGAATTTAAGGAGACCTCTCTGTCCTGCCCTTTTCCAGCTGCATTCCCAACCCCACTGTTCCAGCCAGTTGACATTTCCCCTCTGGAAAGGGCACCAGTGATGTGGAAAATGTTAAATTTTGTTAAGTGCACCTGATGGATGTGGGATTTATCCCTTGGAAATGGCAGTGTGGTCAGTACCAACCTTTTCTCCTTTCTCCCCAGGAATTCCCGAGGCGCCGTCGCTCCCTGAGGCTCCTGGCTCGCCCTGGAAGGAGCCAAGGTAAAATCCTGGGTAATGTGGGCTTGGAAAAGCTGGGATTTTGGGAATAAATTGTTTTTTTCCCTGGGATTGGAGTTGTTTACTGAGTGTCACCTCTGTCTGGGCACTGGTGGTATTCCAGGAGAGGGAAAATTCCCATTAAAATGGAAAAGAGCCAGTGGAGCACCAGGATGGGGATGGGGTAAAAATCCCAATCCCAATCTCCAAGAACCTTCACCCAATTTCCAATCCATGCTGATTTATGGGAGCAGATCCAGGAAATCCCAATTTATGCCCATTGGAAGAAAGGAGCATTTTCCTGAGGTGGATTTGGGAAAAATTCTGGGAATGTGGGATGATCTTTAATGTCCCTTCCCAAACATTCCACAATTCTGGGACGATCCAGATCCTCACCTTTGCTCCATGTTGTCCATTTGATCCCGGAATTCCCGGTTTTCCAGGACTGCCAGTTTCTCCCTGTGGATGGAAAGGCTGTGAGGACAAAGATTCCCCAAAACCATTGGGAAAACTCTGGAAAAGCAAGGAAAGGGATAATCCAGGGATGACACTCAGAGATAAAATCTCACCTCAGCCTAGAAATTTCAGATCACTAAAATTTAACCCATAACCAATGAGACAAATGAACTAATTAACACCAATTTTAACTCATAACCAACTTAATTGGAAATCCCTAAAATTGGAGTTTATCCCAACTCCAAGATCTCCTGAAGGAAAACAGGACGGGGGAAATTCCCCGGGCAAAAATTCAGTCACGAAATGGAGCGGGGCTGATGAAATCAAATATTAACAACAATAATAATCAAAATAATATTAATTAAAAGTTATTACGACCGCAATAATAACAACAACAACAACATTGTCTCCATCACCAACAGCTCCCATTGCTCTCATCGAGCTTTCCAAACCCTCCATAAAAAGCCCATTAAGGCTCATCAGCGTTGTTTACTGATAAGGGACTAATGGTGCTGATAAGAGCCCTGCACGAATTTAGAACTGAGCCCAGGCCGTTGCTAAGTCACGGATCAGGAGGGATTTGGGCTGGGTTTAGTTTGGTTTTTAACCCCAGGTTATCCCAAAGTTCACTGCAAGCCTAAGAATTTCCCAGTCCATGATTCTCTGCTCTTCTTGCCATGGATCAGGAGGGATTTAGGCAGGGTTTGTTTTAATTTTTTATCCCAACGTTCCCTGCAAACCTTAAAGCTTCCCAATCTCTGATTCTCTGCTCTTTGTAGGATTTTCCCACAAAAACTGAGTGGATTTCTCAGGATTCCGTGACACAGATCAGGAGGAATTTGGGCTGTGTTTAGTTTAGTTTTTAACCCCAGATTATCTGACAATTCCCTACAAACCTAAGAATTTCCCAATCTGTGATTCCCTGCTCTTTGTAGGATTTCCAGGAGGGATTTTCCCACAGAAATGGGGTGAATTCCTCAGGATTCTGTGCCATGGATCAAGAGGTATTTGGGCTGGGTTTGCTTTTGGTTTTTTATCCCAAAATTCCCTACAAGCCTAAAACCCAATCCGTGATTTCCCAGATTTTCCAGATTTTCACAGATTTCCCAATCTGTGATTCCCTGCTCTTTGTAGGATTTCCAGAAGGGATTTTCCCACAGAAATGGGGTGAATTCCTCAGGATTCTGTGCCATGGATCAAGTGGGATTTGGGCTGGGTTTGGTTTTGTACTTTTATCCCAAAATTCCCTACAAGCCTAAAACCCAATCCGTGATTTCCCGGATTTCCCAGATTTTCCCAGATTTCCCAATCTGTGATTCCCTGCTCTTTGTAGGATTTCCAGGAGGGAATTTCCCACAGAAAGGGGGTGGATTCCTCAGGATCCCAAGCCTGAAGCTCTCCTGGGAATAAAGCTGGATCAGGATACAAAGCTGGGCTTGGCTCACCTTGGCCCCTTTGGCTCCGGGAGTGCCGATCCGACCTGGGAGCCCCCGCAGACCCTGGGAATAAAGACAGGAATGAGGGAATTCCACAGAAAATGAGGAATTCTGATGGTGCTGGAAGATCCTTCCCTATCTCTGCTCATCCCATATTTATTTCTGCTTGGCCAAATTTTATTATTTGGAGCTCTGGAGAAGGTTTCTCCGACTCGCCATCCCAAAGATTTTTCACCACATTCCCAAGGATTTTGGGTATCCCCAAGGATGGAGGTTTCTTGGGATCTCATCCATGTCCTACCTTTGTCCCTTTCTGCCCTGTGTCTCCAGTGCTCCCTGGGTCACCTTTCGCTCCCTGCATGGAAAAAAAAAAGGACAAAGGAGATGAATTTTCAGGAATTTTGAGCCGAAATCCCATCTGTGTGCCAGAAGATTTTTGGGAGGGAAGTGAGATTCAGGAGGGATTCAGTGAAGGATTCCTTGGTTTCCTGTTCTCCATCAGGCAGAGAAGGACTTGGGATGTGAAGGAAATTGAAATTTGGGCTTTGGTGAGAAACAGAGGAAAACACAGGGTGGGAAAGATGGGATAAATAAGGAATTTTGGGATATGGATGGGCTGGGAAGTGGAGAAGGACAACTCCTTAAAATCAGGAGAGGAGACTTTTCCAGGGATTTGGGAAAGACCCTGAGGCATTTAGAGGGTGGGAAGGGAAAGGAATGTGGGATTCAGGGAGCACAGACAGGAATGTGGGATTTGGGAAGCACAGACAGGAATGTGGGATCAGGGAATGCACAGACAGGAATGTGGGATCAGGGAAGCACAGACAGGAATTTGGGATCAGGGAATCACAGACAGGAATGTGGGATCAGGGAATCACAGACAGGAATGTGGGATAAGGCAAGCACAGACAGGAATGTGGGATCAGGGAAGGAGCACAGACAGGAATGTGGGATCAGGGAAGCACAGACAGGAATGTGGGATCAGGGAATGCACAGACAGGAATGTGGGATCAGGGAATGCACAGACAGGAATGTGGGATCAGGGAATGCACAGACAGGAATGTGGGATCAGGGATTGCACAGACAGGAATGTGGGATCAGGGAATGCACAGACAGCAATGTGGGATCAGGGAAGGAGCACAGACAGGAATGTGGGATCGGGGAAGGAGCACAGACAGGAATGTGGGATCAGGGAAGGAGCACAGACAGGAATGTGGGATTTGGGAAGGCACAGACAGGAATGTGGGATCAGGGAATGCACAGACAGGAATGTGGGATCAGGGAAGGAGCACAGACAGAAATGTGGGATCAGGGAATGCACAGACAGGAATGTGGGATCAGGGAAGGAGCACAGACAGGAATGTGGGATTTGTGAAGCACAGACAGGAATGTGGGATCCAGGAAGCACAGACAGGAATGTGGGATCAGGGAAGCACAGACAGGAATGTGGGATCAGGGAAGCACAGACAGGAATTTGGGATCAGGGAAGCACAGACAGGAATGTGGGATCAGGGAAGGAGCACAGACAGGAATGTGGGATCAGGGAAGCACAGACAGGAATGTGGGATCAGGGAATCACAGACAGGAATGTGGGATCAGGAATCACAGACAGGAATGTGGGATTTGGGAATGCACAGACAGGAATGTGGGATCAGGGAATGCACAGACAGGAATGTGGGATCAGGGAATGCACAGACAGGAATGTGGGATCAGGGTAGTACAGACAGGAATGTGGGATCAGGGAAGGCACAGACAGGAATGTGGGATTTGGGAAGGAGCACAGACAGGAATGTGGGATCAGGGAAGGAGCACAGACAGAAATGTGGGATCAGGGAATGCACAGACAGGAATGTGGGATCAGGGAGCACAGACAGGAATGTGGGATCAGGGAAGGCACAGACAGGAATGTGGGATCAGGGAATGAACACAGACAGGAATGTGGGATCAGGGAGTGCACAGACAGGAATGTGGGATCAGGGAATGCACAGACAGGAATGTGGGATCAGGGAGCACAGACAGGAATGTGGGATCAGGGAAGGAGCACAGACAGGAATTTGGGATCAGGGAATCACAGACAGGAATGTGGGATCAGGGAATCACAGACAGGAATGTGGGATAAGGCAAGCACAGACAGGAATGTGGGATCAGGGAAGGAGCACAGACAGGAATGTGGGATCAGGGAAGCACAGACAGGAATGTGGGATCAGGGAATGCACAGACAGGAATGTGGGATCAGGGAATGCACAGACAGGAATGTGGGATCAGGGAAGGAGCACAGACAGGAATGTGGGATTTGGGAAGGCACAGACAGGAATGTGGGATCAGGGAATGCACAGACAGGAATGTGGGATCAGGGAAGGAGCACAGACAGAAATGTGGGATCAGGGAATGCACAGACAGGAATGTGGGATCAGGGAAGGAGCACAGACAGGAATGTGGGATTTGTGAAGCACAGACAGGAATGTGGGATCAGGGAAGGAGCACAGACAGGAATGTGGGATCAGGGAAGCACAGACAGGAATGTGGGATCAGGGAAGGAGCACAGACAGGAATGTGGGATTTGTGAAGCACAGACAGGAATGTGGGATCCAGGAAGCACAGACAGGAATGTGGGATCAGGGAAGCACAGACAGGAATTTGGGATCAGGGAAGCACAGACAGGAATGTGGGATCAGGGAAGGAGCACAGACAGGAATGTGGGATCAGGGAAGCACAGACAGGAATGTGGGATCAGGGAATCACAGACAGGAATGTGGGATCAGGAATCACAGACAGGAATGTGGGATTTGGGAATGCACAGACAGGAATGTGGGATCAGGGAATGCACAGACAGGAATGTGGGATCAGGGAATGCACAGACAGGAATGTGGGATCAGGGAAGTACAGACAGGAATGTGGGATCAGGGAAGGCACAGACAGGAATGTGGGATCAGGGAAGGAGCACAGAGAGGAATGTGGGATCAGGGAAGCACAGACACGAATGTGGGATCAGGGAAGGAGCACAGACAGGAATGTGGGATTTGGGAAGGAGCACAGACAGGAATGTGGGATCAGGGAAGCACAGACAGGAATGTGGGATCAGGGAATGCACAGACAGGAATGTGGGATCAGGGATTGCACAGACAGGAATGTGGGATCAGGGAAGGAGCACAGACAGGAATGTGGGATCAGGGAATGAACACAGACAGGAATGTGGGATCAGGGAGTGCACAGACAGGAATGTGGGATCAGGGAATGCACAGACAGGAATGTGGGATCAGGGAAGGAGCACAGACAGAAATGTGGGATCAGGGAATGCACAGACAGGAATGTGGGATCAGGGAATGCACAGACAGGAATGTGGGATCAGGGAAGGAGCACAGACAGGAATGTGGGATCAGGGAATGCACAGACAGGAATGTGGGATCAGGGAAGGAGCACAGACAGGAATGTGGGATCAGGGAAGGAGCACAGACAGAAATGTGGGATCAGGGAATGCACAGACAGGAATGTGGGATCAGGGAGCACAGACAGGAATGTGGGATCAGGGAAGCACAGACAGGAATGTGGGATCAGGGAAGCACAGACAGGAATGTGGGATTTGGGAATGCACAGACAGGAATGTGGGATCAGGGAAGCACAGACAGGAATGTGGGATCAGGGAATGAACACAGACAAGAATGTGGGATCAGGGAAGGAGCACAGACAGGAATGTGGGATCAGGGATATCACAGACAGGAATGTGGGATTTGGGAAGGGGCACAGACAGGAATGTGGGATCAGGGAATGCACAGACAGGAATGTGGGATTTGTGAAGCACAGACAGGAATGTGGGATCAGGGAATGCACAGACAGGAATGTGGGATCAGGGAAGGAGCACAGACAGGAATGTGGGATTTGTGAAGCACAGACAGGAATGTGTTTTCCATAAGGAGCACACATAGGAATTTGGGATGAGGGAAGCACAGACAGGAATGTGTTTTCCATAAGGAACAGATTGTTTCCCAAACAATCCCTGTCTTTTCCTGCCACTCACCGGTTTCCCCTTCTGTCCCTGCAGGCCTCTGTCACCTTTGGCTCCCTTGATCCCATTTTTCCCATCCTGTCCTGCCGCACCCTGCCAGAAAATTGGGAAAAATTCACTGCAGAGCCCGTTTTTGATTCAGGGAAGAGGGATGAGGACAATCCAGGATGGGAACCCAGCTGTAGGATCCCTCACTCCGAGGTCAGAAACTCTCCCAGACCTGAGGTTGGGATTTAATTCCCATTCCTCACCCCAATTCCATGGGATTGTAAATCCCTGGCAATGAAACCTGGGAGGGGATTAATTTGTAATTCCAACTCAGGGAATTTGTGGCAGCCAAAGGATCATTCCTGGCCAAGGATGTTTGGATGGGGCTGGGAATGGGAACAGGGATTTAGGGAATGTGTGACCCAGTTTTTTTAATCCCATTTTGGAATTATTTTGTGTTTGGAGCCACATCCAGCACTGGGATCTCTTTTCACAACACCATTGTTGTGGTTGCAAATAAAGCTGCTAAAAAGCATCACTTATTTTTTATTTTTAAATTGTAATATTTTCCTCAAAGCTGCCACAGTTTCCTCATCCATCCTGGTCAGTTATGATGGCATTTCCAGCACTTGGATGTGAAGGAAAAATTTGATTTATCCCCACTTGAGCCCCTCAGCTCTCTCAGGGGAGAATGAATTGGCTGCTTGAGCAAATCAGGAGCTGAACAAGTGGAATTCTCTGCTTGGAATTTGTTTGCTGTGGTTGTTGGAGGGAAACAAATTCATTAAAAATAAAATAGAGATAAAGAAAAATCAGATTTGTGTGCCAGAGACTCCCTGGATCAGGGGGAAATCCATGTTCCTCCGTATTCCAGGCTCAAATATCTCTTTATTGGTAACTATTTATTGACACAATCAATAGAAAAT
Source organism: Catharus ustulatus (assembly GCF_009819885.2). Classification (NCBI taxonomy): domain Eukaryota; kingdom Metazoa; phylum Chordata; class Aves; order Passeriformes; family Turdidae; genus Catharus; species Catharus ustulatus. The sequence continues at coordinate 1,866,451 of NC_046224.1, forward strand.
TCCATTTGGGGATGTAAATAAACCATAAAACCCTGGGAATGTCTCTGGGACAGATTGGAGGGTAATAAACCATTTGTGAGATGGCTAAATCCCACAAATCCAGGATACCTTCAAGTGCCTGGAGTTTTGAGGGAGCTGGGAGCTGGGATCAGACCAGGGATGGGTCAAAAAAAATCTTCTTTTTGTGCACTAAAAAATCTGACATTAATTAGAGCTCTCCTAATTAGCTCTAATATTTCTCTTTATTATCCCAAATATTTCCAGTGCCAGGTTTTCCATGTTTTCCTGTCCAACTCACCTTCCTGCTTTCCATGAAATCCATCTCATCCTGAGAGAATCCCAAAGGGTTTTAGGAAAAGTTAAACTCACTTAAGGATGTGCTGGGTCCAAACCTGGCCTACTTAGTCCAGGCAACAAAAATAAGATTTAGACCTGGGTTTTATCTCTCCATAAGTTGTTTCCTACTTATCCTGGGCCAGAGAGATTTTGGAATATGGATTGGAAGGTTTAAAATCTTAAGGGTGTGTGGGAAAGCTGGGTCTAAGCCAGGCCTAATTAATCCAGGCAACATAAATGAGATGTAAACCTCGGTTTTATCTCATAAATGGTTTCCTGCTTATCCTGGGCTGGAGAGATTTTGGATTGGAAGGTTTAAGATCTTACTGCAAAGCTGGGTCTAAGCCTGGCCTACTTAGTCCAGGCAACAAAAATGAGATTTAGACCTGGGTTTTATCTCTCCATAAATTGTTTCCTGTTTATCCTGGGTCAGAGAGATTTTGGAATATGGATTGGAAGGTTTAAAATCTTAAGGGTGTGTGGGAAAGCTGGGTCTAAGCCAGGCCTACTTAGTCCAAGCAATATAAATGAGATTTAAACCTGAGTTTTATCTATCCTTAAGTGATTTCCTGCTTGTCCTAGGCTGGAGAGATTTTGGAATATAGATTGGAAGGTTTAAAATCAGGGTTGGACTTGGCCTGGAGGGGAAGAAGGTCATGGAGGTGATGCTTTCCCAGGACAGGGAAAAGATGGGATAGGAGGAATTAAAAGAAAGAATTAAAAAAAAAAAAAAAAAGAAAAAGAAAATGCAAAATGCAAAGAAGCCAAAATGGAAATTTGCTCCCTCGGATTTCCACCCCGGTGTCGTGCAGGGGAAATCAAGGCCGGACGATAAACGGCAGTAAATTAAAATTTAAATGGCAATTTAAAGGCAATTACTGCGGGAATACTGGAAACGGCTCCGGCTCTTTGGGTTTGGGATGAAAACGTCGCTGGAATTTAACTGCGAACGCAGAGAGGCTGAGTCACCCACCCTGTGACGCAGAGAAACCTCGGATTTTGCTCCCAGGCAAAAAAAAATTCCAGCGGATCTGGAGCCGGGAATGAGCAGGGACTCCCTGGGAAAAGCTGAATCCTTGGGGATGCTCCCCCAAAAAAGGATGGAGCCGTTTGAAGCCACGCACATCAAAAAAAGGAGCATGAATTCCCAAACTTCTCCTAAAAGGTTTTCTCCACCTCCCGCTGCTCCTGCTCCTCAATATTTGATGGGATGATGCAAATGGAATTTCCACCTCCCACCTCCCAGCCGTGGTTTTTTATTCGTTTTTTTTCCCTTCCCCGCTGGGTTTTGGAGGAATGGGTTTGGTCAGGATGATTTGCTGCAGTTTTGAGCTCTTTTCCCCCCAAAAAATTTTGGTGTTAGAGGTGGGAATGGCCTGATTTAGTGGAAAATTCCCCTTGGAATGAGAGGATCTGGAAGGGAATGATCCAACCCGCAGCAGTTTAAGGATTCTGTGTGATCCCAGTTTTCCTGGGAATATTAATATCCATAATAAATTCAAATTCCTGCTCGCAAAACCATTCCCACTCCTGCTGAACTCCGACTCCGGTGCACCCCAGACTCCAGGGATTCAGAATCCCTGGAAAACCAAAACAGGAGCAAGAAACGGGGGAAAAGAGCATTAAAAAATCAGAATTTTGGGGAGAATAACGGGTTAATCCGTTGTTATTTTAATGCACAATCACAGGGAATAAAGAGAAGCAGGAATCCATGATCCAAAGGACGAGTTAATGGGAATAACGAGCGGCAATTTGCAGATAAAAGGGGGAAGGAACAGCAAAATAAAAAGGGAGCAGAGCTTTTAGGAAAGAGGAGGAAGGAGGAGGAGGCGCCTGGGATATCAAAACTGACCCCGTTTGTGAAGTCAAGCGGATCCATAGAAATTTTTCCGAGGAATAATTGCAGGGAGAAGACACAAATGCTGTTGGGAACTTCGATGGATCAGAAAATCGGGAGAGTAAATGGATGAGGGCGCTGAGATCCCTGCCAGGGAATTCAGCAGGAGCAGCAATCGCGGGCAATTTGTGGGAATTAAAGATGGGACTAAAGGGAAATGAAGGGAAATGAGGAGCACGAGGCTCTGCCTGGAAGATTTGGTGTTGGATCCAGGCAGGATGGGAGTTCAGGAAAAGGGGAGAAGAATTTGGGAATGATGGACAGCTCGGGGATAACTCAGGAATTATCAAAGTGGGAGCTTAATTCCCATCAAGATCATCCCTGAATGGGTGGGAATGATGGGTGAGAATTCCCTAAATCTTCCAGTAAAACCAGTGGGAAGTGAACCTGGCAGAGGTGGGATGAATTCCAGAATTTATCCTGGATTTCCAGCAGCATCCCAGCTCGGATCTGCCTTTTGCAATTTTGGGAATGTGGTAAAAGATCAAATCCCAGCTTTCTGCACCAGCAGAATCCCAGGATTTTTCCAAAAGGAAGATTCCTTTGCTTTGCTCAGATGGTGGCTGGCTGACACCACTTTGTGGGAATTATTATCCCTAAATTCCAGGGCAAAACGGGATGCTGGGATCCCATTGCACTCAGCAAACTTTGGATGGATTCACCCCATGGATTCAGGTGTTCCCAAAAAAACAATTCCATGAATATTCTCAATCCAACACCTTCCAGTGCTGATCCAGGTCTTGCAGCACGTTCTGGCCTCAAGGCTTTGGCAAAGAAGGTTGTTTATAATTATTATTAATAATATTAATAATTAATAAAATAATTAATTGCATGAGGGCCTTTTCCTCAGGGAGCAATTCCCACTCTGGATTCCAGGCCTGTCAATAATTCCTGTGATCAGGAATCAATGGGAACTTATTTCTTTGGACAACTTTGGAAATTTGGAATTTGGACTCTCAATTGAAGAGCTGAGCTCAATGATCCTGATGGGTCCTTTCCAACTCCAAATATTCCATGATTCTGTGATTCTGAGAGTCTTTGGAGCTTGGAGATTTTCCATTAGGGGTGAATACACCAGAGGCATTAAAAACATGAAATAAATGTGTTTTTCTTGTGTTCCTTAATGCAAAATAATGAAATAATGGAATAATGGAATCATGGAATCATGGAATGGTTGGGGTGGGAAGGGACCTTAAAGCCCATCCAGTTCCAATCCCAAGGGCAGGGACACCTTCCACTGTCCCGAATTTCTCCAAGTCCCATCCAGCCTGGCCTTGGACACTTCTGGAGATGGGACATCCATATTTTTTTTGTGGAAATTCCATGCCAGGGCCTGCCCATCCTCACAGACAGGAATTTCTGCTACAATTTCTCCAAACCCTTGGCTGTGATCCCTGATATCCACACTGGTTTTCCAGCAAAACCTCTTGGAACAATTTGGGGAGCAGCCCTGAGTTCCCATCGGCTCTTCCCACCCATCCCCACGTTCCTGGCTGTGGGGCAGAACCAGGATTTGGGATGTCAGTGTCTTGGGTTGCAATCCAGGATGTGACCAGCAGTGTGGTTCTGTCACCATCTGTTAAACCAGCTGGGGCAGTGATCCTCATCTCCATGGGAGATATCTCCTGTTAATGGGTCAGCTGTTAAACCAGCTGGGGCAGAGTTCTTTATCTTTTCACAGCCCATCCTCCCTCCAGGAGATCTCTCCTGTTCATGGCCACTGAGTCCCAGGGCATGGCTGATAAAATTCCATCATCCCATGGGGAGATGCTCCACCCAGGGGAGGAGCCAAGCATTTCCTACCCAGATAAAATCTGAGATTTGGAACATCAGAGCAGCCTTTCCCACTGGATCCCAGAGGAAAACCAGACCCTTCCACATCATCCCTGGAGCTTCAGAGCAAACTGCACCTTGTACAGGAGCACTGCTCCAGCTGAGCCACATCTGTCACTGCAGGAGGATGCAGCCACCATGGGATGGGACTGCTGCCAACACCCTGCCTGACGGGTGTCAGGCTGTACTCTGACTGTGTCAGGGTTTGGGGTTTGTTCTTTGTAGTGCTGTATTTCTATTTTAATTTCCCTAGTAAAGAACTGTTATTCCTATTCCCATATCTTTGCCTGAGAGCCCCTTGATTTCAAAATGATAATAATTTGGAGGGAGGGGGTTTCCATTCTCCATTTCAAAGAGAGGCTCCTGCCTTTCTCAGCAGACACCTGTCCCCCAAACCAGGACAGTCAGGGAAACATTTTCCAACTCACGGCAGATCCCGGCGAGCTCGGTTCTCCTGGCTCCCCCTGCAAGGAAAATAGGGATGAGTTACCCTGGGGAAGAGCTGGGAACAGGGAATGCTGAAGGAATTCTGGCAAATGGGACAAGGAGAGCAGCTGGAAGGGCAGTGGGATATCCCAAATATCCCAGCTCTAAGTGGAGTTTTGAGAACATCTCTCACCTCCCTCCTGGAATATTGACATTCCAGCAACTCCAAACTGACCATTCCAGCCTGGAAAAGCTCCCAGAGCGCTCTGCTCCTTTAAAATCTTTAGGATTTTCCTGGAAAAGTCCAGCTGCTCCTGCTTTTCCAGAGCTTCAATGAATCCAATCAGCAATTTTGGGGAGGGAATGAGGGATTATATTCCATGGGAAAATCAGGACGGGATTTTCCACCTCAGTCCTGGCAGGAGATGCCTCAAGTTTGGAGCTCACCTTCTGTCCCACGGGTCCTCTGCTCCCAAAAAGTCCCATCATTCCCTTGGATCCAGCTTCTCCTTTGATTCCCTAAAATGTTTAAATCCCTGTTAAACACATTTTCAGCACCTGCTCTCTGGAATTCATCCATGGAAAAGCTCATGGAGATAACAAAGATGACCAAAAGCAGAATTTCCATATCAAAATTCCATCCCAGGGGTTGGAAAGAAAGCCACCAGTGCCAGGAGCGTCTGGGAATTGTTGTGGAAAAGATTCCTTGCCCAGTGGTGGGGATTGAAGGAAAACAGGCAGGAAGGGGGTTGGGATCCTTGGGATGAGCTGTGCCAAAAATCCAGGAGAAGACCCTGCTGGGCTCACTGGGGCTGGAGATTCCACTCTCCAAAGTCATCCAGATGTTTATCCAAGAGGATAATAAAGGATAAATAAAGGATGCCTGTGTGTTATTTTATGGATTATTTTTCATGGATTATTTTTTTGGGGAATATTTTTATGGATTATTGTCAATGGATTTTTAAAAATGGATTATTTTTTTATGGAGTATTTTTATGGAGTATTTTTTAATGGAGTATTTTTAATGGAGTATTTTTTTAATGGATTGTTTTTTAATGGATTATTTTTAATGGAGTATTTTCCATCAGAGCCCAATCAAACAAATAAAACATATGGAATTTTATCTGACTTTAAAAACACAGGGAACAATCTCCAAGAGTTTTCTTCACTCTGAAGACCTGAGCAGTGGGATCAGAAAAGGGCAGGATCTGCCCCTTTCCCAAGGGATGTGCCCACCTTGGATGAGGCAATTCCCACCTGGACTACACCAGGATCCTGCTGTGGATGTGTCACTGCTGCTGCAGGAATTTCAATTTATTCAGGGCTGGGTCAGGCTGGTGAAGCCATTTCCATTTCCGTGAGATGGAAATTGGGGTGAGCAGGACACGGAGCCGGGAGCTGTGACTCAGCTGGGAGTGGGAGAATTCCGTGATTCCTCCCAGGAGAACGGGGCCTGGGGTGAGCTCTGGGGGAGCAGAGGGAGAGGGAGGAGCTCTGCCAGCACCCAGGGGACACAGCAGGGACATGGGAGCCATCCCAGCCCTGCCGAGAGAATTCCAGAGGCTCCAGGAGCAGGGAGAGCTCCTGGAGGGACAGGGGGATGTGGGAATGGAAGGGTGGCTTTTCCCAGTGGGACACTGGGGTGTGTTTGGTGTCCCCAAGCCCCTGCCCAGCCCCTGCTCTGCCAGAGCTGGGTGTGGCTGTGTTTTCCAGCAGAACCCCGGGATGGTTTGGGATGGTTTGGGATGGTTTGGGATGGAGGTGGCTTTGAGGATCACCCAGTTCCAATCCCAGCCGTGGGACACCTTCCACCATCCAAGACTGCTCCAAACCACATCCAACCTGGCCTTGGACACTTCCAGGGATCCAGGAGCATCTGTGATTTTTCTGGGAATTCCCTTCACCACCCTCAGTCCCTTCCTCACAGGCTTTGGGAAGTTCCCACCTTTTCTCCTACAGGTCCGTCCTCTCCCTTCTCGCCTTTGTCTCCATCAAAACCTGGCAGGCCCTGCTCACCCTGAAAGGAAAACCAGGAACTGGCGGATTCCAGTTCTTCCACCTCTCCTGGAAGGATCCAGCTGGATCCAAGTGCTGATCCCGAGCAGGGAAGGGGCAGCTTGGAAAGTCAAACTTACGGGATCTCCTTTGGCGCCTTTGTAGCCCTGGGGTCCAAAAATAGTCATGGATTCACCCTGGAGAAAGAGAGACAGGGAAAGGGATTCACTGGGAGCTCGTGGATCCCACTGGGAATGCTGTGATTAGCAACAACATTAATTGTTAGGGTTAATCACCCTTGATTAAAACCTGGATCATGGAGGTGCCCAGAAAACTCCAAATCCTGAGGTTTCCCAGTGACCTCCTGTCCCCCAAAAAATTGGAGTTATTCCAGTGCAGCTTTCCAGGATGGAAAAGGACAACAGGATCACTCCCTGATCCCAGACAGATTCCAGGATGGAAAAGGACAACAGGATCACTCCCTGCTCCCAGTGCTGGGACAGATTCCAGGATGGAAAACGATAACAGGTTCACTCCCTGCTCCCAGACAGGTTCCAGGATGGAAAAGGACAACAGGATCACTCCCTGATCCCAGACAGATTCCAGGATGGAAAAGGACAACAGGATCATTCCCTGATCCCAGACACATTCCAGGATGGAAAAGAACATCAGGATCATTCCCTGATCCCAGACAGATTCCAGGATGGAAAAGGACAACAGGATCGTTCCCTGATCCCAGTGCTGGGACAGATTTCAGGATGGAAAAGGACAACAGGATCATTCCCTGATCCCAGTGCTGGGACAGATTTCAGGATGGAAAAGGACAACAGGATCATTCCCTGATCCCAGACAGATTCCAGGATGGAAAAGGACAACAGGATCATTCCCTGATCCCAGCTGCTGGTGCTGGGACAGATTCCAAGAGTGCCCCGTGGCTTTGTCACTTAGGGATTTGGATTCCCAGCTTTTCCCAGCTTTGGGAATGGCAGGATGGGGACTGGAGCTGTCCGTGGTGTCCTGGTTTATGGATACAGTTGGAGCTGAGGAATGGGATTGGCACTGAAGTCACCCCTCAGAGGGAGGTTTTGGGGGGGTCACACCCCCAAAGTGTCACCCCTGGGAACCCCATGGACAAATCCAAGCTCCTCAGAGAGTGAGATCCAGGCTTTTCCAAGGAATGTCTCTGCTCTGGACAAGGGATGGCTGTTTCTCCAAAGGGATGGGGCAGGTGGAAAAAAAATTCCCTTCACTCAACTCCCTTCAGTGCAAATACTCTGAAATATCCTGATCTTACATACACATTTTATATAGATCCTGATCTTTCTTATTAGAAATATCCTGATCTATCCTGATGATATTCTGCAAATATTCCTGATCTGGGTGATTCGGCCTTGCTGGGCTTTTACCAACCCCACATCTGTCAATATTCCCAAAAATCTGACATTTTTTGGATTCTGTCTTACCCTCACTACAGGACCCTGCCCAAATTCTGCTTTCATACACATTCCTGCTTCCCAGCTCTCTAAGAGAGGCAGGATGGGGGACTCAACACATTTTGGGAATAAAATAAAGACTAAAAACCCTGCCCTGGGATTCATGGAGTTATTCCCTCATCAATGCAGGGAGAATGAGACAGAAAATGAAGCTGCAATAACCAGGTGGAACAAACCCAAGCCAATTTTTCCCTCCTGCTCCCGTTTCATCACCGATTCCACCTTTGTGAAGGCATCCTTTGGAAAATGCATCCCACATTCCTCAGGCTCGGGAAGAGCTCCGAGGCCTCCTCACGAAGCAAATTAAGAATTGATTGGTCTCCGGGGCGAGTTCCTTTCCAGAGGAGCTTCCTCGGAGACAAATGGGCCTTAATCACGGAATATTGCGTGACTCAAGGGCGGCATCATCACGGAGCTTTTCCAAACCTCATTTTCCAACGAGCCGTTCCAGCCAGGAAGGAACTGAACAAAACGCCGGGCACGAGTTCAGTGCTGTCTGAGCATTTTCCAGGAGCACTTGAGGAGTTATTTTCCCATTACCTGTCAGGAGCCAGCTCGGGCTGTTGGAAATTAAGGTTGGCTTTGGGGTCAGCTGCTCATTCCAAAAATCAGGGGGAATTTTCTTCCTGCCTTAATTCAGGATTTTTGTGCCCCAGCAAATCGTTCCTAAAATTACTTCATTTTTTTTTTTTTTTTTTTTTTTGTGTGTGCTTTGTAGCATCCCATCAAATCCACCCCACAAACTCAGCTATGAGAAATGTTTCCAGTGCAAGGATGGAATAAAAAAATTTGATTTAAACTGGTGGAGACCCCCAAAAATGAGGGGGAGAATCCAGGTGTTGTCTCCTCTTCATTCCCTAGGCTCCACTAGGAGAGGATGGATCCAGGCTTTTCTTGGTGCCACACAGTGAAAGGAAAACCCCAAAAAAACTGGAATGTCCTTACTCGTTCTCCCTTTGGTCCCAGAAGTCCCCGATCACCCTAAAAACAGAAAAAAGAAAATTAAAAAGGTGAGTTATTCCCTTTTTATTCCCTCTCAGGCCAGTGATTCCCACTCCAAGCCACTGAAACCCAAAGTCAGATCCTCTGGACACTCTGGAAAATCTCTCAGCTCGCCATGAAATGTGGAAACCCCAAATTTATGGCATTGAATAAAAAACCCCCAGAGGACTGAGGTGGTTTTCCTGACTCCATGCTCAGCACAGTGTGGAATTACTGCTGGATTTCCCATCCCAATGGGATTCAGCATCCTGAAAATGAAGGATTCCCCAAATTTCTCCCTCAAATATTTTAATGGAATCTGTATGGAAGAGGAGCTGGAGTGAAGAGCACACGAGGCTGATCCAGGGATCTTCCAGTTTATTCCCAGTTGATCCTGGGATCATTCCCAAAGGTTGATCCAGGAGCTCTCCCAGTTTATTCCCAGTTGATCCTGGGATGATTCCCAAAGACTGATCCACACATTTCCCAATTTATTCCCAGGAGATTCTGGGATTTTTCCCACTTGTTTAAAAGGTCAGTTGCTCCCCACAACACCAGGACACCGTGTGGAGAAGATAAGAGTTGTTGAGATAAGAGTTAAAATCAGATAAGAGTTGTAGATAAAGTAATTTCTTACTCTTTGGCCTTTCACACCTGGGAAGCCTTTTGGACCCTGGAAAAACACAAAAAACCTGTGAGGATCCACAGTAACAGGAGGAAAGTGGGAAAGTGGGGAAAGAGAAACCTCCATCCTATGGCAGAGCTGCTTCCAGCATGGAAAAAACACTGGAAGAACCAGCACAGGAGCTCCCACCACTGGGATCTCCTGGAGGGTGGAAAAATTCAGCCCAGTTCCCTAATTTTGAGATTTTTGGGATTTTTGGACCCTCAACAACGAGAAAAAGCTGGTTTGCTCCAAGAGGTGGATCCTTGATGGGGATCTCCAGATCCCTTGGAGGCCAAGCCAGGATGGGAAGCAAATTTGGAGAGGTCAAAAGCCATCGTGGTCACCCCTGTTTACTGAATTCCTGGGAATATGAGGGAAGATGGGAAATTCCTGGAACACCCAGGGTGCTCCAAGCCCCATCTAGCCTGGCCTTGGACACTTCCATGGATCCAGGGAATTCTGGGAATTCTGTGCCAGGGCCTCCCCACCCTCACAGGGAAGAATTTCTTCCCAATATCCCATTTATCCCTGCCCTGTTCCAGTTTAAAGCCATTCCTCCGTGTCCTATTGCTCTGCATCCTTATTAAAAAAAAAATTGTCTTCCTTCCATTCAGTGAGAAATAATGGCCTAATAAATAATAATTAATAAATAATGAGTTTATCCAAATTCCAGCTGTCATTTGTGCCTCCCTTCCAGTGGAACAAGGGCCTGAAATTCCTGAAATTCCCACAGACCTGACAACAGCAGGGAGGGACTGATATCCCAAACCTTGGAATGAACCACCCAAAGGGACAAGGACAGTGAGGAACTCACAGGATTTCCACTCCCTCATCCCACTGCAATTCCCAAATCTCCATTTCCCACTGGAGGAATCCCATTTTATTCCTCTCCTGGCTCGTGAGGATTTTGCCAGCTGCGGATCCGTGTTTTTTTTCCAGAACACTCACCATCATTCCAGGGGGACCCCGCATTCCCACGATGCCCTCGTCACCCTGTGGGATGCAGAGGGGCAGGGATAGCAAGGAGAAATCCCAAACCCACAAACCACCCTGTTGGGAATGGGGCAGGAAGAATTCCCTGTCCCCACAGGACTTGTCCAACCACTTTATCCCTCCGTCAGGATTTGGTGCCGGGTGTTTTTATGGATTGGGATGAAAGAGCTGTGCTGAAGGGTGGAGCTCACCCTACAGGATCTGCCTTTAACCCTCAGGAATTGCCCAAATTCCAAAAAAAATGAGGCCAAATTTAGGTGTCCCACATGAAGCCGAGGCAATCTGAAATCCTGGGATTTAGAAGTCAGAAGGACAGAAAGGTATTCCATCATTTCCTTTGGATAATGAAGCTCCAGCAAGGTTTAACCACAGCTGCTGACATTTTCAGGGAATGTTTTTTGGAGATTGGGCCACAAAATCCTGATTTATTGGTGGGACAGACACAGGAGCAGCAAATTTAAACATGGCCTCCAATTCCGATTCCATCTTTGCTGGAAGGAGACCAAAACTTCTCAGGGATGGGAGGAAAAGGGAATTTTGATGCCTGAAACCCTTCAGGAATTTCTGGGATGGATGGGAGGGAGGCTGGAGGTTGCAGGAATCCAAGCCTGGAATATTTATGGATGGACCTACCCGAGGGCCAGGGAATCCATGGGGACCTCTTGGGCCAGCAGCTCCAATTCCAGCTTCTCCCTGGAAATTAGAGAATTCCAGAGGTGTCACTTGGAGCAGGGAAACCCCACCACACAATTCCTGATGAGTTTGGCCAGGACTGAACTTCCAGGAGACTCAATTCCATGGATTTTCTGCTGTTCTCTCCAGCAACCATGGGAGGGAGTGAGGGTGGAATGGGATGAAGTAGGGATGAGGAGCCAGGGAAAGGTAGGGATTTGTCCATTTTCCCATTCCCATCCCAGGATTTCTGCTCGTGGCTTTCCTGGGAGGGCAGCACTGACCTTGCTGCCTTTGGGTCCAGGTGTCCCAGGAATTCCCTGTAGGACAAGGAGAACAAAATAAAAGGGAGGATTTGCTTTGGAAGGGCTCAGTGCTCTCCTATCCCAACATTCCCAGAGGATCAAAGCCCATCCAGCCCAGATCCCTCATCCATCCCTCCCAGAGGGCACAGGGAATCAAATCCACCTCTTTTCCTGGCGATCCTGGTGGTCCCACAGGCCCAGGAAATCCACTCCGGCCTCTCCTCCCACGTTCCCCCTGGAAAACAAAACCCTGTGAGAGGAGAACACACGGATGGAAAAGGTCCTGATTTCCCCGCTCCAGAAAAAACAGGAGATGGTGATCCCAGTGTTCCCTGCACTGGCAGGAATTTCCTCATGGAAAGGGTGGTCAGTCAATGGAAGGGGCTGCTCAGGGAGGTTTGGAGTTCCCATCCCTGGAGGTGTCCAAGGAATTCCTGGATGTGGCACTCACTGGGGATTTGGCACAGCTTGGGCTCCATGACCTTGGAGGGCTTTCCCAACCTCAGTGATCCTGGGATTCTGGGATTCCTCCTTCTGTTCCCAGAACCCAAAATGACCCCAAAATTCCAGCTGCCATCCCCATGCCATGGCCACTCCTTCCCAGTCCCCTCCTCTGGTTACACCATCAAATTCCCAGGAAGAACAAATTCAATTCCTGAGACCTCCACTGTTTTTTTTTTTCTTTTTCTTTTTTTTTGTTGGGAACTTGAGGATCATCCCATTGTTCTAATCATTCCCACCAGGATTTGTTCCCACTTCCCTGACAACCTCCAGGCTTAGGGACATCTGGAATTGTGGGGGTTTGACCCACCTGGCACGGGCAGTTTGCTCACTGTGGTCACCTTGGGGTGACAAACAGAGCCCACGGTGTCCCCTCACCTTCTGTCCCGGAATTCCGGGCGCACCTGGAGCCCCTCTGTCCCCCTGGGATCCGGGAGTGCCGGCATTGCCGCGAATTCCTTGGATGCCCTGAGCTCCTGCAGGTCCTGGGGCCCCTGGCTCGCCCTGGTGGAATTGGGATACTGGGTGGGATTTGCTGGAGAAAGTCTGGGATGCCTCCTTGAATTCCCAGTGCAGGGAATTTGGGACACCACTTCTAGTCCTGATCCACGAGGAGATGGAGAAATTGTCACTGAACTTTGGGATGTTCTTTCTTCCCAAGTTCTGGTGACAGAAGGGCTTTTCCGTGGATAAATCAGGACAGAGCCTTCAGCTCCTGACCTGAGGTGAATCCAAACATCCCAGGGATCCCTGGAACTCATTCCTGCTGAGCCCACAATTCCCTGGATTTTTTTTTCCCCACCCTGATTGCAGAGAGGTCAGCCCAAACCTCTCAGTGAATCCATATTTTTCCTCATCATCTCCCTCTGAAACTGAGGGACACACAGCATTCCCTCCATCCCAAATCCTTCTCCTGCCTTTCCAGGAGGATTTTGGTGCTTTCTTTTTGTAGCCACTTCCATGCTCCACATCCAGCAGTGGAAAACCAGGATGACAAAGAGGAAAAACCCAGGGAAAAATAAAATCCAAGTGAGATCCAACCTTACCTTAAATCCAGGTGGCCCAGCCTGGCCAGTGGCACCTCTGAACCCCATTCCTGGTTCTCCCTGTGAAAGGAAAGTCAGGAAAAATCAGGAATTCTCCTTCCAGTGTGAACCCAGCACAGGGAGGGTTTGGTTCCTGCTGCTCCATCCCACAGAGCTGATCCCATTCCAAAGGTTCCTACAGACCCCTCATCTCTGGATGATCTGAGCTGGAGAGACAAAGATCCTGGGAATCAGCTTTGGGAAAGAGGAAGTCGGAATATTCCTGGGAATTGTATCCCAGGATTCTGGGTCATTCCCTGGCATTGTTCATTCCCAAGGTGTCTTGTCCCTGTGAGATCCCCCTGAAATATTCCTGGGAATTGTATCCCAGGATTCTGGGTCGCTCATTCCCAAGGTGCCCTGACTGTGAGATCCTCCTGGAATATTCCTGGGAATTGTATCCCAGGATTCTGGGTCGCTCACTCCCAAGTTGTCCTGTCCATGGGATGCCCCTGGAATATTCCTGGGAATTGTATCCCAGGATTCTGGGCCATTCCCTGGCATTGCTCATTGCCAAGGTGTCCTGTCCATGGGATCCTCCTGGAATCTCCTCCTGGTCGCTGATCCCAAGGTGGGAAAAGGAGGAAAAGTCACCCCTGGCTGGCACCAACTTTTTCCTTTACCTTCTGACCTTCATCCCCTTGGTCTCCTTTGGCGCCCTGGGGAGTAAAGAGAGGATTCCAAGATTATGGAATTGTCACCCCCTGAGCAAGAGATTTCCAGGGATTCTCTGCCTGGAATGAGGGAAGAAAATCTGGGAAAACATCCAAATTCCATGGGATTCAGTGGAGGGATGAAAGGGGACATCCAACACCCCTCTCAGATTGTTGTCTGAGTGAGTGACATCAATCTCTACTTCAAGTATTTGGGATTTTGGTTAATTTTAATGCAATTGTTTTAAAACAATTAATTTAAAATTTCAAACACCAAAAAAATTAATTTAAATTAATTTAGTTACTTTGGTGTCCTGCACTGTTCCATCCTATCCTGGGAGATTCAGTTTCTCCATAATAAATAATCCTGATGAAGATCTTTTTGTAGAATTATTAATTAATAACAAAGAATTAATTTTATATTAATATTTTTGTTTGCCACCATTAATCCTGCTGGACAAATCTGCAGCTCTGTAATTCCTTAGATTTAATCCATGGATATTCCAAGTTTGGGATTGGATCCAGTCCCACCCAAGCTGCTCTTGGAGGAAATTCCCAAATAAACTCTGGAGCTGATTCCAGCACTCACCTTCTCTCCAGGCTCTCCCACGTCCCCAGGCTCTCCCTGCAAGAAAAAATTCCCTTTCCAGCCACTTCTCCTCCCTCCTTTTCTCCCAGGATTCCATTCAAAATTCCCCTTTTACCACCCCGCTGGATCTGCCACCTGCTCCCTATAAATTTTCACTGTCCAAAGTGTCCATGAAATGAGGATTTTTGTGGCATTTTTTCCCATCCCCATCCTCATGCCAGACCTGGATTTTCCTTGTTTATCCCATTTTTAGTTCTCTTATCCAGCAGAAAATGAACATTGGGAACCCCTCTTGAATTTTTGGCATCATGGAACACAATAATCCCATCATTTAGGCTGGAAAAATTCCTCAAAAATCACTAAATCCAACCAATTTAAATATGGTATTTCCTCCTGAGCGTGCAGATGTGTGGAAAAACTGCTGGAATTTGGGAACAAAACCCCCCCAGGAAGGTTCAGGGATAAAGGTGGGAATGTGCCAATCCCAGAATTCCAGTTTGGAATTCTGGTTTCAAAGGATCAGGCTGGAAAATCCCTTCCCTACCTTTTCTCCTTTATCTCCACGGGCTCCAGGAGCTCCCATTTCTCCCTGGAAAACAACCAATCCCCAAAAGAATCAATCCCAAAAAATTCATTGTTCCAAGGAATTTTCCCCTTCTCTCTTTGCACCTGCCCTCATTCCTGCTCCAGTTTTTTGGCAGATATCCATAGAGGAATCCCAATCCCACAACAGATTGGGAATTATCCTGTGCAGTGGGAATGCAGAGGGAAAACCACAAATCCTGGAGCAAAGGCCAGGGATAAGTGACAAACCAAGGATTTCCCTATCCCAGGATCCTGCAGATGTTAAGGAATTCAATGAATTTGAAGGAGACAGGAGGAATCCCAAACTGATTAAAGATTCCCAAAACACAAATCCTGTGTTTTGATCAGCTGTGAAAGATTCCATCCTGGAATTCCTGCTCATCACCAATGGTAAAATTGTTGATTTCATCTTGAATTTCCTGGATTTTCCCTGAGATTCCTCAGTTTCCAAAGTGAGACAGCTCTGGGAAAATGGATCATTATCCTAGGAATGTGCATTAAAAAGTGGGATAAGAGCACCAACCTTGGGGCCTCGGGAGGAAGGATCTGCTGGGGCACTTCCCTCCTTCTGCAAGGAAAAATGCACTGGGATGGGATGGGATCCATGGGATGTGATGGGATGGGATGGGATGGGATGGGATCCATGGGATGGGATGGGATGGGATCCATGGGATGGGATGGGATGGGATCCATGGGATGGGGATCCATGGATGGGATGGGATGGGAATCCATGGGATGGAATCCATGGGGTAGGGATTCATGGGATGGAATCCATGGGATTCATGGGATGGGATGAGATCCATGGGGTGGGATGGGATCCATGGGGTGGGATGGGATCCATGGGATGGGATGGGATCCATGGGATTCATGGGATGGGATGGGATCCATGGGATGGGATCCATGGGATGGGATGGGATCCATGGGATGGGATGGGATCCATGGGATGGGATCCATGGGATTCATGGGATGGGATGGGATCCACGGGATGGGATGGGATCCATGGGATGGGGATCCATGAGGTGAGATGGGATCCATGGGATGGGAGAAAGAAACAGCTGTCTCCTCCCTGGGATAAGAGCAGGACAGGAGGAATTCTGTACCTTGATTCTCCTTGGATGATGAGGGCCTGGATATGCCTTGGATTCAAAAAGAGAAGGAAGTGTGACAGCAGCTGGAAAAACTTTTCCTTGAACCATGGAAAAGACACCTCTGGGGAATGGGATGTGAGAATGGAAGTGGGGAATCCCAGAGGGAAGCTGGGGTATTCCAGGGATCACCAGGAACCTTAGGAGGGTTCCTGGCTGGATTTGGGGTGGCCTCCAGGCTCCCAATCTGCTCCACCTGGATGGGGCATCTGGGAGCTGCCAGGACCAAGGAATTCCTGAGGAATTCCAGGCTTTTGGCAATGGCACAGATATCCATTTCAACCCTGTAATTTCTGGAGAAGGTGTGGATGAGCTCAGTTCATTCCTCCTGGGAATGCAGGGTGAGGGACACTCCCTGCTTTCAAAGAAATCCATTCATGGAAAAACCATCCCGAATTTTCCATCCTTAACTCCTGGGAATTTGAATTTTTGCTCTTAAATTTTATAAAATACAAATTTTTTTCCTAATTTCTGGGATCTGTGTTAAAAATCCCTGGAATCTCCAGGTGTGCCAGGAATGGGCAGCTTTATCACCACTCCCACAGGAAACTATCTTCGACATTCCAAGGGGATTCCAGTTGTTCTGTTTTCCCTAAAACCCAAAATATTCTATTCCCTCATTTCCCTGGGTAAATCCATGGAGAAGGATCTGTTTGTCCATGCAAAATGGCTCCTGCAGCAGCTGTTTCCTGCTTTATTTATGGATATTTATCCCTGAATTTCCATATTCATCATGTCTTTGTCCAGGTGGGAATATAGGGATGAATTCCATGGCTCACCGTGGATCCCAATGGGAATTTCCGAGCTCCCGGAGCACCGGGGGGATGAGCTGGGGGTGGAGCCTCAAGGGAAGGGGCACTGCTGGATCCTGGATCACAGGGATGGCTCTGGAATGGGATCCTCATGGGGTGTCCCTCATGTCCGGGAGATCTCCTGGATCTGTGCCTTGGGATGGCGGAGCCATCGTCGGAATTCCCATTTTCCTGTGGGAAGGGAAATGCGATACATGGACAAGGAATGGTTTAAAAACCAACAGAGGAGAGAAGGGGATGGGATGGGATGGGATAATGGGATGGGATAATGGGATGGGATAATGGGATGGGATAATGGGATTGGACTGGATGGGATGGGATTGGATTGGACTGGATGGGATTGGACTGGATGGGATTGGACTGGATGGATGGAATTGGATGGGATTAGATGGGATTGGACCGGATAGATGGGATTGGATGGGATTAGATGGGATGGGATTGGACGGGATTGAATGGGATTGGATTGGAATGGACTGGACTGGATAGGATTGGATGGGACGAAAAATTTCCTTACCCAGGGAATGGAGACACCCTGGGAAAGGTTTCCCAGAGAAATTGTGGGAATTTCCCAGAGAAATGGATGGGGCTTGGAACAACCTGGGACAATGAGAGGTGTCCCTGCCCATGGAACTGGATGGGCTCTAGGATCCCTCCCAACCGATTCCATTAAATTCTAATTATAAAATAATAATATTAATACCAATAACCCAAAATTATATTTTCCAACCTTAAGAATTCCATGATTCCATTTTCCAATGTGTCACCAGGTCATTTCAAAGCAATAAAATCCCACCTAAAATATTCCAACTGGGAACTTGAAATCCCTCCCTACTCCAGCCATTCCTGTGTTTATTGCACCTGGAGCATCCAATTGGAATAAATCAATTAATGCCAATTAACAGCCATGTGTTAATCAGCACCTCGGTGATAATTTGAAATATTTAAGGCACACAAAGTAAAGCAAATTATTCCTGACCTGGCTCCTAAATTGTTCCTGCTTTTCCATAGCAAGCAGTAGGAAATGATTCATTGGAAAAATGAGAATATTCCTATCGAGAATTTATCGAGCAATTATTTCAAATATTTGGGGAATGTTTGGATTTGAAAGCAAAAATTGAATTTATTTGCCATAAAAGTCCTGAGATTTCAATCAGGATGTGGTGCAGTAATTTAGGGATATTCCCTTTTTTTTTTTTTTTTTTTTTTTTTTTTTTTTTTTTTTTTTTTTTTTTTTAGGAAAGAAGATCTGGATTCACCTTCACCTCCATTAATTTAATGGATTTTTTTGATGGTTTAAGCAGGGAAAATCAATCCTGAACTTTCAGGGAATGTTGGTGAGTGCAGATCAGTGAGGTTTTCAGGGATGCTCATCCTGGATTTTAACAAACCACGGGATGATTTCACCTCATGGATAACAAACCCAGTAAATTTCTGGCTCACAAGGGGAAAAGAAAAACAATTTTGAGCCAATTCCAACTGGAATTCTTTACTGGAAGAGGATGAGGATCAGGAAAAAAGGGATAAAAGAGGGATGAAGGATATGCTGGCATGGGGAGAACCCATCCAGGGTGGGTTTTTTGGGATAAAGGAGAGAAAATCTCCCAAAAGTGGCACCATAGGATGGCACCATGTGGATTTTCCCATCCCTCCTTCCCAGGCACTGCTCATTTCCCTGGGAATGGCTCTAAAGCCCAGAGATTCCAGAGGTTGCCAAGACCTGGCTGAGGTTTGGAATGTTCCCTGGGAAATTGCTGAGGGGAATGAGGCTCCATTAATTCTGCAATTCCTCTGTAATTTTGGCAGCTTCCTGCTTCAGGAATGAGGCATTTCCAAGAAAAATTGGGAGGCTGCTGCTTCCTCGAGGAATGATTTGTTGTTGGCAGGGAAAAAGAAAAGGAAGGAAAAGAGGGAAGGGAGAAAAGGGGGAAGAGAAAAATGTAAATAAAAGGGAGATGAAAAAAATATTCATGGAAAAAAAAGGAAAGGGAAAAAAGTAGAAAAAAAGTCAGGATTTCAGGGAGGGAAATGAAGCAGTTGTGGGTTTATCCATATGGAAATGAGAGGGATTTATCCAAATTAACTCTGGAAAGGAATAAGCTTAAATCCAGGGTTGGAAGAACAGGAATTTTTTTTGGGATGGTCCCATAAGCTCAAAGCAGTGGCTCATCCATGGATGAATGTCCATCTCTGCTCTGGACATGTGGATTTGGGCTCTTCCCAGAGATTCCTTTGCTTCAATTAACCCCTGCCAGGAATTGCTCCTCAGGGATGGAGCTCCTGGGCTTTTCCAGGCTCCATGGACCTTGGAACAGGTGGAAATTTGTGATTCCTGCTGATGCTACTGGGAAAACTGCAGGAAAAGCAGCAGGAAATCCAGCTCCATCCCCCTTGGCATCTCTGGAATGTGGGAGCTGCTCATTCCCCTGCTGCTCCCTTAAAGGATAAATGAGATTTTACTCTGAATGGAAGTGAGGAGAACATCCTTGGGATGCAGATCCTGTCCTGCTGAGGGAGTTTGGAGCGTCCTAAAAAATTTGTGGGAGTTGTTTTATGTTTATAAAGCTCCTGATAAAATGGGGATCATTGGAGGAGCAAATCCAGAGGAATCCATGGAGCTGCTCCAGGGCTGGAGCCAGGCTGGGAGAGCTGGGAATGTTCTCCTGGAGAAGGGAAGGATGCAGGGAGAGCTTCCAGAACATTCCAGGGCCTGGAGGGGCTCCAGGAGAGCTGGAGAGGGACTGGGGACAAGGGACAGGACACAGGGAATGGGGAAAGGGGAGATTGGGCTGGGATCTTGGGAAGGAATTCCTGGCTGGGCTGGAATTGCCAGAGAATCCTGGATCCCTGCAGTGCCCAAGGAAGGATTGGAGCAGCCTGGGACAGTGGGAACTGTCCCCGCCAAGTGGATTGACGTGAAGGTTCCATTCTATAAACCATCCCAAAAATCCCACCCTGTCCCTGAGAGTGTTGTCCAAACACTCCTGGAGTTTTGGGAATGTCCCCATTCCCTGAGCATCCTCTGGATAAATTTTCTTTTCCCAAAACCCAACCTAAACCTCCCTGGCACAGCTCCAGCCACCCCCTGGCTCCTGTCCCTGTCACCAGAGAGCAGAAACGGCATCAGGGACGTTTGGGCTCCTCCTGAGGTGGAAAATCCCAAATCCTAAGGTCAATCCTGGGATCACCTGAAGCAGGGAAGTTGGAGGAGCAGAGGGATTTATCCCTGAAATCCTGGGAGCGAACAAGGAGATGCTGATGTTGTAGAGGGAGAAGGAGAATTCCAGAGGGAAGAGAGCACCAGCAGCTGCTTGGGGGGAAGGTTTGGGGCAGGAAAATCCAGGATAACCCTGAATTCCCGGCTGGGCTGGAATTCCAGAGCAGCTGTGGGTGTCCCTGTCTCCCTGGAATATCCAAGGCCAGGCTGGAAATTGGGGTTGGAGCAGCCTGGGACAGTGGAAGATTCCCTGCCCACAGCAGGAATAATCCTTAAAATCCCTTCCCACCCAAACCATTCCCGATGGAATTGAGTTCCATCCTCTGTTTCTCCAGCTTAAGCATTCCCAGGAGACGGAATTGCTGCATCCAGGAGGGGAAGCAGAGCCCGTGGATGCTCCTGGCACCTCCCGGCGTCTCCAGAACCGCAATTCTCACTCCAGGTTTTTGTGTTTGAGCCGGGAGCCCTCTCGTGGCTGCTGAGCCATCCTGATTCCAGCCCCACCATTAATTCCCGAGTCTGGGCAGGGATAAAGGGATGGGAGCAGAAGGAAGAATTCTGCAAACTGGATAAAACAGAGCGGGATTTCCTGGAGCAGGATCTCCCCACTCCCAGTTACTCCCGTCTTGAATTCCTTAGAAATATCCCTGCTGATGCTGATTTTCCCCTTCACTTTTTAAAGTTGTTGCTATTCTGCCTCTGGGTATTTCCAGGAATTCCACAGGGATACAGTGATGTCCAAACTGCAGAGTGCTGGGTTTGGAGCAGAATTTGGGAAGGGAATCTCTGCCCAGGAGGGCAGGAAAACAGAGGGAAATGGGATTTTATGGATCAGAAAAAAATCCCTAAATTCCTGCCTAGACCCTCAAATTCCACTCTTTAAATGACTCAGATGCTCCAGAGCATAGCAGGAATATCCTGGAATATCCTGGGACTGTATCCATGAATTTTTATATCCATGGAAAGTGGGAAAGAAAAAAAAAGTCCTTTCACTTTTTAAAGTTGTTGCTGTCCTGCCTCTGGGTATTTCCAGGAATTCCACAGGGATACAATGATGTCCAAACTGGAGAGTGCTGGGTTTGGAGCAGAATTTGGGAAGGGTATCTGCCCAGGAGGGCAGGAAAATGGGATTTTACGGATTAGAAAAAAATCCCCAAATTCCTGTCTAGACCTTCAAATTCCGCTCTTTAAATGACTCAGATGCTCCAGAGCACAGCAGGAATATCCTGAGACTGTATCCATGAATTTTTATATCCATGGAAAGTGGGAAGGAAAAAAAAAGTCCCTTCACTTTTTAAAGCTGTTGCTGTCCTGCCTCTGGGTATTTCCAGGAATCCCACAGGGATACAGTGATGTCCAAACTGGAGAGTGCTGGGTTTGGAGCAGAATTTGGGAAGGGAATCTCTGCCCAGGAGAGCAGGAAAACAGGGAAATGGGATTTTATGGACCAGAAAAAATCCCTAAATTCCTGCCTGTACCCTCAAATCCTGCTCTTCAAACGACTCAGATGCTCCAGAGCACAGCAGGAATATCCTGGAATATCCTGAGACTGTATCCATGAATTTTTATATCCATGGAAAGTGGGAAAGGAAAAAAAAATCCCTTCACTTTTTAAAGCTGTTGCTGTCCTGCCTCTGGGTATTTCCAGGAATTCCACAGGGATACAGTGATGTCCAAACTGGAGAGTGCTGGGTTTGGAGGAGAGTTTGGGGAGGAGGGCAGCAAAACAGAGGGAAATGAGATTTTAGGGATCAGAGAAAATCCCCAAATTCCTGCCTAGACCCTCAAATCATCCTCTTCAAATGACTCAGATGCTCCAGAGCACAGCAGGAATATCCTGAAATATCCTGAGACCACATCCATGAATTATCTGCATTATCCCTATTTTCAAAGCCTTGGGAGTCACCAACTCTTCAGTTGACCAAGCTGGAATTACACGAGGATGGTGTGGCCAGATGGGATCAGATAAAATGGGATTATCCTGGTTTTCCCCCCAAAATTATGGGATTAACCAACAAACATTTCCCAAGGGATTTCTGGCCACTCCCACCAGCCCATTCCAGGAGCTCTGGTGTTCTCCAGGGATATGGAGAAGCCAGCCCAGGGTTAGGATTTGCATCCCAGCCCATCTCACTGGTCTGAAATCCTCGGAAAAACACACCTGGCTGCTGTCCTGCTGGGGTTGTCCTTCCAGTCTCTCCTCCTGGGGCTCAAACAGATCCAGGGAATGGTTTTCCTGCAGATCTCCTGGATGTGGTGGGGGCACAGCCAAGCTCTGCAAAGAGGGGTGGATAAATGTCGACAAAATTCCATTAATTACTGGAAAAAAACAGTTAAAAAATGGACAGCATGATTTTTTCCCAAGCCCTGACACTGATCCATGCAAAAATCATTATCCTTTTCTCCAATTTCTTTTTTCCATTGCAATAAAATGGGGGCAAAACTCAGAATTCCAGTGATCTGTCCAGTCAAGCTCTGGGAATTTAAAATATTTTGCATCCATCCAATCAGCACCAATGGAAAAGGAAGGATTCCCTGAGGGATTCAAGGATGCTCTGATGGTCCCAAATCCCTTTTTTCCAGTTTGGGTGGGGCTCCCAAAGCTCAACAGAGATAGTTTTGGGGTCTCTGTATCCCAAATCCCAACTATTGCTGGCTCCAGGGTTGTCTCTTTTGGTGCAAATCTCCCCTCTCAAGCTTCTAAAATGTCCTAATCCAGTTTGGAAAAATCTGGGGAAAATTTGAGGACAGGAGGAGCTTGGGGCTGAGAGGGAATGTCCACCTTGTCCAAGTCTCTGAGGAACTGGATCATCCTGATGGAGATAAAACCCCAGGAGATGCCTCCTACAGCAAGCCCAGCATGGAGAAAAGCCTTAACATAGTGGATAAATTCCTAAATCCCATAGATAGGAGCTGTTAATCAGGATGCAGGTGGCTGGAATTTGCCTGGTTACTCCAAATGAAGGCTCTGGAGGCACAGAATCGTGGAATGTCCTGAGTGGGAAGTGACCCACAGGGATCATCCATTCCCAACTCCTGGCCCTGCCCAGGACATCCCAACAATCCCACCCTGTTTCTGGGAGCTCCTGGAGCTCTGGCAGCCCCAGCATGGACAATCCCAACCCATCCTGACAATGGGATTGGATCCATCCCTGCCACAATCCCAGGACAGAAAAGAATTCCAGGACCATGGAGTCCAAGCTGTGCCTGATCCCCACCTTGTCCTCAGCCCAGAGCTCCCAGTGTCACCTCCAGGAGTTCCTTGGACACTCCAGGGATGGACACCCCAAACCTCTCTGGGCAGTTCCAGTCCCTGATCACCCTTTCCATGAGGAAATTCCTGCTGGTGTCCACCCTGCCCTCCCCTGGCCCAGCCTGAGGCCGTTCCCTCTGCTCCTGTCCGTGTTCCCTGGAGCAGATCCCAAATCCCTCCAAGAATTCAGGGACTTGTGCAGAGCCACCAGGTCCCCCCTGAGCCTCTTTTTCTCCAGGCTGAGCCCCTTTCCAGCTTTTCCTGGATCTCCAAACCCTTCCCAGCTCCCTCAGCTTTTCCTGGCTCTCCAAACCCTTTCCAGCTCCATTCCCTGGCCATCTCCATGTCCTTCCTGATTGGAAAAGCCCAGAGCTGGACACAGTAAAACCCCAGTAAAAACCCCAGTTTTATCTTCCCTGCTGTTTCTTTTCACCTCAGGGGATCCCCCAGACAGCAGCACCTCCAGCTCCAGGCTCTGTCCTTCTCCTGTCACCTCGGTGCTGGCCGGGACACGGTGGGAAGTGTCGGACTCCAGCGGATCCTGCAGTGCCAGAACAAGGGATTGGTGTGAGAGGGACAGTCCTGAGCTCCTGTGACCACTGCTGGATCCTGGTGCCTTCATTCCAACCTTTCCCAACCTTCCAGCACACTCTGTCCCACTTGGTGACATTTCTGAGCCAGGCTGGGGTTCCTGGAATTCCAAAGATTCCTCCTCCCTCCCTGGGATCCCTTTTGCTGACAAGACCCCCCTCATGACCCCTTTTTGTGCTTCCAACCCATCACTCCAAAAACTCCCAGAGGGCACAAGAACAAACTTTGGGAATCATTTCTATGGATGACAAATCTTAACTGATTCCCCCATTCCCATTAAAAATGAGTGGTTTGGATCTCTTTATCCCAAAAATCCCAGTGCCTCTCCCAAACCGCTGTCACCTGATGGATGACAGAGGTGACCCCGGTGGTGGCTCATTCCCATCTCCCTCATTCCCTGGAGCTCTGTCCCCCCTGGCAGGTGACACTACTCACGGTGACAGGCACGGCCGCCTGGTTTTCCCTGGAAGTTTTGGCAGCCCGGTGCCACAGGAGCCCGTCCAGCCCATCCCGCAGGATCGCGTTGGAGAGCTCCCTCAGCAGCGCCAGCTGGAACCAGTGCACACCAGTAAGGCAGCCCAGTGCCACCCCCCTGTCCCCAACACGTGACAATCCCACAGCAGCCACCCAAAACCAAGAAATGGCAGGGCAGGGATGGCTGAGGGATGGTTTAAATACAGATTTGCGATCAAGGAGTTGATCCAAAGAGCTTTTGTGGGATCTCACCCCATCCTAAATAAAAATCCCACATTTGTGGCCTTTCAGGACTTCCAGGGGACTTAAAGAAGAAGGACAGTGGCTTTTTCCATGGGAATAGGGGGATATGACAAATGGGAAGGGTTTTAAACTGAGTGAGGATTGAGGCTGGATATTGGGAAGGAATTTTTGGCTGGGAGGGTGGGGAGGAGCTGGAGGGAATTCCCAGAGAAGCTGTGGCTGCCCCTGGATCTCTGGAAGTGTCCAAGGCCAGCTTAGATGGGATTTGGAACAACTTTGGATGGTGGAAGGTGTTGAGGTTGGAATTAAAGGGGTTTTAAGGCCTCAAAGCCACCACCCACCCCATAAAAATGGCAGCAAAAAATCTGTCCCAGAAATATTTAAATTTTTAAAATATTTATGTTTTATATACCCAGGAATATTTAAATATAACCTGGCAAAAGGAAATGGAATGAACCTTCCTGGGGGGAACAAAAGTCACCTCCAGGGTTCCAGAGGGAAGAGATGGAAAAAGCCAAATTTACAACCCCTGGTCAGGAGGAAGGAGAAAGGATTTCCTACCTTGATCCCATACGCTTCAAAAAGCCTCTCCAGGTCCTGCAAGGGGAAAGAAAGGTCCCAACTTCTCCCAGGAAATTTCTCCTGGAGGTTGTTGCTGGTCAAGGGGACACACATTGGGTCCCCTCTGCCACCCCAACCCAGAGAGGGAGGCGCTTCCAACATTTATATTATCTTTAATTTTGATGCATTTACCTTCATTTCCACTCCTTTTCCTGGTGGGCCAGGTTCTCCCTTGGAATAAACGAGATCAGCTCATTAATTCCATCATTTCCATGAGGAGCAAGAAGAGGAAGGGGAGCAATCCCATATCTGACCCTTTGTAACCCCAGACAAATCCCCAGGCAGGGGGCTCAGGAGCCTGGGCACAGAGCCCAGGACCCCTGTGCCTTTGATTTTAACCCCTGGGAAAAATTACCACCCTTATGTGAAGAATTACAAGTCATAAAAAAATAAGTAGAGTGTAAGTTAGATTATTACAAGGTGGAAAAAATGTTTTTTAAGATTGTTTATAATAAGGGTCTGGGGTCAGGATGGAGGAATTTGGGCGTATTCTGTCCTTCTTTCTCCTTCCCAGCATCCATCTTTTGGGTGATGTTGACATTTTTGGATTGGTTTAGAGTAGAACCAGACTGTACAATATAAGTGATGGGTATTGGAAGATAATTGTAAATAATGTTTATGCAGTTTATAGTATAAAAAGATAATCCCACCCCAGGGTGGGCAGTGTGCCTGGGGCTGAGCTGCTGAACGGACCTGGGCTGGGCAGGGAAAGAACTTTTAGATCAGATAAAATAAACAACTCTGGAAACAACAGAAGAGTCTCCTGACTCTTTCTCTGGTGCTTGGGCTGGGACACAAAGACTCTAAAACAACACAGGTGGTCAGCTCAGGCTGCAGAGACACCCCCAACCACAGGGATGGGCTCCCACAGGAGGTCACAGCGATGGAATTCCACCTCCAGGTGACAGATGAAAGCAAGGAGGAGCTGCAGGGGTTTGGGAGCTCCAGCCTGGAGGCTCCTGGGGTGAGGAACAGCCGAGGTGGGGCTGACCTGCCTCTCTGAGGGGCTTCATCCCACTGAAATCCAGGTTCTGCATCGACAGATTCCGGTGGAATGAAGGGCACCAGGAAGGCCCCGATGGCATCTCCAGCCAAGGTGTGCCAGGGACAATTTGGGATGCTTGTCCCCTGGATAAATCCTCGCTTTTCCAAAGGTCTGGAGCTCGTGGCAGCCAGGAAATCTCCCTGTCCCCACTGCTGCTGCTTCTGCAGCGTTTTCCTCTCCGTTAAGGAAGGAGCTGTTCCCACCTGTAAGATCTGAAGCCATTCCTCCCTCCACCCCTTTCCAGCTTGCAGGAGGAGGAAAGGAAGGAATAACCTGTGAACATTCCAGAAATGTATCCCCTTTGGCTGCTGAGGAACTCTCTTCTGCCTAAAGAAGCTCTGTGGAGATGTGGCACCACGAGTTCCTGAGCCCATCCCAGGAGTTCTGCTTTGAAATCCCAAATTTTGGGGGGTCAGAGGAGACCTGGGTTGGGTTTTTCTCCCCTCTGGCCTGCCCAGGGTGGTGGCACCACCACAAAAATGTGGATTCAGGACCTACCTTTGGGCCTGGGGGGCCTCTTTCACCTCTCAGGCCGTCCTTCCCAGGAACTCCCTGAAAATCAGCAGGAATGTGTTAGTTCCCTCCAAAATTCCCATTTCCTGGGTGCTGATCCCAAACCAACTTTGCCTTTTCCAGAGGGACCAACCAACCCCTTCTTGTGTCTCCCAAATTCCCATTTTTAGGTAAAATTCGGTGCAATTCTGCTCTTCACTTGAAACTTGATCTCCAGAAGGGCTGCTGGGAGTTTTCCTGCTTTTCCTTTCTCCTTTGCTATCCCACCTGGAATAATGGAATCACCTCTCCTGCAACCCAAAAATTCTGATTTTATTTCTCTGCCACTATGTCTTGGCTGAGGAAGCACCACCCTTTATTTGGGGTTGGATCTGCTTTGGATCCATAGGGATATTTCCTGCAGCTTTTCTCCCAGTCCCACTTTTCCTGTGACTCAGGACATCAGTCCTGCAGGTAAATCAGGAATTTGGCAGGAATGGCTGCAAAGGATCCATCCAAAACCATCCTTTGGACCTCTGGGAATGAGTTTTTTCCTCCCAGCACAGTAAAATTTCTTGGGAATTGCTGCTGTGGCTGCTCTGCCTCGTGTCCTTCCCTGTCCCCACAAAATAAACAGCAAGAATAAATAAAATTAAAAATAAATTAAATAGTTAAATGAAATAAATAATTCAATAAAATAAAGAAAGGAAATTAATTAAATGAAATAAATTAAATAATTAAAGTACAAATTTAAACTCTCAACTCTTGTTAAAATGGTCACAGGGAGAAGGGTGGGAGAGGGGGAGGAGCTGCTTTGATAATTTTGGGAATCTTCCAAATAGGATTTAGGTCAAGTCATGAGAAACTTGGGATTATTTTCCCTGAATTTTTTTCTGTGGGGATGAAAAAAGGATGGAGTGAATCCATCCCTGGTGGATCTATCCATGTTGGATCCATCCAACCCCTGAAGAAATAAATATTATTTCTTTATAATGCTGGGAATAAATAAAAGCTCTCCCAAAATCCACCCAGCTGCTCCTTCAGGGATTCCTCACATCTTTTCCAGGATCTCCTTTCATTCCTTGCTCTCCAGGTCGTCCTGGGAGTCCAGGAGGACCCTGCAAGAAGAGATTCAGAGAGAAAAAAAAATAAAATCACAAACAGAGCCCAAATAACAGCTAAGAAAAGGAAAATATTATTTTCCCCATAGGAAATGAATATTCAGAAGTGGATATTTCCAGGTGAGGGAAACAGAGCATCCCCACCCCTCTCCAGGGCAGGAAATGATAATAACAGTGAGAAAAATGGAATTTTTACCCTGATTCCTCTCACTCCTGGCTCTCCAGGCACTCCAGCTTCTCCCTAAAAGAGAGAAGCAGCTTTCCAAATGTTTTTCCATCAAATGGTTGGAATTTTATTGCACTTAAACCTGGAGGAGATGGTTTAAAAGGAGAGAAGCGAGTCCATAAACATTCCAGGGGCTCTAATGGAGATTAAATCTCTTTAGCCCAGCTTAATGCTTGGAAAACTGGGATAGAGCAGGTTTTGGGATGTCTTAAATTCGGGGTGGTGTTTTACAGCCCGCCTTGTTTGATCCCAAGAGGGAACTCTAACACGGATCCTATTCCATTTCCAGGGATCAACCCGACCCTCAGAGCTGTGAAATCTCTTCAGTGCGGCCAGGAGAAATTTCTAGAAGCCTGCTGTGATGTTTTTGTGAGGGCCCACCATGTTTGGCCGTAAGAGGAAATTGTTTGGGCAGTTCTGTGAGGAGCAGGGAGCTGGGTTCCACGATTTTTATGGATCATTTCCAAGTTGAGATCATCTGAGGATCAGAACCCCTCAGGGCTGCTGTGGCTGCACCTCCTGCTAAATCCACATCGAGATGTGACTCAAAACGTGACAAAAATCCTGATCAAAGAATCTCAGAATGGTTTGGGTTGGAAGGGACCTTAAATCCCAATGCCATTCCCATGGGCAGGGACACCTCCCACCATCCCAGGCTGCTCCAACCCTTGTCCAGCCTGGCCTTGGACACTTCCAGTGGCCTTTTGGGGACTATTTCAGACACATTTTCTGTTCTAAAATATTCTTATTTCCACCTCCTGCCATGTAGGGACACCTCCCACAATCCCAGGCTGTTCTAAACCATGTCCAACCTGGCCTTGGACACTTCCAGTGGCATTTTAGGGACTATTTCAGACACATTTTCTCCTCTAAAATATTTTTTTTCCACCCCCTGCCATGTAGGGACACCTCCCACCATCCCAGCCCAAATGTCCAGCCTGGCCTTGGACATTTCCAGGCATCCAGGGGCAGCCTCAGCTGCTCTGGGCACCGATGTTGAATAAATAACAAGGAAATAAAATTGTCCCTTGTTTGTCACCGCAGGGCAGAGCTGGGGTTGTTGCTGGTTGTTGGGATCAGCAGCTCCATCCCCCTGGATCCTGCCTTTACTCACCTCTTTTCCCCTCAGCCCGGCCTCTCCTGGTTTTCCAGGGAATCCTGGTTCACCTCTCTCCCCCTAAAGGAAACAAGAGTTGTCACATTCCTCTCCTGCATTCCACACTTCAGACACTGAGGGGCAGATTCCAGAATTGCTTCCACAATCCTGGATGAAGTTTGGGCTCAGAGCATTTAACCTGTGCTAGGAAGGGCTGGGATTGTAGGATTTGTAGTATTAATATTTAATTTATTTTGATTTATTTAATAATACATATTTATAGTATTTCAGTCTATTTAATGATACTGTTATTATTATTTTTGTAGGATTATTGGGCTGGAAAGCATCCAGCTCTAACCTCATCTATCCAGACTCCACAGCCATTCCTTGAATTCACTCAGGACAGGATCTGTTGAGGTTCTCCAGTCTTGGGCATAGGATCAGTTCCCACCCCACATTTTAATTTTTATTTATATTTATTCAATTATATAGATATATAATTTTATATAAAATTATATATAGATACATATAGGTAATATTTATTTGATTTATTTATATTGAACCCTGATGGATGAGTCCTCACCTGCTCTGTTGGATGTTTGTCCCACAAGGTCGTGGATTTGATCCCATTCCCTTAAGAGCTGGATTGATCCTTGTGGGTCTCTCCCAACTCAGAATATTCCATGAAATCTGGGAAATTCAGGACACCACCTCTCCAGGTCTTCTCCCAACCCCAAATACCTTTCCTTGCCTCCACTTTGCAACCTCATTAACACATTTTGTTAGCACTTCCTGGCCTGCCTGCATCCCATCTATTTCTTGGGATATCCCATTTTTCCATGTCCTGGAAACTGATCCATCCTAAATATTCCATTCACTGATCTATGGAACAATTCCCAAATCCAAACCTTCCTCCTGCCAAGCCTGGGGAGATCCCTGTTTGAGGAATGCCCACAGTGAGACCCTCACTGGACAAACACCATAGGGGGAATCTTTTCCAGAAATTTCTTGGCAGGTTTTGAACTTTTCCAGGGAAAAATCCTGCAGGTGAGGATTAGCAGAAATTTTTTAAGGGCTGATCAAAGATGTTGGAAGGAACCTTTAGGACCATTTGGTTCCACCCCTGCCACCTTCCATTATCCCAGGGTGCTCCAAGCCCAGTCCAAGCTGGCCCTGGACACTTCCAGGGATCCAGGGGCAGTCACAGCTTCTCTGGGAATTCTGTGCCAGGGCCTCCCCACCCTCACAGGGAACAAAGCTTTCCATGGACTCACCTTCTGGCCTGGCTTCCCAGACAATCCCACATTTCCCTGCAGAAACACAGAAGGAATGACACAGGTAAGACAATTCCAGGTGTCAGCAGCTAAAATCAGAGAGAGGAAAACAGGGAATGTCCCCACAAGGGGCTGCTCCAAGTCCACCTTGTCCAGAGGTGTCTCCTGTCTCCCCCACTTTGAAACCATCAATGTTTTGATTTTCCCACCCTTCTTCCCAAAGATACACATCCATAATATTGGGATTTGTTAATTTTTGCTGGGTTAAAATGAACAGGACTGTGATGTCCCTGCAGAAGGGAACAGCAAAGATTAACCCAACCCTTCTGGACATCAACCCAACCCTTCCTAGACACAAAACTCATAAAATGAACATCAAGGGGTTTTTCAGGAGAGGAAATAATTGGGAATGGGGACTTCCTTGGATTCTGTCCACAGAGACACCAGCTGAGCATTGGCCACCCGTGTTTTCCTCCAGTCTTGAGGAATTCTCCACATTTTGGGGGATCCAACCTGAGGACAGAGCTCATCACCCCCTCACCCCGCAGGGTCACCAGCCTGGCTCCTTGTCAGTGCTCATCTCCTCAGGGCTGAACCACAAATCCACGGAGGGATTTTGTCCCTAAACCTCCTGGTTTGTCCCCATTCCACACCCACCCCACTGTCCCACTCACCCTGTCACCAATGTCTCCCTTCAGCCCAGGCTGGCCTGGAATTCCAAATCCTGGATTTCCCTGAAAAAGATAAAGGGAAAAAATATAAAGGGATACAGGGTGCTGCAAAGGCAGCTTTTCCATGGTCAGGAGGAATCTCCACAGAGCAGATCCAAGGTGTTTCCATCCCCATGGCCAACCATGAGCTGAGCATTTACTCCCTCCCCGATTTCCTTTCCAGGAGCTTTGCATTTCCACACATGGAAGTCTCCCCGTGGATTCCTGAGGAGGAATTCCATCTCCCTCAAAATTTTCTTGGTGACCACAAAAAAAAAAAAATAAAAATTAAAAAGTCCTTTTATCTCAAAAGGAAGTGCAAGGTCATCACCTTCTCTCCCTTTTCTCCTGGGATTCCTTTGTCTCCTCGTGGTCCAGCTGGTCCAGGATCTCCCTGGAAATAAAAGACACACCTGGAACCAAGAATATCCTGGAGGAAGCAAAGTCCTGTTCCCAAAACTCCTTAGGGTTGCATTTTGCAATTCTAGTATACCCCAGAAAAAAATCCTTTGCCAAATCCACCCACCCATCCATCCTGGATTTATAAGGAATTTTTTCCATGGCACCTGCTCTTCTGCCATCCAAAATTCATCACAGTTGTTGCCACACTACAAAGCACCATAAATGCATTTTTTACTGGTTTAAACTGAATAAAATGAACACCTGTCATTTCTCTGTAGGATGGCAGTGAAGTATCAGGAATAATAATAAAAATATTTGGATATTTCAGGCCACATTCCTAGGGCACTACTTAAGCTCAGCCTAAAAGAAAAGAAGGATTTTTGCCAGCCAAGGTTAAGCAGTCTGGGCAATAAAAGGAGGTGATTCCAACATCCAATCCCAGCAAAACAGTCAAGAAAAAAAAGTCCAGAAATCCCTTCCAGCCTCTTCCAGCCCTGGTTTTGGCCTCCCTTGGCTGGGAGTATCTTCTGGGATTGGGCTGGATCTGCACTTGAGTGATGTGCTCCTTCTAAAATTCCAAAATTTCCCCTGGATTAAGGCTAGAATGGGAATACCAGGTACAAAATGTGAATAAAAGCAAGAGAAATATCCCCAGGACGAGACTTTTCCAAGCTCTCCTCTCCTTTCAGTCACAAAGGAGATGGAATTCAAAAAACATGGAACAACCTCCACTTTTCCAGGAACAGATCTTGGCTTTTCAAGCAGTGCTAATTAATTAATTCATTAATTAAACATCAGTCTTACCCTGACACCTTTCTTGCCTGGAGGTCCCAAAACCTGAGGAGGAGAAATCACAGAAATCCTCAGTTAATGGTAGGGGGGAAAAAATAAAATTTAAAATCTCCTTTTCATGGTACTTCTTCCAAAGCAAGGAATGTAATGGGATAAGAATTGTTGTGGGATAAGAATTGTTATGGGATAAAAATCGTTGTGGGATAAAAATTGCTGTGGGATAAGAAATCTCATGGCACACAGAGGTGGCCACCACTGAGGTTTCTCCTTAAATCTGGAATTTGGAGGGACATGGAGAGCTGTTGGTGCTCATCCCTGTGGATTGAGCAGGGAAAGGCCTGGAACACACGGATTCAGTGCTGGGAATTTTTATCCTTGTGTTTCCTGGACAGCAGTGAAGCTCCTTGGAGGGGACAATGGGAATACTGGGAATACAAGAAGTGGAGAAAGGGGAGAAGAGGACAAAGTTGGCTGGAGGGTCAGGGAAAAGGTTTGGGTGTTCTTCCCAAAGTTCTGTGGGACACAACTCCTGGATTCCTGGCATTTTGGGATTGAAGCTGAAGGACAAAAATCCTGGGAAGGCAAGAGGAAGGAATGGTGGCCAATGGAATGAAAAATATGAGGCAGGGAAAACTTTTGGCTCATCCCTTTCCCACCATTTATTCCTTAAAAGTGCCCAAAAGTCATCTCAGAAGCACAAGAGCCACGGAGAGGGGAGAACTGAGCTCAAGGATATCCCTGCTGGATCCCACAGGGAACAAAAATCGGGATAATTGCACCTGAGCTGGTCAAATGTTCTCTTAGTGTTTCACTCACTTGGTCTCCCTTCTGCCCTGGAGGTCCTGGGATTCCCTGGAAGAAATCAGAAGGGAATTTCCACCAGAATGAAAACAGATCCAGCAGTTTTGGTTCCTGCTGCCATCCAGAGGGAAGGATGGAGCTCTTCAACCAAATTTTCCATGAATTACAGGACAGCTCTTCCAGCCTGGGGCTCTAGAGTCTCCCTGGCCACAAAAGTGCTGTTTAATATTTAAAATATCCCTCCTTGCTGCCATTCCAGGTGTCTCCTGGCAGCAAGGAATTCCAGAGTCCAGGGAGTGGAAAATGATTCCCTTTATTGTTTTTGAGGGAAGGCTCCAGGTCAGGCTGGCCTGGTTGGAAATGTCCCTGCTCAGTCCAGAGGGTTTGGACCAGGAGGCCTTGGAAGGTCACAAACCATTCCATGATCCAGTGATTCCCACAGGAATTATCATGATGATTCATTATGATGCTGGTTAAGGGCAGGACATTTCCTTGGAACCTGAATTCCAGGCCCAGGAGCTGGGGTTCAGGATTTCAGCACCTACCTTTGGTCCTGGTGCTCCTGGAGGCCCCATCATTCCCTAAAAAAAAAAAAAAAAAATAGAGGAAACAGTGAAATGTCTGATTTTAAACCCTGAATCTTCCCTTCTCTCACCCTTTCCATGTGGAACCACAGGATCCCAAGGAAATCCTAAATATTGGAGGAGATTTTGGAGACACTGAGAGGATTTTAATGCAAATCTCACCCACCTGCTCTCCTTCCTCCCCCTTCGTGCCAGCAGTGCCAGGAATGCCAATTCCTGCCATTCCCTGCAAGGAAAGCACAGAACCCTCAGGAATTCCAGATCCCAGAGCACCCATTCTTCCCAGATTTCTGCTCCAGAGTCTTAGCAAAACACGAGGGGAGAAATTGCCTCTGGAAATGTTTGGCCCTGAGCAGAGCCAGTGAATTCCAGGAATGAGGGGACATCCCAAAATCCTACAGGACTACCCTGTGATTTCTTTCATTTTCCCCCTGGGCTGGGGGATTCAGGAAATTTCCAACCTTTTCTCCCTGTGGTCCAGGCAGTCCAGGAGCCCCAGGGAGCCCCACAGGGCCTGGCAAGCCAGGTTTTCCCTGGAAAGGAAGGAACATCATCAAATCTTTTCTCCAAACTGGAAAGGTTTATTTTTAATTCTGCAGGGAAATATTTATCCTGATCCGTCCATCTGAGCAGTTCCTTTAAAACTGAGGAATTACAGAGCTGTCTGTGTATTCCCAGATTTCCTTTTCCCTCTCAAATAAGTTATGAATCCCACAAAAAAAAAAAAATGGAAGTCAGAGGCTGAGAGTCTGGAATGGTGAATCCAGACCCATGAAAACTGCTGATTTATGGGATATGGCTCCCCAATATGGCAAAAACAACCAAAAACAGATCCAGGAAGGATGGAAAAACAGCACATGGATGTTATCCTTCAGACTGAGCCACTTCAGAGAATTCCCAAAATCAATCCTGGTGTCTTTTATTCCCAGTAATCCCCCATGGACTTTATTCCTTCTCATATCTCAAACTTCCCACACCCCAAACCTCCTTGTGGGATGATTCCTGGGAAGAACCATCCCTTCCCTTATTTTGGATCTGCTGCCAGTTCAGGCCATTTGCTGTCCCATGCTCTTAATCCACATTTTTCCCCCTCCTCTGGATGTTTTTCCCTGATTTTCTGGGACCTCTCACCGGCTCTCCCGTGTCTCCTCTGTCACCTTTGAGGCCACTCCTCCCACGGGGACCCTGCGTGAAGCACAGGAAATTCCCACTCCATGGATCCCCTTCTCGGATCTCCACAGAATTTTGGGAAGTTTGGAACTTCCTGGGCAGCTTGGAAATAATTATGGAAAAAAGGTTTTTCATCCCAAAGTGGAATCTGACCTCAGGTACTCACCCTGATTCCTGAGTCCCCTGGCTCACCCTGAAACACAGAGGGACAAGGAGAATTCCCATGGGATGGGCATTCACCAAACTTCATCCCAGTAAAAAAATCCCTCAGTCTGACAGTCCAAGAGGGGAAATTTCCCACTCCCACAGGAAGGCAGAGCTTTGGGAGAGCACTCCAGACACCTCCACCTGCAATATTTGGTGTTGGGTCTCCTTTTCCCATGGCACATCCCAGAATTGTGCTGCAAACTCACCTTGATGGAGATTCCTGGTGGCCCTGGAGAACCTGGTGGTCCTGGAACCCCAGGAACCCCTGGCTGCCCCTTCTGTCCCTGTAGGGAAGAAAAGCAGGATTTGGGAGGGGTTTGGGATCTCTCCCAGCCCCCCACACCTGGGGTTTGATACTCACAGGGGGACCAGGCTGCCCATTCCGGCCAGGAATCACCTCCACTCCTCCCAGGACATAGCCTGGCTCTCCCTGTGGGTAAAAGCACCTTGGGAGATCCAGGAGCAGACAGGAGATTGGGTGATTTAATTTAATTTAATTCATTGAATTCCATCAAGCCAAAACCACATGGCCATGACCCGAATTTTGCTTGCTAGCATGGATAAAAATTAATCCCAAGGGAAAAAAAATAGAAGTTGGCTCTCAGCAGGATCCATTCCTGATCTTCATCCACACAGAGAGCTCAGGGGGATGCAAGGAAAGAGAAAAAGTGGAGACTGGGAAAAGGACAGGAAGCTCCTCTTGGTATCTGCCCCCAGAAAACATTGAAATATTTATTGCCCTAAATGGATTAAACCAGGTTTGTTCATAATGGAAACTCAGAAAG
Organism: Catharus ustulatus; assembly: GCF_009819885.2. Taxonomy (NCBI): domain Eukaryota; kingdom Metazoa; phylum Chordata; class Aves; order Passeriformes; family Turdidae; genus Catharus; species Catharus ustulatus. The sequence goes on from NC_046224.1 coordinate 1,902,520, forward strand.
GCAGAATGACCCCACCTCCTCCTGCAATTAATTAACTAATTAATTGAGCCCAGAACCTGGGATTAGGATTGAACACCATAAAGACATAAAATTCCTGAGGGAAACTCCCCAAGATGAAGTCTGGCAGTGCTTAAAATTTCATATTTGCTAAAGATCCTGGTGAAAATGCTTGGGAGAGAGAGGTCACAACAACGAAATGAGTTTTTCCCAGTGAAATCCAGGAGCGGAACTCACTCTGTCTCCTTTTGGCCCTGCTGGTCCTGGATAGCCTGGAGATCCCTGGAATTTAAAATAAACCATGAAATATTAAATAGGAAAACAGCCACAAGACCATGGATGCCCCTGGAAGTGTCCCAGGCCAGGTGGGACAGTGGGAGGTGTCCCTGCCCATGGAATGGGATGAATTTTAAGATCCCTCCCAAATCAACCCAGGATTCCAAATACTCACAGTGTCACCTTGGCTGCCAGGGAGCCCCTGCAAAACAGGACAGAGGGATGCTGGCCACTTTTCTCTGGAATGGAAAACTTTTCTTTGGAGAAGTTTGTTAAAACAACCCATACCATGATTCCAGGGGGACCTGGAGGACCCGGCCGGCCCGGCCTGCCCGGCAGCCCAGGAATGCCATCCTTCCCAGGGAGACCCTAAAAACATGGAACATATCAGCTTGGGGGATGCAAACCCCAAACAGCTTCATCCAGCACTTGAGAGCATTCCCAAATCCCAGAGCAGTTCCCTTTTTGTGGGTTTTGAAAGCCAGCACAGAGCAGGAAGAGCAAAGCACTGACAGAAAAGATCTGAGGGTGATTCTTTGCTCGAACCCCTCCTTGGTGATAATTTGGTTATATTTACTGCCAGACGGAAAGGGATGGATGGGATCTTGGGAATTAGGAATTCCTGGCTGGGCTGGAATTGCCAGAGAATCCCTGGATCCCTGCAGTGGCCAAGGAAGGATTGGAGCAGCCTGGGATGCTGGGAGGTGTCCCTGCCATGAGCTTGGAGCTCCCTGCCCAGGCAAGGCAGGCCAGGATTGTGGGATTCAGGACACTCAGAATCCATGCAGAGGGATTGGGATGGAAAGTGGGGATAGAAAAGAGAGGCCCAGGGAAGGGAGAGCCTTGATGGTTTGCTGAGATTGCAAGGGAAGGCCCTGGATGCATCAATTCCTTGGAGAGGAGATGGATCCAATGTCAGGTTCTGGAGAGCTGGGAATTGCCAGGCTGGAGAAGGGAAGGATGCAGGGAGAGCTTCCAGAACATTCCAGGGCCTGGAGGGGCTCCAGGAGAGCTGGAGAGGGACTGGGGACAAGGGACAGGACACAGGGAATGGGGAAAGGGGAGATTGGGGAAGGAATTCCTGGTTGGGCTGGAATTGCCAGAGCAGCTGTGGCTGCCTATGGAATGTCCAAGGCCAGGCTGGATGGGGCTTGGAGAAACCTGGGATGGTGGAAGGTGTCGAGGTTGGAACTGGATGATCTCTCAAGTCCCTTTCAACCCAAACTATTCCATGATTCCATGCTATTAATTATCCAAGTGGATGGTGCTGTGGGGCCATTCCCTAAAGAATTGGACTCAATGATCCATGTGGGCCCCTTCCAACTGAGAATATTCTGTGACTCACCCTCTCCCCTTTCTCTCCCTTCGCAGTGGAGCTGTGGGGGTCATAACTCCTGTGAGCTGCTGAGCCCCTGGAGCTCTTCAACAGAAAAGAGAAAAAAAATATTATCAGGGAATCAATATCTACCCAAGGATGGCAAATAAAGCCAGGAAACACAGACTAAAACATTCCTTGGCTTAGGCAAAAAAAGGGAAAAGCAGAATTGACCATCCAGGAGAATTAAAGTCTATTCCTATTAATTTATAATATGAATTTTTAATATCTCTGAATGTTCTGCAGTTGCTTTATCCACCAAAACATTCCCAGCTCTGTCCTGGCTTCCTCAGTTCCACTCCCTGGATTTCAAAGGTTTTGCTCTTTAGGGCTGGACAGTGAGGCCAGGATGAGACACAGTGTCCTAAATCCACTCTGATTTCCTAAATCCACTCTGATTCTGCTTTGTAACTCCCCTCAGGGAAGAAGATTTTCCTGTGCCTGACCCACTGCAAGCTGGATTTACTCCCAGGAGTAGGAACTCACCTTTTCCAGCGGGATTTGGGTTCCTGGAAGCTGAGGATCAGAACAAATGGCTTCTATCAGCTCTTGGAGGATTTGGGGGAAGTCATCGAAGGTGGTGACGTAGAAAACGTTCTGGGGGTTCTGCTGCAGCAAGATCCTGTGGAGCTCCATGGGATCAGCTCCTGCCACCCCCACAGCAATGACATGGAGCCCTGGAATGACACAGGTTCCACCACTCCTGATTCTTGGGGTCAGAGTTCCCAACCCCCTACCTGGTAAAAACCTCTGGTGGGATCCCACAGAGAAGTCACCTGGAGCTGGGTGTGAGCTACAGCAAGCCAAGACAAGATGGGGAGAGAAAAGGGAAAGGATGAAGGGGAGAAGGAACCAACAGTGCCCTCAAAGGGACTCCTCACATAGTGCACTGCCTCAAACCCCTGGAAATCCATGGAGAACCGAGGGAAACCCAACTGGGAAACCTCAGCTCTGGAAATCCATGGAGAACCGAGGGAAACCCAGGTGGGCAACCTCAACCCCCTGGAAATTCATGGAGAACTGAGGGACACCCAACTGGGCAACCTTAATCCCCTGGAAATTCATGGACAACCATGGAAACAAAATAGGACAACCTCAAACCTCTGGAAATCGATGGAGAATCAAGGGAAACCTAACTGGGCAACCTCAACTCTCTGGAAATTAATGGACAGCCATGAAAACAAAATAGGACAACTTCAAACCTCTGGAAATCCATGGAGAACCATGGAAACGAAACAGGGCAACATCATCTCTCTGGAAATTCATAGAGAACCGAGGGAAACAAAATGGGGCAACCTAAAACCTCTGGAAATTCATGGAGAATCAAGGGAAACCCAACTGGGCAACCTCAACCTCCTGAAAATTCATGGAGAACCCTGGAAACAAAATGAGACAGCCTCAACCCTCTGGAAATTCATGGAGAACTGAGGGAAACCCAACAGGGCAACCTCAAACCTCTGGAAATTAATGGACAGCCATGGAAACAAAATAGGGCAACCTCAACCCTCTGGAAATCCATGGAGAACCATGGAAACAAAACAGGACAACATCAACCTCCTGTAAATTCATAGAGAACTGAGGGAAAAAAATGGGGAAACCTCAACCCTCTGGAAATCCATGGAGAACTGAGGGAAACACAACAGGGCAACCTCAAACCTCTGGAAATCCATGGAGAACCATGGAAACAAAACAGGGCAACCTAAAACCTCTGGAAATTCATGGAGAACCATGGAAACGAAACAGGGGAACCTCAACCTCCTGTAAATTCATGGAGAAGCAAGGGAAAAACCCAACTGGGCAACCTCAAATCTCTGGAAATTAATGGAGAACCATGGAAATACAACTGGGAAGTCCTACCCAAAGCTTGGGCTGCTCTGGCTGGGGGCAGCACGTCATCCTGGGATTGTCCATCGGTCACGAGCACCAGGATGTGAGGAAATCCCGGTCTCATCCCTCTGGAGGGCTGGAATAATTCCTTCAGCATGTAGGATATGGCATGGCCTGAGCAGACAGGGAGAGACAGGGTGGGAGTCTGGATTAATTCCACAGGTTTGGGCTCTGGATGCCCTTCCACGGGTGGAGGGTGAAGGGAATTCATCATAAGTGGAAAGCCCTGGGCATGGGACAATGTCTTTTGAAGGAGAACAGCAGGAAATCAGCTTGGCTGGAATGGTTCTGGTGGAATCAGCAGATAGTTTTGGAAAAGGGAAACCAAAATATTCCGAAAATTGAAGCACTTTTCTTACACTTCTGGGAAAAAATCCACAGAATTCCCATTTCCAAATGTCTTTGGAAATACCAAGAAAGTTTCACAAAGAAACCTCCCACAGGTTGAAATGGTCAAGAAGCTTCAAAACACTATGGAAAGATTCCTACATGGAGTAAAATGTCTTTATTGACACAAACTCCATAAAAAGAAGGATTAAAGGCATGGTTAGCCAGGAATTTCTAGCCTGACCAGTTCCATGCCTTCTTTCCCAAAGCAATCCCACGAAAATTCCTGTATTTTGACTATCCCTGTTTTTTTTGTGCTCTTGTCCAATACCACTGAGGTGATAAGAGGGATTGGGTACCTCAAAGCTTTCCTGATGTGAAGAATTCATTGAAAAATCACAAAACCACATTCCAAGTTGGATCATCAGATCTAATTCCTGAATGGTCCATAGGGGATCAAATCTCTGAGTTACTGGCACCAAGTTCCAACCAACTGGGCTAAATGATTAAATTAAAATTAACCATTTTTAATTTATTTTTCCTGGTTGTATTCCTCCAGGTATTTCCAGTGTCCAGATGGGAATGAGCACATGGGAAGTGTTGTCCCTCTCTGAGCTTTTTAAATGTGACAAAATATCTGAATTTTTGGCATGCAAAAATGCTTCAAATCAGCCATCCTCATGCTTATAGTGTAAAAACCTCCCTCAAGTGCAGGCAAAATCATAAAATAATGAGGAAAACCAGGACATGGATTAAAGCACCAAGTGGTTGGAAAACCCACTCCCAAAAATTAAATTTAATCCGTTCTCAAATTTAAAACAACTTTGAGCACAACGTTCCCGTCAAGGAAACATCTCCAAACCACTCAGAGGAATGTTTTCCTTGGTTTCCAGGTGCTGTCCTGGGCCAGAAGGATCATCCCAGGTGTCCAAGTCCCCTCCCAGACCTGTTTTGGTGTTGCCTCCGGTGTAGCTCAGCCCTTTGATGGCTCCGAGGGCTCCGTTGCGGTCGCGGTGTTGGTTGAAGTGAAAAGCTGCCCTGGGCTCCTCGTTGTACTGGGCAACAGCAACCTGCCAAGAACAGGGATTAAATTCCCCAAATCCACAGGAAATGGGAGAGACTGCCTCGAGTCAGAGCGTGGTGCACAGGGAATGGGAAGAGATTGAATTCTCTGGGAAAGGGAATCAGATCCTCACCTAAATCAAATTTTTTTATGTTCCCAGAGTTATTTGTTGACCCAGGGTAACTTCATCATTCACCTAAAACCTCCAAGCAGAGTCCAAGAAATTTACATGAACTGAGCTCCTTAATCTCCCTTCCTAATTTAAATATGACATTAATTAAATAAATGACCCCAAATAAATGAGGAACAGAGTCTTCCCATAGGCTTTGCTGCCATTAAATCCTTCAGGCTTAATTTTCCCTGGAGTTGATTCCCATCCTGACCTGGGGCTTTGGTTCTCTGTTTGTTGGAGGGGGGAGCTGCTGGGACATCCTGCATTTCCTACTTGGATCCACATCTGGCTTTCCAACTATTCCCACTCTGGATTTCTAACTGTTGTCTGTCTGCATTTCCAACCATTCCAACTCAGGATTTCTGACTATCCCCACTGTGGTTTCACAACCATCCCCTCTCTGGATTTCCCAACTATTCCCACTCCGGATTTGCCAACCATCCCCTCTCTGGATTTCCAACCATTTCCACTCTGGATTTCCCAACAATTTCTACTTGGATTTCCCAACCATTTCCACCCTGGATTTCCCAACCATTTCCACCCTGGATTTCTTACTGTTATCTGTCTGGATTCCCAACACTTCCAATCTGGATTTCCTAACACTTCCAATCTGGATTCCCAACCATCCCCACTCTGGATGGGGTCAGAAATGGGATCTGAGGGTGGAATATGCACCTGACAGACCTCTGAGCTAACCTAGATGGCATTTCAGGTGTGGAATTTGCTTTATTCCTGATCATTCAGTCCTGGAAAAATAACCAAGAAATGGAAATCTATCCAAAGGGAAAGGTGACATCAAGGAGACTTCAATTCCTGTCTTTTTTGTTCCACACAGGTCTTTCCCTGGCCTTTTTGCTCCAGAGATCCTTGGTGAGCAGACTCTGCTCCAGGCAGGGCTGAGCAGAAGGAGAAAACATAAAGAAAATAACTTCAGGAAATGGAATAAGAAAATCTTGCCTGTGCCCCTTCAGGCCCAATCTTGGGGAAATAGGAAACGATCCGGAAGAGGAAATCCTTCACTTTATTGAAGTTACTCTGGCCAATACTCGAGGATTCATCCACCAGGAACCCAACATCTGCCTTGAGCTTCCCACAAACTGCAGAGGGAAGAGAGGAATTCTGTAAGCTGAGGGGTCCTAAAGCAGAATCCTGGGTTTTGTGTGTTCAGAGCAACAAAACAAACCCCAGACCTCCTGTGATGCCAATTTTGGGGTGAGCAGCAGCACCTTCACCCCTCAGGGTAGTGCTGAGGCCTTCACTCTGTTTATGGGGTTTGGGCCTTCCCTGACATTCCAATCTTGTTATTCAAGGAATTGCGACTGGTTTTAGCTCCTGGGATCAGAGAAGATCTTGGCCTCTGGGAGCTTTGACTATTTCTACATGATCAGCATCATCATCTCTACACCATCATCATCATCGCCATGTCTACACCATCATCATCATCATGTCTACACCATCATCATCATCATCTCTACACCACCATCATCATCATCATCTCTACACCACCATCATCATCATCATCTCTACACCATCGTCATCATCATCATCTCTACACCATCGTCATCATCATCTCTACACCATCGTCATCATCATCTCTACACCATCATCATCATCGTCATGTCTACACCATCATCATCATGTCTACACCATCATCATCATCATGTCTACACCATCATCATCATCTCTACACCACCATCATCATCATCATGTCTACACCATCATCATCATCTCTACACCAACGTCATCATCATCTCTACACCATCGTCATCATCATCTCTACACCATCATCATCGTCATGTCTACACCATCATCATCATGTCTACACCATCACCATCTCTACACCATCATCATCATCATCTCTACACCACCATCATCATCATCATCTCTACACCATCATCATCATCTCTACACCATCATCATCATCTCTACACCACCATCATCATCTCTACACCACCATCATCATCATCTCTACACCATCATCATCATCTCTACACCACCATCATCATCATCATCTCTACACCATCATCATCATCATCTCTGCACCATCATCATCATGTCTACATCACCATCATCATCTCTACACCATCATCATCATCTCTACACCACCATCATCATCATCTCTACACCACCATCGTCATCATCATCTCTACACCACCATCGTCATCATCATCTCTACACCACCATCGTCATCATCATCTCTACACCATCGTCATCATCATCTCTACACCATCGTCATCATCATCTCTACACCATCGTCATCATCATCTCTACACCATCGTCATCATCATCTCTACACCATCGTCATCATCATCTCTACACCATCGTCATCATCATCTCTACGACACCATCATCATCATCTCTACACCACCACCATCATCATCATTTCTACACCACCATCATCATTTCTACACCATCATCATCATCTCTACACCACCATCATCATCATCATCATCTCTACACCATTCCTACATCATCATCATTTCTAAACCATTCCTACATCATCATAATTTCTACACCATTCCTACATCATCATCATTTCTACACCACCACCATCATCACCTCTACACCACCATCATCATCATCATCTCTACACCATTCCTACATCATCATCATTTCTAAACCATTCATACATCATCATCATTTCTACACCATTCCTACATCATCATCATTTCTACACCACCACCATCATCACCTCTACACCACCATCATCATCATCATCTCTACACCACCATCATCATCTCTACACCATCATCGTCATAATTCCTACATCATCATAATCATCCTCATCCTCCTCCTCCTCCTCATCCCGCACTCACTCAGCCCAGGCAGGGCTGTCAGTGGCGCTGACACCGTGCTGGTCCATACTGGGAGCTCTGGGAGCTTTGTGCTGGTGGGCACTGGGAGGGGAGTGGTCCCCACACTGCTGGGAAATCCCGATGGAGATTCCCTCATATCCAGCGGTGTAGGAGCCCCTGGAGCAGTCGGTGACTCTGTGGGAGCTCCTGCTGTAGGACCCAAACACAAAAAGTGAATTTTAAACCTCTTTTAGCCATAATGTCACTCCCCAGCAAAGAGAAAAAGGGTGGAAAACCCAAAAATCAGCCTCAAGTGCAGTTTTCCCTGGAAAATCCGTCTCCATCCTTCAAACCTGTTTGTCCAAGGAGCGTTGTCTCCAATCCTTCCGAGTCTCCAAACACTGGTTTTATGGAAAACAAATACATTTCCTTGGAGCTCAGCCCTGTGACTCGATATGCTCGGGAAGATGCTGGTAACAATTCCTGGGAAAGAGCAGGAGCTGTGGAAAACAGGAGAAAGACTGATGGGAGCCAGAAAAACTCAAGAGTCATTCCCATTTCTGTGGCATCACTGTTGGCAAACAGGAATTTGGGGATTAGACGATTCCCGGGATTTGGAGAAGAGGCAAAAGGAAATAATTTCCAAAGTGCAATGGTCAGGTCTTAAATCAGATGAAATGAGATTGATTTTGTGCATTAAAAAAGAAAAAAATTGGAATTGATGCAAAAATTTAAGGAATTTGGTGCAAGTGGTGCCGAAGGCTGAAAGTCCAATTTTTAGCCAGTGGTTCTCATGGATAGAAATGAGGTTCTTTTTTGGGAATGAATGGAAAGTTTGATGAAAAATAAAATCAAACTTGACTGAGAAATTTGGCTGCACACAATTTGATTTAAAACAATGATAGGGAAAAAAATGTTGTAATAATGATTGACATTTCCTAAGTGCTTTACTTTAGAAATAATAAATGATGAATTTGACACTGTTCAAAGTGGAATTTCTACCTTTTTTATTCTGAAATAACATTTTACTTTTAAAAAATCACCCAAAAAGCTCAGTTTGTAGGGCAAGAAATAAAATCAGTGCAAATAATCTGCTCCGCTGTCATCAACTCATAAAATCGGAAAAGATCAAATCCAGTCCCTTGTTCTCAATTCGCCACAAAAAATTTTGGAAGGGAGCTTTTTCCTGCTTTAAATAATAAAATCCCTCTTGAAATGTGACTTAAACTCTTGTGCTTCCCTCTTTTTGGGAAGTCGAGTCAAAACAGTCATAATTGGTTCATTTTGTCTGATCCAGAGGTGGAATGATCCCAAGTGGAATAGAAAGGGACACAAATGTTACCTGAGGACAATCCCCACGTCACCAAATACAGGGATGCTCCAGGAACTGCATCCCAGGACAGCAAAACGCTGGAATCCGTGGCCTCCTGCACCCTGAATTCCATCACTTTGGGCAAATCCACTGTTGGAAAAGCAAGGAACAAAGTTCAATGGGCTGGAAAGAGCTTTGGGGATATTTCTGTCCCCTGAATTCCATGATTGTGGTGAGAGGAAGGACCTTCTCCAGCATTTCAAGGGTTTTCCAAGCAATCAGACCAGGTTCTCATTTGGGGGGAATTACACCAGATCTTCAGTCTAAACTGATTGAAATTTGAGTTTTTGGGATGGGTAATGAAGTTTTTCCTGTGATTTTTTCTCCCTGAAATCCCAGTGTTGACTCCACATCCCTTTCTCCTCTGTTTGATCTCCAAACTTGCCCATTCTGGCACAACTCCTGAGGGATGTTGGCCTTTACCTGCTGGAGATGGTCAAGGTATTGCAAAAAGAGGGAACTCCAAGACAATGTGCTACAAAAAATGGGGATTATTGGCAGGGGAAGACAGGGAAATCCCAATATTCCTCTGTAATAAGAAGAAAGGATCCATGCCTGATTTTTGGGTGGAATTTGAGAAGAAACAAGGCTGGGTTGGATGGGATCTATGGAAGGTGTTGGAACCAGATGATCTTCAAGGCTCCTTCCAACCCAAAACATTCTGGAATTCCAGGAGTAAGGTGTCCATCAGTCAAAATTGCTCTTTTTTCTGTCACTCCCCTGTGGAGATGCTGCTATCCCAATCCATGAATCCCATACTCACGGGTTTTGGCTGTGAGGGTTGTGGGGTTTCCCTCCTGTCCCCTTCCCACTGCAGACATGGAGATGGTGTAGGTGGTGCTGTCCTTCAGTTTGGGAATCACAAAGGAAGCAGCCTCTGCTGGGACCAACTGGGAGGATTCTGAGTCACCTGAGAGGAGACATCCCAAAAAAAATGGTGGCCATGGGAAAGGAAGTGTTGGATCCCACAAACCTGGGGTTTTTTGAGCTTTCTGTGCTGTCAGGCACTGACCCCCATCAGAACACTGCTTTGGACCTGAGGCCTTGGAGAAGGCTCCAAATTTGAGTGATGGAGTTAAAATCATGGGTGTGTAGTTAAATAGAAGTGTGTGATTTCACATGGTAAAGGGTTTTAAATTTAAGGTTTTTATAATATAGTAACAGGTATGGGACAAGATGGAGGATTTTGGGTGGTGTCTCTTTGGGTGCTCATCTTCCTCCTCCTCCATGGTTTCAGGCAGTTTCTGGTTGGTCAGTCACTGTCACACTGAGGGAATTTGGTTATTGGGTTAAAAGTATAAATAATAGAGGTGTTAATTCTCTCTTGGACTGTTTAGCTTTAAGAGACCTTGTAGCAGCCGGATTTCTCTCCATTTTGCTCACTTTTAGCTGGTAGCTGGAAGTGCTGCTGAACTTTCTGTACTTTAGATAAGATTTAATAAACAACCAAGCCCCAACACAAGAAAATCTGTTTCCTTCGTGTATTTTTTAATCCTGGCTCTGAGTGAGCACAAAAAAAGACTTAAAAAAACCCACTAATTAATTGATAGAAAACACAACCACCGTTACAGGAAGTGTAACAGTCATTGCTGCAGCAGCTTTACACACATCTGACAGGACCTGACCTGAGTTAGGAGCTCATTCTGCCCACAGGGAAACTGAGGCACAGGCAGCAGGGAAATCCAGTCACAAATGTGGGAAGGAACTAATTCTTGGAATTCCCAAATCCCAGCTACATTTATATCCTTGGTTAGAGCCTAAAGCTTAGCTCAGGGCTCATTTAGAGGAGTTCAATCCGTCCCTGTAGACATTGAACTCCCCACCTACCCTGATGGAAAAAGGAATTTCCTGAGCCAAATTCCCCATTTTTTGTGGCTTCCCTGACCAACAGATCAGGATTCTTACCATTGGATGGCTCCCAGGATATTTTGTACTGACTTATCCCAGGAAGGCTTTTCCAAGCCAGCTTCAAAGTGTTTACACCAGTGTCAGTAACCCTCAGGTCCTGGATGGGCGGGATGGGGTTGGGATCTCCAGAAGGAGCTGGAAAAATGAACCAGGATAAGATTTCAGCTCAGAGCTGAAACAGGGTATCAGCTCTCAGCTCAGATTTCTGATCTCAGCTCAGATTTCTGATTTCAGCTCAGGTAAGATTCAGACTGATTCCAGAGCAGAACCATGGTTCCAAGCTGTGGTGGTGGAGAAAAAATTGGGCATTTATTCAATATCTGCTTTCCAAACATCATCCAGGATGCCAGGCTGAAATTTGTAATGGATCCATGGATTCCAGGCTGAGGAATCTCATCCTCACCTCTTACCACCCACACCAAACTGGTGACACACAGAGAAGAGCTCCAAGAGAGGATGGATCGTCCAGACACATCTTCAAATTCCATGAAAAACTCACTGAGATGGACTCAGAACACTGAGAGGAGCCAGAACTCCGTGCTGGAAGAGGCACAATCCAAGGAATTCCCAGATCCTCACAAGTGAAGGCTGGTGGGTGATGCCTGCAGAGAGGTTCTGGCATTCCTGAGGTGGTTGTGGATAAATAACTCTGGGAATTGCATTGATAAATCCAGGATTGACCAACGTGCCAGAAGGACGGGAACAGCCATGGATTATTGGCATAATCCCATAATCCCCATTATTGCCACCAGCAGTGAGGGCTTCTTGTGTCTCCACCATCCACAGGACATCCAGAGTTGGATCCACCAGGACCACAGAGCCCAACTCTTAAATGTATGAACACAAAGACTGAACCCAAAAACTTTGGTGTTTTTATCACCAGGCTCTGACCAACTGAGCCAATCCCAAGGCCACTCCAGGCTTTGCATCCCAACTCAAGGAGGGTTTTTCCAGCAGGATTTACCTGTGTGGTGAGTCAGAATCGCCTCTGGCCCCTCGGTCCTGCTGAACACGGCCTGGACACTGACCCTGTACAGGGTGTTGGGCACCAGGTGGTCAATGCGATGAGCCAGCACTCTGCTGCCCAGGTACCGAGTCCTGGCAACCTGTTTTCCTGGAAAAACAGGGATATTTCAGAGCCTGGAGCTCACTTCCTTCCTCCAAAGGAAATTTCTGCACTGCTGTCCCACAGCTCTGGGGATTATCCCCATCAGTAAAACCATGAAAACAAAGAGGAGGAGCCATCAACAACAGGACCTAGTTTCCCAGCTGTGGAATCTCCTTCCCACCCCCAGGAGTGGGTCAGGAATTTGGGAATGTCCTTTCCCTGTTCACCTTTGCCTGCTCCCACGGGGCTCCAGGTGAGTTTGAATTTGGTGGCAGCAGCTGTGGCATTCCAGGACAAGGACAGGCTGGTGCTGGTGTGGGACATCACCTTGAAGTTGGAGACAGATCCCAGAGGAGCTGCAGGATGGGGACAACATCAGGAGCGTCCTGATTCCTGCCCAAAGGCTCAAGACTGAGATGTTAATGAGTCAAAATTACATCAAAGGGTTAAAAATGCAGTCTTTGCTTATCCTTGGTGTCTCCTAATCTTCTCCTGCTGCCACTTTTGGAACCTCTTCCAAGAATCCCACCCCTGCTTTTGGGTCAGTGGTGCTGCCTCTCCCCTGCTCCCAGGGCAGCAGCCCAGAAGTTTGAGAGGGACAAGGTTTGTCCAGGGAATCTCATCTCCCAGAAGGATTTATTGGGAATTCTGGAATTCTCTGAGACAGGAAACAGCCCTTCTCACCAAAGACTGTACTAGGATGTTCCACCCTTTTTATCTTCCTGTGGTTTCCTACAGCAGATTTTACACAGATTTACTATTTTTCAGATTTTTTTTGGGTGGGTTCTAACAACGTTGAGGATTTAACACTGGTGTGGATTTTGGGAAGGAATTCCTGGCTGGGAGGATGAGGAGGCCCTGGCACAGGGTGCCCAGAGCAGCTGTGGCTGCTCCATCCCTGGAAGTGTCCAAGGCCGGGTTGGATGGGGCTTGGAGCAGCCTGGGATAGTGGAAGGTGCTGGAACAAAGTGGGCTTCCAACCCTTCCAACTATTCCAACCCTTCCAAGTCTTCCAACTCTTCCAAACCTTTCAACCCTTCAAAATCTTCCAACTTTTCCAACCCTTCCAAGCCTTCCAACTATTCCAACCCTTCCAATACTTCCAACTATTCCAACCCTTCCAACTCTTCCAAACCTCTCAACTCTTCCAACTGCTCCAAACCTTTAAACCCTTCAAAATCTTCCAACTTTTCCAACCCTTCCAAACCCCTCAAGTCTTCCAACCCTTTCAAACCTTCCACTGTTTCCAACCTTTCCAACTATTCCAACCCTTCCAACCTTTCCAACTATTCCAACCCTTCCAACCTTTTCAACTATTCCAACCCTTCCAACCATTCCAACCCTTCCAACTATTTCGACCCTTCCAACCTTTCCAACTATTTTGACCCTTCCAAACCTCCCAAACTTTCCAACTCTTCCAACCTCAAACAATCTGGGACCTTATGAATCTGAAGCTCCTCCCAGGAGGATCACAGGACCAGACACAGTCAGGGATACTCAAGGTCAAACCAGATACACAGAGGTTACGTTCTGTAGCACCTACTCCACCATCCCCCCTGCACTCACCCGTCCTGGCCGAGGTGGTGACCCCAGGGCCCTCCCCGGGGCCGAAGAGCACAGACACAGAAATCATGTACTCGGTGTCAGGGGCCAGGTTGCGGAGCTGGTGGGACGTCACCGACTTGCCGAGGGACAGGTGACGGGGACGGTCCTTGCCGAAGAATTCTTTGGAAGAGAAAACAAAACACAAAGAGGAGGAAGAGTCTGGAGAGCAGCTCTGTTGCATTCTGGGAAATCCTCTGCTGGAGGATGCCTGCTCCAGGACAATTCAGGAGGAATTTTTTGGTGGAAAAGGTGGTCAGGTGTTGGAAGGGGTTGCCTGGAGAGGTTTGGAGTGCCCATCCCTGGAGGTGGCACTTCCATCACAAGGTGGGGATTGGGCACAGGTTGGATTTGGAAGTCTTTTCCAGCCTCACTGATGCTGGGATTCCATGTGTACATTAAGGCAAGGAAGACTTTTCCTGTGTTTATTTATTTTGGAATTTTAATATCGAAATGATCCAAAACCAGTTGAGAGGAACAGAATCCAAAACATCTCACATTCAGGGACAACAGGATGCTGGGAATGCCCGCTGTCTCCTTCCTGGGGACTCTGTGTTGGCCTCAGGGCCAGTGTTTTGGGTTGCAATACAGGATGTGACCAGCAGTATGGATTCTGTCACCATCTGTTAAACCAGCTGGGGCAGTGATCCTCATCTCCATGGGAGATATCTCCTGTTAATGGGCCAGCTGTTAAACCAGCTGGGGCAGAGTTCTTTATCTTTTCACAGCCCATCCTCCCTCCAGGAGATCTCTCCTGTTCATGGCCACTGAGTCCCAGTGCATGGCTGATAAAATTCCATCATCCCATGGGGAGATGCTCCACCCAGGGGAGGAGCCAAGCATTTCCTACCCAGATAAAATCTGAGATTTGGAACATCAGAGCAGTCTTTTGGAGCAGTTCATGAGCTGGACCTGCCCTACTCCCAGCACTCCTAAAGTTCTCCCATTCCAAGGGGAGCAGAGATGGATCTCACCTGGTGTCGGACCCCAGGCCACCCTGTACCCAGTGGCTCCTGCCACCGAATCCCAGGACACCAACAGGCCGTTGATGGAAATCTCACTCACTTTCAGCATCTGGACACTGCTGGATGCCACTGCAAGGCAGAAGACTCATATTAAGTATGTTGGTTTTCTTTTTTTTTTTTATTTTATTATTGTTAAAGTAGAAGTGCATTTTTGTGGTTTAAGTTGTATAAGTTTTTGTTACATTATGGATGTACATGGTGTTAAGTTTGGGTTTTTAGTTGTTAGGTTATTTGAAAAAGCAATTTTTCTTTTTTTTTTTTTTAAGTGTTGAATTTTTTTGTTTTATATTTTTTATTGGGTTTGTTGTATATAGAGATTATTTGTACACTGATATTTTTATGGTTTTTTTTTTTAAACTTGTATTTAGAGACTTTGAGGGTTAGCTTTTGTTATTATTTTTTGTTTGATAACAGTATTATGTGATAAGGATTTTGTTTTAGTACTATTTAGAACTGTAGCTTTGTTTGCAGCGTTTTAAAGACAGATTAATTAAATAATTATAGATTTATTAGGTGGTTTGGTGTAATTTTTTTTTTGGTTACGTAGGTTTTTAGGGAAAAGGATTTAGTATTGGTTTTTGATTTTGTGCTAGTTATTTTGACATTTGATTTTGTATTGGAAGTTTGTCTTGAGGATGTATTTTTTTTTATTATTGTTTACTGGTTGATTATTTTTGTTGGTGCATTTTTAATTTTTTTAACCACTGTCAGTGGGTTCATCCAGCCCCATCCAACAATTCAAAGAGGTCTCCACACTCAAGAAGTGACACCAGCTCCGTGTTTTCTGCAGGACACCCACCCGTGGTGGCCTTGCCCGTCACCAGCGGTCCCTCGATGTCCCCAAAGATGGGGTTGATGGTCACCGTGAGCTCTGTGCCCGGCTCCAGCCCCTGG
Source organism: Catharus ustulatus (assembly GCF_009819885.2). Taxonomy (NCBI): domain Eukaryota; kingdom Metazoa; phylum Chordata; class Aves; order Passeriformes; family Turdidae; genus Catharus; species Catharus ustulatus. Next base: position 1,918,321 of record NC_046224.1, read on the forward strand.
ATCATGTAATAGCTGTAGGAGCTGCCCAGGGTCACGTCCTGGATGCTGCCCTCTGGAAAGGGATTTGGAAAGAAAATCAAAAATGGCCCCAAAATCCAGCGAGATTCCAGGGGTTTCTGAGAGGGGAAAAAAAAAAAGGAGAATTGGTGGGCAAAATTCTGAAGAATATCTGACTTTAAATGGCCTGAAAGCTCCAAAAATGGCCCCAAAAAATTTCCAAAAATTAGAACTGGAACACCCCAAAACTGTCAAAATTGCAAGGATTATGAGGAAAAACATCAGCAAATATTTAGGAAAAATTAAGCATAAAAGCCCAGAAAAATCCCTAAAAGTTCACACTAAGAAACAAAAAAATCCCCCTGAAATCGCACAAAAAATGGCCAGAAAATTCCTCAAATCTGCACTAAAAAGCACCCCAAATTTTCTAAAATTTCAAGGATTTCTGGGAAATATCTCAGGAAAGATCTCCTAAAACATCCATGCCAGGAAAACCCACAAAAGGATCCAGACCCTGCTCAGCCCTGGGTGACTCTGGAGTGATCCTGCCTTCCCTGCAGGAACTGAAGGCAGTGATGCCCCAAATCCCAGTTTTAACGTCCTTGTTGTGGGCTAAACCCAGCTCAGCTAAACGTGCCCAGCAGGAGAAGAGTTAAAACCGAATTCCTGTGAATCCTGCAGGCAGCAGGATATTGGGGAAAACCTCTAGAAGAGAGAAAATGCCTTTTCCAGTTTGGTCACTGGATGGTGCCACGTCCCCATTTTCTGTTCCAGCAGCCCCATCCCCCTTTTCCCACCTGCTCTCCACATCCCCCAGCTCCAGTTTATCTAATCCCGGTTTTAAAAGTCACACCAGGAAAAACAAACCCCTGCAGGGTCTGGATCCCATCACTACATCCCTAATCCTGGGCTGGAGTGTGGGAAGAGCACCCAGAGGGGCTGGAATTGGGATTTTTCCAGCCCTGGGATTGGGGTGAGCTGGTACCAGGTGAAAAAGCAGCTGGAAATTTGGGGAGCAGGTTCTACCTGAGGAGGTTTGTCCCCTCAGTGTCCCCATTCCCAGACAGAACTCCATTCCTAGCTGGGATATTGGGCACAGCCTAGGTAAACTGCTGAGTTTTGGGGTGTGCTGTGAGAAAAGTTCATTACAAAGCCATAAAATTTGAAGATTTTTCCCTCCTGGACTAATCCCCCCTCTGTCCTGGTGGGACATGTCTCCTTTCATCACAACCAGGAGAGGGAAATGTCGTTTTTATTCATCCCTGAACCCCAGAAAAATCAATCCCAAAATCAGCCATCAAACCAGAATTTCTCACTCCCAGCACCAAGAAAAATATTTTTGTGCTCAGGGATGGGGAAAAGCTCCAGCTGCAAAGGTGGATTTGTGTCCAAACACCCATATTTGCCTAAAAATGAGGATTCTGTGGGGTGCAGCCAGGTTTTAGTGCTGCAGAGAGAAAAGCAACGAGCACAGGCACTCCCCTGTTCCCCCAAAAATCACTCACTCAGTTGTGCCCCAAAAAAGGGGGACCCCAAACACTTGGGGGCTGTGCAGCTCTGCAGGGAGGGTTTTCCCAGCCCTTCTCAGCTATTCCAAGGCTCCTCAGGGCCAGTAAATCCATGGAATATCAATTCCATGTAACAAGGCTGGTAATCCACCAGCCTGCCTCATGCAGAGCCACAGCAGGAAGATTTGCATCCATGGCAGAGAAAATTCCACTGGTCACAGATCCCCAAAAAATACCCCCAAAACCCCCCAAAAAACCCCTAAAATCCCAAAATTCCCAAAAAAGGAATCCCAATTCCTTTTGAACAAAGATGGAATCCAATCCAATCCAAAATGCATACCATACCTTGGGAATCTCACAGCTCCCATTTTTCCATGCCCTGCTCATGGATACACACCCCCATCCCTGTATCCATCCCTGATGTCCAGGTGAGCTCAATTCCATCCCTGTGTCCATGCCTGATGTCCAGGTGAGCTCAATCCCATCCCTGTGTCCCATACTTGATGTCCAGGTGAGCTCAATCCCATCCCTGTGTCCCATACCTGATGTCCAGGTGAGCTCAATCCCATTCCTGTATCCCATCCCTGATGTCCAGGTGAGCCTGTATCCATCCCTGTATCCCATCCCTGTATCCCATACCTGATGTCCATACCTGATGTCCAGGCGAGCCTGTATTCCATCCCTGTGTCCCTTCCCTGATGTCCAGGTGAGCTCAATCCCATCCCTGATGTCCAGGTGAGCCTGTATCCCATCCCTGTATCCCATCCCTGGTGTCCAGGTGAGCCTGTATCCCATCCCTGATGTCCAGGTGAGCTCAATCCCATTCCTGTATCCCATCCCTGATGTCCAGGTGAGCCTGTATCCCATCCCTGTATCCCATCCCTGTGTCCATACCTGATGTCCAGGTGAGCCTGTATCCATCCCTGTGTCCCATCCCTGTATCCCATACCTGATGTCCAGGTGAGCCTGTATCCATCCCTGTGTCCCATCCCTGTATCCCATACCTGATGTCCAGGTGAGCCTGTATCCATCCCTGTATCCCATCCCTGTATCCCATACCTGATGTCCAGGTGAGCTCAATCCCATCTCTGTGTCCATACCTGGTGTCCAGGTGAGCCTGTATCCATCTCTATCCCATACCTGATGTCCAGGTGAGCCTGTATCCCGTGGCTCCCCGGACTGGGCTCCACCGCGCCTGCAGCGTGTCCGTGGTCTCGTTCTGCAGCCACAGATTTTCCACAGGCTGGAGCTTCACTGGAAGGAGAACATGGAAGAGAATTTCAGAGCCTCCACCTGGCTCTCCATGAACGTTCCTCCAGCCCAGGTGGGTGAGGGGAACACCTGGCAGGAGGTGGCTGGGTGGGATTGGGATCTGCTCCCATGGGATGAGGGACAGCACGAGAGGGAACGGCCTCAAGCTGTGCCAGGAGAGGTTTAGGTTGGAAATTGGGGAAAAAACTTCATGGATCAGGCATTGGAAGGGAAAATCCCTGGAGGGATTTCAAAGCCATGTGGATGTGGTGTTAGTGGCTGGGGATGGTTGGATTTGTGGATTTTAGGGGGATTTTCCAGCTTTTATGATTCTTTTAAGGGATTTCCAGGGGAATCTCATAAACCAGAGCTGGAACAGCCCAAGCTGGGACTGTCCAGGACCAAACCCCTCTGAGCACCAGCCCTGTGAAATGTGGGTGCAAAACAGAGGGGAAATGATCTCCCACATTCCCCAAAACTGCAGGACAGCACTGAGGATGCCCATGAGGGAAAATTTAGGATGGAATTGGGAAGGTCCTGGTGTGTTGGAACCCTAAAGCCTGGGAGTTTGGAACTTTCTGTGCTGTCTGTCTTTTGACTTGAGGCCTTGGAGAAGGCTTCCAAAATTAATTAACAGAGTTGAAATCACTGGTGTGTGGTTTAAATAGAAATCACACAGGGAAGGGTTTGAAATCTGAAGTTTTATAAGAGGAAGTAAAGGTGAGTCTTCCTCATCCTGAACTTCCAACCCCTCCCATCGATGACAACACAAAGGATCTCTGGGAGATCTCCAATTTCCTCCCTTCACCTTCTGAATTGGTTTCCAGGTGTAAAAGAGTCACAATTGTTTGTGTTTCTCCAGATCTATTTATCAGTTTCTCCTTTTCTCATTGCAAACCCCACTGAGCAAACAGAGAAATGACAAACAATTCATTATTTAAATCTGAGATAATTATTTGTCCTGGTTTAGGGCAAATTTGGGAGGAAATTTCTGAATGGGATCCCTTGAGGAAAATTCAAGCAGTCCCTCCCTCAACTGGTGTGGGTGACACTATCCCAAGTCTGGCCTTTTTTAACCAGCTTATTTATCTTAATTATTTCCAGCAAGTCCTGTCTATCTATCTGTTTTAATTAATTCCAGCAAATCTATCTTTTTAGCTAAAAATCCCAACTTTTCTAAAATGAATAAAAAGAATTGTAAAATAAATAAATAAATAATGATTTAAAAAAAAAAAATCAATAAACAGCCAAACACAAAAACCTGTCTCTCTCATACTTTCAATTCCAACTCTAACTGGAAAAAGAAAAGGGAAAGAAAAGGGAAAGAAAAGGGAAAGAAAAGGGAAAGAAAAGGGAAAGAAAAGGGAAAGAAAAGGGAAAGAAAAGGGAAAGAAAAGGGAAAGAAAAGGGAAAGAAAAGGGAAAGAAAAGGGAAAGAAAAGGGAAAGAAAAGGGAAAGAAAAGGGAAAGAAAAGGGAAAGAAAAGGGAAAGAAAAGGGAAAGAAAAGGGAAAGAAAAGGGAAAGAAAAGGGAAAGAAAAGGGAAAGAAAAGGGAAAGAAAAGGGAAAGAAAAGGGAAAGAAAAGGGAAAGAAAAGGGAAAGAAAAGGGAAAGAAAAGGGAAAGAAAAGGGAAAGAAAAGGGAAAGAAAAGGGAAAGAAAAGGGAAAGAAATTTGAAAAAAGAAGAAAAAAAAAAGAAAAAAGAAAAAAAAAAAAAAAAGAAAAAAAGCCTACCAATCAACCAACCAAAAAATCCTGAAAAATCCCCACCAGCTCCCAGGTGGGGACAGCCATGGGGTCCCAGCTCTTACGTGTCCTGCCCAGGGCAGCCACGGGCTGGCTCGGGCCCTCGGGGTACACTGCATAGATGCTGATGCTGTATTCCCTGTCCTCCTGCAAATTCTCCAGCAGGTGGGAAGAGACATCACCCCTCAGGATCTGCTCAAGGGTCACCCCAGGCTTGTTGGCTGCAAAATCCAGGAGAAAAAGGGGTGGTGGATGTTGTATATAGGTAATATATTATAAAAGAAAGGTTTTGCAAAGTCAGGTCTTGCCCTGCTGAATTAGCAGCTAATGAGAAAGGATCATAGGAATGAAAATCAGTTAGCACAATGAATTATTCTTGTAGATAAAAAAGTCTGCACCTGTAAAAACCATGAAAATCAGTAAAAAATATATATAACTAACCAAAAATAAAGAATGCAAAATGCCATTTATCAACCTGTATTGTTAGCCAATTAAATCTAACACAGTGCTTTCTGCCAATCCCATACAAATATCAACTGAGCAATAAATATTCTGCTTTTTCTACATAAAAAAGACTACTACTGCAAAGGTGAAGCCTTTCCATGGCTCAGATTGGATCTCCCAATCCATGTGGTGCTGCTTGGAATTCTGGCTGTTCTGTCCCAAAATCTTGAGCTCATCCCAAACCCCCATCAAAGCAGTGGGAAAAACATCTGGATGTGCCAGGGCAAACAAGGAATTCACAGCATTGTTCTTCCAAGGAAAATTACTTCCAAGGACTTTATCCTGGATCAACCACAATATTTGGAAAAAATCTATCCTGGACTTTTTCCAGAGTCATGCCAGGAGTTAAGGGCACCTTCCCTGTCCTTGGATCACTGCTCCTTTTAAAGAAAATGCCAAGAAAAAATTAAGAAAAATCAATTAAAATTGAATTAAATGAATAAAATGAATTTAAAGTTAATAAAACTCACCCCTGGGGATGTAGATCTTGTAGCCCTCCAGTTTGCCCAGGGGAGGTGTCCAAGCCACCTTCAGGCTGAAAAGTCCTTCCTCTATCACACGGAAATTGGTGACTGGAGGCACGGGAGCTTTGGGGACACAAAAATGGGGCAGAAATGGAAAAGACCCTTGGAAAATCTTTTGTCTGCAGGGACAGAGAGACACAAAGAGGAGAAACACCAACTCCCTCAGCTGATTCCTTAAAACCAACAATCCCCCTCCCACCAACCCCTTTTCCCACTTGGAAATAGAGATGAAACATCCCAAGGCAGAAGTTTGGGAGTGGTGTTTGGATCTGAAATATCCCCCCAGGAGCAGAGGGAATCTACCCCAGGCAGGGAAAACTCTGCAGCAACCAAAGCCATGAATCAAAGCCTGCTTTGCTCCCACAGCCACGATTCCAAGGGAGAGGAGCCCCTTTGGATCCAGCCAGCCATGGCAGGTGGATTTATAGCTCCTGCTGATAATGAGAGATCAAATGGCTTTATTTGCACCCATAAACACATTCCATCTTCTTCCTGGCAAGTGCACATGAGTCAAACCTCATTGAGGAGCTTTATTTATTCATCCTGTCAGAGATCTTCCCTCGAGGAGACAAACAACTCCAGGGTGTGTAGGGAGGAACAAAAGACACGGAAAAAAGAAAATTCTTTATAAAATCCCTCTGGCAAAGCAGGATTGGAGCTTCATCCAGGGATGTGAGTGGGATTAGCAAACCCCTTACACCCTGAGAATTTTGAAAAGCAGAGATGATAAAGTTCCAGTCCCACGTTCAAACGTTCTCCTGACATTTCCCCATCCCTTCTGATTCCTCCTCTGGCTGGGGACACCCCTCAAAGCCACCCCTTGAGGGTCAGCAGAGCAGATCTGCCAGGGAAAAACAGGAATTCGCAGCTGGTTCTTCCAAGGGAAGTCCTTCCAAAGACTCTGGAGTGTCTGGAGAAGGGAAAAATCCTGGACTCTTTCCAGAGTCATGCCAAGAGATGTTCTCCTGACATTTCCCCATATCCCTTCTGGGGAACTGAGATTCCTCTTTTGGCTGGGGACACCCCTTGAGGGTCAGCAGAAGAGATTTTCCCCTGGACATTGGTCTGGGTGAGTGACCTCAATCTCTTCATCAATAATTTTACTTTTTTAACTAATTGTATTACAATAACTTTAATATATTTGCTTTAATTAAATTACTATAGTGTAATTACTGTGATAAAGTGCACAATTCTGTCCTGTCCTGGTAGTTTTATCTTCTCTACTGTGCAGTAAATAATTCTGATCAAGGTCTTTTCATCTACTCATTTATCACAAGAAATCATTGATTTTGATATAAATATACCTGGTTTGCCATCTTTAATCCTTGGACAAAGGTTCAACCACAACTCTATAATTCCTCAGATTTAATCTGTTGACAATCTGGAGCTGGGATTGGATCCAGCCCCATCCAGGTCCCTCGTGGAGAAGTCTGGAAAGCCCAGGAGTCCTTCCTGCACCTCAGGACTCAGCAGGAGCTTGTCTAATAAACTTGGAAGCTCCAAACCCAGGCCACCATCTATCCATCATCCATCCATCATCGATCATCCATCATCCATCCTCCATCCATCCATCGTCGATCATCCATCCATCATCGATCATCCATCCATCACCTATCATCGATCATCCATCCATCCTTCATCCATCCATCCTTCATCCATCCATCCTCCATCTCCCATCCTTCATCCATCCATCATCCATCCATCCATCACCCATCCATCCATCCATCACCCATCACCCATCCATCATCCATCCATCATCCATCCATCCACTACCCACTACCCATCCACCCATCCATCATCCATCCATCACCTATCATCCATCCATCCATCCTCCATCCGTCCTCCATCCATCATCCATCCCTCCATCACCCATCCATCCATCCATCCATCCATCCATCCATCCATCCATCCTCTCCAGTTTTGGGGTGCTCCTCTCCTCAGGGATGGCCCAGGGGACACTCACTTGTTTTCCCTTTGATGGCTGCCGGCTCCCCCAGGTCTCCTCCGTACCTGGCCCTCACCGTGAGCACGTACTTGGTGCTGGGCTTCAGACCTGTCACCAGCACCGTGGTGGTGTCCCCATCCACCTCCACCTGCCACATGGGGGGCAAGGGACATTGTTACACCCCCCCAGAACATCAGGTCACCTCCCACACCTGCTCAAGGTGACTTCCATGAGCAGCAGCCTCCTAAAACCCTCACCCAAATGTGATCCTCAAATTGTGGAATAGCCCATGGAATAGCCCAGGAAATAAAACATGGAGAGTGCATTAAGGGTAAAGGTGATCTCAAATTCCTTTGAAGAAAATGAAGGAAAAACAACCGAGACAGTTCCTTTTAATCTCAGAGAAGGAAATTTTGATGTACCCTGAGGGCGAGAGATGGAAACAGAACTTCAGGATCTCGTAATAACAGGGAAAACACCGAAGCTGCCAAGGATGATCGTTCCAGTTAAATACAATTTTAATAATTAATACAATTAATAATCTTCACCTTAATAATTTAAGCTTTCATAGTTTTGTTCTATTATTAGGAATCCAAGTTTTTAGGGCAAATATCTTCTACTTTTCATTCTTAGTCTCAAACTTCGTGCGGTGTGGGATGAGCTGGAGCACACGGCAGCATTCCTCACACAAGGACATGGAAAATCCCCAAACCCATGGAGATCTTACCAAAAGGAACAACTCTGGCAGCAGGAGGAGCAGGAGATGCTCCAGGGAGGCTGGATGGGATCGAGTGGAGGCATTATAAAGGTAAGGAGAAAAAAGATTGGATATTGGGAAGATGGGGTGCCACCTCCTAACCAAGCATGACCCCACAACGTTGGGAACTGAAACCCAACACTGGGGACTGAAACTGGTGGATCCTAATGGTGGATCCACACCCATGGTGGATCTACAGCTTCACTTCAGCCCTCAGGAACTCCTGCCAATCCTCTGGCACCAGGATGGCTGAAGGACATGGTGCCAGCTCCTAACCAGGCTGTGCCCTCAACATGGAATGACCTCGCAACACTGGGAAAGGAAACCCACCACTGGGGACTGAAACCCAAAACTGGGAAAGGAACCCCAACACTGGGGACTGAAACTGGTGGATACTAATGGTGGATCCACACCCATTGTGGATCTACAGCTTGGCTTCAGCCCTCAGGAACTCCTGCCAATCCTGCTGGCACCAGGATGGCTGAAGATCGTGGTGCCATCTTCTAACAGGGCTGTGCCCTCTACACGGGATGAGACCCTAAAAATAGGAAAGGAAACTCAACACTGGGGACTGAAATTGGTGGATCCTATGGTGAATCTACAGCTTCACCTCAACCCTCAGGAATTCCTGCCAATTCCGTTGTGACCGGGATGGCTGAAGGACGTGATGCCACCTCCGTACTGGGCTGTGCCATCAACATGGGATGAACCCCTAAAAACTGGGAAAGGCAACCCAAAACTGAGAACCCAACATTCGGAACTGAAACTCAACACTGAGGACTGAAACTGGCAGATCCCATGGTGGATCTACACCTTCACTTCAACCCTTCAAAATTCCTGCCAATCCTGCTGGCACCAGGATGGCTGAGGGATGTGGTGCCACCTCCTAACCGGGCTGTGCCCTCAACATGGGATGAACTCCTAAAAATTGAGAAAGGAAACCCAACCCTGGGGACTGAAACCCAACCCTGGGGACCGAAACCCAGCTGGTGGCCTGGAAATTGGGAACATGACCCTACCTGCTGCTGGTTCTCGGGCTCCGGCTGCCCCGGTGGCAGCGAGGGGCGGACATGGACACGGTACCCTGTCACCCTGCCCGTGGCTGCCACCCACGAGAGCCTCAGGGAGCTGTGGCTGTGCTCGCTGACACGCAGCTCCCGAGGGCCCAGGATCTGCTCAGCTGCAAAAACACAAAGGAAAGGGTTTGGATTGGATTCCACCACATGGGGAAGTTCATGGACGGAGTCAATGTTTTCCACATAGAGAAAGACATGGGTGTAGTTTGGGTTGGGAGCACAGGGACACCTGGGATCTGTTTCCAGACAGGAGATGCTCCAGCAGAATTTTTTTGGGGTATTTTTTTGACAAAGCAGGAAACCAAAATTGGTTCTGGTTACACTTCCCCAGTGAAAACCTGGTCAACGCATGGGACAGCAGCTTCTCCCTGCCCTTCTCCCTCTGACACTGGAGAAATCTGCCAGGAAGCTTGGACTCTCCATGGAATGTCACAGGAAGCCTAGATTTTCCATGGAATGCCACAGGAAGCCCTGAAGTGCTGCAGCACCACAGAAGAAGCCAAAAAAAGGAGACCCTTTAAAGTCTCAGGTGAAGTTCTCCCCATTTCTAGGAGTTTCAGCTTCTCATGAGCTTGTGAGCCAAGAAGGGGCAGGAATTCAGTGCCATCACCTCTGGATTCACTGCAGGGTCAGGATCTGGAAATCTCTCTGGAAATCCCTCTGGCTGCTCTTTGCATCTTCATTAGGGAATTAAGTTCTTCCCCAGCTCCCAAGCTGTGCTGCCAGAATTCCCTGTGACAATCCCACTACAAAATACCCCAAGGAACAGAAACGCTGCTCCATCCCATCACTCCTCCTTTTGCTAGATCCAGCACCACAATTCCCAGGATCTGCTATCCCTAAACAAACATGGAAAGGCAGCCACAAGGAAAACACCCAGGATTAATGTCCCAAAGCAGGAGCTGCTCCACAAGCTCCTCTAGGATCCCTCAGAGGGATGTGGGAAGTCCATCCCCATGGAAGCACATCCAGAGGCTGGTTTGGAAAGCAGGATGGAGGGAGAAGCTGGGTTCACCTTGCACCCTCAGCTTGGCAGGGCGTGGGGGCTCCGAGGCGGTGAAGCAGAGCCTCCGGGAGAGTTTGGGAGCCACGTTTGGGAGCAGCTGGAAATCCTCCACGTAAAGCACGTGCTCTGCAGTGGGATCTGAAGCAATTCTGCCCAGCTCGCTCCTGTCAGCATCCTTAATCCCTAGGAGAGGGAAAAAGGACATCAAACAGCATCCACGGGGCAGGGTGGGATTTGGAAAGGGGGAGCATCGAACTGGGCTTTGTTTGACACCAATTTTGGGTTGTGCTCCCAAGGAAAAGGAGGGAACAAGGAATGGAGTCTTCCATCAGGGAAAAGAGGTCAAGATTTCTCCAGATTGTCTCAGTGCTGCTGAGAGGTGGGAAAAAAAAAAGGAACAGGGCAGGATACAGAGACTTTCCAGTGCTGAGCAGACAATGGGATTTTGGGAGGCTGAAAATTCCAGAGTGTTCCTGTGGTTGAACCAAAAAAAGGGGAACAACCCATCCAACAAAACAATCCTTCCCCAATTTTCACCTCACATTGGTTCACATCGAGCTGGTTGCTCTTTGCATTGAAATCCCATTCCTGTCATTCCCTGAAATTTTTGGGGAAGGATTTGACTGATGGAATTTCACTCTTGGGGACAGTGGGAGCAGCAGAGCCTTTCTTGGCTCATGGAATTAGTCTGAGGGGACATTTTTGAGTCAGTCCCTGAACCTCATTGAGAGAAACCTTCAGAAGCAAAACCATTTTCAATTTATTTTTTTATGCCACATTAAAACATTTTGACTTTTATGGAACCATTTACTGAGCTCCTTCTGAATTCCCAAGTGGCTTTGACAGATGCAAAACCACAGATTCCCACTGAATAAATCAGTCATTGACAACAACAACAAAAAATATCCATGAACACAACAATTTTCCTGGACTTGCAGTGGTTTCCAAAGGCTGAGCCTGGGGATGGGAGCAGCTTTCAGGAGGGGGGCACTGTGAATCAGGAATATTCCCCAGGGAGAAGAACGAGGGTTGGTCACACAGAGGTTTGGGTGGCCACACGTACCCACAGCAAACACTGTCACCCCCTCATCCTGCAGGATCTGGGCTCCCTCTTCCACAGCATCGCTGGATTTCCCATCTGTGACCAGAACCAGCACCTGCAAGAGTTAGGATAAAAGAAATGGACACATCAGGTGAGAGTTGTGGGGTTTCACATCCATGAAATGCCTCTCCTGGAATGAAATCCTTCAAAAACGCCAACAGCTCTGAGGAACCTCAGAGAGAATCATTCCTGGGAGCTGAGAAGGAGCAGAGCTGTGGGCTTTCACATCCATGAAATCCCTCTCCTGGAATTAAATCCTTCAAATACCCCAACAGCTCTTGAGGAACCTCACAGGGAATCATTCCCATGAGCTGGGAAGGAGCAGAGCTGCTCCTCCGAGGATCTCCTGCTTGGGGCAGGAACTCCAGGAGGAAATTCCTGCCAGCACAGGCAGAGGATTCACCCCTACGAGTCCTCATGAGCAGCTCCTAAGGGAGGACTGGGTTTGGATTGGGTACTAGGAAAGAATTCTTCCCTGTGGAGAGGGACAGCTTGAATGATCATGGAGCGATGGGACAAAGTGGGAATGGCTTCCCACTGCCAGAGGGCAGGGAGGGATGGGATATTGGGGAGGAATTCCTGGCTGGGCTGGAATTCCCAGAGAATCCCTGAATCCAAGGCCAGGTGGGATGGGGCTGGGAGCAGCCTGGGACAGTGGGAGGTGTCCCTGCCATGGGATGATCCCCTGGATGATCCAAACCATTCCAGGATTCTGGGATGACCCAGCTGCTCCCTGGACACCCCCTCAGCAGCTCACCCACCTTTGCTGCCTCCTCTCTCAGGGTGCCCTGGGGGGACAAGGCCTGAGCTGCAAAAGCCAGGGCTGAGCCAGTTTGGAGGCTGCTGCCTTTGGAGGAGAGATCCTGAGCTGCATCCAGCGTTTCTTTGATGGTCACATAATCCGTGAGCTCAACACTCATCCTGGGAATGAGAAATGGGGGAATGAGGAGCAAGGGATGCACTGAAATTATGCTGACATCTCATTTCCAGTTCCCAGAGCAGCTGTGGCTGCCCCTGGATCCCTGGAATGTCCAAGGCCAGGTTGGATACTGGGATTGGAGCACCCTGGGATAGGGGAAGAGAATCAGGGGTACAAACCCAAATCTGACTCCACATGGATTCCAGAGGGACAGGTTTTTATACCCTGTTCATTATGTAACTATAGAATAGTTATTAAACCCATATTGTTCTATTGTCTACATTGATCTCATCCAAGCATGGATTCTTGTGATTTTCATCAGTTCCCCAAACATCCTTGCTCATGATTCTTGTCACCATTACATCACTTCTCATGATTCTTATTATGATTAAACAGTAATATATTCAATTTACCAAACAATTACCACATTTAACAATCAAATTATTTATCCCATGATGATTCCACAGGTGCAGTCTCAAATGATCTAATAAAGACAAAACCAACATTCATTCCCAGGGCCTGGTTGCCTTTCCCAGCCCTACCAGACCCAACCTTTCTTTCCACTCCCTAAACCTGTTGTATACAATTCCCATGATTTTAGAAAGATTTTTAACCCTCTGCTATCAACTCTGCTGAGGGTTCATCTCCTGCTCAGAGGTTTCCCAGAGCTGCAGAAGCTCTTCATCCACAAACTGGACTCCAGGAGTGGATGGAGAAGGATGGTCAGACCCACCTTGGTGTGTCCCCATGGAGGGTCAGACCCACCTTGGTGTGTCCCCACCTTGCTTTGATTTTTTTCTCCCTCTCCTATTTCCTGTGTGGTGGCTGGAACCAGGTCTTGGAATTCAGAGGAGGAATCAGGATGGGATTTGTTCTCCATTTCTGCCCACTTTCCTCTGGAGCAGAGGACACTGAGCAGAGCCCTGATTTCTCCACAAATCCCAGAGCAGGAATTCAGGCTCAGAATTCCTTTGGAGATGCTCTGTTATCCAGATGACCCCAACCCAAAAGGATTCCACACAAAGCCAGGCCCAGCTGGACTCCAGGAATCAAGGAGGAGGATGGCCAGACCCACCTTGGTGTGTCCCCACACAAAGCCAGGCTCACCTTGGTGTGTCCCCACACAAAGCCAGGCCCATCTTGGTGTGTCCCCACACAAAGCCAGGCCCAGCTGGACTCCAGAAAAGCAGGAGGAGGATGGCCAGACCCACCTTGGTGTGTCCCCACACAAAGCCAGGCCCACCTTGGCGTGTCCCCATGGAGAACCAGGCCCACCTTGGCGTGTCCCCACACAAAGCCAGGCCCACCTTGGCGTGTCCCCACACAAAGCCAGGCCCAGCTGGACTCCAGGAATCCAGGAGGAGGATGGCCAGACCCACCTTGGTGTGTCCCCATAAAGAGCCAGACCCACCTTGGCGTGTCCCCACACAAAGCCAGGCCCACCTTGGTGTGTCCCCACACAAAGCCAGGCCCACCTTGGCGTGTCCCCACACAAAGCCAGGCCCACCTCGGTGTGTCCCCACACAAAGCCAGACCCACCTTGGTGTGTCCCCATACAAAGCCAGACCCACCTTGGTGTGTCCCCATACAAAGCCAGGCCCAGCTGGACTCCTCCTCTTCCCATCTCTGTGTTCTCAAAGGATCTGGCCACGTTCCTGATGAAATCCTGGAGCAGCCTGGAGCTCTCCTTTCCTCCACTCTCCAAGTGTCCCACCAGGAACAGGATGTTGGCCACCTCAGCTGTCCTGCAGGCTGGGGATGAGAGGGACAGGGAGGCTCATCCCAGAGCTCATGGGATGAGGGAAAGCTCCCCAGAGCCACCTGAATTCCCAGGATACCCAAGGGAAGGAGATGGACACACCATGTTTTATGTTGTCCTTAATTTCCTCCTCGTTATTTGGATGTTCTGACCCAGAAGTTTCTCATCCAGAGAGATTTCCCATCCTGGGAAGCGTCCCAAGGCCAGGATGACCTGGGATAGTGGAAGGTCCTTGTCCATGGCAGGATTGCTCTAAATCACCTTTAAAAGGTCCCTTCCAACTCCAATTATTCCATGATTTTCAGCACAAACCCCAGATCCCAGCTCCATCAGAGCACCAGGTGTGTAGGACACTCTGGAAGCAAGGGAATTCCAGAGTGGAATCCCAAGCCTGGGGATTCCACATTCCCAGAGCCACACACAGACCTCTGAGCTGAAATTTGGGAATGTGGCAGCTCTGTTATCCCATCAACCATCCTGGGATTCATATCAGGAACACCAGGAGATGTGGGACCACCCAACCCTGGGCATGAGCAGGATTTTGTGCAAAAAAATGAAAAATTTGAGTTTTTCCCAGATATCCCATGAATGAAAAATGTGTGGGTCTGCATGGAGCTGGGGAGGTGAATCCTTGTGCAATCCCAACTCCCTAAAAAGCAGGAGAAGGATTCAAGGCTTCCTTGAGGATTTTTTTCTCCCTCTCCTATTTCCTGTGTAGTGGCTGGAACCAGGTCTTGGAATTCAGAGAAGGAATCAGGGTGGGATTTGTTCTCCATTTCTGCCCACTTTCCTCTGGAACAGAGGACACTGAGCAGAGTCCTGATTTCTCCACAAATCCCAGAGCAGGAATTCAGGCCCAGAATTCCTTTGGAAGTGCTCTGTTATCCAGATGATCCCAACCCAAGAGGAATTCCACGCAGGAATTAAAAATCCACGTGTGGATCCATGCCAGGAGCAGAAAAATCTGCTTGGAAAAGGGATTTTCCTACCCAAAGTGTCACTGGTCACTCACCTTCATGGCCAGCCCCAGCTTGGAATGGCCCCATGGCCACTGCCAGGATGAGGATCTGGGCACACAACATTCCCTTGGGAAGCAGCTCCTGGAAATCCCTGGAAGTCAGCACAGAGCCTGGAGAGCTCCTCACCTGCAGAGGGAGAGAGGTTGGAGCTGGGGTCACCTGAGGGTGACACTGCCACCACCCTCAGAGCTGGAAAAGCATTTCTCCAGCTCCCCTTGGTGTGGAAAATGGGGATTGAAATCCATAAATCCTGGAATTCTTTCATTTTTTTTTATAATGTTTGGAAAATTGGGATTAAAATCTATAAATCCTTTAATTCTTTCATTTATTTGATAATTCTTGGAAAATTTGGATTAAAATCCACAAATCCTTTCATTCCTCTATTTCTTTGACAATGCTTGGAAAATCAAGATTAAAATCCATAAATCCTGGAATTCCTCCATTTCTTTGACAATTCTTGGAAAATCAGGATTGAAATCCATAAATCCTTTAATTCTTTCAATTATTTGATAATTCTTGGAAAATCGGGATTGAAATCCATAAATCCTTGAATTCCTCCATTTCTTTGATAATGCTTGGAAAATGGGATTGAAATCCATAAATCCTTTAATTCCTTCATTTATTTGAAAATTCTTGGAAAATTGGAATTAAAATCCATAAATCCTTGAATTCCTCCATTTCTTTGATAATTCTTGGAAAAAATGGGATTAAAATCCACAAATCCTTTCATTCCTCTATTTCTTTGACAATACTTGGAAAATTTGGATTAAAATCCACAAATGCTGGAATTCCTCCATTTCTTTGATAATGTTTGGAAAATTTGGATTGAAATCCATAAATCTTAGAATTCCTTCATTTTTTTGATAATGCTTGGAAAATCGGGATTAAAATCCATAAATCCTTTAATCCTTTCATTTTTTGATAATGCTTAGAGAATTGGGATTAAAATCCATCAATCCTTTAATTCTTTCATTTTTTTATAATGCTTGGAAAACGGGGATTGAAATCCACAAATCCTTTAATTGCTTCATTTATTTGATAAGGCTTGGAAAATCAGGATTAAAATCCACATATCCTTGAACTCCTCCATTTCTCTGCTAATGCTTGGAAAATTTGGTTTTAAATCCACAAATCCTTTCATTCCTCCATTTCTTTGCTAATGCTGAGAGTTCAGCTTTGGCCTCCCTTTCCCAACACCCACCTGAAGCCCAAATGGGAATATTGTTGGTGGGATAAAAGCAGGAGAAACTTCCCACTTCAATTAATGTGGGAGAAAAAGCCAGGAAAATCAGGAATCAGCTGCATCCAACCCTGATCTCCAGGTTCCTAAATCCAGGATGAAGTTCCTTGAGGATCCAGCCCACCATGCCAGACGAATTTTGGAATTTTGCTTAACTCCCCAAAATTGCAGAATTCCTACTCTGGAAAACAGGGAATTCTCCCTGTGGAGAAATGCCAAAAGGAATTTTATTTTTTTTTTTAATGGGCAATCAAAAGTTATTTTCCTGCTCTGAGCCTCACCTGCTTCCACGTGGAAATTATGGATTCAGGAAAAAAAAAAAAATCTTAATGGTTTCATCCAGCTTTGCTCTTTTCCAGGAATTCCATTCCAATTAACACCAGGGATTAATGAGAATAAAGAGTCCCTCTGCAGTTCCTGTGACAAGGAATATTCCAGGAGTTTGGGATGGAGGATTCCAGCTTGGGAGCATCCAGGGGAAAAGGAGGAAAACACCTGGTGAGTCCCAGGAATGACATCCAGACCCTCCTCTCCTTTTTCCCCTCTCCATTTCCCACAAATCAGATTTTTCACATTAAAAAACTTTTAAAGCTAAATTTAGAAGCTTTTCCAAGCAGAAAATTCCAGCCAGGTGTTTCTTGGGAAGATCATCTCCAAGTAGATCATCCTGCTTCTCCAAAAAACACAATTTGAGGGGGAAAAAAATGTTGGATTTGTGCTGCAAACAGCAAAGGTTTGATTTGGTGCCCACCCCGAGCTCCAATTCCTGCCAGAAATCCCAGGAGAGGAGTGAAGGTTTGGGGTGGGTGACTCCAAAGGGGAATTTTGTTGGGAATCACCACTCATCAGAGGGATTCATGGAACAAAAAAAAAGAGATATTTGCAGTTTTGTCACCTTGCTCCACCTGGGGCGTGCAGGGGGTGATGCTTATTCCTCTGTTTCCCTTTTAAAAAGGTGGAATGGGATTTCACATTCTCAAAAAGGGAATATCTCCATGGAAGCAGGATCCCTGGCTGAGGAGAGGTGGGGATTTGTGGGAAAATGTTGAATTTGAAGGAGGTGGGGGTTAAAAAAAGGGTAAAAAAAAGGTTGGAAAGTGATGGATGAAGAGATTTGAGGGCCTGGCTGGCAGCCAGAGCTGTGCTGCTCCAGCTGGAATTTTTCCAGGTTATTCACATTTCCCAGAGCTCCTGAGGGGGAACAGGAGCTGGGACAAAGGAAACAAAGATCCCAAAGGTTCTGCACCCCCCAGGAGTTTGGGTTTGGGGCAGGAGAAATCCTCCCAGCTGCTGTTTCCCTGCCTCCAGGTTGGTTTTGCTGGAATGAAGGAGCCAGCAAGGAGAGCTTGGGCATGGAATTTCCACATTCCCATCTCCTGACCCAGCCCCACAGCCAGGCAGGAGTGGGATGGGATTTAAACTCTTCAAACACAAACCCCTCTGTGATTCCCTGATTAATGGGCAGGGAATGGGAGAGGCTGATCCAGTCAGGGAAAAATCCCCCAGTCCCTGGGCTGGAGTAAGGATCTGAACCCAAATATCTGCTTTTTCCTGTTAATTTAATTATTAATTCCACAGGTGAGAACATTCCAGAGTTCTGGCACCACCTGCAGCTCCCTCATCCCAAATCCCAAAGAGTCACACTCTGTCCATCCATGCACTCATCCCTGTTCCCCATTCCCAGACAAGCTGTGCTTGGGAAAACTGAGTGATCCCAAAGAGGAGCAAATGATTCCCAAAACCTCAGTGATCCCAAAATTCCAGTGATCCCAGAAAGGATCAAATGACACCCAAAAACCCAGTGATCCCAAAATTCTGGTGATACCCCAAAAGGACAAAATTATACCCAAAACTGCAGTGATCCCAGAATTCCAATGACATCCAGAAAAGTGAAAATGACACCCAAAAACCCAGTGATCCCAAAAATGACTAAATGACATCCAAAAAGGACTGAATGACCCCCAAAATTCCAGTGATCCCAAAAAAGAACAGTGGCACCCAAAAACCCAATGATCCCAAAACGGACCAAGTGATGACCAAAAATCCAGTGGTCCTAAACCCCAAAAACCCAGTGATCCCATAATTTCAGTGATCCCAGAAAGGGCCAAATGACACCCAAAAACCCAGTGATCCCAAAATTCTGGTGATACCCAAAAGGACAAAATTATATCCAAAACTGCTGTGATCCCAAAATTCCAGTGACATCCAGAAAGGAGCAAAAGACACCCAAAAATGATCAAGTGACATCCCAAACTCCAGTGATCCTAAAAATCCCATGAACCCAAAAAGGACCAAGTGACACCCAAAAATCCAGTGATCCTAAAAATCCAGCAACATTCAAAAAGGATGAAATGATGCCCAAAACCCAGTGATCCCATAATTGATCAAATGAAACCCCAAACCCCAGTAATCCTAAAAGTCCAGTCACACTCAGAAAGGATGAAATGATGCCCAAAAATCCAGTGACCCCTAAAAGGATCAGTGACACTCAAAAATCCAGTGATCCTAAAAATCCAGCAACACTCAAAAAGGATCAAATGATGCCCAAAAACCAAGTGATCCCAACATTCCAATGACACCCAGAAAGGAGCAAAAGACACCTAAAATTCCAGTGATCCCAAAAAGGACCAAGTGACACCCCAAAACCCAGTGATCCCAAAATTCCAATGATACCCAGAAAGGATCAAATGATGACAAAAATCTAGAGATCCTAAAAATGCAGCAAACCCAAAATTCCAGTGACACCCAAAAGGAATAAATGACACCCAAAATTCCAATGATCCCAAAAATCCAGTGACCCCTAAAAGGATCAATGACACCCAAAAATCCAGGGATCCCAAAAAGGACCAAGTGACAACCAAAAACCCAGTGATCCTAAAGATCCAGCAACACTCAAAAAGGATTAAATGATGCCCAAAAGCCGAGTGATCCCAAAATTCCAATGATATCCAGAAAGGAGCAAAAGACACCCAAAAGTGACCAAATGAAACCCCAAACCCCAGTGATCCTAAAAATCCAGTGACACACAAAAAGGACTGAATGACACCCGAAAAGCCAGTGATCCCAAAATTCTGGTGATACCAAAAAAGGTCTAAATGATGTCCAAAAACCCAGTGATCCTAAAAATCCAATGACACCCAAAAAGAACTGAATGACACCCATAAATCCTAAAATTCCAGTGATCCCAGAAAGGACCAAATGACACCCAAAATTCCAATGATCAAAAAAATTCAGCGACCCAAAAAGGACTGAATGACACCCAAAAATCCAGTGATCCTAAAAATCCAGCAACACTCAAAAAGGATCAAATTATGCTCAAAAACCCAGTGATCCCAAAATTCTGGTGATACCCAAAAAGGACCAAATGACACCTAAAATTCCAGTGATCCAAAAAAGGACCAAGTGACAACCAAAAACCCAGTGATCCCAAAATTCCAATGATACCCAGAAAGGATCAAATGACGACAAAAATCCAGCGATCCTAAAAATGCAGTGAACCCAAAATTCCAGTGACACCCAAAAAGGAATAAATGACACAAAAATTCCAATGATCCCAAAAATCCAGTGACCCCAAAAAGGATCAGTGACACCCAAAAATCCAGTGGTCCTAAAAGTCCAGCAACACTCAAAAAGGATTAAATGATGCCCAAAACCCAGTGATCCCAAAATTCCAATGACACCCAAGAAGGAGCAAATGGCATCCAAAATTACAGTGATGCCAAAAAGGACCAAATAACACTCAAAAAGGACAAATGACCCCGAAAAACCCAGTGATCCTAAAAATCCAGTGACACACAAAAAGGACTGAATGACACCCAAAAAACCAGTGATCCCAAAATTCTGGTGATACCAAAAAAGGTCTAAATGACCCCAAGCTCTCCCCGATGCCCCTGTCCCAGCGGGGGAAGGGAAGAGTCACCCTAAAATCCCCATTTCAGGTTTGGGGCACCTCAAAGTCCTGCTGGGATGGCATCGAGGGTAAAAATTGTGCTGTGCTGGGGCTGCTTCTGCCTCCTCATTCATCCTCTTCTTCCTCCTCATCCTCCCCATTGGGAGCTGCTGCCTCCTCATCCTCTTCTTTCTCCTCAATCTCCCCATGCGAGGCTTCCTCATCCTCCTCATCCAGAGCTGCTTCCTTCTCACCCTGCTCATCCTCCCCATTGGGAGCTGCTGCTCCTCATCCTCCTCACCCTCCTCATCCTCCCCCCCTGGCAGCTGCTGTCTCCTCTTCCTCCCTATCCTTCTCATCTGGGGATGCTGCCTCCTCATCCTCAGGAGCTGCTGCCTCCTCATCCTCCTCATTTTCCTCATCTGGAGCTGCTGCCTCCTCATCTTTGTCATCTTCCAGTTTGGAAGTTGCTGCTCCTCATCTTCTTCATCCTCCCCGCTGGCAGCTGCTGCCTCCTCATCCTCTTTATCCTTCTCATCTGGAGTTGCTGCCTCCTCATCCTCGTCCTCCTCCTCCTCTTCATCTTCCCCATCAGGAAGCTGATGCCTCCTCATCTTCCTCATTTTCCTGATCCAGAGCTGCTGCTCCTCATCCTCTTCATCCTCCCCTTTGGAAGTTGCTGCTTCTCATCTTCTTCACCATCCCCCCTGGGAGCTGATGCCCCCTCATCCTTCTCATGTGGAGTTCCTGCCTCCTCATCCTCCTCATCTTCCCCATCAGAAGCTGCTGCCTCCTCATCCTCATCCCCATCCCCATCCTCCTCTTCCTCAGGAGCTGCTGCCTCCTCATCCTCCTCATCCTCCCCTTTGGAAGCTGCTGCTCCTCATCTTCATCCTTCCCGCTGGCAGCTGCTGCCTCCTCATCCTCCTCAATTTCCCCACCCGGAGCTTCTGCTCCTCTTCCTCCCCTTTGGGAGCTGCTTCTTCCTCTTCCTCCTCCTCCCCCGGCCCCTCTCCCTCCTTCCCCTCCACAACCCGAGACTGAAGAATGCAAAATAAAAAATACAAAAAAATAAAACCCCAAACAAACAAAAAAACCAACCAGCAACAACAACAAAAAAAAAAAAAAAAAAAAAGAAAAGACCCACAAAAAACCAAACAAAAAACCCCAAAAATACACAAAAAACCAAAAAACCCGGACGGACAAACGGACAGACCCTGCTGCTCACCCCGGGGCCGGAGCGTCCCAGGGTCCCTCCACCGGGAATCCGAGGCGGACAGAACTTCCCGAGGCTGGGGAAAAGCAGGAATGAGGGGCAGGAGGAGGGGCTGCTCCAGGCAGCCGGGATGGATGGAGGGGGAGAAGCGGGCAGGAGATGCCACCCACCCCACCCGCTCTGGGCAGGAATGTGGGGATGGAGAAGGGGGGAGAAAAAAGGGGAAAAAAAAATTAAAATATTTTTAGCTCGTGGGCAGAAAATGATAATAAAATAACTGGGATGTTTGTAAGGGAAGGGGCCGGGAAAAGGGGGAAAAGTTTGTTCCTAAAGAGATAAAAAACTGCAGGTAGCAGCACCTGGAGAGGGTGGGAAACACCAGGAATGGGGTGAAAAACTGATTTATGGTTTAAATACGGGAGTGTGATATTGCTGGGGCGGGGGGTGAGGACATCACTAATTAAATCCTAATTTCGTCCATCTCCCAACAGCAGAGATTTCTAAGGAATTGTCTCCTGGATGGAGAACTGGAGGCAGGGAAAGGAATGTCTGAGGTTCAAACACTCAGAAAATGACCCCAAAAGGGACACGAGCACCACACCTGGCTCCGTGGGGTGGGGACAGAGGGGGGACCCGGGTGAGGTGGGCAGGGAACGCCTGGGACACATCCCATGGAAATTCCTGGGGAGGGAGATCAGCTCCAAACAGGATTTCAGGAATAAATCGGAATTCTCATCCTCCTGGGACGCCTGGCTCCAAACAGGATCCCAGGAATAAATCTGAATTTTTCCCCTTGGCTCTAAACAGGATTTCATAAAAAAATACGAGTTTTCACCCTGGCTCTAATCAGGATTTCAGGAATAAATCTGAATTTTCCCCTTGGCTCTAAACAGGATCCCAGGAATAAATCTGATTTTTTTTCCCCTCATCTCCAACCTCCTTCTGCAGCCAAATCTGGAGCTGCATTTCAGGAATAAATCTGAGTTCTCACCCCTGGTTCCAAACAGGATTTCAAGAATAAATTGGAATTCTTACCCTCCTGGGACCCCTGGCTCCAAAGAGAATCCCAGGAATAAATCTGAGTTTTCACTCCTGGCTCCAAACAGGATTTCAGGAATAAATCTGAGTTCTCACCCCTGGCTCCAAAAGGATCCCAGGAATAAATCTGAGTTTTCATGCCCAGCTCCAAACAGGTTCCCAGGAATAAATCTGATTTCCCCCCTCATCTCCAACCTCCTCCTGCAGCCAAATCCGGAGCTGCATTTCAGGAATAAATCTGAATTTTCCCTTTGGCTCCAAACAAGATCCCAGAATAAACTGGAATTCTTGCCCTCCTATGACCCGTGGCTCCAAAGAGGATCCCAGAAGTAAATCTGATTTTTTCCCTTGGCTCCAAACAAGATTTCAGGAATAAATCTCACTCCTGGCTCCAAATAGGATCCCAGGAATAAATCTGAGTTTTCACCCCCAGCTCCAAACAGGATTTCAGGAATAAATTTGAGTTCTCAGCCCTGACTCCAAACAGGATCCCAGGAATAAATCTGATTTACCCCCTCATCTCCAACCTCCTCCTGCAGCCAAATCCAGAGCTGCATTTCAGGAATAAATCTGAGCTCTCACCCCTGATTCCAAACAGGATTTCAAGAATAAATTGGAATTTTTACCCTCCTGGGACCCCTGGCTCCAAAGAGGATCCCAGGAATAAATCTGAGTTTTCACCCCTGGCTCCAAACAGGATTTCAGGAATAAATCTGAGCTTTCATCCCCAGCTCCAAACAGGATTTCAAGAATAAATTGGAATTCTTCCCCTCCTATGACCCCTGGCTCCAAACAGGATCCCAGAAGTAAATCTGAATTTTCCCCTCATCTCCAATCTCCATTCGCAGCCAAATCCCGAGCTGCATCTCAGGAATAGATCTGAGTTTTCATCCTTGGCTCTAAACAGGATCCCAGGAATAAATCTGAATTTTCACTCCTGGTTCCAAACAGGATCCCAGGAATAAATCTGAGTGTTCACCCCTGGCTCCAAACAGGATCCCAGGAATAAATCTGAATTTTCACCCCTGACTCCAAACAGGATCCCAGGAATAAATCTGAGTTTTCATCCCCAGCTCCAAACAGGATTTCAGGAATAAATCTGAGTGTTCACCCCTGGCTCTAAACAGGATTTCAGGAATAAATCTGAGTTCTCAGCCCTGACTCCAAACAGGATCCCAGGAATAAATCTGAGTTTCCCCCTCATCTCCAATCTCCTCCTGCAGCCAGATCTGGAGCTGCATCCCAAGGTAACTTCCAGCCCCTGGAAAAACCCCAATCCACCCATCCCTGGAGCTCCCAGCACACAAACAGAAGAGATTCCAGCTCAGAGAAAAAAAAATAGGACTTAGAGGCCCCATATCCCCAAACCCAGCAGTTTTCCTGCTCGGAGTAGGGGATCTGCACCAAGGATTTCCGTGCCCGGGGTCCTGGGAATTCCGGAGCTGATGGAGAGCAGATCTCACCCTGGTGGGTCCCACCCATCCCTAAAAATCCTCTGGCCAGGAGCTAAACGGGCTAAAAAAGGTCAAGGACAGAGGAAAAGGGAAAACCAGGAGCCTCCAGGCTGAGCAGGAACACCTTGGTTTGAGACGGAAAAAAAAAAATTCCAGGGAATCCCAGCCCCACCTGGCTCCAGGTGAAGCCAAAGGATCATTAATAAACGAGAGCCTCCAACAGCTGCTAAAAGAGATTTAAATCACCCAGCAGCTTCCAGGTGTTCAAATATCCACGGGTTTAAAAGTTGGGAGAGGAGGAATTTTTGCTCTTCCCGGCTTGAGCCTGCAGGGAAATCTCTTGAGCTGAAGTTCCCCCAGTGCAGCAGAAAATCCCAGGAATTAACTGTTTCCTGCCCATAAATATCCACAATTTCTCCTCCCTTTCAGATCATTTTTGGCTCCAAGCTCTGCAGGGTGACTCCAGTTTTAGGGATTGATGTTGATCTCAGTCTTCAGCAGAGCACTCCATAAACTCAGGCTTAACAACCGAGCCTAATTAAACCCTACAAACCTCCCAAAGCGCTGAATGCCTCGTTAGAGAGCTGAATGGGCTTAATTGCAATTGGATCTGCATTCAGCAGTGAATGCACTCCCAAAGCCGGAGTGGGGCAATCAGGAGGTGTTTGTGCAGCTCCAGCACAATTCCTGACAGGATCAGAGCTCCAGCTGCAATTCCTGACAGGATCAAGGCTCCAGCTGCTCTTTGGAGGTGCCCAAAATGCTGCAGGACAAGGAGTTCTGGTTTTAACCCAGGTGCAGCAGGGTTTAACCCCGGAGGGCTTGGGAAGAGGTGGAGATGTCCCTGAGGCAGGGAAAGGAATGTCCGAGGTTCAAACACTCAGAAAATGACCCCAAAAGGGACACGAGCACCACACCTGGCTCCGTGGGGTGGGGACAGTGGGGGGACCCCAGAGCTCTGGTGAGGTGGGCAGGGAATGCCTGGGACACATTCCATGGAAATTCCTGGGGAGGGAGATCAGCTCCAAACAGGGTTTCAGGAATAAATTGGAATTCTCATCCTCCTGGGACCCCTGGCTCCAAAGAGGATCCCAGGAATAAATCTGAATTTTCCCCTTGGCTTTAAACAGGATTTCAGGAATAAATTGGAATTCTCACCCTCCTTGGACCCCTGGCTCCAAACAGGATCCCAGGAATAAATCTGAGTTTTCACCCTTGGCTCTAAAAAGGATCCCAGGAATAAATCTGAGTTCTCACCCCTGGTTCCAAACAGGATTTCAAGAATAAATTGGAATTCTCATCCTCCTGGGACCCCAGACACCCTGCAGCAGAAGGAGCTGGAGCAAATCCAGAGGAATCCATGGAGCTGCTCCAGGGCTGGAGCCAGGCTGGGAGAGCTGGGGGTGCTCACCTGGAGAAGGGAAGGATGCAGGGAGAGCTTCCAGAACATTCCAGGGCCTGGAGGGGCTCCAGGAGAGCTGCAGAGGGACTGGGGACAAGGGACAGGACACAGGGAATGGGGAAAGGGGAGATTGGGGAAGGAATTCCTGGCTGGGCTGGAATTTCCAGAGCATCCCTGGATCCCTGGAATGTCCAAGGCCAGGCTGGACATTGGGGATTTGAGCAGCCTGGGATGGTAGGAGATGTCCCTGGATGGGTTTTGAGGTCCCTTCTGGGATTCTGGGATTCTAAACCACCTTTGTGGAGTTTTCCAAAGTGGCAAAGTGTGGGAGTCCAGCAGGGAGAACACCTGGGAACACAATTTTGGAGCGGATCAAAATCCACTCCAGCAATCTGGAGGCCAAATTCCTCAAACAAGAGCCTTCATCCCAAAGTGGGGCTGATTAGAACCATCCCAGGAGCTGGAAACCCTCAGAGCCCCACAGGGCTGTGAGAGCTCATGGAGCACTCCAGCTCTGCTTGGCCTCTCTGTCCCATCTCTGATCCCAAAATGTCATTTTGGCTCTGCCCTGCTGCATTCAGGGAAGAACAAGGGACAGCAACAGGGGCTGGGGGCCTGGCTGGTGTTCGTCCAGAAGTGGTTTGGGATCAGAAAATGCTGCTGGACTTTTCCCAGCTTTTATCTGATGGATGAGGTGTGGCTGCCAGGACTTTTTTTGCTCAGTCTGAAGCCTGAATCTCAGCAGATGGAAACCCTTCCATTGGTGACTGCACCTGAATGCTCCTCCCAAATGTTCCTGGTTGCTCCAGTAGTTGAGGAGCCTTGGAAACCTCCCAAATTTTCTTCAGCACCATTTATTTTTGTGGTTTCCATTTGGCCTGAGTTTGATGTTCCCTCCTCCTGGTTTTGGTTTTTTGGTTTGTTTTTTTTTTTACAATTAAAGAAATAATTTTGTTCTTCACCCCTGCCCTGGGCCTTTGATGGAGCCTGTTTGGCTCCAGGGTTTGGGAATAAGAGCACGGAATTGTTCAGCTCCAGGTGTTCCCACACATCTGTCAAGAGCCCAGCCTGAAAATTCCACGTGGCCCAAGCCCAGATCCATGGGGAAAGGTGACCCATCCCAACATTTATGGGCAGGGAAAATTCCCACTGTCCCAGGGTGATCCAATCCACAGTGTCCAACCTGGCCTTGGACATTCCAGGAATCCAGGGATGCTCTGGGAATTCCAGGAATTCCTTCCCCAATCTCCCCTTTCCCCATTCCCTGTGTCCTGTCCCTTGTCCCCAGTCCCTCTCCAGCTCTCCTGGAGCCCCTCCAGGCCCTGGAATGTTCTGGAAGCTCTCCCTGCATCCTTCCCTTCTCCAGCCTGGCAATTCCCAGCTCTCCAGAACCTGACATTGGATCCATCTCCTCTCCAAGCAATTGATGCATCCAGGGCCTTCCCTTGCAATCTCAGCAAACCATCAAGGCTCTCCCTTCCCTGGGCCTCTCTTTTCTATCCCCACTTTCCATCCCAATCCCTCTGCATGGATTCTGAGTGTCCTGAATCCCACAATCCTGGCCTGCCTTGCCTGGGCAGGGAGCTCCAAGCTCATGGCAGGGACACCTCCCAGCATCCCAGGCTGCTCCAATCCTTCCTTGGCCACTGCAGGGATCCAGGGATTCTCTGGCAATTCCAGCAATTCCTTCCCCAATCTCCCTTTTCTTTCCCCATTCCCTGTGTCCTGTGCCTTTATCCATATAAAAAAAACCCTTTCCTTCTTTTTTTTTTTAAATGGAAAACACAGAGAAGAATCAATATTTGGAATGACCAATCCCACAACAGGGCTGTCCATGGGATTATGGGAAGTGTCCCCCTCCCCACTACTGGTTTTACTGGTTTAACTGGTTTTCCCCACTGACACCTTTCACCCTTTCATTTATTTATGGCCTTGCCAAAACTTGCTCCTTTTCCAGCCAAAAATGCCTGGAGCAACCCAAGGATTGACCCAGGGAAACAAGAGCAGCCCCCCTTGGAGCAGTGACGTCGTTTGGGACAATTGGGATTGCTCCAAATCTTTGGAAAATTAATTAAGGAGTGAGGAGATGGGACCAGCCCTGGTTCCCTGCTCGGCTTTTTTTAATCTCCAGAATGGATCCAAGCACAGCTGGATTGCAGGGAATGAACAGCTGGATGAGCTCCAGGAGCCAGAGGTGACAGCTCATCAAAAAGGGACCTGCATGGGATCCATGGCAAACAATTCCAAAATTCCCACCCTCCATCAGTTTAATTAAAAAAAAAAAAAAAAAAAAAGAAAAATGGCTTCAGAATCTCCTTTGGAGCATCCATCAATTTCGCAAAAAAAAAGGAAATTTAAAATCCATCAAGGATCTCCTTTGGAGCATCCATTAATTTCATTTAAAAAATGGAAATTTTAAATCCATCAAGGATCTCTTTTGGATCGTTCATCAATTTAATTTTAAAAATGAGAATTTAAAATATATCAAGGATCTCCTTTGGAAATTTAAAATCTATCAAGGATCACCCTTGGAGCATCCATAAATTTAATTTTAAAAATGGGAATTTAAAATCCATCAAGGATCTCCTTTGGATCATCCATTAATTTCACTTGAAAAAAGGAAATTTAAAATCTATCAAGGATCTCCTTTGGAGCATCCAACAATTTCATTAAAAAAAAGAGAATTTAAAATCCATCAAGGATCTCCTCTGGAGTATCCATCAATTTAATCTAAAAAATGGGAATTTAAAATCCATCAAAGATCTCCTTTGGAGCATCCAACAATTTCATTTAAAAAAACAAGAATTTAAAATCCATCAAGGATCTCCTTTGGAGCATCCATTAATTTCATTTTGATACTAGGAATTTAAAATCCATCAAGGATCTCCCTTGGAGGATCCATTAATTTCATTAAAAAAATAAGAATTTAAAATCCATCCAGGATCTCCTTTGGAAATTCAAAATCCATCAATGATCTCATTTGGATCATCCCTTAATTTAATTTTAAAAATGGGAATTTAAAATCCATCAAGGATCTCCTTTGGAGCATCCATTAATTAAATTTAAAAAAATGGGAATTTAAAATCCATCAAGGATCTCTTCTGGAGCACTGCGGATCTTTTTGGGGGTTTCTCAATTTAGGGGATGTAAATCACATAGGGAAAGGTGTTTTTAATTTGGAAGGTGCAGGATTTGTTTCAATGTGGGAAATAAAAGCAGATTTAGACCAGAAACGGAGAGGAAATCTGGGAATCTGAACCCACATCCCAATGTGGAATCCAGAGGGAGTGACAACAGGAATTTCCTCATGGAAAGGGTTGATAGGAATTGGAAGGAGCTGCCTGGGGAAGTTTGGGGTCCCCAGTTTGGGAATTTGGGATTTCCAAGCTGGGATTTGCTGCTGCCATTCCCAGAGCTCCACTGGGTGACAATTCCATGGTGACAAAATTTTTGCCAGGGATGAAAAAGCCACCTCAGTTTGGCCACTCAGCTCAAGAGTGGCCTGAAATCCAAATTTCCCAATTTTTTAAAATTTTCCCAACCCAATCATGCTCCTAAAACATCCTAAAAACACCCCAAAAAATCCCAAAAAATCCCAAAAAATCTCCCTCCAGCCCAGAGGAGCTGCTGATGCAGAACCATTCCCAAGTTCAAAGTTTCCCTCACTGCTGAAGCTGAGAAATTCAGATTTTCCCATCTCTTCCCAAATTTTTTTTTCCCAGTCTGCTCTGCCCAAGAGCTCCAGGAAGGGATGGGATTTGCTATATTATTATTATTATTATTATTATTATTATTATTATTATTATTATTGATGGATTTTGCTATTATTATCATAATCAGTTATTATAATTATAATTATTATTATTACTATTATCATTATTATTATTACTACTATTTCAGGGTATTCATAATTTGAGTATTGTTAGTATATTAACAATAATGAATAATATTAAATAATACAAAATAATATTAAATAATACTATTCTTGCCAGGATTGTAAAAATTGGAGAGGGAAAAGAATAATGGGAATAAAAGAAAATTTTTTTTTGGTTTCTTGTCTGTATTTCCTGAACAGAGAAAGGGTGGCCTCTGTCACGAACCTTTCCTGGGGATTTTGATTTTGGGATGAAATCTGTGGGAATTAGATGGAAAAAAAAAAAAAAAGAGGGATAAAATCCCATTTCTGAGCCTGTTTCTTTGGAAGAAAAATGAGTGGAGAAGGATAAAAGTGGGGGACACAAAACCATGGGGTGCTGCCAGCCTGGAATTCTGATTTATCCAATGGAAAAAACCAGCCAGTGATCCCTAAAAATAACCACAACCACTCCTATGAAAGAGATTTTAAACCTCCACTTCAGATTTTATCTTCCCTGTAAATATTAAGCTGCAGGAATTGATTTAATACAAGAAGAGAGGCAAATTATCCTTAAATTTGCATCATCCTCCTGAACCCAAGTGTCCCAAGGAATATTTAAGGAACCTCACAGATATTTTTATTTTTTTTTTTGTCCCTTTCCAGGTATTCTTTGCTCCAAGTCGGATTTACCAGCCTGAAAATTCATGAGAAGGTCCCAGTATAAAAACCCCCAGTAACAAGATAAAGAATAAATCTCATTTCCCCTCCTTTGCAATATTTTTATTTTTGCACAATTCCCATCACATCCTCGCTTTGGAGGGCAGGGACTACACCAGAGTTCCTTCCCTGTTTTTCCAGAGATTTCTCCCATTTTTTTCCCACTCACCTGCTCCAGAGGAGACAAAAGAAAAGGGGAGCATCCAAAATTTGAGATGTTTCATCAAGCCTCGCTGGGGACGGAAAAGGAGCTGAGCACTGCGGGACACGCTGAAAATCCTGCGGATTCCAGGAAAAATCCAGGAGCTGGGAGTCAACCCTGCTGCCTCTCGTGCTGCCAGAGAGCTGCAGCTGGTGCCAGGGAAATATTCCTGCAGATGTTGGGAGCCAGGGATGAGGGAAAGTCATGGGAAAAGCACCTGGAGACAGCTCCATCCTTCCACAGTCCAGGGATCCACCTTGGAATTCGTTTCCATTCGCCGCCTTGCAGGAATTTCTGAGAATATTGGAATTTTTTAACCATGAAATTTTATTTTTTTAACATCTCTAAGTGTTGTGGTGATGATTCCCACAGGTTTTTATCCCAATTTTTATCTCCTCTCCTTGCTTTTCAACCTCAGCCCTTGGTTTCTTTTGTTGCCACTCAATTCTTGCAAAAGGAAAATCCCAAAATTCCCCAGAAGGAGGTTTTGGGTTGGGGCTGCTCTCCCAGGAATCTTGTGATGGGATGAAGGGAAAATTCCTTGGACATATTTTTCCTTTTTCCTTTTCCTTTTTTCCTTTCCTTTCCTTTCCTTTCCTTTCCTTTCCTTTCCTTTCCTTTCCTTTCCTTTCCTTTCCTTTCCTTTCCTTTCCTTTCCTTTCCTTTCCTTTCCTTTCCTTTCCTTTCCTTTCCTTTCCTTTCCTTTCCTTTCCTTTCCTATCACAAATTTCTTTTCCTTTTCCTTTTTTCCTGTTTTTTTACAGAACCCTCACCTGAGAGAAACCACAAGGGAGGAAAATCCCATTTATTCTCTTGCTGCTCCACTGCCTGGAATTTTCCCCTGAATTCCCTTCTGTGGGTGGGGAAATCTCTGGGATCATCAGATCTAAACAGGGGTGACCTCCTGAAAGTGATAAATTCTGGGAAAATCCTGGGGAAATCCTGGGAATGGGCAGCTCCACGTTTAACCCCTCAGCTGCCAGCACAGCCCCTCCTCTCTTTGTTTCCCTAAAATGAGGAATTCAGATTTATTTCTGGTTAGGGGGGGTTTAGGGTGGGTTATGGATGATTCCTGTTTGTGTCAGTCATTTATTCCCTCTTCAATTGTCCATAAATTATTCAATTTTTGCATTAATTACTCCAGTTGTCCATAAATTTCTCCATTTTTCCATAAATTACTCAATTTTCCCATAAATTACTCCAGTTTTCTATAAATTACTCAATTTTTACATAAATTACTCCATTTTTACATAAATTACTCCATTTTTACATAAATTATTCCAGTTGTCCATAAATTACTCCAGCTTTCTATAATTGTCTCGATTTTTCCATAAATCATCCCACTTTTCCATAAATTATTCCAGTTTTTAATAAATTACTCAATTTTTCCATGAATTACTCCATTTTTACATAAATGATTGCATTTTTCCATAAATTACACCATTCTTCCAAAAATTATTCCATTTTCCCATCAAATACTCAATTTTTCCATAAATTATTCCAGTTTTCTATAAATTACTCAATTTTCCATAAATTATTCCAGTTGCCCATAAATTACTCCATTTTTCCATAAATTATTCCAGTTGTCCATAAATTACTCCAATTTTCTATAAATTACTCAATTTTTACATAAATGACTCAGTTTTTCCATAAATTGCTCCATTTTCCATAAATTACCCCACTTTTCTATGAATTACTCAGTTTTTCCATAAATTTCTCAGTTTTTCCATAAATTATTCTAGTTGTCCATAAATTACTCCATTTTTACATAAATTATTCCAGTTGTCCATAAATTACCCCATTCTTCCATAAACCATTCAATTTTCTCATAAATTACTCCATTTTCCCATAAAATACTCAATTTTTCCATAAATTACTCCAGTTGTCCATAAATTATTCCATTGTCCCATAAATTAGTCAATTTTCCCATAAATTACTCAATTTGTCCAGAAATTAACCCATTTTAGCATAAATTATTCCAGTTGTCCATAAATTACTCAGTTTTTCCATAAA
Source organism: Catharus ustulatus (assembly GCF_009819885.2). Lineage (NCBI taxonomy): Eukaryota > Metazoa > Chordata > Aves > Passeriformes > Turdidae > Catharus > Catharus ustulatus. The sequence continues at coordinate 1,950,459 of NC_046224.1, forward strand.
TTACTCCAGTTTTCTATAAATTACTCCATTTTTCCATAAATGATTCCATTTTTCCATAAATTGCTCCATTCTTCCATAAATTATTCAATTTCTCCATAAATTACTAAAATTTGGTTCCATGAGGTTGGGAAGAGCTCAAAATTCCCAAATTTTCCAAACTCCTCCACGCCCTGCAGTGACTTGAAACTAAAATTTGGTTCCATGAGGTTGGGAAAAACTCAAATTCCCAAATTTTCCAATCCCTCTACGTCCTGCAGTGAACTATTTGAGCTATTTATTTAATATTAATTAATTTTAATTTTATTTTCTAACATTATTTTGTTTATATGGATGTCACAGAATTGATGTGAACAGTGTTATGAATTAATTTAATTTTCATGGGAGTGAATTTTATTATTAAAAGTCCCTGACAGGAGAATGGAGCCAGGAATAAGGGACAGGATGGGAGGAAATTGCAAAAAAAAAACCCCAAAATTCCTGATCTGACATTTTGGGGTTATTTTCACACTGGAGCACTTCCAAAAAATCTGATTTGTTGTGTGGCTTTAATCCAGTTTAGAGCTGAGGTGCTGCATTTTTGTGGCAGCAAAACCACCTCAATTCCCCCCAAAAATCTCCCTCTGAAGCTGCAAGAAAGCAAAATTAAAAGGACAAAAGTCACAAAAGATGATTAGTGAAGGGAACAGAAAAAATCAGAACTGAGGAGGTGGGAAATGTTAAAAAAGTGCCAGGAACGCCCAGAAATTGGCTTTGTTTGCTGCTAATTAAATTAAATCAAATTTTAATTAAAAAAAAATTTAGCTTATTAAAATTATTGTTTATTTTTTATTTATGAAATGAAAATTTTAATTTAATTTTTCTTTTTCATTTTAAAAGGCTTGATGGAAGATCAAGGAAGTCACCTGGAGGGTCTCTACCTAGAGAGAGCTGAGAAAACACCATTATTTTATTATTTTAAACACAAATCAGCAAATTATTTTGTCAGGTGTGAATTTTAGTTAAATACACAGCAAGAGCTCAGCAAAACCTTTGGGTTTCCAGGGTCTCACAGAACCCCCCAGGAATTATTTTTTGTCAGAACATCCAACCTAAAATATCTGGAAATGTCACACAGGAGGCTCCAAATCCCCAGATTTTTGTAGGATTCCACCAAGAGACTGCAGAGTTTCTTTCTGCAGGTAAAAACCTTGAGAAATTAAAAAAATTTCTGGCTCTTGTTGCTTTAATTTCCAGGTTTTCACGTTCTGAGCTCAAATCAATCCCCATTTCCAGCCCCCAGGTAAGAATTTGAAACCTTGGGATCTCCAGTTTGGAGTCAGAGAGCCCAAAAATTCTCACAGTGAGCCAAAAAAAAAAAATTAAATTAAAAAAAAAAAGGTAATTCTGGCAGTTTCAGCAGGTTGGAGTAGCAGAGGAGCTGCCAAGGTTTCATTCATATTTTTGGAGGTGCTGGAAGTCATAAAAAAAGCAGCTTCATAAAAAAGCTTCATAAAAAAAGTCATAAAAAGCAGTGTTTCATTCTTGGAGTGCTTGTGGCTCGTTGGGATTTGCTCGTGGGATTTCACACCTGTGGTATTTAAAGGCGAAAAAAAAGAGATTAGGGGCTGATTGAGACAAAAAAAAAATGGATTGGAAATGAAATATCTGTAGGATGGAATTCCTGTTGTTTCTACTGATCACAGAGGGGTTGACAGATGGTTTGGAGGGGATTCCATAAAAGTTTAGAACAGGAAATTTTACTCATGGGGAAATTATGGAATTTTTTGGGGTGGGAAGGGAATTAAAGCTCATCCAGGGACAGCTCCCACTGTCCCAGGTGCTCCAACCTGGCCTGGGACGCTCCAGGGATCGAGGGGCAGCTCCAGTTTATCCCAGGAATTCTCAGAGCATTTTTCCCAGGCAAAATCCTGGAAAAATTCCTCACAAATTTTGCTCCTCTCCATGTCCAGCCCCCAGCCCAGCTCCTTCCTCAATCCCTCAGGGATTCCGTGGATGTTCCCAGCTCAGGGATGGAACTTTTGGCTTTCCCAGCCTCAAAGCTCCAAACTTTTCTCAACCCTTTTTATCCTAAGGGAGTCCCCACTCTGCCATCCCCTGATTTATTTTGGGGATTAAATCCCAAATTTCTGAAGTTTCACATCCCCTGACATGAAAATCACAATCCCTTTCCTTGGATATTCCAGGGATCCTCTGGGAATTCCAGTTCAGCCAGGAATTCCTTCCCCAATCTCCCCTCTCCCCATTCCCTGTGTCCTGTCCCTTGTTCCCAGTCCCTCTCCAGCTCTCCTGGAGCCCCTCCAGGCCCTGGAATGTTCTGGAAGCTCTCCCTGCATCCTTCCCTTCTCCAGCCTGGCAATTCCCAGCTCTCCAGAACCTGACATTGGATCCATCTCCTCTCCAAGGAATTGATGCATCCAGGGCCTTCCCTTGCAATCTCAGCAAACCATCAAGGCTCTCCCTTCCCTGGGCCTCTCTTTTCTATCCCCACTTTCCATCCCAATCCCTCTGCATGGATTCTGAGTGTCCTGAATCCCACAATCCTGGCCTGCCTTGCCTGGGCAGGGAGCTCCAAGCTCATGGCAGGGACACCTCCCAGCATCCCAGGCTGCTCCAATCCTTCCTTGGCCACTGCAGGGATCCAGGGATTCTCTGGTAATTCCAGGAATTCCTTCCCCAGTCTCCCCTTTCCCCATTCCCTGTGTCCTGTCTGTTACACATACTTGTGACAAATCAGAGGAGCCAGTTTAGATTAATCATAGAAAATTTATTAGCAAGCGAATTTAACAAACGATAACTGAGCAAAGCCGCACTGGGCAGCCAGGGAGTCACTGCTCAGCCAATGGCTCACACCAAAAAGCAGTTTTAGTTCCTTTTTTAATACAGTTTATTTTCTGGTTCTTGTGGCTGCTCGTTCTGACTCGCTGGTGTGCTCTGCGATTTTAGCAAGTGGTGAGCAGTTACTGGGGGGTCACTTCCATCTCCTGGTGGGAATTGATGAAGGTCCAGTGTGCTCGTCTTTCTCAGCACGTCCTGTGGTATTGTTCTGTCTCTGTGGTCTTGTGAGGGCTCCTCTGTTGCTCAACAGGAAGAGTAACGCTTTGCACTCAGTGTCTGTAAGCACTTACTGAGCAGGATTTGATAAAGCACATTCCATTACACCTCTGCATGGATTCTGAGTGTCCTGAATCCCACAATCCTGGCCTGCCTTGCCTGGGCAGGGAGCTCCAAGCTCATGGCAGGGACACCTCCCAGCATCCCAGGCTGCTCCAATCCTTCCTTGGCCACTGCAGGGATCCAGGGATTCTCTGGCAATTCCAGGAATTCCTTCCCCAGTCTCCCCTTTCCCCATTCCCTGGGTCCTGTCCCTTGTCCCCAGCCCCTCTCCAGCTCTCCTGGAACCCCTCCAGGCCCTGGAATGTTCTGGAAGCTCTCCCTGCATCCTTCACTTTTCCAGGTGAGCACCCCCAGCTCTCACAGCCTTCCAACAATAATTATTATTTTTGAACAGCGAAAGAATTCTTTGGCACGGAATCCTTAGGAGCTTCCTTTAAGTGACATTTTGGGGTCACTAAATAACCCCAAAAAGTCATTTACCGTCTTCTCACCACAAACAGCGCTTCAACCGCTCCTCCCCCTGACGCCACCTCAGCGCCGCCATTGCTGCTTTCATCTCAGAACTACAACTCCCGGCGTGCCCCGCGGCGGAGCCCCTACCAGGAGCCGCGCTGGGCCGGCGCGAAGCATGCCGGGAGTTGTAGTCCCCGCGGCGGCGACGCGGCGGGCGGGGAGCGAACTACCGGCGGCCGGAGGAAGCGGGGGCGGCGGGGCCGGGCCCGAGAACGGGGCAGAACCCCGGGATCGGGATGCGGACACGGCCCGGGACGCCGCCTCGTTGCCCGGAGCGACACCATGCACCCGGCCGTGGCGGTGGGGCTGGTGTTCGGCGGCTGCTGCAGCAACGTGGTGTTCTTGGAGCTGCTGGCCAGGTGCGCGGCTGCGGAGAAATATGGGGGGATAAAGGAATAAAGGGGGATAAAAGAAGCCCATCCCAATGGGATCGGGGTGAGGCCTCGGGGTTTGTGAGGTGCCGGGGTGGGCTTGGGGGATTTGGGGTGTGGGGGCACTCAGGGGGTTTTACCCCCTCAGGCTGTGGGGCTCCTCATCGGTGAGCCCACACCGGGATCATCGCCTCGTGTGGGGTTTTTGGGGTGTTTTGGGGATGTCCCCTCGGTGTGAGCCGTGTCCCCAGCGCATCCCACCCCGTCCCGGCTGAAATCCCGGTGAGGAAATCCCTGGGGACAGCAGGGAATGTTTTCCGTCTGGGACTGCGATCTTGGGAATCGCTGCAAAGTCACCGAGTCTGCTGGAATTCCCAGACTGGAGGCTGATGGTTTTGGGGACCTCACCCTGATGGTTTTGGGGATCTCACCTTAATGGTTTTGGGGATCTCACCCTGATGTTTTTAGGGATCTCACCTTCCTTGTCCTGATGTTTTGGGGGATGTCACCTTCCTCACTGTCAGGAAAATTAATCCTCATCACCCTGATATTTTTGGGGATCTCACCTTGATGTTTTTAGGGATCTCACCTTGATGTTTTCAGGGATCTCACCTTCCTCTCCTTGATGTTTTTAGGGACTCACTTGCCTTACCCTGATATTTTTGGGGATCTCACCCTGAAGTTTTAGGGGATCTCACCTTCCTTACCTGGATGTTGTTTTTAGGGAACTCACCTTCCTCACCCCGATCTCACCTTGGTGTTTTTAGGGATCTCACCTGGATATTTTTGGGATCTCACCTTCCTCACCTGGATATTTTTGGGGATCTCACCTTCCTCACCTGGATATTTTTGGGATCTCACCTTCCTTACCGTGATGGAGGAAAGCTGTAAGGGCTTGGGAAAAGGCTAGGAAAGCCTGACTGGAAAAAAAGTGATGCCTGAACTGGTTTGGTGTGTAAAATCCCCGTGAGTCAGAGTGGGGCTGCACCCCCTGAGCCCTCAGAGCACTTCAGCTTTCCAAACCTGCCCTTATTCCCTCCCAGCCCATCAATATCCCAGATTTTTAAGGGAAAAAGAGACTGCAAAATCCAGCAGTTGGGATATTTGCTCCAAAGTGGGATTCAGGTGCTTTCACACCAGATTATCCAGAAGCAGTTCCTGGAAAAAGAGATCTTTAGGGTGAGTTGTCTTTTCCTGTCAGGGATTGCTCCAACCTCTGCCTTTCCTGCTTGGCTTGTGTTGCAGCATCAGTGACAGGAATGAATCCTTTGGAAGCAAAGAAACTTTTGGATTTGGCTTTTTGCCACTCATAGCTCCTCCAAGCAAAACTTAAACCCAAACATTTGGCCCTCTTCAAAGACTGAATTATTCAAAGGTGACTGAACCCCAGAGCAGCAAATTCCACAAATTTAATTGCAGACATCAATGAAAAGCTGCTTTTCACACAAAACCTTCTTTTAAGCAGCACCTCTCTTCCACTTTTAAAATTCCTCCATTCCTCCTAGCTTAATTGTTGTGCATTTACTTTCCCTGCTCATCTTTAGTCCCAAAATTGGGATAACACCAATTATTTTGTTGGGTTTTGGAAGGAAAAGTTCCTCCTGCAGATGGATATTCCCACAACAAACAAAATCCTGGAGCAGAATCCCAGGAAAAGGCAGTGACCAGGCTGGTGAGGAGCAGCAAAAGTGACTGGGAGGAAATGTGCTCAGGATTTATAAGTGTTTAGTCTGGAAATGCCTGAGAAAAGACTTTTAATGTGTGGAGAGTGGCTGCAGAGGAGAGAAGAGAAATATTTCTGCTGGGCTGTGGAGGCAGAACAAGAAATCTCAAATGTCTTGATTTTAAGGGCTTAAATTGCTGTGGAAGGGATGTAAATCAGGCCCAAAAATCAGATTTTTTCCCTTTCCATGGAGAGAGAGCAGGGAAAATTCTTGCTGGGAGGACTCTTAAGTTTCCTACAGCTGAAGCAGATCTTGGGTTGATAGATCCAGATTTATTTCGTTTTTTGGGTGGATCTGAGTGAGGATTGTGAGCCAAAGATTAAGCCCTTTTTATCTCTCTCTTATCAGCTAGCACAAAACCCTGAGTGCCAACACTGCTGATAAAGTGGGGTCATGTCCTGGATCTGTGATGTGGGAAGAGGCAAAGTCCAGTGCTGGGAGCCAGCTTTGGGTTATTCCAGGTTTAGAGCTCCTTGTGATCCCCTCTGGAGATGGGAGGTTGGAGATAAGATTTGTAATTCCTGGAACTTCTGGCTCTGCTTCTTCCCTTTCTCCCAGGAACTTTTGGACCTTTTTCAGCCTTGAGGTTAAAGTTTTATGGATAATGATGGAATTTGCATGTGGGCAGAGGGGAGGGGCTCAGGGTGGTGCCTATTCCTGGAAAAAGTAGGAAAAAAAGAGATTTTTCCAGTTCCTTCATTGCCCAGGTCCCTGCTGCTCCTGAGAGCTCTGTGGGGTGACCAAGGAGAATTTGGAGGAGACAGCTTGGGAATTCTGTTTTCCAGGGCATTTCCCAGCTTGAATCCTGCACAGCTGCATCCAGGGACAGTGTGTTCCATAAGGAGCAGGAATCCTTGGCCTCAGTTTCTGTCTTGCACCAGAAAAAAAAGGGAAAAAATCCCTAAATCCCTCATTTCCCATGAGCTTTATCATTATCTGTTTCCTCTGAGCTTCTTCCCAGAAAATCCTTCCCTGCTCCCTGGGAGCTCCTTAGGGAGGATCAGGGTGCAGGGAAGGTTTTGTTTGAATTCCCTGGTGTGGAATTCCTGGGGATAAACACAAACCTTGCTTTGCTCATTTCTGCATTCCTGGGTCCTTCTAGGAGGGACAAAAAGGGACTGAGAGGGTCCCTTTGGAGCTAAAACCCCAAAAACCTAAAAATTTGTGGCTTTTGAACAAGATCCATGGATGTCACGTGGGATTTACAGCCAGGACTTTTTTGGGCTCTTGTGAGGGGTTTTAGTCCCTTCTAGAACCTACAACCAAAGTGGTTTTTTTGGCATCCAGAAATCCCAGGGGAGCTGAAGCTTTTTTAGAGGAAACCAAGCAAATCTGAACCAGGGGACAGCACAGACCTGAGCTTGGCACTTCCCTCCTGCAGCAGCAATGAGGAATATTGAATTTCCAGCTGCCTTTTACCTGCCCTCTAACAAACACAGCAGCTTCTAGGAAGGGACAGAGTCCTCCTAAAGCCACTTCCCATGGGAAAGGAGATCCAGCAGTTTTTCTTTTAATTTCCTGACCTCACTGAGCACTTCTTCCTGGGAAATGTTTGAGCTTAGAACCTCTGCAGGTTTCCGCGCAAATCCAGGTGGATAAACCCTGAGTAAAGCTTCTCCAGGGTGAGGATCAGGAGCTGCTGCCTCTTTTTGTTGATGCCAGTGTTTGATTTTTGTCTCTCCATGCCTGCAGGGAGTTCCCAGGATGTGGGAACATCGTGACCTTCTCCCAGTTCCTATTTATTGCGGTGGAAGGTTTTATCTTCGAGGCCAACTTCGGGAGGAAGCGCCCGGCCATCCCCATCAGGTACCATCCCAAGGTTTTTTCCCAGGCAGGAATTGCACCTGCATCTCTCTTCTCTCCAAAAAACTTTGCATAAAATGTTTTTTTTTCCACTTATCCTGTGTAAATCCCATCTGCAGAGCCACGGTGGGAAGCTGGCAGGCTGGATAAAATCCACACTCGTTTATCAGGAATTTTTAATGGGAATGTCACCAGATCCTTCCCTGTCACAGGAAGGGTTTTGCACAAGGAAGAGTTTGTGCTTAAAGAGCTTCTTATCTCAGGGATTTGCTGTGGTGAGAGTGGGAAGATGGAGAATTTTCCTGGAAAATCACCCAAATTCACTTTGCATTTCTCCACTGGGGATGAACTTGGTGACAGAGCCTTGAGCTCCAACCCTCTCTGTGCATCCCACAATCATTCCTGAGGGGTCTCTCAGCATCTCAGGGAGGTTCCTGCTCATCTCCCAGGTGTTTTTCCATGTTTCAGGAACTATTTCATCATGGTGGCCATGTTCTTCACCGTCAGTGTGGTCAATAACTACGCCCTGAACCTGAACATCGCCATGCCGCTGCACATGATCTTCCGCTCGGTGAGCTCCTCCTCCTGCTCCTCCTGGGGCTGCCATCCCTTCATTATCCCTGTCCATGTGTCCTGAGAGCACCAAACCCCTGTGCAAATCCTGAATTCCAGCTGGTAGGAGAGCAGCTTCACTCCAGAGCTCAGCTCCAAAGGTTTTGCTTGATGGTGTTGATCGTTAAATTCCATTTTTTTAATTAAATTCCCAGGCAGGTAAACAGGCTCAGACAGGCTTTGGAATTCCAAAGGTGAGGGGGAAGTGACAGTGACAAAATCAATCCCAGGCTCTGGCTGGCCAAAGGGATCCAGCTTTCCCTGCCACCAAATTAATGTGCTGATCTTGAACATTCCAGGTTAGAGAGCATGGATTTGGGATTTGGTCTAATTCCACCTGCACAGGTCTTTGGAAAAAAAAAAACCAAACCAAAAAAAAACCACATTAAAACTGCATTTTCACTTAGGTGTGGATGAGTTCCAGGCTAAAAGATTTTTCCACACCCAAGGAAATGCAGCCCCAGCTGTTGGGAATAACAAAATCTCCTGTTGGTGGCTGTTTTCCCACAGCACATGCTGGGGGTGGAATATCTGGAGTCAGGAGAGGTTCAGGAGGATAAAACCAAGTGCCACCTCCCCATGGCTTGAAATTCTGGAAAACCCTTTCAGGGCAGGAATTTTCCCAATATCCAACCTTAAGGAAGCTGCTCCCTCTCCCTGTCAGCTTTCCTGCTTCAAACCTGGCATTTCTCTTGGTGAGTTTGGACTGAGCATCCCAGTCTGGGGAATTCTGTCCTGCTGACCTCCTGGTTTGGTTTTCCTGTTTTTTTTGTTTTTTTTTTTTCCCAGGGCTCTCTCATAGCAAGCATGGCTCTAGGGATCATCATCCTGAAGAGAAGGTGAATCACTAGTTTCCTATCTTAAGGGAATGCTGTGCCACTGTGGTGTTTTGTGCCATCACTTTTTTTCTGTTAAATATTCTGATTTTAATGATGGGAAGCTGGGACAGAGATAAGGGAATAGAGGCTGGAACAGCTCTGAATAACAGGGTGATTTCAGGCTGATAATGCTGCTGTTGTGGCTGGCACTGAGCTGTGCCTGCACAGAGCCAAGGCTGAGGATGTGGGATAAACTGGGGAAATGTTGGGAGGAACTGGGATAAATATCGAGAGAAATTGGGGCAGATATTGGGATAAGCTGGGGTAAATGTTGGAAGAAATTGGGGTAAGTGTTGGGGTAAAATGGGATTAATACTGGGAGAAACTGGGGTAAATATTGGGAGAAACTGGGGTAAAAATTGGGGTAAACTGGGATAAATGTTGGGGGAAATTGGGGTAAAACTTTGGATAAACTGGGATAAATGTTGGGAGAAATTGAGGTAAGTATTGGGATAAACTGGGATAAATATTGAGAGAAACTGGGGTAAGTGTTAGGGTAAGCTGGGATAAATAATGAGAGAAACTGGGGTAAAAATTGGGAGAAACTGGGATAAATATTGAGAGAAATTGGGATAAGTGTTGGGAGAAACTGGGATAAATATCAAGAGAAGTTGGGGCAGATATTGGGATAAACTGGGGTAAATGTTGGAAGAAATTGGGATAAGTGTTGGGGTAAACTGGGATTAATACTGGGAGAAATTTGGTAAATATTGGGATAAACTGGGATAAGTGTTGGGAGAAACTGGGATAAATATGGAGAGAAATTGGGGTAAAAATTGGGATAAACTGGGATAAAAATTGGGATAAACTGGGGTAAATATTGAGAGAAACTGGGGTAAGTGTTGGAAGAAATTGGGGTAAAAATTGGGATAATCTGGGCTAAATATTGGGAGAAATTGGGATAAACTGGGATAAATATTGGGAGAAATTGGGGTAAAAATTGGAGAAACTGAGGTAAAAATAGGGAGAAATTTGGGTAAATATTGGGATAAACTGGGATAAATATTGAGAGAAATTGGGGTATATATTGGGATAAACTGGAATAAGTGCTGGGAGAAATTGGGGTAAAAATTGGGATAAACTGGGATAAATATGGAGGGAAATTGGGATAAATGTTGGGATAAACTGAGTTAAATATGGAGAGAAACTGGGGTAGAAATTGGGATAAATTGAGGTAAAAATTGGGATAAATTGGGGTAAATATTGGGAGAAAAGCTGCTTATGGTGCTGAGCTGGCCCTGCCAGCACTGGGAAGTGGCAGCGTGTCCCTTGTCCCCAGTTTGGAGCAGGGTTGGTGACGTGTCCCTTGTCCCCAGTTTGGAGCAGATTTGATGACATGTCCCTTGTCCCCAGTTTGGAGCAGATTTGATGACATGTCCCTTGTCCCTGGTTTGGAGCAGGGTTGGTGACATGTCCCAGGTTTGGAGCAGAGTTGATGACATGTCCCTTGTCCCCAGTTTGGAGCAGATTTGATGACATGTCCCTTGTCCCCAGTTTGGAGCAGATTTGATGACGTGTCCCTTGTCCCCAGTTTGGAGCAGTGTTGATGACATGTCCCTTGTCCCCAGTTTGGAGCAGATTTGATGACATGTCCCTTGTCCCCCGTGCAGGTACAGCACGTCCAAGTACGCCTCCATCGCCCTGGTGTCCCTGGGCATCTTCACCTGCACTTTGATGTCTGCAAAGCAAGTGGTAAGGCCTGGGAGGGGACAGGGTCACACCTGGGGACCTCAGCAGTCCCCTCTGGCTGTCCATGAGGTGTTTCCTACAAAAGCTTTTCCTCCTGGTTTTATTTTTTCCTTTTTGGAAAACTGGCTGCGCTTAATCCAGCTCAGAGAGGCTGGAAATCAAAGGGAGCTGTCAAAGCTCCACATTCCCCATCATTTCACAGCTTTGGGCTCTTAATCCAGATCAACTCCCAGCAGGGCTGGAATTTTGGGATAGAGCTGACAGTTGTGCCAAAGGTGAATAATCTGATTTTCCCTGAGGCACAGGGAAAGAGCTGAGGCCAAGCTGGAGTTGTGCCCTCAGCCTGATTGCCTCAATTTCTTGATCTCAAGCCTGGGTTTAGGTCTGGTTTTAGCTCCTGAACTGGGGCTTGGCCAGAGTTAAAGGGACAAAGGGACCTGGGAATGGGGACAGAGCGACCTGGGAATGGGGGCACAGGAATCTGGGAGTGGGGACACAGGAATCTGGGAGTGGGATTGGGATCCAGGAACCTGGGAATGGGGACACAGGAACATGGGAGTGGGGACACAGGGACCTGGGAGTGGGAATGGGATCCAGGGACCTGGGAATGGGATTGGGACACAGGAGTGGGATGGGGACACAGAAATAGGGGAATGGGGACACAGGAACCTGGGATTGGGAATGGGGACACAGGAACCTGGGATTGGGAATGGGGACACAGGAACCTGGGAGTGGGAATGGGGACACAGGAACCTGGGAGTGGGATGGGGACACAGAAATAGGGGAATGGGGACACAGGAACCTGGGAATGGGATTGGGACACAGGAACCTGGGAATGGGAGTGGGGACACAGGGACCTGGGAGTGGGATTGGGACACAGGAACCTGGGAATGGGATGGGAACACAGAAATATGGGAATGGAGACACAAAAATATGGAAATGGTGAGGGCACACAGGAACCTGGGAGTGGGGACACAGGAACCTGGGAATGGGATGGGGACACAGGAACATGGGAATGGGGGCACAGGAATCTGGGAATGGGGGCACAGGAACCTGAGAATGGGATGGGAACACAGAAATATGGGAATGGGGAGAGAGAAACCTGGGAATGGGGACACAAGAACATGGGAATGGGATTGGGACACAGGAACCTGGGAGTGGGGACATAGGAACATGGGAATGGGGGCACAGGAATCTGGGAGTGGGATTGGGATCCAGGAACCTGGGAGTGGAGACACAGGAACATGGGAATGGGGGCACAGGAACATGGGAATGGGGACACAGGGACCTGGGTATGGGAATGGGATCCAGGGACCTGGGAATGGGAGTGGGGACACAGAAACCTGGGAATGGGATTGGTATACAGGAACCTGGGATTGGGGACATGGGAAGCTGGGAATGGGGACATAGGAACCTGGGAGTGGGAATGGGATCCAGGGACCTGGGAATGGGATTGGGACACAGGAACCTGGGAGTGGGAGTGGGGACACAGAAATAGGGGAATGGGGACACAGAAAAATGGGAATGGGATTGGGACACAGAAACATGGGAATGGGGACACAGGAACCTGAGAATGGGAGTGGGGGTACAGGAGCCTGGGAATGGGGACACAGGGACCTGAGAATGGGATGGGAACACAGAAATATGGGAATGGGGAGAGAGAAACCTGGGAATGGGGACACAAGAACATGGGAAAGGGATTGGGACACAGGAACCTGGGAATGGGCTAATTTTGGGAACTTGAAAAGTGACACTGATTTTTTTTTGTGCCTTAAAGGGTTCAGTCTCATCAAACCAGGCTGTTCCTTTCAGGACAAATCCTGATTTGATCAAACTCTGCCACTTTTGTGCTGCAATCTCTGCATTCCCTGGAGCACAGTGGGAGCCTGCAGGGACCTGGTGGCTCTTGGTGACTTTTTTGTCTCCCTTCAGGCATCTGACTCCAGCTTAAATGCAGAGGATGGACCCCAGGCTTTCCTCTGGTGGTTGCTGGGTACGTGAGGGCCACATTTCTGGGATGCTGGCAGGATTCTTGGAATTCTCTTGGCAAGAATTTGGAGCAGAGAGGGAGAGGAGAGGGGCTGAGGCTGCTCCAGTTGTTCCTTCAGCACAGGATTTCACAGAGGAGGCTTTAAAATCTGCTTTTCTACCTCCAGCCTGGGTCTGTTGGTGACTCTCTGGGAAACCTGGGATTGATTGTTGTCAGAAGTGGCACAAACTGCATCCCTGGTGTTTTTAAGAGATCTCCTGGATCTCAGCCTGTAATCAAACCCCAGAATCGTTATCAATTTTCTTACCAAGTCTGGACATTTTGTGATTTAGGTTTTTTTTACCCTGAAAGCCAGCTTTGGTGAGTTGAAGCTGTAGGGCTGTGCTTCCCTTGCAGGCATTGCTGCCCTCACCTTTGCCCTGCTGATGTCTGCCAGGATGGGCATTTTCCAGGAGACCCTGTACAAGAAATTTGGGAAGCACCCCAAGGAAGCCCTGTTCTACAACGTGAGTCCCCTCCACTCCTGAACTGGGCACAAAAAGCACCCCACACTACCAGGATGGAGCAGTGAGGAGTCTGCTCTGATCCAGCTGCTTTCCCAGCAGGGATTTGGGCTGGATCCCCACTGTGGATTTGTTTTTCTCCCCCCAGCACGCGTTGCCACTCCCGGGATTTCTGTTCCTGGCTCCCAACATTTACCAGCACGCCGTGCTCTTCAACCAGTCTGGTGAGTGCTGTGCTCAGGGATCTCTGCTCCTGGGATTTGCCTTCCTTCTGGAAAATCCCTCTGGGAAGTTTCCTTCCTGCAGTTGTGCATGCTGGCAGTTCAGGGTGTTCCAAGCCCTTTGAATTTTGAGGAATTTGCAGGAAGGAATTCCTGGCTGGGATGGAATTCCCAGAGAAGCTGTGGCTGCTGCTGCATCCCTGAAGTGTCCAAGGTCAGCCTGGACACTCTGGGACAGTGAAGTGTTCCTGCCCATGGCAGGGGGTGGAATTTAAGGAACCATTCCATGATTCCATGATTAATGCTGAAGTTTCTTATTAATTCCCACACTCAAAAACGGGAGTACCAGGACCTAATCCTCAATATCAACATGGACCTGCTGGGATTTTTTTTTTTGCCATGGGAACAGGAGAGCAAGAGAGATCTTTTCTCCTATTATTTTTCCTATCTTTCCTTCTGGAATTCCTGCAAGGCTGCAGGGAGTTCTGGATCATGGTTGGTCCTGGGAAGGAGGGAAATTCCTCCAGCAGTGACCTCAGCCCTTCCTTTATTTCCTGCAGAGCTGTTCCAGGTGCCAGTGCTCGGCCTGACCCTGCCAATCATGTGGTTCTACCTCCTCATGAATGTCATCACCCAGTATCCTTTATCCTTTTTTCTTTATCCCTTTTATCCTTTGTCCTGTCCCACTGGGGTGGCACAGGATTGGAGCTGGGTTCCTAAATCCTTGGAGTCTTCCCTGCTCTCAGGAGCTGCTGTTGGTGTAACTCCAAAAACACAATGAAAGAGAACTTTAGTTTTTTATGTTGGACTGGATGATCTCAGAGGTTTTTTCCACCTGGTTCATTGTGGGATTCTGGGATTTCTGCTCTGTGGGGAGGGAGGAGTTTGGAGCTTCCATTGTCCAACTCAGCCCCAGTTTCCAGTGGGGGAATCAGATGTGAGTTTGCAGTGTCGTGTTCTGACCATGCTGATTCCAGGAGGGAATTTCCCCCATCTCTCCCTGCTCCTTCCCCTTCCCCAAGGGACTCAATCCCCCCTCTCCATCCCTGGATAAAGGATAAAGGTTATCCTTTAACCTCCTGCTCCCAGGAGGAGCTGAATCCTTGGAGTCTTCCCTGTCCTTGGTTGATGCTGTTGGTGTAACTCCAAAAATACAATGAAAGGAAACTTTAGTTTTTTGTGTTGGACTGGATGATCTCAGAGGTCTTCTCCAACCTGGTTCATTGTGGGATTCTGGGATTTTTGCTCCATGGGGAGGGAGGAGTTTGGAGCTTCCATTGTCCAGCTCAGCCCCAGTTTCCCGTGGGGGAATCTGAGATTTGAGTTTGCAGTGTCCTGTTCTGACCATGCTGATCCCAGGAGGGAATTTACCCCATCTCCCTGCTCCTTCCCCTTCTCCAAGGGACTCAATCCCCCCTCTCCATCCCTGGATAAAGGATAAAGGTTATCCTTTAACCTCCTGCTCCCAGGAGGAGCTGAATCCTTGGAGTCTTCCCTGCTCTCAGGAGCTGCTGTTGGTGTAACTCCAAAAATACAATGAAAGGAAACTTTTATTTTTTAGGTTGGACTGGGTGGTCTCAGAGGTCTTTTCCCACCTGGTTCATTGTGGGATTCTGGGGTTTCTGCTCCATGGGGAGGGAGGAGTTTGGAGCTTCCATTGTCCAACTCAGCCCCAGTTTCCAGTGGGGGAATCTGAGATTTGAGTTTGCAGTGTCGTGTTCTGACCATGCTGATCCCAGGAGGGAATTTCCCCCATCTCCCTGCTCCTTCCCCTTCCCCAAGGCTCTCAATCCCCCCTCTCCATCCCTGCCATCCTTAACCTCCCATCCCAGGTACGTCTGTGTCCGTGGCGTGTTCATCCTGACCACGGAGTGCACGTCGCTCACGGTCACCCTGGTGGTGACGCTGCGCAAGTTCGTCAGCCTCATCTTCTCCATCCTCTACTTCCAGAACCCCTTCACAGGCTGGCACTGGCTGGGCACTGCCTTTGTCTTCGTGGGCACCCTGATGTACTCTGAGGTGTGGAACAGCCTGGGGCCCTTCCTGGCACACTGCCAGAGGAGGAGGAGGCCGAAGGAGGAGTGAACCAGGCATTTTCTGCAGGGAGTGAATCCAGGCATTTTCTGCAGGGACCTTTGAGTTGTTTTCCAGAGCAGAGCAGCAGGGAGCCCCCCCCAGGGGGTGTTTTTATAACAAGGGAGGTGTTGGCAGTGCCAAGCTCCTGGGAAAATGGGGATCCTCTGCTGGGGACAGATTATGGAGAAACAATCTGGTTATTTTTTGTCAGTCAGCAATTTTTTTATGTGACTCCTTTTTTTTTCTTTTTTTTTGTTTTTTCTTTCCCCATCCTTTTTTAAGGAAAAACTGTCTCAGAGCTTTGTTGAGAACCCAACTTTTGTGTTGTTGGCTTGGATCAGCTGGACCCTGAGCCAGTTTGGTGCTGACCTTTAATTGTCCCAGAGTCTGGAGCTGATGGCTCAGCCCCATTCCAGAGGGAATCCCTGATCCCTGTGCTGGGAGAATGTGGGGTACAGCCCCAGCTGGAGCTGCCAGTGGATCCTGAGAGGGTTGGGTTTATTTTCCCTCTCCCAGTTCTCCTCCTATCCCTTGGGATCAGCTCCCTTGTGGCTTTTGTGTCAGCCTGGCCCAGGCTCCGTGTCCCTCAGTGTCACCTCTGGTTGGTTTTCCTGCAGTTTTCCTGGAGCAGCACCTTGTTCCCATGGTGGTGCTGCTGTCCCTGCTCAGCTGGGACAGTTGAGGCATCCAGGAGGGATAAAGGAAAAATGGAAAAAAAAAAAAATCCCAACGTGATGGAAAGGCAACACCTCCCTCCCAGGCATTCCCTGAGCCAAGGTCACCTTTCCAAAACTTCTTCCTTCTATTTTTACTGCTGATTTTTATCAGCTCTCTGGGATAATCCCATTCCCAGCTTTCCTGGCCTCATCCTTGCTGGGAGGATGTGGGAAAAGCCAGGACCTGCAGCTCCATCCCAAGGTCCTGAAGGAATTTTTTCCCCCAGTTTCTGTTTTTCCTGAGCCTGAAAAAACTGAAATTCAAGTTCCATGGGATTTTTCCAAGGCTTTTGTAGATGGGGAGGCTGACCTGGTGTAGGTCAGGTGTTGTTCCAGCTGTTTGTGGTGGCTCCAAGGACATAGAGAGAGGCAAAACTTCATCCCTGATTTTCATTTTCCAAGCTCTTCAACATGGACCTTCAGCTGGAACTGGGGAGGGGGGAAAGCCAACAGAAATTTGGGATGAAGGATTTTAGGATCAGGGTGAGATTCCTCAGAGATCAAACACGGTGGGGAAACAGTTGGAGCTAACTCAGGGTGTTGGATCCAGGGATTGTTTTATCCAGGGAATGTGGGATCCAGGCATTGTTTTACCCAGGGAATGTGGGATGCAAGGATTATGGGATTCAGAGATTGTTTTTTCCAGGCATTGTGGGATCCAGGCATTGTGAGATCCTGGGACTGTGGGATGCAGGGATTGTAGATCCAGGCATTGTGGGATGCAGGGATTGTTTTATCCAGGCATTGTGAGATCCAGGGATTGTGGGATCTGGGAATTGTTGGATCCAGGCATTGTTTTATCCAGGGACTGTGGGATCCAGGGACTGTGGGATGCAGGGATTGTGGGATTTAGAGATTGTTTTATCCAGGGATTGTGGGATCTAGGAATTGTTGGATCCAGGGATTGTGGGATCCAGGCATTGTTTTATCCAGGCATTGTGGGATCCAGGGACTGTGGGATGCAGGGATTGTAGATCCAGGGATTGTTGGATCCAAGGATTGGTTTATCCAGGGAATGTGGGATGCAAGGATTGTGGGATTCAGGGATTGTTTTATCCAGGCATTGTGGGATCCAGGGATTGTGGGATCTGGGAATTGTTGGATCCACGGATTGTTTATCCAGGGATTGTGGGATGCAGGGATTGTTTATCCAGGGATTGTGGGATCCAGGCATTGTTTTATCCAGGGACAGTAGGACCCAGGGATTGTGGGACCCAGGGATTGTTTTATCCAGGCACTGAGCAGAGCTGCTCCCAGGTGTAACATTCTGTGCACACCCTGGGTCACTCCTTCCCTCCAGGGCCTGGTGTGTTGTCCCCAGTTCCCATGGGACATGGGAATATTTGGGGGATTTGGGCATTCCCTTTTTTTTAACCATGTGCTTTTCACTCCCAACACATCAACCATGGGTTGTTTGTTGCTGTCAGGGATTTTTTTTTTAATTTCCCGGCGTGATCAGTGTGTTTGGAATATTTATAGGCAGCAATTCCCTTCCTGCTGGAGGACAGAGGAGGAAAGGTCCAGGCAGAAGGGCCTTGTTAGCCCAAATTAATTAAATCCAGGCTCCCCCTCCGGGCTGGGGGTGCTGATTAGTTTGGTTTTAATGTTTGTGTAGAGATCAGAGCACCTATTTTTTAGCAGAGGCTGGCAAAGGGAAGGAGCCCGACCGCTTTTGGGGTGGCTGGTTGGGTTTAGGGTGGGGTTTGGGTTGGATTTTTTAAGGTGAAATAAATCTGTATCCTCTTCAAAGGCTGTTGGGTTTGTTTCTCATTCCATGCTGTGCTGGTGGCTGGAAAATTAATGGAATCATGGAATTGTCTAGGTTGGAAAAGCCCTCCAAGATCATCCAATATTGCCAGCAGTACCAAGGCCACCACTAATGAATGTCCCCAAGTGTCACATCCACACAGCTTTGAAGGGATGGGAACTCCACTGTTCCAGCCTTTTCCAGGAAGGAATTTTCCATGAATGTCCAATCCTGATTTGATTGTTCTATTGGATATAACAACTCACCATTTCTCTTTAATGTGAGAGAAAATAGGAAAGACTCAGCCTGGCTGGGTGGGGTTCAGGAGAAAATCCCACCATCAGATCCAAGGACACAGGGAATGGGGAAAGGGGAGATTGGGCTGGGATCTTGGGAAGGAATGGGCTGGGCTGGAATTGCCAGAGAATCCCTGGATCCCTGCAGTGGCCAAGGAAGGATTGGAGCAGCCTGGGATGCTGGGAGGTGTCCCTGCCATGAGCTTGGAGCTCCCTGCCCAGGCAAGGCAGGCCAGGATTGTGGGAGTCAGGACACTCAGAATCCATGCAGAGGGATTGGGATGGAAAGTGGGGATAGAAAAGAGAGGCCCAGGGAAGGGAGAGCCTTGATGGTTTGCTGAGATTGCAAGGGAAGGCCCTGGATGCATCAACTCCTTGGAGAGGAGATGGATCCAATGTCAGGTTCTGGAGAGCTGGGAATTGCCAGGCTGGAGAAGGGAAGGATGCAGGGAGAGCTTCCAGAACATTCCAGGGGCTGGAGGGGCTGCAGGAGAGCTGGAGAGGGACTGGGGACAAGGGACAGGACCCAGGGAATGGGGAAAGGGGAGATTGGGGAAGGAATTCCTGGCTGGGCTGGAATTGCCAGAGAATCCCTGGAATGCTCAAGGCCAGGTTGGACATTGGAGCAGCCTGGGACAGTGGGAGGTGTCCCTGGATTTAAGGAATGGGATTTAAGGTCCTTTCCCACCCAGCTATTCCCTGATTCCATGGTTTGCTGCAGGATTTTGGGTGTTTTTTCAGTCTAGTCCAGCACTCACCTCACTGAACTGTCCTGGCAAAAAAAAACCCAAAAAACCCCAAATTTTTCAGTTTTGGCTCTGAGCTCCCTGTGCCCCAGGTTTATGGAATCACTCCTTGTTCTGCCAAAATCCACCATGGAAATCTGGAGCCTTGGAAGAGCTTCTCATCTTCAGCTTGAGGATCCAGCTCCATGGAAAGTGCTTCCTAAAAAACTTTGGAGTTTGAGGCTCCCTGAATCTGAATTATTCACCCTGAGCTGCTTGGTGCAATTAATCCAATTTATCCAACAAAACCCTTGGCCACAAGGGACACTTTGGGCTCTCCCAAGGCTCCAAGCTGGGACAAAATTCCATTTTCTGTGCAGGGAAAGGGAACAGGAGGAACCTACTGAGGCAAAAGGGCTCTGGAAGCAGAATGCAATGAAAATTAATTGGGACAAACATTAATTCAGGAGTTCTTTTGTCTTGTGAAAAACCAAATCTTCACTCACTTCTCACCCCTTCAACTCAGTAATTCTCATTTTTGCTGATGACTCCTCGCTAGGTTGTTTAAATCCACTTGCAAATCAAATAATTGTCATTCAACCACATTTTATTCTAAAATAACCCAACTCTGAATTGCTTTTCACTCCCAATTTCCCTCTGAATATTTCACAAAATCGCTTTTCTTAATAATTCACCAGTCCTACAATACAGACAATATTATCTGAAACCCTGGTGCTTCCACACCTCAATTAAATCTGTAATATAGGAAGGGGAAGAAAGAGAGAAATTAATGGAAGATACAATTCTGTGGTTGTTAGGAAAAAATCTCCCCCATTTCCCAGCTCAGAGTGCCCAGGGAAATAATTCCTGCCTTTGGGAAATACAGAAATTGCTTTTTAATAAGTTATAAATAAATTTATTTTTTTGGAGAGAGAGAGTTAATCAGAAATGCATTCAGCAATAATATTTGATAGACTTTGAAGAGATGAAAAGCAGGGTTAGAAAGAGTGAGTGTGACAAAAATGGAGATGGAAGTGGCCATCAGGGGCTGGTGCTTTTCCAGCCAGGTGAGATTGGAGGCAGGACAGGTTTGGAGTGGGAGCCTGGCTGGGACTGGAGCTGAGGCACAGGAGAAGAGCCCAACTTGGGAGAAGAACCCAGCTTGGGAGATGAATCCAACTTGGGAGATGAATCCAATTTGGGAGATGAATCCAACTTGAGAGAAGAACCCAACCTGGGAGAAGAACCCAACTTGGCTGTGCTGGATTTCCTCTGGAAGTTCTCACCAGGCACAGGAGAAAAACCCAACCTGACCATGGGAGAAGAACCCAACTTGGGAGAAGAATCCAACTTGGCCATGCTGGATTTCCTCTGGAAGTTCTCACCAGGCACAGGAGAAAAGCCCAACTTGATCATGGGAGAAGAACCCAACTTGGGAGAAGAATCCAACTTGGCTGTGCTGGATTTCCTGTGGAAGTTCTCACCAGGCCCAGCAGAATAACCCAACATGGGAGAAAAAGCCAACTTGAGAGAAGAACCCAGCCTGGGAGATGAATCCAACTTGGGAGAAGAATCCAACTTGGGAGATGAATCCAACTTGAGAGAAGAACCCAGCCTGGGAGATGAATCCAACTTGGGAGAAGAATCCAACTTGGGAGATGAACCCAGCTTGGGAGATGAATCCAACTTGGGAGAAGAACCCAACTTGGGAGATGAATCCAATTTGGGAGAAGAATCCAACTTGAGAGATGAACCCGACTTGGCCTTGCTGGATTTCATCAGGAAGTTCTCACCAAGCACTTCAATCTCTGCAGGAATTAGAGAAGGGAAGAGGGTTCATTCCAATGAAAAGTGAAAATTTTCCACAGATTTCCAGTGTTTTTTGGGGGAATTTCTCGACCTCATCCATTTATGCCTAAGCAGGCACTGTTTTTTTTTTTAATAATTATTTGGAATGCTGGAAGTGTCCAGCTTTGGATGGGGCTTGGAGCACCCTGGGATGGTGGAAATTGTCTGCTCATGGCAGGGGGTGAAACTGGATGATTTTTAAGGTCCCTTCCAACCTAAACCATGCTGGTTCTGTAATTCCAGGAATATCACTCTGACCTTTGGACATGCACACTCCTTTTCCAGCTCCTCCTGGCTCATGGTACTCAGGTTTGGCTTTTCCACGAAGCTTCCTCCGCAGAGCTTCGACAAAAGCTGCATCAGATGTGACAAAAATGTCCCTGATACACCCAAATTGCCTAGAGCTGAGGGAGGAAAAGAATCCTGGTTTAGAACAGCGGTAAAAAAGGAAATTCACCATGTCTGGCAGAGTTACTGATGCTGAGAGAGTGAGAAATCAACCCCAGCACTTCCCCATCCCACAAAACCTCTTCCCAATCCTCTCAGGACTTCGGGAGTTTGCAAAGACAGCACCCACAATTCTCGATTTTCATTTCTTGATTGAATTATTCAGGGGCAATAAAGAGGTTCAGCAGCAGATGGGAGATCAAGATTGGTGCTCCCCATTCCCAAACTGTGGAGCAGCACTGGAGGAAAGAAAATAAAAGTAAATAAAAGAGGAATTTCCTTGAAGAGGTTCCTGTAATACCCCAGGGAGGATATAAACCTTGAGGAGCTCCTCTGAGCTGTTGTATCTCCTGCAGAAAAAATTCCAAATTCCTCATCTGCAGAAAATCCAGAGTCAAAATCTGAGTGCTCAGGGATAACAACACCGCTGGAACTTGCTCTGATAAAATCTTCATCAATTTATTCCAAGGAAAGCAAGGAAAAAACCTGGATTGATGAAGGATTTCTCTGGCAAGTGCTTCAGACTTTCCAGAATGTCTCTGGTCTAGGCTAGCTCAGAGATTTTGGATTTATGGATTTATCAATCTGGGAGGGAGTTCAAGGATTATCCACCCTGAAATCCAAAGGAATTCCACCTGTCCTTGCAAGGAGTGTTTTAGCTTGTGGGAATGCTGTGATTACTAGGGGAAAAATATTTCAGTGGTGGTTAAATAAATCCACACACCAGGAAGAAGGGGTCAGGAATAGTGGGATAAAAATGTGGAAATTCCATGAGAAATGGGGAATTTTTTGCTTCCAGTGGTGCTGGGGAAGTCTTAGGGAATTTGATCACTGCCTTCAAGGGGCAGGAATATTTTATTCTGGAAAAGAAATATTTTATCCTTCCTGCTTTTTCCCTATAAATTAGTTTGGATAATGTGAATTTAGTCCTGCCCTAAAAAGCTCAGCACAGAGAATTAGTAGCGGTGAAGCAGCCAAATCTTAGTTTTTAGTTTGGATACAATAAACAGCATTTTAAATCTAAATAAATTGTGGTAACATTTGGATACAACAAACACATTTCAAAGAGCCCCTCTGGAGCCCCCCATCCCTCATTTCAGCTCTTACCCAACGTGGGGCCTGGACATGGTTGATGCAGGGCAGTGCGGCGAGCGGAGCTTGGCTCCCGGTGTCTGCTGAGCCGCAGGGCGGGTCCGCGCCCGGTCATCGGGGGGCACGGTGGGTCTGTGAATCAGAGGGGAGTGTTAGTGGAAACACCATCACAGGGTGAGGATGTGCAGGTGTTTTTATTGTAGAACTCTGGGAATCAGGGGTACAAAGCCAAATCTGACTCCACATGGATTCCAGAGGGACAGTTTTTTATACCCTGTAACTATAGAATAATTATTAAACCCATATTGTTCTATTGTCTACATTGATCTTAGCCAAGCAGGGATTCTTGTGATTTCCATCAGCTCCCCAAACATCCTTGCTCATGATTCTTGTCACCATTACGTCGCTTCTCACGATTCTTATTACGATTAAACAATAATATATTCAATTTACCAAACAATTATCACATTTAACAATCATATTATTTATCACATGATGATTACTCAGGTGCAGTCTCACATGATCTAATAAAGACAAGCCTCAGGGCCTGGTTCCTTTCCCAGCCCTACCAGACCCAACCTTTCTTTCCACCCCTGAATCTGTTTCATACAATTCCCATGATTTTAGAAACGTTTTTAACCCTATGCTATCATGTGGATCAGCATTTTATATCTTTAATTGAATTGAGTCCTTGCCTAAGGAAGAGCTCAAAGAGCTTTTAAAACAGACTGTAACTCATGTCCCAAATGGTAACTCTGTAAAGATCTACACCAGAGACTTCTGGGACTCCCTGGTGGTTACATTATTTAATATCTCATGACAAAATGGCAGCAGAATTGCTCCCTGCTCGCCGTGTGGCTGTTGAGATTTTCACCGCGTAACCCCAGCGCCTCTCTCCCATCCCCACTCCCTGAACTCTCACTCTGAGCAATCCCTGCTGGCTTCTCCAGCTGAGAGAAAGGAGGGAAAGGGACGGAGATAACACTGACTGCCGCTGCAGTACGAGAGGCAAACAGAACTAAAACACCTCAGAGGGAAAAGGGGGCTTTAAAACAGCACCAGGTGTCTTGGGTTGCAATTCAGGATGTGACCAAAAGAATCAATTCTGTCATCATCTGTTAAACCAGCTGGGGCAGTGATCCTCATCTCCATGGGAGATATCTCCTGTTAATGGGTCAGCTGTTAAACCAGCTGGGGCAGAGTTCTTTATCTTTTCACAGCCCATCCTCCCTCCAGGAGATCTCTCCTGTTCATGGCCACTGAGTCCCAGTGCATGGCTGATAAAATTCCATCATCCCATGGGGAGATGCTCCACCCAGGGGAGGAGCCAAGCATTTCCTACCCAGATAAAATCTGAGATTTGGAACATCAGAGCAGCCTTTTCCACTGGATCCCTGAGGGAAACCAGACCCTTCCACATCATCCCTGGAGCTTCAGAGAAAACTGCACATTTTCCCAACTCCTAGCCCAAGACACCAAACATATTGATAATTCTAAAGTTAATAACTCTGACCTTCAAGAATTAGAGATTTTAGGCTCATTAATTATGGACACTTGTTATTTGTTTCATTTTATAGGAAAAAAATGGCCCTCATCGAAATGTTACACCCAGTTTATTGTAATATGACTTTTTGGTGTCAGAACTAAGCTTCTTACATGTGATGAACCTCACATAGATCATTTTAACAAACTTCCTATTCGATTTCCTAAAGGAATTTGGCACATCTGAATTGCTGTATCATCTGGATAAAATAAACAGCATTTTAAAGAGCCAGTCTGGAGTCCCACATCCCTCATTTTGCTTCAATATTTCTTTAAGAAACCACTACAGGCTGGGCCAGAATATTTCAGAAATTGGGGATTTTTCTCACCAACATTCCAGCTGCTTCTATACAAGAGGATTTTAATCAATCAGCTCCAATTAATTAATCCAACTTTTTTCTTGGATTTTCCATATTTCCATCCCAGTTTTTTTCCCAGGCCTAGGAGATGACTCAGATGAGCAGTTTTGCTTTTCCCCTCCCCTCACAGTTGTTTCTCCCCTCTGTTATTGAGGGTGTGAAATGCAAACACTGCTCGAGTCACAACACCCAAACGTGCTGGGGTGGAAATCCAGATTTGGTTCCCATCTGCCAAGGGCGAGACTTTTCCATTTTCACATTTCCAGGTCTTGGCTCTTGCTGAGGAGAGATGATGCAGAATCCCTCAGCAGCTCATCCCACACCCAGATCCTCCCAGGAGCTCCCTCAGCACAAATTTTTGGGATAAATGGATCTGCAGATGCCTCTGGATCCACCTTTTTCCAGGGTGTTAATTAAGTGTTGGTAATTAACATTTGTACATCACATCCAGGGAAGTGGCTGGGACAGAAAGGGAATTTTGAGGGGTTTCCTTAGCAAGGAATTCTGCTTCAAGATGAAGGGAATGAGTTAAAATCTCTAAAAGATGTTGAGCCTTGCTCATGTGATTTAAGGTGAAAAGCGCCTTATTATTTAATGGAATTGTTATTTAAGTGATTATAATTTAATGTGATTGTTATTTAAGTGATTGTTATTTACTGTGATTTTTCTTTGAGTGATTATTATTTATGTGATGGTTATATAAGTGATTGTTATTTATGTGATTATTCTTTAAATGATTATTATTTATGTGATTGTTATTTATTGGTGATTATTATTTATGTGATTATTATTTAAGTGATTATTCTTTATGTCATTGTTATTTAAGTGATTATTATTTTATGTGATTGTTATTTAAGTGACTGTTATTTACTGTGATTATTATTTATGGGATTGTTATTTGATTGTTATTTAAGTGATTATTCTTTAAGTGATTATTCTTTATGTCATTGTTATTTAAGTGATTATTATTTATGTGATTATTCTTTAAGTGATTATTATTTATGTGATTGTTATTTAAGTGATAGTTATATATAGGATTGTTATTTAAGTGATTGTTATTTACTGTGATTATTATTTATGTGGTTGTTATTCAATGGTGATTTTTACAAGGTGTGAGAGTATTTTGGTGAAAATCCAGAGGATGGTGAGTTTAGATACAACAGCACAGTGCCTTGGTTTGGGTGGGAGGAGAACAAGGACTCAGGCCTGGGGCTGAGCCCCTGATCCAATTTTTCCCTGGGAGGGGCTGGGATGGAATTCCCAGAGCAGCTGTGGCTGCCCCTGGAATGTCCAAGGCCAGGCTGGATGGGGCACAGGAGGTGTCACCCCCTTCCAAGTGACACAGGAGGTGTCACCTGTTTGGCTGTGGAATAAATAAATGAATAACCAAATAAATAATCCAGTAACTAACTAAATAAATAATCAAATAAACAATCACACAAAATAAATAAATAAACAAACAAACAAACAAACAAACAAACAAACAAACAAATAAATAAATAAATATTCCAAATAAACAAATAAACAAGCAAACAAAGAAACAAATAACCAAATAAGTAATCAAATAAATATCCAAATAAATAGTAAAATTAATAACCAAATAAATAATCAAATAACTAATCAAATAACTAAGTAGCTAATTAACTAAATAAATAATCAAACAAATAACCAAATAAATAATCAAGTAAATAATAAAATAAATAACCAAACAAATAATCAAATAAATAGCCAAATAAATAATCAAATAAATATCCAAATAAATAATCAAATAAATAACCAAATAAATAATCAAATAAATAACCAAAGAAATAGCCAAATAAATAACCAAATAAATAATCAAATAAATAATCAAATAACTAAGTAGCTAATTAACTAAATAAATAATCAAACAAATAACCAAATAAATAATCAAGTAAATAATAAAATAAATAACCAAACAAATAATCAAATAAATATCCAAATAAATAATCAAATAAATAACCAAAGAAATAGCCAAATAAATAACCAAATAAATAATCAAATAACTAATGGGCCATCCATTGAAACCAGCTGGCGCAGTGTTCTTTATCTCATGGGATATCTCCTGTTCATGGCCATGGTTTATAAACCAGCTGGGGCTGTGTTCTTTATCTCATGGGATATCTCCTGTTCATGGCCATGGTTTATAAACCAGCTGGGGCAGTGTTCTTTATCTCATGGGATATCTCCTGTTCATGGCCATGGTTTAGAAACCAGCTGGGGCAGTGTTCTTTATCTCATGGGATATCTCCTGTTCATGGCCATGGTTTATAAACCAGGCAGGGCAGTGTTCTTTATCTTTTCACAACCCACCCTTCCTCCAGCCAGTCATTTTCTGCTCATGGCCATTGAGTCCCACTGTGGCACTGATAAAATTACTGCATCCCATTGGGAGTTGCTCCAGCCAGGGGGAAGAGCCCAACATTTCTTACCAAGATAAAAACAGAGGTTTGGGACACTAAGGGAGCCCCTTTCTCCACTGGACTCCAGAGGAAAACCGGATTTCTCCACATCCCCACTGGAGCTTTAGAGGGAAACTGCACCTTGTACAGGAGCACTGCTCCAGCTGAGCCACATCTGTCACTGCAGGAGGATGCAGCCACCATGGGATGGGACTGCTGCCAACACCCTGCCTGACGGGTGTCAGGCTGTACTCTGACTGTGTCAGGGTTTGGGGTTTGTTCTTTGTAGTGCTGTATTTCTATTTTAATTTCCCTAGTAAAGAACTGTTATTCCTATTCCCATATCTTTGCCTGAGAGCCCCTTGATTTCAAAATTACGATAATTTGGAGGGAGGGGGTTTCCATTCTCCATTTCAAAGAGAAGCTCCTGCCTTTCTCAGCACACACCTGTCCTCCAAACTAAAACAGCAACTTTTCATTCTTTGTCCATATATAAACCACACCTGATTATAAGCCGTACTTCTGTGTTTGGACCAAAATTTTAGTCAAAATGGTGCAGCTTATAATTGTGAAATTACTGTAATTATTGGTTCAGAGTGAATGAATAATTATTTCATAACAATAATTTTTCTCCCACCTCAGCTGAGCTCACCTGCTCTTCTGGGGCCGTTTCTGCTCCCGGGAGGTTCTCCAGACATCTGAGGGCAGGCTCAGGATTGTTGGTGGGGGCTGCTTCTGCTGCTGGGAGTTCAAGAATTCAGCTTTCATATCCCTGAAATGATCCCAAAATAAGGTTCTGAACACAAAGCAGCAGAGGGCAACTTGCTCAGAGAGAAATTCAGATTGTTTATTTATTTATTTATTTATTTTAGCACGTCCTAAATATGGTGAGATTAATTCCAGCCCTTGTGGGATCACTCCAAAGTGAGGAATTTGTTTTAAAGCAAATTTAAGTTAATAAATAAATTAGTTAAATTAATAATAAAAATTAACTGAAATTTAAAAAATTATTAATAAAATTAATAATAAATTAATTTTCAAACCATATTCCTCACTGGAATTCTGCTTTCCCACACCTGGACTTGGTTTCTTTGAGCATCTTTTGTTTTAATACAAACATTTCTGGCAAATTTGTGTGGACATTTCCAAACTTGAACCAGACTTAAACCCAGCTGGATCACTCCCAAGGCTAGGAATTTGTTTTAAAGCAAATTTGTTTAAATTAATAAATAAATTAGTTGAAGAAATAAATAAATAAGTTAAATTAATAATAAAAAATGACTAAATTTTTTTTAAATTTAAAAATTAATAAAATAAAATAAAAAATAAATTAATAATAAAAATTGACTAAAAAACCTAAAATTAATTAAAAATAAAATCAATAATAAATTAATTTTCAAACCATATTCCTCACTGGAATTCTGCTTTTCCACACCTGGACTTAGTTTCTTTTAGCATCTTTTGTTTTAAATCAAAACATTTCTGGCAATTTTGTGTGGACATTTCCAGGCTTAAACCAGACTTAAACCCAGCTGGATCACTCCCAAAGCGAGGAATTTGTGTTAAAGTAAATTTGTTTAAATTAATAAATAAATTAGTTAAATTAATAATAAAAATTAACTAAAATTTAAAAAAATAAAAATTAAGATTTAATTCAGATTTAATTCAGATATAATTCCTCATTTAATTCTGATTTAATTCTTTATTTAATTGTAATTTAATTGTTTATTTTTTCAATTCTGATTTAATACTGATTTAATTATATTTAATTCTGATTTAATTCAGAATTAATTTTGATTTAATTCCATTTAATTGCATTTAATTCTGATTTAATTATTGAGTTAATTCTGATTTTATTCTGTTTTAATTCCAATTTAATTCTGATTTAATTCTGATTCAATTCTTCATTTAGTTCCTGATTTAATTCTGATTTAATTCTATTTAATTCTTGATTTAATAGAGATTAAATTAATAACTAATTATTGATCTAGTTCAGATTTAATTGTGATTTAATTCTATTTAATTCTGATTTAATACTGATTTAATTCCTGATTTAATTCTTGATTTAATTCTGATTTATTTATTTATTTATTTATTTATTTAATTCAATTCAGATTTAATTCAGATTTAATTCTATTTAATTGTATTTAATTCCGATTTAATTCTATTTAATTATGATTTAATACTGATTTAATTCTTGGTTCAATTCTTGATTTAAGTCTGATTTAATTCTATTTAATTCTGATTTAATTCTATTTAATTCTGATTTAATTCTGATTTAATTCTGATTTAATCAAGATGAAGAATTTACAAATCAAACCACAAACCTCCAGCAAAAGCAAACACTGATTTAATTTTTTTCTCATTTCAAAATAATCTAAAAATTAATGAATCAACTACTTAAAAAACATTTTCTTTCAATAAAGATTTGCAAAACGCATTTGCCTATAAGTTTGAACCATTTTTTATTGTTTTTTTAGAGACAATTTAAATCCTGGAGATTTTTATAATTTTCTTTTTTATTTAGGAGGCATTGACTATGAGGAAAAAGTCAAGATAACATCCATTAAAAAATAGTAAAAAAAATTTAAATTTAGAGCTTTAGAAATCCTATTTAAACAGAGATGTGCACTGCAGAAAAAAACTTGTGTTGACAAGGGCTATTAATTAATAATGTAATTATTAATTATGTAATTAATAATGGAATTATTAGTGCTAAAAATTAACCCCAGGGACTGTGAGCTGCCAAAAAAAAAAAGATTTATTTTCCTTCTCTCAGAGAATTTTGTAATAATTATTTTTTTAGAGACATTTGGGAAATATTTATTGAGATTTTTTGAGTTTTAAACCAATTTTTTTGGAAAAAAAGAGATTTCTCTGTGAGATTTGGGATTTCTGCTCACTCCTCCCCCAGAGCAATGGGGAAGAAACCCTAAAAAAGGGAATTTTGGAGTGGATTGGAATTTAATTCCATTTTAATTGGAATTATTCTGATTTTATTTTATTACCTTTGGAAAACGAGCACCTGACGTGCAGCAGAGAAACGTCTTTGGAGAGAGGCTTCTTCCTGGGGGAGGGGAAAAAATGAATTTAACAGCAATTTTAAAATTATAAAATTAAAATAAAGAATAAATAAAATGATATATAAATAAAATAAATCAATTATATCTAAATAAATAATAATAAATAAATAATAATAAACAAATAATACATAATAAAATACACGAATTATATATAAATAAAACAAATAAAACTATCTGTGGTGATTTAAATTTATTTTCTAAGCTTCCAGAGGGTTTTCATTTTGATGTCCTAGATAAAATATTATTTATTGAAGATTTATTTGTTCTTTGAATAATAAAGAAACAGCACGGTTGGATTTGGGATTAATTCATTTTATATAAATAAATAACAACAAAGAACAAATTTGGGTCTGAAATCATTTGGGTTTGGAATGATGAATTTAATTTGTTCAGAGGAGTAAAAAAAAAAACCAAAAACCAAAAACAAAACCCAAAAAAACTCCACAGAAAAAATTGGAAAAAAGTGAAAAAAATTGGAAAAAAGTGAAAAAAAAATGAAAAAAGTGAAAAAATTTTCCCTGGAGAAAGGAAATATTTGACTCCAACTCCTCATTTCCAAGGTGACAGAACCTGCTGTGGGTTTAGCTGCACCACTGAATTAGTGGAAAATTCATTTTCTTCTGCCTTCACTCAACCAGGATTAAAACCACAAAGGATCTGAATTTCTTGTTTGGATTTGGTTGTTGATTAAATCTTATTTAAAACACAGAGAATTCTGCAGCACTTTTAGCTAAAAGTGAGCAAAATGGAGCTGAGTTTAGCTAATTACAGGGTATTTTAAATTTAAATAGTTCAATAAAGAGCTAACACTTGTATTATTTATATTTTTGACCCAATAACCAAACCAGAGTGCAGCACTAACAATTTAATTAAAATTAGTGCCTGAAATCATGAAGAAGAAGAAAGAGGCAACACCCAAAAACTTCTATTTTGTTTTATACCCTGTTTCTATATTATAAAAATTCCAAATTTGAAACCATGTGAAATCACACTTCTATTTAACTACACATTTCTATTTAACTTCTATTTAACACACCCATAATTTTAACTCCATCACTCAAATTTGGAATTTTTTCCCAAAGTTTCAGGTGCAAAGCAGTGTTGTTCAGGGGTCAGTGTCAGAAAAGCACAAAAAGCTGAAAAATCCCAAATTTTTGGGTTGCAAATCTCACCACAGATCCTGGGGAGGCAGTCAGAACATCCAGGAGGTCTCGGGGGTAACTTTTGGCCAAAGGATCCAAGAAATCCCTGACTTCACCTGGGGGTGGCTCCTCCTCTGGGTACAGCTGAATTCTGGAGCCTGGGAAAAAAAAAAAAAAAAACCCTAAATCAAAATATTCTGGACACAAACAGCAAGGAACAGGAATTTTCCATGCCTGGAAGTGTGATGGTCCCTCCACACAACTCAACTTTTTGACACCAAAATGGATTTTGAATGATTAAAATTATTTTAAAAATTATTTTGAATAATTCAAATTATTTCAAAATCTGGGGGGGAAAAAAAAAATCTATAAACTGGGATTTATCCTTTGTATAAAATCACACCTAAATATGAAATAATAAATTTCTAAATATTTCAGTTTGGCATTCTTTCCTCTGAGGGTTCTGGCATTGGGTTTCCAGGGAAATTATGGATTGCCCATCCCTGGAAGTGTCCAAGGCCACAGGGGTTGGAACTGGGCTTTAAATTCCCTCCCAGCCCAAACCATTCCAGGATTTTAATAATTTCAAACCACTGGATCCCATGGATAAAAGCTGCCAGTGGAAGTACAAAGCATTATCAGCTCCAAAAAATGTTCTGTTTCTGCCAATAAAAGTTTTTAAAAATAATTTATTTATTTTCTCCCAGGATTTTTTTTTTACTCTGTGCAAAAGATCTTGCCCAGCAGTTAATTTAAAATAATAATAATAATAAAAATAATAAAATTATATATAATAAATATATATAAACATAATAAATAATAATAAAAAACTATAAACATCTCAATCTCCCCCTGCTCCACTCTCTCCTTTTTAAAGACAACCCCGGGGCAAGGTTTGGAAAATAAATAAATTAGAGTCCATGAGGACAGAGGATCTCTAGAAAAAGGAGAATTAAACTTATTTAAACACTTCTAAATGGGGCTCTAAGTGAATTTAATGGTGGGTAGTGAATTTAAAAGTTTCTTTATGATCCTGCAGTGCTAATGAAGTTTCTGTAGTGACAATTCACTCCCTGAAAGAGGAATAAAAAAATCCTTTAAAGGAGCTCCAGATACTTAAATCTATCTCCAAAAATCATATAAAAAATAAAATTATTTTTAATCTTCACCCTTTTTTCTTTTTTTTCTAATAATCTCCCTGGGGCTTGGTGGGGTTTGTTGCCTTTGAGACAAAATGTCCCCAGAGTTTTTAAGGCAAGAAAATACAATATTAGAGCAAATAAAGCAAGGAAATCCCTTTTTTCATTCCAGATGAGCATGGAAGTTCTGGAAATTAAAATAAAACCTCCTTAATTTAAGGCTAAATAAGATTTTTCTGCAGAGTCCTCGCTGCTGTAGCTCTGAGAAGCCACAATGTGTGCAGAAGCTTTTCCTGTGTCCACTGGGAAATTAATATTATTAATTCTTCCATGACCCAAAATTACATGAAATGAGGAGCTGATGAATATTGCAGTGTGCTTTATTAAAATTTTCAGGCATTTTGCCCTTTTCCCTGTTACTTTTATTTGCAGCTTTCCCTTGGCTCTGTGCTCCTGAGGGAATTGATTCTCCACCCTGTTCCAATGGATCTGAAATAGCCCCAAATCCATGGAAAATCCTGGAGTCAGAGGGAAAAATATCCTAAAAATTAGCTTTTTCATTCATCCTCTTTTTACCATAATGTACTTTTATTTTTTTGTTTTAATTCCAGTAAAGTTCTTCTCTCTGGATGATCCTTGTGGGTCCCTTCCCATCCAGGAATTCCAGGAAATTTTTCAGGAATGAGAGCAAGCACTTGGATGAGCTCCAGCTAATGGGAGATCCAGAGCCAAAAAACATCCCCAGAGGAGTCAGAAATTCCATCTGAGCCCAAAAAAGAGTCAGGAGAGTCAGGAAACTCCATTTGAGCCCAAAAATAGATTGAGCAAACTCCATCTGAGCCCAAAAAAGAATCAGGAAACTCCATCCAGAACCCCCAAAAAAGAGTCAGTATAGTCAGGAAACTCCATCTCAGCCCAAAAAAAGAGACAGGAAATTCCATCCAGAGCTCAAAACCATCTTCAAAAGGGTCAGAAACTCCATCTGAGAAAAAAAACTATCCTCAGAAGAGTCAGAAACTCCTAATGAGTCCAAAAAGAGAGTAAAAAAACTCCATCCAAGCCCAAAATGAGTCAGAAGCTCCACCCAGATCCCAAAGAGTCATGAATTCCACCCAGATCCCAAAATGAGTCAAGAATCTCCATCTGATCCCAAAAATGAGTAAGGAATTCCATCCAGATCCCAAAACAAGTCAGGAATCTCCCCCCAGATCCCAAAATGAGTCAGGAATCTCCATCTGTTCCCAAAAATGATCAGGATCTCCATCCAGATCCCAAAACAAGACAGGAATCTCTACCCAGATCCTAAAAAGAGTCAGGAATCTCCCCCCAAATCCCAAAAAAGAGTCAAGAATTTCCATCTGATCCCAAAAATGAGTCAGGAATTCCATCCAGATCCCAAAACGAGTCAGGAATCTCCATCTGATCCCAAAATGAGTCAGGAATCACCCTCCAGATCCCCAAAAGAGTCAAGAATTTCCATCTGATCCCAAAAATGAGTCAGGAATCTCCATCCAGATCCCAAAGAGTCAGAATCTCCCCCAGATCCCATAAAGAGTCAGGAATCTCCATCTGAGCCCAAAAAAAGAGTCAGAAATCTCCATCCAGATCCCAAAAAGAGTCAGGAATTCCATCCAGATCCCAAAAAAGAATCAGGAATCTCCATCTGATCCCAAAACGAGTTAGAATCTCCCCCAGATCCCAAAGAGTCAGGATCTCCTCCAGATCCCAGCCCTCCCTGGCAGAGCCAATCCAAGCAGCTCCTGGAGGTTCCAGCTGCATCACCCCCAGATTTCCAAAATCCATTCACAATAAATTGACAAGAAATTGACAATAAATTGACAATAAATTCGAATATTCTGCTGATAAAGCACCCCAGTTCTTTCACCTGGAATGGTCTCCAGAGGTTCAGGAGGCTCCAGGCCCAGGTAGATCCTCACCAGGTGGCTCAGCTCCGAGAACGCCGCGTCCAGGTCATCTGCAGACAGGGAGAGAGGAGAGAAATGGAATAAAATAAAATAAAATAAAATAAAATAAAATAAAATAAAATAAAATAAAATAAAATAAAGTGAAATAAAATAAAATAAAATGAAATGAAATACAAGAAAATAAAATAAAATGAAATAAAATGAGATAAAATGAAATAAAATAAAATAAAATAAAATGAAACCAAATCAAATGAAATGAGATGAAATAAAATGAAAAGAAATGAAATAAAATAAAATAAAATAAATGAAAATAAATGAAATGAAATTAAATAAAATGAAATGAAATGAAATGAAATGAAATGAAATAAAATAAAATGAATGAAATAAAAGAAATGAAATGAAATAAAATAAAATAAATTAAATTAAATTAAATGAGACAAAGTAGAATAAAATAAAAATTAAATAAAATACAATGAAATAAAATAAAGTGAAAACAAATGCAATGAAATGAAATAAAATAAAATAAATGAAATGAAATGAAATAATATTTTACATTGTGTCCTATATTTACAAATTTCCAATATTTTACACCACTGAGTAAAATATTTACAAATTCCCAACATTTCCCACTGGGTGCCACATTTCCAAACCCCCAACATTTTGCAATTTTCGCTTCAATTTCATTTTTGCTGAACCCCAAAACCCCTCCCTCCAACAACTCATTATTTTAAATAAACCCCAGAGCGATTCTTCCCAGAAATTCTTCTGAATAACCCCAAAGAAATTTGGGAATTTCTCACCTGTGTTGATGACTGCATGGAAATAGCCAGGGAAATTCTGATTTATTTCCAGGTACAGATCCACCCTGGCCACTGCCTCCTCCACCTGAGCCCTGCTGAACAATCCCATTCTCCTCAGGTGCTCCTCATAATTTTTTTTGTCTTTTGGGACCAGCAGGATGTACCTGGGTTTGAAGTGGGTGTTCTTCAAGCTACGGACACCCTGGGAAATAAAACGGAGAAAAAAATGAGATTTTTTGTGAAATTGAGATTTTTCTCCTTGAAAATAAAGCAGAGAAAACCAGTTTTTTTCTTGAAATGGAGATTTTTTTTTTTTCTCCTGGAAAATAAAGCAGAGAAAAAGAGTATTTTTTCTTGAAATTGAGATTTTTCTCCTTGCAAAATAAATCAGAGAAAACCAGTATTTTTTTTTTTAATTGAGTTTTTTCTCCTTGAAAATAAAGCACTGAAACCCAGGGGTTTATTCCTAAAAATGAGTGTTTGATAAATTTGGAGCTGAGTTTTTTCTCCTGGAAAATAAAATAGAGAAAGCAGTGTTTTTTCTTGAAATTGAGTTTTTTTTCCCTTGAAAATAAAGCAGAAAAACACAAGGAGTTTATTCCTCAAAATGAGTGTTTGCTGAATTTGGAGCTGAGTTTTTCCATCCTGAAAAATAAAACAGAGAAAACAGAGTTTTTTCTTGAAATTGAGTGTTTGTTGAATTTTGAGTTGAGTTTTTTCTCCTTGAAAATAAAGCTACCAGAGCAAAGGGGAAGCACTGCAAACATTTAATGTAATTTAATGTTTTTAAAATTTTATTTTAATTTTTAATTTTTAATTTAATTTTTAATTTAATTAAATTTAATTTAATTATAAACAGAACTCTGTCAGACTTCAGCACCCTCTGACTGTCAGTGCAGGCTCAGCAAGATTTTCACTTTTAAAATTGGTTTATCAGCATTTAATAAGTATTATATTATTATATCATTTATTTTGATATTCTCTAGATTAACAAGAATGAACAGCTCTACATTTTCTACATTTTCAGTCTCAGACCACCATAATTAAAAATTCCTTTAATGCTGCCAAATTTTGTTCTGAGCTAATAGACTCAGTACCTTCTATTATTAAGCATTTTTAAACTTTTCTAGAAATTATTTTTTTATATTTTAGGAACTGTTTTACATGGTTACTTTAAGTTTGCTTTTTTAGTGCATGTGTGTTTTAAATATAAGTTGTTTCTGTTAAGGTTTTTGGAAGTTGATGTGGTAGCATTTTTTTTTTAAATATTATATTTATATTATTTTTACTATTTATATATTTTTAAAATATTCTTTTGGGTGTTGTTGGCAGTGAGTAAAGAAAAGTAAAACAGAAAAGCAATGGTAAAAGCAGATGGTATAAAGCAAAAGTAAAGAGTAAAGGCATAAAAAGCATCAACTTTTTCTAATACATCATTTTATATAGGATTTTTTTAAACAAGCTTACACATAAATTTGGACTCCTACTTCTTAACTTATAAGAATTTTAATTTCTTATTGTGGGATATGTATGAATTTATATTTATATTTATAATTATATTTATAATTATATTTATATCTATGCAAATTTACATATATATATAAATTTCTTACAATAGAATAGGTATAAACTATGTATACAATAGATTTTGTTTTATTTGCAAAATGTAAGTAATAATTTTACTGGAGTTTTGTTTTGTTTATAAGTATGGTTTGCAAACAAGCTCCTACTGAAAACATCAGTATATTTTTAAACATTTATTAGAACTTGTTCTTCCACTTTGGTATTTGAAACTTTTTACTTATTAAAAGCAAATAAGTAACTGCAGCTTATACTTATTTACTTATACTTAACTTATTTACTGACTTACTTATTTATGCTAAAACTCAAACTTACACCTCTTTGTGTAACTTAACATACTTTAATTTATTCAAAAAATTAAATTCAATTTCTGTACTTTCTCTCTGAAAAAATGAGAGACACACCAGGCTCACTGACTTTAAAAATCCCGAAGTGCCAAATCCTTTTGTTTCTTGCACAACTCCACAACTCCACTGCCTGTTCCAACCCTTCCCAAAGAGAATTTTTCCAAAATCTCCAACCTGAGCCTTCCCTGTTGTCTTAGTTTGAAATACAGGATGTGACCAAAAGTATCAATTCTGTCACCATCTGTTAAACCAGCTGGGGCAGTGATCCTCATCTCCATGGGAGATATCTCCTGTTAATGGGTCAGCTGTTAAACCAGCTGGGGCAGAGTTCTTTATCTTTTCACAGCCCATCCTCCCTCCAGGAGATCTCTCCTGTTCATGGCCATTGAGTCCCAGGGCATGGCTGATAAAATTCCATCATCCCATGGGGAGATGCTGCACCCAGGGGAGGAGCCAAGCATTTCCTACCCAGATAAAATCTGAGATTTGGAACATCAGAGCAGCCTTTTCCTATTTTAATTTCCCTAGTAAAGAACTGTTATTCCTATTCCCATATCTTTGCCTGAGAGCCCCTTAATTTCAAAATTATAATAATTTGGAGGGAGGGGGTTTCCATTCTCCATTTCAAAGAGAAGCTCCTGCCTTTCTCAGCAGACACCTGTCCCCAAACCAGGACACTTGTCCCCAAATCCCAACCAGAAAAGGCCCCAGCCAGGTGAGCCTCACCTCAATCTCCATGTGCACACAGGTTGCCAGCCCCTCCCTGGCTATGGACTCCACGGTGGCCCTGGCCAGCCCATAGCTGTGGCCATTGCATTTGTAGGTGACCAGGAATTCACCCTGAAATTCAGAATAAGGAAATGTTTTTAAATAAAAATCTTCCTCAAATGAGAAAATCTCATTTTGGGTTTCGTTGTTTGGTCTCCTTGCAGTTTGTTCCTGTTTGAATCAGCTTTGGAGGGAGCAGTGAGCAAAATCAGAATTAATGAGCCCAAAAATCAGCAATAATGAGAGCAGTGAGAGCCCAAAATCAGCTTTAATGACAGCCCAAAATCAGCATTAATGAGAGCAGTGAGACCCCAAAAATCAGCATTAATGAGCCCAAAATCAGAATTAATGAGTCCAAAAATCAGCATTAATGAGGGCAGTGAAAGCCCCAAAATCAGCATTAATGACCATTAATGAGCCCAAAATCAGCATTAATGAGAGCCCAAAATCAGCATTAATCAAGGCACTGAGACCCCCAAATTAGCAAGAAATTAGCCCAAAATTACCAGAAATTAGCAAAAAACACCAAAACCCAAAAACTTAGCCCATATCTGGTCTTGTGCCTTGTCTGTGGAAAATCAAATCCCAAAATATTAACAACAAATTGCTGACAGCATTCCTGGATTATCCCTTCCCAAAAAAAAAACCCAAAGCACAGGGCTTCCTCCTGGTGATTTTATAGCAAATATTTTATATTTTCCCATGGAAAAATGGGAGTTTCCAAGGAAAAGGAAGAACTGCAAAGTTGAGGCATTTCAAAGAGAGATTTCAAGCAGATTATTTTTATGTTTTTAAAAATTAAATTCCTTGGTAATTGTTGTCATGAAGGGGTAGCTCAGGTATTTGAGGCTCTGCTGGCTCCCCCTTTTGTTTAAATACAATTAATACAAATAATACAAATATTTCTCTATATAAATATATATATATATATATATATATATATATATATAAAAATATAAGTAATGGGCTCTGTTGGGGCAAATTCTTGTTGCAAAAAGCATCAAAAAGAGCAGCTGGAGGCAGAAATCCTTCAGAGAAACCTCACTCCTATAGGGTGGATTTGTTAAACTTCCATGAAATTCCCTGCAGGGCTGCTGGAAAATGTGGAAAAAAATAAAACTAAGAAATATTTGTGTCTGGAAATAAGTTTATTTCTACGTGATACCATTATTTAAATATTCCCCACTGGCCATTTTGCCCATTTAAATTCATTTACAGGAGAAAAGACAGCACAAATCTACCAGAAATTTGTGATTTCTGTTCAAAATCCAACTGAGAGTGAGTAAAAATTCACAGCCAGGCACAAATTTGATATAAAAAATTAAAATAAATCAGGTTTGGGCAGAGGAGTTGAGTTCACTTAGGGAAAAGGAAAAAGGACAGGAGTCAGGTACTTACTTCTTTCACCATTTTGTCAAAAACTTCTTGAGAAATGAAATAATAATCCAGTCTGTTTTCTTCCCCAAAATAAGCTGTCCTGGTGGTGTGACAGGGCCTGAGAGATTTATGGAATAATAAAGAAAAAATTCTGTTTTCAATCCCAGCAGCAGCTCTGGAATAGCACTGGGAAGGGGGGAGAGCAGGGAAACTATAAATAATTTTATTTTTTAAGCAGCAAAGAAATATGAGGGATAGAAAGAGGTGCAAATCACACCCCTAATTTGAAAGATTAACCCATAAATACACCCCCCAAAAAAAGTCAAATGCAACGTGGTGTTTTGGGTATAAATCCTGAGCTGAAGCTGTCACAGCAGAAATGATGAATCCATTTTTTTATCCCACTTCTGTCAGCTTGGGGATGCCAGAAAGTCAAATCCTAAATGTGGAAAAGGAGCTGGGATGAACTGGGAGGTGAAGGAAGAGCTGGAAAGTCCAAATTTTAAACAGATCCCTCATGGGAAGAGGAGAAACAATCCTGAAATGGGGAGAAAAGTGGGAGGAAAGGCAGGGAAAGTAAAAACCTCAGGTACCTGAGCTGCCCACCTGGGTGAAACACTAAAACCCACCAAAAATCAAAAAAAAACAACTAATGAATGCAGGTAACAATTAGAGAATGAAATATTCAATGGCTCTCCTTCTGTTTGCAATTCATATTTTTCTCCTCATTTCTGCTTTGCTATAGAGCGGGAAAAAAGTCAGGGAAAGGAATTCCCTGCCACCCCATAAAGAGAAACTTCAGCCACCAGGGTGAAACACTAAAAACACCCTAAAAAACCCAAAAAGCCCAAAAACCAATTAATTAATGCAGGTAACAATTAGAGACTGAAATATTCAGTAGCTCTCCTCCTGTTTGAAAATCAGATTTTCCTCTTAATTCCTTCTTTGCCATTGAAGTGGGATAAAAGTCAGGGAAAATAAAAACCTCAACTACCTGAGCTCCCCACTGGGATAAAACACTAAAACCCACCAAAAATCCACCCCAACTCCCCAAATTTAATTATTAAAAATTAAAAATTAATTATTAAAATTAAAAAGTAGTGCAGGTAACAATTTGAGGCTGAAGTGTTCAGTGGATCTCATTCCTTTTGCAAATCAGATTTTTCTCCTCATTTCTGGCTTGACAAAAAAATGGGATAAAATCCATCCCATGAAGATAAATCTCAGCCACTCAAACACTAAAAACACCCTAAAACCCCCCAAAATCCAGTTAATTAATGCAGGTAGCAATTAGATACTGAAGGTTTCAGTGGCTCTTGTCCTGTTTGAAAATCAGATTTTTCTCCTCATTTCTGCTTTGCCATAAAATGGGAAAAAAGGAAAAGGAATTCCCTGCTATTCCATAAGGAGAAACTTCAGCCACCAGGGTGAAACACTAAAAATCCCCTAAAAAAACCCAAAAAAATCCCCCCAAAAACCAGTTAATTATTGCAGGTAGCAATTAGAGACTGAAGTTTTCAGTGGATCTCATTTTGTTTGCAAATCAGATTTTTCTTCTCATTTCTGCTTTGCCAAAAAGTGGGAAGAAAGTCAGAAGAAGTAAAAACCTCAACTACCTGAGCTCCCCACCGGGATAAAACAGTAAAACCCGCCCAAAATCCATCCCAACCCCCCCAAATTTATTTATTAAAATTAAAAATTAATTATTAAAATTAAAATTTATTGCAGGTAGCAACTAGAGACTGAAGAATTCAGTGGATCTCATTTTGTTTTCAAATCAGATTTTTCTTCTCATCTGTGCATTGCCAATAAAATGGAATAAATTCCATCCCATGAGGATAAATCTCAGCCACTCAAATACTAAAAAATCTCAAAAAAACCCCCAAACCAGTTAATTAATGCAGGTAACAACTAGAGAATGAAGCATTCAGTGGTTCTTGTTCTGTTTGAAAATCAGATTTTTCTCCTCATTTCTGCTTTGCCATAAAATGGAAAAAAAGTCAGGGAAAGGAATTCCCTGCCATCCCATAAAGAGAAATTCAGCCACCAGGATGAAACACTAAAAATCCCCTAAAAAAACCCAAAAATCAGTTAATGAATGCAGGTAACAATTGGAAACTGAAGTTTTCAGTGGCTCTTGTTCTGTTTGAAAATCAGATTTTTCTCCTCATTTCTGCATTGCCAATAAAATGGAATAAATTCCATCCCATGAGGATAAATCTCAGCCACTCAAACACCAAAAAATCCCAAAAATCCTAAAATTCAGCTTATTAATGTAGGTAACAATTAGAGAATGAAATATTCAGTGGCTCTTGACCTGTTTTCAAATCAGATTTTCCTTCTCATTTCTGCTTTGCCATAAAATGGGAAAAAAGTCAGGGAAAGTAAAAACCTCAACTACCTGAGCTCCCCACCAGGATAAAACACTAAAACTCACAAAAATCTACCCAAAACCCCCCCAAAAATTAATTATTAAAATTATAAAATTAATTATTAAAATTATAAATTATTGCAGGTAGCAATTAGAGACTGAAGAATTCAGTGGATCTTGTTCTGTTT
The DNA here is from genome assembly GCF_009819885.2 of Catharus ustulatus. Lineage (NCBI taxonomy): Eukaryota > Metazoa > Chordata > Aves > Passeriformes > Turdidae > Catharus > Catharus ustulatus. The sequence goes on from NC_046224.1 coordinate 1,991,866, forward strand.
GAAAATCAGATTTTTCTTCTCATTTCTGCCTTGCCAATAAAATGGAATAAAATCCATCCCATGAGGATAAACCCTAGCCACTCAAATACTAAAAAATCTCAAAAAAACCCCCAAAATTCAGTTAATTAATGCAGGCAACAACTAGAGAATGAAGCATTCAGTGGCTCTTGTTCTGTTTGAAAATCAGATTTTTTTCCTCATTTCTGCTTTGCCATAGATTGGGAAAAAAATCAGGGAAAGGAATTCCCTGCCATCCCATGAGGATAAACCTCACCCACCAGGGTGAAACAATTAAATTTCCCCAAAAAACCCCAAAACCCAGTTAATTAACTCAGGTAACAATTAGAGACTGAAGTTTTCAGTGGATCTCATTTTGTTTGCAAATCAGATTTTTCTTCTCATTTCTGGCTTGCCAATAAAATGGAATAAATTCCATCCCATGAGGATAAACCTCAGCCACTCAAATACTAAAAAATCTCCAAAAAAACCCCAAAATTCAGTTAATTAATGTAGGTAACAATTAGAGACTGAAATATTCAGTAGCTCTCCTCCTGTTTGAAAATCAGATTTTCCTCTTAATTCCTTCTTTGCCATTGAAGTGGGAAAAAAGGCAGGAAAAGTAAAAAACTCAACTACCTGAGCTCCCCACTGGGATAAAACAGTAAAACCCACAAAACTCCACCCAAAAAAACCCAAAAATTAATTCTTAAAATCTAAAAATTAATTATTAAAATTAAAAATTTTTACAGGTAGCAATTAGATACTGAAGTTTTCAATGGATCTCGTTCTGTTTTCAAATCAGATTTTTTCCTCATTTCTGGCTTGCCAATAAAATGGGATAAAATCCATCCCATGAGGATAAATCTCAGCCACTCAAACACTAAAAAATCCCCAAAAAAACCCCCAAAATTCAGCTAATTAATGTAGGTAACAATTAGAGACTGAAATATTCAGTGGCTCTTGACCTGTTTGAAAATCAGATTTTTCTCTTAATTCCTTCTTTGCCATTGAAGTGGGATAAAAGTCAGGGAAAATAAAAACCTCAACTACCTGAGCTCCCCACCAGGGTAAAACACTAAAACCCACAAAAATCTACCCAACCCCCCCCCAAATTAATTATTAAAATTTTAAAATTAATTGTTAAAATTAAAAATTATTGCAGGTAGCAACTAGAGACTGAAGAATTCAGTGGATCTCATTTTGTTTTCAAATCAGATTTTTCTTCTCATTTCTGCATTGCCAATAAAATGGGATAAAATCCATCCCATGAGGATAAATCTCAGCCACTCAAATAATAAAAAATCCCCAAAAAACCCCCAAAATTCAGTTAATTAATGTAGGTAACAATTAGAGACTGAAGCATTCAGTGGTTCTCATTCTGTTTGAAAATCAGATTTTTCTCCTCATTTCTGCTTTGCCATAAAATGGAAAAAAAGTCAGGGAAAGGAATTCCCTGCCACCCCATAAAGAGAAAATTCAGCCACCAGGGTGAAACACTAAAAATACCCCAAAAAACCCCAAAATCCCCCCAAAATCCCAATTAATTAATGCAGGTAACAATTTTAGGTTGAAGTTTTCAGTGGATCTCATGTTGTTTTCAAATCAGATTTTTCTTCTCATTTCTGCATTGCCAATAAAATGGAATAAATTCCATCCCATGAGGATAAATCTCAGCCATTCAAATCTCCAAGAAACCCCAAAATTCAGCTAATTAGTGTAGGTAACAATTAGAGACTGAAGCATTCAGTGGCTCTCATTCTTTTTGAAAATCAGATTTTTTCCTAATTTCTGGCTTGACAAAAAAATGGGATAAAATCCATCCCATGAGGATAAATCTCAGCCACTCAAATACTAAAAAATCCCCCAAAAAACCTAAAATTCAGTTAATTAGTGTAGGTAACAATTAGAGAATGAAGCATTCAGTGGTTCTTGTTCTGTTTGAAAATCAGATTTTTCTGCTTTGCCATTCCTGCTCATTTATTCCCTTTTTCTCCCCAAAAATCTGAGAGCAGTGAGTTCTGCAAAATTCTCTTTTTTTTAGGGATATCACAAAACACAAGCTTGGAGGGGCCAATTTAATTTAATTTTTTTTAAATTTAATTTTTAAATTTTTAAAATTTTCTACAATTTTTACACATTTCAGCCCTTTTAAAATTTAATTGCATTTTTAATTTCATTTAAACTGCCAGAGTCAATTGCAGAAAATCCTTTTTTTTTTGCAGAAAAAATTTTTTTTTAGAAACTTATTTTTTTTTCCCAGAAAATCTTTTTTGTTTGTTTGTTTTCAGAAAATCCTTTTTTTTTTAAATGAGCCAAATGTTGAAAATTTTTCAGCCATAAAATGGCTTCAATCTCCCCTGAAAAACTGAAAATCCAACTTGATTTTTACAACCGTATTTTTATTTATTTTATCATTAAAAATAGAATTTGCTGCTCTGTTAACGTTCTGTCTCTCCATTTTTAATTTTATTTTTCTCCTCTCATTCATGAACGTTGGAGGGAAAAAAAAATCACAAAATTAAAAAAGGTGTTTTTTGTTCTTTTTGGGTTTTGGGATTTTTTATGTTTATTGTGTTTGTGGGGTTTTTTGGGGTTTTTTTGGGATTTTTTTAGTTGGGGTTTTTTGGTTGGGGTTATTTGGTTTTTTTGAGACTTTTTTGGGTTTTGGTTTTTTTTTTTGGTTGTGATTTTTATTATTTTTGGTTCTTGGAAATTTTTTTGTTGTGGTTTTTTTTTGTGTGGGATTTTTGGGGGTGTTTGGGTCTTTTTTGATTGGTTTTTGGATTTTTTGTTGAGATTTTTTTGGTTTTTTTGGGTTGTGTTTTTTGTTTATTTGGGGTTTTTTGGAGACTTTTTTTGGGTTTTGTGGTTTTTTTGTTTGTGGTTTTTAATTATTTTGAGTTTTGGGGTTTTTTTTTGGTTTTTGGGGTTTTTTTGGTTGTTTTTGTTGGGGTTTCTGGGTCTTTTTTGCTTCAATATATGAGGTTTTTGTTGTTTTGTTATGCTTGAATTTTTTGGTTGTGTTGTTTTGGGTTTTTTGGGGGTGGTTTTTTTTGGGGTTTTTTTTTGGTCTGTGGGGGTTTTTTTGCTTTTTTTTGTGGTTTCTTTGTTTGTTTGTGTTTTCATTTTTTTCCTGGTTTTGTTTCTGGGGCTCTTTAAAATTTCTTTCTTTCTTTGTTTTATTTATTTACTGTTTTCCTTTAAAAACTTAATAATTTAAATATCATTTCTCCCACTGATAACTCCAGGCACTTAAAACTCAAACAAAACGCAGCAAAATTTTAATTTTTTTTAAAAACTTCTTTACAAAAACCCCACAAACCAAACCAGCAGCAATTCCAACCTCGATCCTTTGGGGTTTTTTTTTTAATTTTTTATTTTTGAAGCTCAGAACTTACCCAAACCTGAAGGAATTCTTGAATTTTCTGCAGATTTTGAGGGCAAGTTGCCTCTTCCCAGCAGCCAGAGGCCCCAGCAACACCAGCATGGGGTAATGCTCATCAGCACCAGGCAAAGTGCTGCAAAAAAGACATTAAATAAAAAAAAAAAATCAAATTTCAGCAGCTTTTTGTAAAGCTTTGCAGAGATTTTATCACCCCTCCAACCCATCTCGTGTTGTTCCAAAATTGGGGTGCTCTGAATGTAAAAATAGCACAAAAAATCTGCATTAAAACCTCTTTTTTAAAAGGAAAAATCTTATTTTTGTTCTGATTTACAGCCTTTATTAAAGGGGTTGCTGAGGAGTTTTTAGAGATGGGAATATTTTAATGGGATAACTGGAATAAACTGGAATAAACTCAATCCTAATTTTTCCACTCTCCTTCATCACCTCATTGACCTCCATGTCCTGTGCCAGGTGTAAAAATTCTTAAATTAAGTTTAAAAAAACCTCTCATATCCTTAAAACTCCACTGAATAAAAATAAACCAAAATAAAAGAACCCAAAGTGCTGCAAAAATAAAAAACTCTCAATTTTCTCCCCTCCAACCCATCTCATGTTGTTCCAAAATTGAGGTGCTCTGAATGTAAAAATAGCACAAAAAATCTGCATTAAAACCTCTTTTTTTTAAAAGGAAAAATGTTATTTTTGTTCTGATTTACAGCCTTTATTAAAGGGATTTACTGAGGAGTTTTTAGAGATGGGAATGTTTTAATGGGATAACTGGAATAAACTGGAATAAATTAAATCCTAATTTTAATGTAAAAATTCTTCAATGAAATAGATCCTTAAAACTCCACTGAATAAAAATAAATCCACAATAAAAGAACCCAAAGTGCTGCAAAAATACAAAATTCTGCATTTTCTCCCTGCTTAGTTGAGGGTTAAATTTTCATTTTTTTTCCACTTCCAGCTCTAAGTAGGAGATTGAAAAGAATTTCTGCACTTGTGAGTGTCCAGCAATTTATTTAGGCAGCTAAAAATTGAATTTTTAGATTCATTTTTTAAATTTTAAAATTAATTTTTAAATCTCTGGTAGATTTTAAGATTGGGTTGCATAGAAATGTGGCAGCAATAATTGAAATAATTCCAAATTCAGTGGTTTTTAATTAATACTTATTTTAACTAGATTTTAAGAAAAGAAAATCACCTCTGTGCCCATTTAATGGGATTTAAAACAGGTGAACAGACACCTGGAAATAAAATAAATTTCTTTTACCATTCCTCTCACAAATAACTCTAAGAAATAAGGACAACATTCCAATTTAAGCAAAGAGCAAAAAATAAATTCCAAAATCCTGCCCTGACTCCTATTTCAGGAGCAGCAAACAGAATAAATGGATATAATTAGCACAAAAAGCTGATTAGCACAGCACATTAAAATCCTGCAGAAGGTAAAAATTCACTTAAAAAATCCATTCTAAAAAAATAATTTCAAAAGGGGAGAAAAAAGCTGAAAATTGATCAGGATGTTGCAGAATTTTTTTTTTTTTTTCCTGTCTCAAGTTCATTTTTTTTTAATTTTTTGTGAATAATCCTGGCAAGGGGTGGTAAACAGAAATTTTTTTTTTCCCACAGAAAATCATGGAATGGGATGGGTTGGATGGGAATTTAAAGCCCATCCCATTCCAAACTTTCCCAACATTTTCCATCATCCCAGGGTGCTCCAAACTCCATCCAGCCTTGGACACTTCCAGGGATGGGGAATTCTCTGGGAATGCTGTGCCAGCATTCCCCAAACCTTAAAATAAAGATTTATCTTTATTTTTTTTCCTCTTCTCCCTGCACAGGACTTAGAAAATGAAGAATTCTTCTGGCATCTTTCCTTCTACAAGGAAATGTTACAATAAATCACACTCAAAATTCAAATTTCCTTCAATAAATTCCCAATTCTTCACATTCTCAGATTCCTGGGATTTACAATTTCATCAGAAGAACAGGGAGAACATTTCCATAATGCTCTTTTAAATTCCATCACCATTTCTTGGGCTCTCAACACTAAATGTTTGGGAGTTCTTACAGCTGGAAGAAGACTCTGGAAAAGTTTTGGGCACAGAATTCAAATTCCTTTGTCTGTTGTGAAGGATTTATCAATTTTAAGGGAATTATTTCAGGCTTGGAAATGCAGAATTTCCTCTATCATCTTTGCTTTCACAGGGAAGTGTCACACCCAAGAACATCCCAATAAATCATCACAAGATCACGCTCAAAATTCAAATTCCCTCCAATAAATTCCCAATTCCCCACATTCTCAGATTCCTGGGATTTACAATTTCATCAGGAGAACAGGGAGAACATTTCCATAATCTTCTTTTAAATTCCATCACCATTTCTTGGCTCTCAGCACTAAAAGTTTGGGAGTTCTTACAGCTTGGAAGAAGATTTTGAAAATTAGTTTTGGGCTCATAATTCCCATTCCTTTGTCTGTTGTGAAAGATTTATCAATTTTAAGGCCAGAAGGGATTATTCTGATGATCTAACTCATCCTCCCCTAGTCCTACTTGGAATTCCCCAAATCAGTTCCTGTTTCAGGATTGGAAATGCAGAATTCCCTCTGGCACCTTTCCTTCCACAGGGAAGTGTCACACTCAAGATCATCCCAATAAATCATCACAAGATCACGCCCAAAATTCAAATTCCCTTCAATAAATTTCCAATTCTCCACATCCTCAGATTCCTGGGATTTACAATTTCATCAGGAGAACAGGGAGAACATTTCCATAATTCTCTCTTTCATTCCATCACCATTTCTTGGCTCTCAGCACTAAAAGTTTGGGAGTTCTCACAGCTTGGAAGAAGATTCTGGAAAAGTTTTGGGCTTGTAATTCAAATTTCTTTGTCTTTTGAGAAAGATTTATCAATTTTAAGGTCAGAAAGGATTATTCTGATGATCTAACTCATCCTCCCCTAATCCTACTTGGAATTTCTCAAATCAGTTCCTGTTTCAGGATTGGAAATGCAGAATTCCCTCTGGCACCTTTCCTTTCACAGGGACGTGTCACACCCAAGAACATCCCAATAAATCATCACAAGATCACGCCCAAAATTCAAATTCCCTTCAATAAATTCCCAATTCTCCACATTCTCAGATTCCTGGGATTTATGATTTCATCAGAACAGGGGGAACATTTCCATAATCCTGTCTTTCATTCCATCACCATTTCTTGGCTCTCAGCACTAAAAGTTTGGGAGTTCCAACAGCTTGGAAGAAGATTCTGGAAAAGTTTTGGGCTCAGAATTCCTATTTCTTTGTCTTTTAAGAAAGATTTATCAATTTTAAGGTCAGAAGGGATTATTCTGATGATCTAACTCATCCTCCCCTAATCCTACTTGGAATTCCCCAAATCAGTTCCTGTTTCAGGATTGGAAATGCAGAATTCCCCCTGGCATCTTTCCTTCCACAGGGACATGTCACACTCAAGATTATCCCAATAAATCATCACAAGATCACTCAAAATTCAAATTCCCTTCAATAAATTCCCAATTCTCCACATTCTCAGATTCCTGGGATTTATGATTTCATCAGGAGAACAGGGAGAACAATTCCATAATCCTCTTTTTAATTCCATCACCATTTCTTGGCTCTCAGCACTAAAAGTTTGGGAGTTCCAACAGCTTGGAAGAAGATTTTGAAAATGAATTTTGGGCTCATAATTCAAATTCCTTTGTCTGTTGTGAAGGATTTATCAATTTTAAGGGAATTATTTCAGGCTTAGAAATGCAGATTTGCCCCTGGTACTTTTCCTTCCACGGGGACGTGTCACACTCAAGAACATCCCAATAAATCATTACAAGATCACACCCAAAATTCAAATCTCCTTCAATAAAATCCAAATTCCCCATATTCTAAGATTCCTGGGATTTATGGTTTCATCAGGAGAACAGGGAGAACATTTCCATAATCCTCTTTTTAATTCGTTCACCATTTCTTGGCTCTCAACACTAAAAGTTTGGGAGTTCCAACAGCTTGGAAGAAGATTCTGGAAAAGTTTTGGGCTCATAATTCATATTTTTTCGCGTTTTAAGAAAGATTTATCAATTTTAAGGCCAAAAGGGATTATTTGATGATTTAAATCATCCTCCCTTCATCCCACTTGGAATTCCCTGGTTCCTGTTTCCAGCCCAACACCGTTGGTTCCATGAGGTCACATTTGAATTAAAAACCTTCCAGTTGTGGAGAACTCTTGGTAATTTATTCCAATGATTAATTATTTTAATTGTCAAAAAGAATCCTGCTCTGGTCCTTCTCTGAATGTGTTTCTCCTCAACAGTCAAACACCAAAAATCATCCTGGCCTGGCCCAGTAGGCTGGAGATTAAATTAAATTTCTGCTCCCTGTTTAGGTCTGAGCAACATTTTCAAATGTCACCTGCATCTCTAGGAGGTGAAAATACCCATAATATTCACTGGTGTGTTACCACACAATTACAGCCAAAATCACAAATGGGGAGAGACAAGAAAATAATTGGAAATTCAATGTTTCGTGCCTAGAATAGAATTTCTTGTTTTGTTTTCAGGTTTTATTTGTAACAAACAAGATATTGCAAACCCAGAATTAATGAAAACCTGATGGAGAAAGAGAGATGCAAATTAACTGCCCCAATCTGGTTCCAAAACAACATTTTAGGGTGGAAAAGGCAATAATCATTAGGCAGATTTCATTAATGACTCTGGAATTCTTTCCAGCTGAGCACAGGCCAGCGCTGGAGCATCATTAACAATTTTTGGGGCAGTCCCACAAAGGCTGGGCTGATGTTTTTTGTGTTTAGTGCACAATTCCTTCTTTCCATCCATCCAAAATCCACTAAGCAAATATGTAAACACAGCCCTGGAAAAAATAAATTTAAAAAAATCCATTCCTTTAGGGTTTTTTAAAGAAGAAAAATAAGCCAATTTTGTGGTTTTATTTTAAGACATCTCCATCCTTGTGAAATAAATAAATAAATCTTTGGGGTTTCATTTCTGAAAGGATTCTCAGAGCTGTTGTCACTGCTGGGAAGATTCCTGGTTTTGGTGCATGATGCCAGAAAACAGAGTTTCAATAAAAACACAAATTTCTAAATTACTAAATCCTGGATTTTCCAGCAGGTTACTCAGTTATGAATTCTGATTTTCAAACAGAACAAGATCCACAGAATGCTTCAGTCTCTAATTGTTACCTGCATTCATTAACTGTTTTTTTGGGATTTTTGGTGGTTTTTAGTGTTTCACCCAGGTGGGAAGCTCAGGTACCTGAGGTTTTTACTTTCCCTGCCTTTTCTCCCACTTTTCTCCCCCATTTCAGGATTGTTTCTCCTCTTCCCATGAGGGATCTGTTTAAAATTTGGACTTTCCAGCTCTTCCTTCACCTCCCAGTTCAGCCCAGCTCCTTTTCCACATTTAGGATTTGACTTTGTCATCCCCAAGCTGACAGAAAGTGGGATAAAAATTGGATTCATCATTTCTGAGTGCCAGGCTGCTGTGACAGCTTCAGCTCAGGCCATGCTGGGCTGGGCAGGGAATTCTGCATCTCTCATTTGGTGCAGGACAGGAAATTTCATCCCCCATTTCTGGTGAAGAACAGGAATTTTGCATCTCTGAATCGGTGCAGGACAGGAATTTTACATCTCTCAGTTGTGGTGTAGGACAGGAAATTTCATCTCTTATTTGAGGTGCAGGAGAAGAATTTTGTATCTCTAATTTGGTGCAGAACAGGAATGTTGACTCTCTTATTTGAGGAGCAGAACAGGAATTTTGCATCTCTCATTCATAGTGCAGGAGAGGAATTTTACACCTCTAATTTGAGGTGCAGGAGAGGAATTTTCATCTCTCATTTGAGATGTAGGACAGGAAATTTCATCTCTCATTTGTGTATCAGGACAGGAATTTTACATCTCTAACAGTACAGAACAGGAATTTTACATCTCTGATTTATGGTGCAGGACAAGAATTCTGCATCTCTTATTTATGGGGTAGGACAAGAAATTTCTTCTCTTATTTGAGGTGCAGGACAGGAATTTTGCATTTCTCATGTGATTCAGGACAGGAATTTTGCATCTCTGATTTGTGGTTCAGGACAGGAATTTTACATCTCTCATTTCTAGAGCAGGAGAAAAATTTTACATCTCTCATTTGAGGTGTAGGACAGGAAATTTCATCTCTCATCTGAGGTTCAGGACAGGAATTTTACATCTGATTCAGGACAGGAATTCTGCATCTCTCATGGTGCAGGACAGGAAATTTCTTCTCTCGTTTCTGGTGCAGAACAGGAATTTTGCATCTCTCATTTGGTGCAGGACAGGAATTTTACATCTCACATTTATGGCGCAGGACAGGAATTTTACATCTCTAACAGTGCAGGACAGGAATTTTACATCTCTCATTTGTGGTTCAGGACAAGAATTTTATCTCTCTCATTTATGGTGCAGGAAGGAATTTTGCATTTCTCATTTTTGGTGCAGGACAGGAATTTTGCATCTCTCATTTTTGGTGCAGGACAGGAATTTTCCATCTCTCATTTGGTTCAGGACAGGAATTTTGCATTTCTCATTTTTGGTGCAGGACAGGAATTTTCCATCTCTCATTTTTGTGCAGGACAGGAATTTTGCATTTCTCATTTTTGGTGCAGGACAGGAATTTTCCATCTCTCATTTTTGTGCAGGACAGGAATTTTGCATCTCTCATTTGTGGTGCAAATGCCCATCTGCTCCAACAGCTTGAGCAAAGGGAGAGGAGCTGTGGACAATCTGTCTGAGACTTTAGAGGTGAATGAAGAGTTTTGTTCCATAACCAATTGGAACCAAATCAGATTTTCCTCCTTTCCAGGCTTCTCCTAGGGAAGAAAACATCCCTCTGAAGGTGCCAAAATTCTGCTTTATTTGAGTGCCACCATCAGGAGCAGCTGTGGAATGAACTCACCTGTGCAGGACTGTCTGAGGCTGAGGAATGTTGTACAAAACCTGAATCCTGTGATCCACAGCAGCCACGACTTCTGGAGGAGGGTCCTTTTTATTCACAGCAGCCACCTGATCCCAAAATTTAAAGGGGGGAAAAGGAAGGGGAGAAATGATGGAATTGTTTCCAGCTGCAAAAAAAACCCTTTTTCAGATCACCAGGTTTTGTGTTCCTGAGGGAGCAGAAATCTTTTTCTGGGGATTTGAAGGATGATTTGAGGGATGGATGGAAGGCAGCCAGACACAGCATCTTTAATGCAGCCAACCTTTTCCTGGCAAGAAAACAGGATGCCACACAGGGTGCAAAAAGCAGCTTTGCTGAGGTTTTAATTAGCCATTAATTTGCATCCTCTCAGTGCTGGGGGGGAGGTGCCAAACTCAAATCCTTGGGGGCTGAAGCCACTCATTGATTACCAAAGTGAGCAAACTCCTGATGATGGATTCCTGATTTTGCTGGGAGGGAGAGCACTCAGACCCCAAGGATTCCCTGCTGAAAACTCTGCTGACCACTCATGAGTTGTGCATTTTGGGGTTCATTAATGCCACCCACTCAGAAATAAGAGTTAAGAATGGCTGAGGCAATTCCAGTGGGATAAAATTTCCACAGTGAGATTTTGGGATCAGCAAGAGGAGCTTGGAACAAGCTGGGAT